>NC_091063.1:54476787-55083037 GCF_000393655.2 Nicotiana sylvestris
TACCGTAAAAATGGTAATAGCAATTAAATTTGATTTAGTGGTTCTAAAAATATGTGATCTATTTTTATGCTAGTTGTCAAAAAGTTGATGCTATGTGAAAGACTTATAAATGAGAGAAGAGCTTAAAAACGAGATGTTAATCAAACCGAATCGTTGTCAATCGGGACCTTGAGCTTGCCTATTCGAGGTCCTTGGGGTCGAATCCGAAGCTCGGCTGGGAGCTATCGAGGTTGGTCGATGGAGACTAACAGTTATAAATAAATCAATGACGGCTCCTTATGGCCAATAATAAGTAATAAATGAAGAATAATAAATAGAACACAATAAATATAAGCAATAAATGAAGTAATGAGATCAAGAAAATGTGTTAGAAAGCAGAGAGAATGTTCAAGTATATTTAGTGTGGAGCAATAGATGATTACAAAATGACAAGGATCCCCTTTATATATGAGGGGAAATCCCAACATAGTACAAGCATATTTATTACAAAGATATAGAGATGGGACGGCTAGTTAATGCCATGATATGGGCTCAGACTAGCCTGACAGACTTTGTCGGCTCTAGCTCCATGCCTTGGGAACTCCCAACTTTCCCCCCATAACCGTCGGTCCGTACCGCTCCGAGGTCGAGCGTCGATGGCCCTCGAGGGATGAAACTAGACCGTGGTTTTGAGCCTTCGAGACGTCGTAATGGTGGAAAATTGGGCCCTCCAATTTTACCATATACAGATAGTCCTCGTGTTTCTTAGAGTAGAACGATAAGAAATGACCTTGATAACCATCTTTCTGAATTTCCCACGATGATGTCATACTGATGATGCAAGCCTCTGTGATAAACCAGACATCCCATCGTTTTATCTTTCCATAATCATTCAATGCACTGCCGATTCTTATTCTTCAGAGCGATAATATCGTCGCCGCTTTAGCTCCTGAAAACGCATTGATTGCGTCTACCGGTACATCTTTCAAAGGCATTGATGGCGCTGTCGGTTACGCTGCCACATTTTCTATAAATGGGAGCCTCCTAGAATCAATTCTTCATTCAAATTTTCTTCACTCAGCCTTTCACCCTTTTCTTCTCTCCATCCTCATTCACTGTCATTTCCTATGTCTGAGACCTGTGGCCTCAAGGTTGCACAGTATTGTTTTCATCAACTATGCCATGGCCTTTTCTCGGGGCTCTTCCCTATCGAGCGAGATCACACTAACTTGTTGATGTTGTTGTTGTTGTTATTGTTGTCGTCGTTGGCTCAAGACGAGGAGATAGGGAGGCCGATTTCCTCCAACTCAGGAAAATGTTTTGGCTCTATACCACTGCTCGGGGCGGGAGGGGGGGGTTGGACTCTACACCACTGCTCACCTGCCCCGTCTATATAGTGCGGCGCCTCACTCCTTTTGCTTTCCGTGGAGTAAGGTGGTGCTATCTGCTAACTGTTGCATCTCATACCGGTGTAACATCGCAAGAAGTGGCTTTACAATAGCGATGCTGGCGAGACCCATACTAGCCAGATTTTTCACCTAGCCACTTCTTCATCCCTTTCTGCTTCTTCTACGTTACTTTCCTCTTCTCCATCACTTTCCTCTTCTTCATCTTCTCCCTTGGAGATATCATTCTGTAGGACCGAGATAAGACCCCCGAGGAGGTGGTGCTCGAAGATACTGCCGCCGAAGATGTATCCCCCAAAGTAGATTAGACTCTAGGCCTTTCTTACATATGTACCTTTTTGCTTCTTTGTTTCTGTGTAAGGACCCCTTGTGGACTTTTGTAATCATATGTAAGGGCCCATCGTGGGTTTTTGTAATCAAGTGAATATAAAAATGTTTCTTTAATTTGTCTCTGATGTATGCTATTTTCCCTTTATCTATGCATGAATCCATCGATTGGTGAAAATATCGACTTCGCGCATGAGTATTTTTTCTGACCTTTGATTGATTAACACAGCTCCCCGGGGAACCCTTTGCCGTTCTTTGGACCGAACTCGGGTTGGACTGATAAACTCGAGTCCTCGGGACCTTGAGTTCGAGTTGAATGAGAGTAGGGCTTCGAACCCTCAGACCGAGACTTAGCTTTTAGACCCTACAAAAATCTTCAAGGCGGGATTCGCTCGGAAGCTCGAGAGTAGAGATTGCCTTTAGGCTTTCGAGAACAGTCCCTGAGTGGGGGTTTTCTCAAAATCAGGCCATTTGGAAACTTGTTTTGAACTTAGTGTAGATAGCCTCAAGGTGTCGTAGATAGATCCCGGATGAGGGATTGCCCAGGTTTAGATGGTACCCCGAGGCCAAGCCCACATGAGTGGAGTTTTAAGTGCTTATTTTCTCCTTGAGAGGAGCCTTCAAAACTGGGTACCATCTCGAGTCTTGTAATGATATCGATGGCCCCTTGGAGAGATCCTCGAGATCGGGTACCATCTCGGGACCGGCGATGATGCCAATGGCTTCCTGGAGCCTAACTTCTTTTTGATGGAGGTCTCGAGATCGGGTACCATCTCGGGACTTGTGATGATTCCAAAGGCTTCCTGGAGCCTAACTTCTTTTTGATGGAGGTCCTCGAGATCAGGTACCATCTCGGGACTTGCGACGATGCCAAAGCCTTCCTAGAGCCTAACTTCTTTTTGATGGAGTTCCTCAAGATCGGGTACCACATTGGGACTTGCGATGAGGCCAAAGGCTTCCTGGAGCCTAACTTCTTTTGGATGGAGGTCCTAGAGATCGGGTACCATCTCGGGACTTGCGATAATACCAAAGGCTTCCTGGAGCCTAACTTCTTTTGGATGGAGGTCCTTGAGATCGGGTACCATCTTAGGATTTGTTTGGTGCGGGGGTCTCCGACCCCAAATGTCACACGGCGTACATCAAATGGACGACATGGCTGCAAAGTGACCGAGGCGATCCTGCCGGCACATCTTCCCAAAGAGATTTTGGCTAGAATTTTAATCGGCCTTTAAGGAAGGCAGATCGTCGCCGCTTTTTCCATATATAGGGTTGTTTCCGCCCTTTTGGAGATTCCACCATTCTGATAAGTTACAATTTTTCCTGCGTTATGCCTTACATTATTTCAGTATTAACGCTCTTGCCTAAATTCCTGCTCTAGTTTTCTCATTCTGCTGCAGTCATGACTGCTATATCAGAATCCGTTCAACAGGGAGGAGAGAGTTCCGCCTCTAGTTTTCTCCTTGTTAGTAGGGCACCACTGATGCTAGGCGGGCTTGACTTGGGGCATTTTGCTTCGAGAGGGGACTTTTCCTCAGAAAAGTACACCAATGCTCAGGATCAATGGGAGTATACCTTGAAGTTTACTTCTTCGATAGGAGAGAGGCACCTTGAGTTAGTGAGGAAAGACTGCGGATGGGGGAAAAAGTAATATTGCAGGTACCTTCCCCGGATGAGAGTACTACGGACCGTGCCGAGGGGTTTTTGAATGTGTACACGTATACTTTCACGCTAGTCCCCTTTGATAGGGTTGAGCTTGACTTCTATCGAAAGTATCCGGTTACCTTGGTGCAGATTCAACTGTCATTTTGGCGGATAGTGTTGATGATGAGGTTCTTTGCAGAGAAGGCAGGGCTTGAATTTACGGTTAGTCATCTTATCAGTCTATACCGACATTTTCATCATCGAGGTCTACTAACCTTACGATGTCGTTTGACCACGCCTTTCGTTGTTGATGATGAAGAAGATGGAGGTCGGGAGTGAATGAGTCGATTCGTCAGAGTACGAACTGTTGATATTATCTCTGTGGAGTTTATGCCATTCCCTGAGGTTTATACACGTAAGTGGTACACTCATGCCTTCGCATTTTTTTAATTATGGCGAAGGAGTGTTCCGTAAGTGTGCCTTCTTTCCCTCTTTTGCAACAATTTCATGGATGTTGTGCGAGGTCCCTGATCTATCAGATTGGGCTCAAGAGTTGGCGACCCACTCAACCTCTGATGAGCATAAGTGGCAAGCTTTGTCTAGGGGAAGATGGGAAGCAAAACATCACAGTATGCACTATGTGATTTGTTCCTTTCCCTTCTTTTAGTTGGAAAAGAACTTTCTCTTTTTGTGTACTATCCCTATTATTGTAGGCATCGGGGAGCCTTCTGAGGTGAGGTTGTGCCCCCTTGGAGACGGAGAAGGATCGCTAGCTTCTGGGCTAAAGAATGATAACAATAAGCAAGAGATACCTTTGCAGGGCGACGGTGCTCAAAGCAAGGCGAACCTAGACCGGGGGCCTGGAGTGGAAGTATTAACTGAGACTGATGTGCCCGTGATTTCTTGTTTTGGAAAGGCAGTTTATCATCCGTTGTCGTCTTCTTTTTCCGTCGGAGGTACTTTGAGGGATACTCAAAACTCGGATCATATGCACTGAGCGACTGTGCCCCGACTGGGGTTGTCTCTTTCGGAGTTGAGGGATCTAGGCTAGCAGATGTGCGCTCGACCTTCGAGGAAGCCTAGCGGCTTCACTCTGTTGTGAGTTTTGGCACAGGCCTTTCGAGTTTCGCGCCTTCCCATCCTTATTGAGTTTTCTTTTGGAGGCTTTTGACAAGCTTAAGTCTGAACTGCTTTGCCGTGAGGCCAGGCTGTAGAAATCTCTGGATGAGGAGAAATCCCTTAGGCTCCTTTGCAATGAAAAGGAAGTCGAGTTAGCACGTTTATGGTATGAGGAGAGTTGGAGCTTGAATTATGAGAGCTATCTGAAGGAGCAGGTAGTTTTTGTTTCGAGCGAGTGTTTGTTCCTCCTTCTAGCTCCTGAGGCTAATGTTTCATTTATTTTAGTTACAAAAAAAGATGGAGGACTTGGAGTTCCTTCGGGACGAGGTTAGCCGAGCCAAGCGCGAGTATAATGAGTTAAAGGCTCAGGCGGACGCTCAGGCCTCGACGGAGAGGGGTGCTCTAGCTAAAGCTTCCGCCCTTGAGGTTCAACGTTGCTTAGCTCATGATAATAGCTTGGTTCGAACAGATATGATTACAAAGCTCGAGTCTGAGCTCTTGAAGTTAAAGGTCGAGGTTGTGCATGCCCGAGCTGAAGCTGTAATGAGCCGAACTAAGGCTGACCAGAAAGTGGCGGTCTATTTGAAGGATGTTGCTGACGCTCAAACTGAGTTGAGAAAGATCCTTGACCGCAAAAATAGGAGAAAAGAACATGCTCGGTTTAGGTCTCGGAGGAAAACCCTCGAGGGGATCCGTGCTAGGGGATTTGACCTCTCGAAAGAGTTGACGCGGGCGAGGGAGGACGAGTATGGTGCTCGGTTACTTCTGACCAACACCGAGGATAGCGAAGATGAGGCTGACGGGCCATAGCCCCCAGGGGGGATGTAGATTTTACTTTTTTATTCTGTATATAACATTTTCAAAGCGCGTTTGTAAATAGAGCTTGTGTTTTTTCGTATATGTGTACAAACGAAAACCTTGCAGTTTTATTTTTTCTGTATCTCTTTCTGTCTTGAATTTAGATAGATGAACTGGTTTTTGAGTTAGAAGGAATCCTAAGATTCGTGGTATGACTCTGAGGCTCATTATGCTGGCTCGTAGGCTCTTACGTGCTTGGTCGATACGACCTTTGGTTTTAGTGCTGGCGATAGTGGCTCTTACGCTTTTGGTCAGTGCGACCTTCGATTTTAGTACTGGCGGCAGTGGCTCTTATGTGTTTGCTCTTAGGCATATTCAGTTAATTGTTTTGGGTTCAGTCTCTGAATCGGGTTTTGACTCGAGCTCATTCGACCCTCATGTTTTTGAATTACAAGCTTGCCCTTAGGCTCTTACACGTTGGGTCAAAGCAACCTTTTATGTGGGCTGGCGACAATGGCTCTTATGCCTTAGGTCGATGCGACTTTTTATGTAGGCTGGCGATAATGGCTCTTAAGCCTTGGGTCAATGCGACCTCTAATATAGGCTTTATTTTTCCCTCGTTAAGGACTTTTTGAAATAATGTTTGCCTGACTCTTCGATGGTTTAATAAAAAACCTCGATTGTGAGTCGTTATATGGCGATGATCGAGCACCTTGGGAGGTTTGGCTCGGAGGCTGAGTATCTTGAAGCCAGTGTTTAGGAGCTGACATGGTCGAAGCTCTTTTTCCTAAGTCGAGGGTAGCCTGTTTAACTGGTTCTTTCCGAAGTATATTAGAAGTAATTGAAGGCTTGTAATTTTATAGTGACTGTCAGGCGTCCTCGAGTCGTGTTAGTTTGGCTGGTACAGCCTTGTGTCCGGAGTCATTTGTGTTTGGCTGGAGCCTTTATGTCCTGAGTGAAGTAGTTTCGGCATTTATATCGAGGGTATGCCTTTTTAGGGGTCTTACAAGTTCGATATTTAGCCTAAACTTTGAGATTACGTTTATGCCTTTAATAAGGTCTTACAAGTTTTACATGCCTTTGAGGTCATTCAGTTTTGGATACTTCGTACAAGTATGGTTCATGCCTTGCTTGAGGTCTTACAGATATTGGTGTTGCCTTATATAGGTCTTACGAGACCAAGTCTGCTTGTTTGGGGTCTTATGGCCTCGGGTTTTTAATGAGTAGTGATTAGCGACAGTCCCCGAGTCATCGAGGGTACCTCGGCTCAGGAGCCATCACTTGTAAACTTGGTATTGCCTCACCGAGGGCTTATGATTTCGGAGCTTTCGACCCGGAGGCCGTGCGATTTTAGAGATTTTGATGTCAGTCCCCGAGTGTTCGGGGCGCCTTTCAGCTTTGGAGCCATTTTGTGATCTTGATGTTGTCTCATTGAGGGATTATGAGACCGAGGTTGCTCGTATATGACCTTACGGCCTCCAGTTTTGATAAGTCGATGGAGATGGCGATCAACGACAATCCTCGAGTCATCGAGGGTTTCTTGGCTCGGGAGCCATTACTTGTGAACTTGGTATTGCCTCATTGAGGGCTTGCAATTTTGGAGTTTCCGACCTGGAGGTCGTGTAGCCTTGAGTTTTCGATGCCAGTCCCCCAGTGTTTGGGACGTTTTTGGCTCTAAAGCCATTTCTTGCAAAAAAATTGTCGAGCTTTCTTGACACGCAAAATGCTTTTGGGAAGTATTCTTTGAATACTTGGTACGAGTATACATGTATTTGCTGTTTAAAGGCCCAGTTGTTCTATACGGGCATGGTTCGCTCGATTGTTTGGCCCGGTACATTATTTTCCTATCGAGACCCTTCTTGGCGTATCTTGGCTTCTCTAAGTCGGTGACCTTCCGAGGGATGCCCCTAGTATTCGAGGTTGATTGCAAAAGAAGTCTTGAATACTTGTTGGATCTTCCTTAGATAGCATATAGATGTTGCCTCGTTAAAAACCTTGTCGGTAAAACCCTTTTTGGGATAAAAACTCGGTCTAAGGAAAAGAGTGCAACGGATGCTTTAAAACCTCAAGATCTTCGAGCTAAGTCAGCGCTTCGACTGTCTCGGTCGGTCACCTGCATAAAGGTGAATATGAGGTGTAACTTGAAAAGGGAGATGGTTGTACCTTAGTGGCGATGGCGCTTTGAACCTCGGTGGGCCTTCAATTATCTGCTCAAAGGATGCGGTACGGCCCTTTGTTTGTTCATTCAGAAATGGCTGAGAATATGTCTTGTGGCCGCCGTGTTGAATCCGTTGAGGGTTTGAGGGGTGGGCATAATTTGGTCAAGCAGTCCAAGCTGCTATGTTGCCCTCGACCTGATAATATTGGCCGAGCTACCTGGACCCACAAGTACAAGTTTAATTTGAAATGTATCTTCAAGAAAAGAAGTTATCAGTGCGTCGTTATGGGGCTGAGATAGAGTCTCGAGTTTGCTTTTTCCTTGTGAGGGATGTTTTTGTTCTCCTAACCGTGGGCTCCTGCAGGGCACCGACACCTTAAAAGATTGTATGGGTGACATGTTGCGGCTCATTTTCTTCGTTCTTTTTGGTCACCTCTCTTTCTTAAAACTGATTTTTGGCTCGGTCGCTGAGGAATTCCCGGAGGTGACCTTTGCTGAGTAGTCGGGCTACCTCTTCCCCGAGTTGTCGAAAATCTTTGGTTCTCTGACCTTCTGTGTTGTGAAATTCACGCACTAAGTTATGGTTCCTTTGTGAAGGATCTGATTCAATAGGTCTTGGGGAACCTGGTGTCTCTGATTTTACTAATGGCGAATACGATGTCTGATACATCAATGTTGAAGTTGTATTCCGACAAGCGAGGCGCCTCCGTCGGTCCTCTATACCTATCGAACCCAGCTCTGTTGACGATTCCCCCAGGATTCTAGCCTCGATCCATTCTTTGATCATTGCGGGGTATGTTACGCCTCGGGGCGTTTCTTCTGTCTTCGGTGTATGGTTGGTACCTTTCTTTGTTTGGCTTTGGATCCTTTGCCAGAAGCCTGCTTGGGTATACCGAGACAGAGGGGGCTCCTAGTTGGTCATCTTCGACCCTGATTTTCGATTGATATCGATTGGGAATATCCGACTAGATCACGACGAGATACTCAATCAAATTCTGTTTTAGCTGCTTCGAAGCCACCGAGCTTCATTCATTCAGGCCTTGAGTGAAGGCCTACACTGCCCAATCGTCGGAGACTGGTGGTAGTTCCATTCGTCCCATTTGAAAGCGAGATATGAACTCTCGCAGCATCTCGTCCTCCCTCTGCTTGATATTGAAGACGTCGGACTTCCTTATTGCTACTTTGATGGCACCGTCATGTGCCTTTATGAAAGAATCTTCCAGCATGGCAAATGTGTCTATGGAGTTAGGAGCTAGGTTGTGATACCACATCATGTCCCTCTTCGAGAGTGTTTCCTCGAACTTCTTTAGTAAGACGGACTCGATCTCGTCGTCCTTTAGGTCGTTGCCCTTCACTGCGCAAGTGTAAGTAGTAATATGCTCATTAGGGTCTAAGGTTCCATTGTATTTCGGAAGGTCTAGCATTCTGAACTTCTTTGGAATAGGTTTTGGAGTCGTTTCCTCTGGGAACGGCCTTTGTATGAACTTCTTCGAATCCACACCTTTCAGGATCTGGGGTGCGCCCGGGATTTGGTCGACCCTGAAGTTGTAGGTCTCGACCTTTTCGTCATTGGCTTCTATCTTCTTCTCGCCCAATTCGATCCTCTTTGTGAGGTCTTCGAGCATCTTTACGATGGCGGGGTCGGCTACCGACCCGTTGTTGCTTGATATCTTCGGTAACTGCTCGGCTGGGGGAGCCGTCCTTGGCGCTACCGTGCTGGGAGTTTTCTGGTGACTTTGCAGCCGAGATATTGCTAGCTGTTGTGCCTGCAACATTTCAAAAATAACGTGAAGGCTAACCTTCCGTTCTTCCCTAGACGGGGTTTCTAGAGCTTCTTGTTGGTCTCCTTGGTGCATGCTCCTGTTAGTGTGGGAGCTTAAATCGACGTGTTGAGCATCGCGTGAGACCGCATCCATGAGAATCGGTTCTGGTGCATTCTCAGGGTTTCATGGTGGTACACCAACACCTGGAACGTCCACACCATTTTCTCTGTGGTTCTCAAGATTGTTGTTCACTGAGTCAGACATTTTGACCTGAAATCAAAGATCTTGGGCAAGAAAAAATGTAAAAGATAACTTGCGTTATGTAGTTAAACTAGCAAGAAAATAATCACTATTATTTTTAGCCCCACGGTGGGTGCCAGACTGTTTACCGTGAAAATGGTAATAACAATTAAATTAGATTTAGTGGTTCTAAAAATACGTGATCTATGTTTATGCTAGTTGTTCAGTAGTTGATGCTATGTGAAAGACTTAAAAACGAGAGAAGAGCTTAAAAACGAGATGTTAATCAAACCGAATCGCTGTCAATCAGGGCCTCAAGCTTGCCTTTTCGAGGGCCTCAGGGTCAAGTCTGAAGCTCGGTTGGGAGCTATCGAGGGTGGTCGATGGATACTAATAGTTATAAATAAATCAATGACGGCTCTTTATGGACAATAATAAGTAATAAATGAAGAATAATAAATAGATCACAATAAATATGAGCAATAAATAAAGTAATGAGATCAAGATAATGTGTTAGAAAGCAGAGAGAATGTTCAAGTATATTTAGTGTGGAGCAACAGATGATTACAAAATGACAAGGATCCCCTTTATATATGAGGGGAAATCCCAACATAGTACAAGCATATTTATTACAAAGATATGGAGATGGGACGGCTAGTTAATGCCATGATGGGGGTTCAGACTAGCCTGACAGACTTTGTTGGCTCTAGCTCCATGCCTTGGGAACTCTCCACTTCCCCCCCCCCCGTAGCTATCGATCTGTACCGCTCCGAGGTCGAGTGTCGATAGCCCTCGAGGGATGAAACTCGAGCGTAGCTTTTAGCCTTCGAGACGTCGTAACGATGGAAAATTGGACCTTCCGATTCTACCGTATACATTATCACTTATTTCGGGTTCAAGATATAGAAGTAGAGTCACCAACCATTCAGTCCATCCCGGTGGTTAATGAGTTTCTTGATGTTTTTTCCCGATGAGCTTCCGGGCTTCCGCTAGAGCGAGAAATTGAGTTTTCCATTGACCTACTACCAGATATTCATCCAATATCTATTCCCCCTATAGAATTGCCCCTGCAGAGCCAAAACAGTTAAAGTAACAACTAAGGGATTTGCTTGAAAACGTTTTTATCAGACCTAGTACGTCACAGAGGGAAGCACCTATGTTATTTGTGAGAAAGAAAGATGGTTCCTTACGGATATTGATTATAGGCAGTTGAATAAGGTGACGATCAAGAATAAGTACATGTTCCCGTGGATTGATGATTTATTTGATCAGTTGCAAGGTGCCAAATGTTTTTCAAAGATAGACTTGAGGTCCGGGTACCATCAGGTAAGGGTTAAGGATGAAGATATTTTGAAGACAGCATTCAGGACCAGATACGGGCACTTTGAGTTTCATGTTATGTCGTTCAATTTGACCAATACCCCAGCAGTATTCATGGATTTGATGAACCGTGTGTTCAGGCCCTTTTTGGATCTGTTCGTAATTGTATTTATCGATGATATATTGGTGTATTCTCGTTCAAAGGCTGAACATGCAGACCATTTCCGTACTGTGCTCTGAACTCTACAAAAGGGGAAGTTGTATGCAAAATTCTCTAAATGTGAGTTCGTGTTAAACTCTGTAGCTTTCCTTGGGCATATCATTTTGGATGAAGGCATCAGAGTGGACACACAAAAGATTGAGGCAGTAAATACTTGGCCTAGACCCACAATACCGACGGAGGTTCGTAGCTTTCTCAGTTTGGTAGGCTATTACAGGAGATTTATAAAGAGATTTTCTTCCCTTTCAGCACCTCTGACAAAGTTGACTCAGAAGGGAGCAAAGTTTCAATGGGTTGATGCTTTTGAACGGAGTTTTTAGTCATTGAAGGATAGATTAACTTCAGTACCGATTCTAACGCTCCCAGAAGGGACCGATGGTTATGTTATCTATTGTGACGCTTCAGGCATTGGATTGGTTGTGTCCTGATGCAACATGGGAAAGTAATTGCGTATTCTTCAAGGAAGTTAAGGAAGCATGAACGGAATTATCCGACCCACGACCTTGAGTTAGCTGAGGTTGTCCATGTACTTAAGATATGGCGACATTATTTATCTGGTGTTCATGTTGATATATTCACAGATCATAAAAGCCTACAATATTTCTTCAAGCAAAAAGAGTTGAATTTGCGGCAGAGGCAATGGCTTGAGTTATTGAAAGATTACGATGTTAACATTCTCTACCATCCAAGGAAAGCTAATGTTGTCGCAAACGCGTTAAGTCACCGATTTATGGGTAGCTTAGCACGTCTGTAGGCCGAGACAATGCAATTAACTAGAGAAATTCATCAACTGGCTTGTTTGGGGGTTCGGTTAGTAGACTCTAGCAATGATGGAGTTGTACTCCAGAATACTGCAAGATTATCTCTCATAGTTGAAGTAAAGGAGAGGCAGTACGATGACCCGGAGTTGGTCAAGTTGAGAGAGTGAGTTCCACAGTAGAAGAAGTCATTGCTAGAATTCAAGGGAGATGGAGTTCTCGGATATAGGGGTCATTTATGCATTCTAAATGTAGCAGGGCTACGAGACAGGATTATGTCAGAGGCATATTATTCGTGGTACTCCATTCACCCTGGGTCAACGAAGATGTATCATGACATTAAGAAGGTGTACCGGTGGAACGATATGAAGAAGAACATTGCTGAGTTTGTCACTCAGTGCCCTAGTTGCCAGCAGGTAAAGATAGAGCACCAGAAGCTTGGAAGGCTAATGCAGACTATAGATCCCGACATGGAAATGGGAGGCGATAAACATGGACTTTGTCAAGGGTTTGCCTCGTTCTCATCGTAAGTTCGATTCCATATGGGTAATAGTCGACAGGCTCATGAAATCAGCTCATTTTCTACAGGTTATATCTACATATACAGTAGAAGATTATGCAAAGTTATATATTAAAGAGATAGTGCGACTATACGAAGTACCAGTATCTACTATATCTAACCGTGGGGTCCAGTTTATAGCACATTTTTGGAGGTCATTTCGAAGAGTTCTAGGAACTCAGGTGAATCTCAGCATAGCTTTTCATCCACAGACTGATGGACAAGCTGGGAGTGCACAATTAAGTCGCTCGAGGATACGTTACGAGCATGTTGGATTTTAAGAGAAGTTGGGATGAACATTTACCTCTTATCGAGTTTGCATATAATACAGTTACCACTCCAGTATCCAGATGGCTCCGTACAAGGCTTTGTATGGGCCAAGGTGCAGATCTCCAATGAAGTGGTTTAATGTTGGAGAATCTGGGCTACATGGGCCAGACCTGGTTCAGCAAGCCATAGAAAAAGTAAAGCTTATCTGGGATCGACTGTTGATAGCTCAGAGTCGTCAGAAGTCATATTCTTTCGTGCGGTGACGAGTTTTGGAGTTTGGGGTTAATGACTGGGTATTCTTAAAGGTTTCACCTATGAAGGGTGTGATGAGGTTTGGCATGAAAGGCAAACTTAGCCCACAGTATATTGGGCCTTATAGGATCATTCGAAGAGTGCGCCAAGTAGCTTATAAGTTAGAATTACCCTCGGAATTGGAGTCTGTCCATCCGATTTTTCACGTATCTATGTTATGAAAGTGCACTGATGATCCTACCCGAGTGATGCCCACGGATGATGTACAGATTATAGAGGACTTGTCATACGAGGAAATTCTGGTTGTCGTCCTAGACCGACAAATCCTCAAGCTACGGAATAAGGAGGTAGCCTCCGTGAAAGTACTTTGGAGGAACAACAATGTGGAAGAAATGACTTGGGAGGCCGAGGAAGACATGAAGTCTAGATATCCCTACTTATTTCCTCCTCCAGAGAATGATCCGACTGAGACATCATAACCTCAAGGTATGTGTACGGATTCTTGTGTTAGTTATTGTCATTGGTCGTGTGAGGCCATTGTCATTATTGATGATTGTGGTCCTGTGTGGCATTGGATTATTAAGCTTCTACAAGGGGAGTTGGTAGTAGTGTTGTTACAAAGGCGTCCCTGACAAAGTTATATAGATCCCGGGGAGTTGAACATTCGAGGATGAATGTTTCTAAGGGGGGAAGGATGTTACATCTCGCATTTTCATACGTTAAAAGTTTCGTCTTCAGATAATTGACGTAGGCTCGGGGATGAGATTATCTTGAGGTTAACGTATTTATGCTATTTATAACAAGCGATAAGTAAGTTTCATGAAGGGTACAGGGTACATGAACTAAAGAAAACGAGTTTCGTGGAAGGTTGTCAATTTGGGGTAAAATACGGTCCGAGCTATAATACTCGATATTTATGGACTAGTACCATACAAGGTACCATATGACCATGATAATATGATATACAAAGTATATTAAAACTGAATAGTATTTTTAGGTAATTTGAGATAATTCTTAATTATGCAGGTGATTGGTTAATTACCGGGTAATAGGACATTACCTAGTTAATTAATAAATTTAGTGGATAAGATTAAATCTCACCCCCAAAATGTGGCAGAAAGCCACGAACTAAAGAGAATGACTCTTTAGTCTTCTTGAATAGGTGGCAATTATGTTAGACAAAGAAGAGACATTACATTTTTTTTATAATCATTATACAAGTCTTACCATAACCTTAGGAACTCTTTACAAATTCAAAGATACTGGAGTTGGCAATCCAAAATAAACGTTAGCTTTCTTTATATCTTGAAAACGTTAACTCTTTTTTAGCCATTTCAAGCTTTCAACAAAGCTAAATTTTTTCATTTCTTGAAAACAAAACACCAACAGAACGTTAGCAAGCTTCAACAAAAACGTTTTCCAACCAAAAATATCCAATGAGAATTATTGGAAGTTTAACAACGTACAAATTTTGCGGTTCTAAAGGAATACGGTGTAATCTTCTCCGAGAATATTATACGGAGTTTTTCCTATTCCGGGTATGTTAAGACTATCCCCTCTTCTTTTTGGCGTGATCCAAGTTATATAGAAGAAATGAGTAAATACACAATTTTCATAAACGACTCTATTCATAGAAATACTAGGGGTCTCTGTGTTCTTGATTCCCCCAGTGACATATTATTATATCCTCAGTTCATGGGTCTCAGAATAATATGAAGTTAAAAAAGTTTATCCGGAAGGAATATTGAGATTATTACATATTTTTCATGCATTTCATTCATTTATACATGTACATTGACCCATGACCAGATGACGCTATATATGTGTATTTATATATATATATATATATGGGATATAGGAAAAAGGTTACGGCGTTATATACGTACCACCACCTGATCAGTTGGTATATATTGATGATGTTGCCCATAGTGGTCGAGATGATATAATGGGATGCCCTCAGAGGCTTGATGATATTATGTACACCCATACCTATGCATGACACAACATTTAAATGCACGTGTATGATGTTATAAATGTTTCAGAATTTACAAAGTTATTTAGATTTACAGATGGATATTTTTATTCCATGTTTCATCTATGTCTTTTACGTACAGATTTTCATGCCTTACATACTCAGTACATTTTTCGTATTGATGCCCTATTTCACGGGGCCTGCATTTCATTCCCGTAGGTGCAGGTAGGCAAGCTGACGGTCCCTCTCCTTAGGATCCTCTGCATTTTCATGCCTTACATACTCAGTACATTTTTCTTTCACTTTATATATATATATATATATATATATATATATATATATATGCGGTACCGACCCCCGAACACGATCCCGGCTTAATCCTTTGGGCTTTATTCAGACTTCAAAGCTTCAAATAACTCGAATTAGCTCCATAAAATTTACATCACTCGGAGTCACTCCGACAAGGCATAAAATATGCAATTAGTACAAAATACTAGCGATTAATGCTCAAACTCAATTAAAATGTAGTAAATTAGAGTGTAATAAGCGATTGAAATACGTAATTATAGCCTACCATCACATTATAGATCCACATTTCTCCCTTATTACAATTCTGGGGGATGCACTTCTGTTGGACCTCCAATTTTCCTCATCAAGCATCCATTTACTAGGGTTATTAGCGACGATGTTAATCCTGACTTGTTGGAAGAATTCAATAAGTGGTTATACTTTGGTACCGATACAGTTTCAAAGAGGTTAGATTATACAATTTTTTCATATTATCCATTGCATACAATTTTTGGATTTCCAGTTGAAACTACATAATAATTGCACTTGCTATGTGTTTAAATAAGAGGAAGGCGCATTATTCTTTAAAACATAACCAGCTCAAGTCGTGGTATGATCTTGGAGTGGAGAAAGTTGATAAAAAGGAGCAGTTTTATGCTTTGGCACATCCCGAGAAAGTCCTCAATGACACGGTACATACATAACCTAGTAGAATTTAATGATTAGTTGTAGTATTATGTTATTTTAGAATTTTGTAGTTTTTTTTGTTTGAAAATTGTAGTTAAATTGTATGAAGCTGTAACGACCCGACCATTCATGTCATGAGTTATAGCCCTATTTTTCCCATTTCTACTTCTTTGTGTGTTCTTCAACTGTATTTCATCACATCGTGTTGGTTGGTTCAGGTTCAGAGCGGTTTTGGAGTGAATTGAGACACTTAGTCTCTTTTGAGTAGGCTTAAGTTTGAAAAGTCAATCGGATGTTGACTTATGTATAAATGATCTCGGCTGGGAATTTTGATGGTTTAGTTAGCTTCGTAAGGTGATTTTGGACTTAGGAGCACGTCCGAAATGTGATTTGGAGGTCCAGGGTAGATTTAGGCTTGAATTGGCGAAATTGTAAATTCAGCGTTTCCCGGTCGGCACTGGAAATTTTGATATCGGGGTCGGAATGAAATTCTGAAAATCGGAGCAAGTCTGTAGTGTCATTTGTGACATGTGTGCAAAATTTCGCTAATTCGAACGAGGTTTGATAGGTTTCGGCATCGTTTGCAAAATTCGGAAGTTTGGAGGGTCTTAGGCTTGAATCCTAGGGTGATTTGGTGTTTCGATGTTATTTTGAGTGTTCCGGAGGTTGGAATAAGTTTAAATGGTGATATGTGACTTGTTGGTATTTTGGTTGACGTCCTGAGGGCCTCGGGATGATTTCGGATGGTTATCGGAAGAGTTGGAATTTAGTTTATGCAGCTGAAGTTGTTGCTTCTATTATTTTCGCACCTGCGGATTGGGGACCGCAGGTGCAAGGTTGCAGATGCGAAAGGTAGATCGCAGATGCGGAATTTGGCCATCAGGAGAAGAACCGCAAATGCGGTAAGTTGGATGCATCTGCGGGACCGCAGGTGCGGTGCTTGGGGCGCAGATGCGGTCCTGGGTGTTTAAGTGGAAACCGCAGGTGCGATTGATTGAACCGCAGAAGCTGTGGCGCAGGTGCGAGATAAAGATCGCAGATGCGGAAAATGATGGGCAGAATGTATAAAAGGTTTCCTTCGCGAATTTTTGCCTATTTCCTCCATTTTGAAGACAGATTTTAAGTTTTGGACAGTGATTTTCAAAGGAATCAAGGGTTATCAGTTGGGTAAGTTACTTGGGCTTTATTACTTATGTTTATGATGATTTTTCTACTGTTTAATCATGAAATTAGTGGGAAGTTGGGGTGAAGTCGAAGGGGTTAGGGCTTCAGTTTTGGAGAGTTTGATTTGGGGATTTGAGGGACCATTTGCAGTCGGATTTTGATGATTTTGGTATGTATAGACTCGTGAGTGAAAGTAGTTTCTAGTTTTGTGATTTTTGTCAGATTTCGAGACGTGGGCCTGTGGGCCGGGTTTGGGTGAATTTCGAGATTTTTGTATAATTTGATAGTTTTCGTATGGAATTTGTTCATTGGCCGATATTGATTGCATTGTATTGCTTTTGGCCAGACTCGAGACGTTCGGAGGCCTATTCCAGAGGCAAGAGCGTGGCGGAGTAGGGATTTGACCGGTCTGAGGTAAGTAATGATTGTAAATCTTGTCATGAGGGTATGAACCCCCAGATTATACTTCGTTTCACTATTTTGAGGTGACACACCTACTAGATGACGAGCATGTAGGCATGCACCGTTGGGGACTGTGACTTGGTTCGTCCCATAACAACTATTAAGTTGCATATTTGACTGTAAACTATTTGATACTTAATTGCTTTAGAAAGAAATTCTATGATTTGGGCTGAATGCCATATTTGGGCCTCGTGCCAAGTTGTTTGGACCCTTAGGGGCCTTTTACTATTATTTCCTCACTGTTTTGACTTAAGATGTGTACTCAGTCATGCTATGTTTTACTGATTTAATAACTCAGTCTTTGTTACCCCGTTTTGATGCATAAAAATGATATTTTGGGCTGAGTACCCTATTTTACTGATAGCCCAAGTGGCTTGAGAGGTTTCTGACTGAGTAAGGCCGGGGGCCTATATTGTAAGGATATTATGGGATCGGGCTGCGTGCCGCAGCATATTGTTACTGATTTGTGATTATGAGAGACCGAGGACCTAATTTGTTATTCCGCGAGGTGGCTTGTTATAGCGCTTGGGCATAGGAGCCCTTCGGGAGTCTGCACACCCCCAGTGAGCGCGGGTACCCTGTGTGAGTGATATGATGTTCTACCCAAGGGGCTATTATTGATTCATGTTGTACCCGAGGGGCTGTTACGAGTGACTGTGAGGTTTGCCCGAGGGGTTGGTTCTGAGTGATGTTATGCCCGAGGGGCGGTTTATGATTCATGTTGCCCGAGGGGCTATATATGAACTATGTTTTGCTCGAGGGGCTATTATGATTTTTATCATTTTTACTCTAAATTGAGCTTCTATTGAAATTGTTGAAAGGCATCTTCAAATGATTTTTCTGAAAAACTGTGTTTTTAAAACGAGAGCATTTTGACTCATCTACTGATTTCAAAGCATGTTGAACTTACTAAGTTTTGTGATGTGGATTTCCCAATGTTTCTTGCTGCTCGGTTTTTATTTACCTTTATTACTTACTGAGTTGGCGTACTCACATTACTCCATGCACCTTGTGTGCAAATCCACGGGTTGCTGGACGTGCTAGCGAGCATTGATCTCCATCCACCACGGATACTTGGAGTTGGCAAGATAGCTACATGGCGATCGCAGCCTTTCCCTTCTCCCTCCTATCTTCCTATAGATATTAGTAGTTTATTTCCAGACTATTTTCGGTCTTGTTAAGTTTCGGAACAATTATAGTATTGCTCATGACTTAGTTATACCCGAGTCCGGGCTTTATTTTTCCGCGTTTTGGTTTTTTCACTTTATACTTTTATGAGAATTTCAATATGAAAAAGGTTGTTATTTAAATTTTAATGAAATGCTGAACTATTTTGGGAATGTGTCGGTTGGCCTAGTTCCATGATAGGCGCCATCACGACTAGGTTGGTTTTGGGGTTGTGACAGAAGCAATGAGAAATAATGAAATCTGTTTTTTTGCAGCACATTGATTTTATTTTATACTATTTGAGGAAGAGAGGAAAGCATGGTCCTCAAAACAAAACACGGTATACAACCACTGATTGTATTTTCAAGACTAGAATTGAACTAATTTATCAGAGGTACATTAATGCTCCTACCAATAAGAAGCTTGTTGTTGTCAAACCCCAAGACATCATAGTAGAATACATATTGGGGTACAGGTTACTTGCAAATGTTGCATGGGATAAAGTTGATTTTGTGACTATGCCCATAAACATTGTGGAGAAATTTCATTGGTTGTTGGTTGTGTTTGACATTACTGATAGGGTTCTATATGTTTATGATTCTATTGTCTCTTCACGAAATCACAACCTTGTTGAATCTATTATTAACAAGTTTGTTGTTATGACCCCTCTATACTTGTCATGCACTGGCTTCTGCGGCAAGCATCCAGACATCAACTACAAAAACACAAAGGCATATAAAAAAGGTATTACTGACCCTCTTGACATTTGGTGGTTGGTCGGCGAGATACCCCATCATAAATAGGGATCACTATATGAAAAAGCTATTTTTCCTTCTATCTATTTAACAGATTGTATATTACACTGAATGCTAAATTTTTTCCCCTTTTTTTGCAGTGATTGTGGTGTATACGTGGCGGCATTTGAAGAATATGTCAGCATTGGAGAGCTAGGGGCAGGGGTGTGGCCCGTACAGCAGCTATGGCAGCACCTGCAGATCCACCCGCTGCCCCAGTTCATGATCAGGTCCCCGTTGTGGACACTCCAACAGGACCAGCTTAGGCACTGGTTGTGCCTATTGTTATCCCAGGTCATCAAGAGACCTTATCTTAGATCTTGACCGTTGCACCAGTCTTGCTCAAGCAGTCGTCGTTTCTACTACAGCAGCTACTTCTCAGGTCGGGGGAGGCACTCAGACTCCCGCCACTCGTACACCGAGCAGGTTGTTCAGGGACTGTAGATACCCAGCCCTACCCGTTGCACCTGCTCAGGATTATGTAGTACCAGTCATGCCTGATGAAGAGCAGCACAAATTAGAGAGATTTGGTAGACTTCAGCCTCCGACTTTCAGTGGTACAGAGGGCAAGGATACCTAGGGTTTCTTGGACAAGTCTTAGAGGATTCTACGCACAGTGGGAATTCTGGAGACCAGTGGGGTCTCATTTACTACTTTTTAATTTTTTGGAGTTGCATTTACTTTGTGGGAGGCTTATGAGAGATGTAGGCCTGTTGGTGCAACACCCCTCACTTGGCAGTAATTCTCTGTTCTCTCTCTGGAGAAGTATGTGCCACAATCCCGCAAAGAGGAGCTGCGCATGCAGTTCGAGCAGTTGTGTCAGGATGATATGACTGTGATGTAGTATGAGATGAGGTTCTCTGAGTTAGCCCGTCATGCTATCTAGTTGGTTCCCATAGACAGGGATAGGATCAGTAGGTTCGTTGATGGCCTTTCGTATCAGTTACGGATTCTTATGACCAGAGAGAGGGTATCTGGTGCTTCTTTTGAGGAGGTTGTTGACATTGCTCGGAATATAGAGTCAATTCACTATCAGGAGCGAGTAGAGAGGGAGGCCAAGAGGCCTCATAGATCTGGTAGTTTTGGGGGTGCTCCTCATGGGGGTCGGCTTCAGCACAACAGAGGCGGTCCATTCAGACATACTTAGTCAGCTCTCCTAGTTCATCGTGGGGCATCATCCGAGCCATGGTTCTCACAGTTCTCATTAGGGTCACTTATCACTTAGTGCTCTCCCAGGTCAGAGTTCGTCCCGTGCTTCATCAGTTTAGGGCTCTTCCATGCGAGGTTCTTCTACTAGTCATCTCGGTGCTAGGGGTTCCCTTCATTCCCCGTCACCAGCACCAGGGGGTTGCTATGAGTGTGGAGAGTTGGGTTACATATGGAGGCACTATCCTCGTCATCATGGCGGTCTGCCTCAGTAGAGAAGTTAGCCATCGAGTTCAGCACCAGTTACTTCACCACCCACCTAGTCAACTAGGGGTGGAGGACAGTCAGCTAGAGGCCACCCTAGAGAGGGAGGTCGATTAGGTGGTGGTCAAGCCTGTTTCTATGTACTTCTAGCCAGACCAGATGCTATTGCTTCAGATGTTGTGATCACAGGTATTGTCTCAGTTTGCCATAGAGATGCCTCTATATTATTTGATCCTAGTTCCAATTTTTCATATGTGTCGTCATATTTTGCTAATTATTTGTATATGCCCCGCGAGTCTCTTATTTCATCTATTCATGTATCTACTCTGGTGGGCGATACTGTTGTTTTGGACTATGTATATTGGTCATGTGTGGTGACTGTTGGGGGTTTGGAGACCCGAGTGGACCTTTTGTTGCTGAGTATGGTTGATTTTGATGTGATATTGGGCATGGATTGGCTATCTTCGTGTCATGCTATTTTGGATTGTCATGCTAAGACAGTGATATTGTCTATGCCAAGTCTACCATGGATTGAGTGGCGAGGTTCGTCGGATTATATTCGCAGTAAGGTAATTTCATTCTTGAAAGCCTAGCGGATGGTTGGGAAGGGTTGTCTTTCATATTTGGCTTTTGTTAGGGATATCGGTGCAGAGACCCCTCCCATTTATTCAGTTCCGATAGTGAGGGATTTTCCAGATGTATTTCCTGCAGACCTGCCGGGCATGCCACCGGATAGGGATATTGACTTCGGTAATGATTTGGTGTCGGGCACTCATCCCATTTTTATTCCACCGTATCGTATGGCACCGGCAGAGTTACAGGAGTTGAAGTAGCAGTTTCAGGAACTCCTTGATAAGGGGTTTATTCGGCCTAGTGTGTCGCCTTGGGGTGCCCCTGTTCTATTTATGAAGAAGAAGGATGGCACGATGAGGAGGATGTGCATTGATTACAGGCAGTCGAACAAAGTCACAATCAAGAACAAGTATCCTTTGCCTCGTATTGATGATTTATTTGACCAGCTTCAGGGAGCGAGAGTGTTCTGCAAGATTGATCTCAGGTGAGGGTATCACCAGTTGAAGATCAGGGACTCGGACATTCTTAAGACAACTTTCAGGACCTGATATGGTCATTATGAGTTCCTTGTGATATCTTTTGGGTTGACCAATGCCCCAGGAACATTCATGCATTTGATGACCAGTGTGTTTCGGCCTTATCTCGACTCGTTTGTGATTGTTTTCATTGATGACATTCTGGTGTACTCGCGTAGTCAGGAGGAGCATGTTGAGCATTTACAAGTTGTATTGCAGCGATTGAGGGAGGAGAGACTTTATGCAAAGTTCTCCAAGTGTGAGTTTTGGCTTGGTTCAGTTGCGTTCTTGGGGCACGTGGTGTCTCGTGAGGGTATTCAGGTTGATCTGAAGAAGATAAAGGTGGTTCAGTGTTGGCCCAGACCGTCCCCAACCACAGAGATTCATAGCTTTCTTGGTTTGGCAGGTTATTATCGATCGGTTCGTTCAGGGATTTTCATCTATTGCATCACCCTTGACCAAGTTGACTTAAAAGGGTGCTCCTTTCAGGTGGTCGGATGAGTGTGAGACTAGCTTTCAGAAGCTCAAGACTGCCTTGACCACATCTCCAGTGTTACTTTTTCCATTAGCTTCAAGTTCTTATACAGTATATTGTGATACTTCTCGAATCGACATTGAGTGTTTGTTGATGCAGGAGGGTAGAGTGATTGCTTATACTTCTCGTCAGTTGAAGTCCCATGAGAAGAACTACATTGTTCCTGATTTGGAGTTGGCTACCATTGTTCACACGTTGAAGATTTGGAGGGCCGTGCAGCGAGATTTGGATACTCAGGTTGAGTTGAGCACAGCTTTTCACCCTCAGACGAACAATTAGTCTGAGCGCACTATTCAGATATTGTAGGACATGTTGCGCACTTATGTCATTGATTTTGGGGGTTCATGGGACCTGTTTCTACCACTCGCGAAGTTTGCATATAACAATAGTTATCAGTCGAGTATTCAGATAGCTCCATATGAGGCTTTATATAGGAGGCAATGTAGATCTCCAGTGGGTTAGTTTGAGCAGGGCGAGGCTAGACTTTTGGGTACTGACTTAGTTTAGGATGCTTTGGACAAGGTGAAAGTGATTTAGGAGCAGCTTCGTATAACACAGTCAAGACAAAAGGGTTATGCTGACAAAAAGGTTCGTGATATGTCTTACATTGTTGGGGAGAAGGTTCTACTGAAAGTTTCGCCCATGAAGGGTGTTATGAGATTTGGTATGAAGGGCAAGTTGAGCCCTCGATTCATTGGGCCTTTTGAGGTGCTTCAGAGGATTGGGGAGGTGGCTTATGAGCTTGCCTTGCCACCTAGCTTGTCGAGTGTGTATCCAGTATTTCATGTTTCTATGCTCCGGAAGTATATTGGCGATCCGTCTCATCTATTGGATTTTAGCACGGTTTAGTTAGATGGTGATTTGACTTATGATATGGAGCCAGTGGCTATTTTGGAGCAGTAGGTCCGAAAGTTAAGATCAAAGGATATAGCTTCAGTGAAAGTGTAGCGGAAAGGTCGGCCCATGGAGAATGCTACTTGGGAGACCGTGTGGGAGATGCGGAGCAGATATCCACACCTATTTGAGGCTTCAGGTATGTTTCTAGAATCGTTCGAGGACGAACGTTTGTTAAAGAGGGGGAGGATGCAACGACCCGGCTGACCGTTTCATGAGTTATAGCCATGTTTCTCCCATTTCTGCTTCTTTGTATGTTCTTCAGCTATATTTCATCGCATCGTGTTGGTTGGTTCGGGTTCGGAGCGGTTTTGGAGTGAATTGAGACACTTAGTCTCTTTTGAGTAGGCTTAATTGGAAAAGTCAACCGAATGTTGACTTATGTGTAAATGATCTCAGATGGGAATTTCGATGGTTCGGTTAGCTTCATCAGGTATTTTGGACATGGGAGCACATCCGGAGTGTGAATTTTAGAGGTCCGGGGTAGATTTAGGCTTGAATTGGCAAAATTAGAAATTCAGTGTTTCTCGGTCGGCAACGGAAATTTTGATATCGGGGTCGGAATGAAATTTTAGAAATTGGAGTAGGTCCATAGTGTCATTTGTGACGTGTGTGCAAATTTTAGGTCATTCAGACGAGGTTTGATAGGTTTCGGCATCGTTTGTGAAATTCGGAAGTTTGGAGGTTCTTAGGCTTGACTCCTAGGGTGATTTGGTGTTTCGGTGTTTTTTTGAGTGTTTCGAAGGTTGGAGTAAGTTTGAATGGTGATATGTGACTTGTTGGTATTTTTGGTTGAGGTCCCGAGGGCCTCGGGATGATTTCGGTTGGTTATCGGAAGAGTTGGAATTTAGTTCGTGCAGTTGAAGCTGCTGCTTCGATTATTTTTGCACTTGCGGATTGGGGACCGCAGGTGCGAGGTTCCAGATGCGAAAGGGAGATCGCAGATGCATAATTTGGCCATCAGGAGAAGAACTGTAGATGCGGTGAGTTGGACGCATCTGCGGGACCGCAGGTGCGATGCTTGGGGCGCAGATGCGTTCCTGGGCGTTTAAGTGGAAACCGCAAGTGCGATTGATTGGACCGCAGAAGCGGTGGCGCAGTTGCGAGATAAAGATCGCAGATGTGAAAAATGCTGGGCAGAATGTATAAAAGGTTTCCTTCGCAAATTTTTGCCTATTTCCTCCATTTTTGAAGACGGGTTTTAAGTTTTGGATAGTGATTTTCAAGAGTAATCGAGGGTTATCAGTTGGGTGAGTTACTTGGGATTTATTACTTGTGTTTATGATGATTTTCCTATTGTTTAATCATGAAATTAGTGGGAATTTGGGGTGAAGTCGAAGGGGTTAGGGCTTGAGTTTTGGAGAGTTTGATTTGGGGATTTGAGGGACCATTTGAGGTCGGATTTTGATGATTTTGGTATGTATAGACTCGTGAGTGAAAGGAGTTTCTAGTTTTGTGGTTTTGATCAGATTCCGAGACATGGGCCCGGGGCTGGATTTGGGTGAATTTCGGGATTTTTGTATAATTTGATAGTTTGTCATATGAAATTGGTTCATTGGCCTATATTGATTGCATTGGGTTGCTTTTGGTCAGACTCGTGACGTTCGGAGATTCTAGAGGCAAGAGCATGGCGGAGTAGGGATCTGACCGATTTGAGGTAACTAATGATTGTAAATTTTGTCCTGAGGATATGAAGCCCCATATTACACATCATTTCACTATTTTGAGGTGACTCGCCTGCTAGATGGCGAACGTGTGGGCATGCACCGTTGGGGATTGTAACTTGGTCCATCATGTAGCAACTATTAAGTTGCATATTTGACTTTAACTATTTCATACTTATGTGCTTTAGAAAGAATTTCTATGATTTGGGCTGAATGCCATATTTGGGCCTCGTGTCAAGTTGTTTGGACCCTTAGGGGCTTTTACTATTATTTCCTCATTGTTTTTGACTTAAGATTTGTACTCAGTCATGCTATGTTTTACTGATTTCATAACTCAGTCTTTATTATCCCGTTTTGATGCATAAAAATGATATTTGGGCTAAGAACCCTGTTTTACTGATAGCCCGAGTGGCTTGAGAGGTTTCTAACTAAGTAAGGCCGAGGGCCTATGTTATGAGGATATTATGGGATGGGGTTGCGCGCCGCAGCATGTTGTTACTGATTTGTGATTATGAGAGGCCGAGGGCCTGATTTGTTATGCAACGAGGTGGCTTGTTATAGCGCTTGCGCTGTAGGAGCCCCTCTGGAGTCTGCACACCCCCTAGTGAGCGCTGGTACCCTGTGTGCGTGATATGATGTTATGCCTGAGAGGCTATTATTGATTCATGTTGTGCTCGAGGGGCTGTTACGAGTGACTATAAGGTTTGCCCAAGAGGCTGGTTCTGAGTGATGTTATGCCCAAGGGGTGGTTTATGACTCATGTTGCCCGAGGGCTATATACTAACTACGTTTTGACAGAGGCTATTATGATTTTTATCATTTTTACTCTAAATTGCATTGAGATTCTATTGAAACTGTTGAAAGGCATCTTCAAATTATTTTTCTGAAAAACTAGGTTTTTAAAATGAGAGGATTTTGACACATATACTAATTTGAAAGCATGTTGAACTTACTGAGTTTTATGATGTGGATTTCCCTGTATTTCTTGCTGCTCAGTCTTTATTTACCTTTATTACTTACTGAGTTGGCGTACTCACATTGCTCCCTGCACCATGTGTGCAGATCCAGGGGTTGCTGGACGTGCTAGCGAGCGTTGTTCTTTATCCGCCGCGGATACGTGGAGTTGGCAAGGTAGCTGCATGGCGATCGCAGCTTTGCCCTTCTCCCTCCTATCTTCCTATAGATATTAGTACTTGATTTCCTTACTATTTTCGGTCTTTTTATGTTTTAGAACAATTGTGGTATTGCTCATGACTTAGTGACACTCGAGGTCGGGCTTTATTTTTCCGCATTTTGGTTTTTGACTTTATACTTTCATGAGGATTTCAGTATGAAAAAGGTTGTTATTTAAATTTTAATGAAATGCTGAACTATTTTGGGAATGTTTCGGCTAGCCAAGTTCCATGATAGGCGCCATCACGACCGGGTTGGTTTTGGGGTCGTGACAGAATCATTGAGAAATAATAAAATCTATTTTTTTTGCAGCACATTGATGTTATTTTATACTATTTGACGGTATACAACTACTGATTGTATTTTCAAGACTAGAATTGAACAAATTTATTGGAGGTACATTAATGCTCCTACCAATAAGAAGCTTGTTGTTGTCAAACCCTAGGACGTCGTATTAGAATACATATTGGGGTACAGGTTACTTGCAAATATTGCATGGGATAAAGTTGATTTTGTGATTATGCCCATAAATATTGAGGAGAAATTTCATTGGTTGTTGGTTGTGTTTGACATTACCGATTGGGTTCTATATGTTTATGATTCTATTGTCTCTTCACGAAATCACAACCTTGTTGAATCTGTTGTCAACAAGTTTGTTGTTATGACCCTCCTCTACTTGTCATGCACCGGCTTCTACGGCAAGCGTCCAGACATCAACTACAAGAACACAAAGGCATATGAAAAAGGTGTTATTGACCCTCTTGACATTCAGTGGTTGGTCGTGAGATACCCCCAACATAAAGAGGGATCCCTGTATGAAAAAGTTGTTTTTCCTTCTAGCTATTTAACAGATTGTATTTTACACTGAATGCTAATCTTTTTTCCCTTTTTCTTTTGTAGTGACTATGGTGTATACGTGGCGGTATTTACAGAATATGTCAACATTGGAGAGCTAGTGATTTCAAAGGAAGACTTTTCTGATATTGATCAACACTATAGACGATATGGAACGCTACTTTAGAATTATGCTAGAAAAAAGCAAGAGCTTGGTGCAATTAGTGAAAGTGAGGTGACTGACAGATTAGCAAGAAGAAAAGGTGCACAAATTGTGAGCGGGAGAACACAAGTCCGAAAAAAGAAGAACTAGCTGCCCTTTTCAGTAGAAAAATTGTAGTTAAAGTTTTAGTTGTAGCTGGATTGTAGTAAAGTTGTAGACAAATTATTTATTAAGAACAAGTTAACTGCAATTTATTTGTTGTGCTACATTTGTTTTACTTTTTGTTTTGTTATTTTTTCTAGAAGTCTACTACTTAGAATAGAAAACATCTGTGGCTTTTTTTTTTGTTTGTTGAAAGTTGTTATTACTTGATCTCGATATTGGTACTATATAATTTCTTTAAAGCTTAACTACAATTATGTCTACAACTACTATACAAAGATACATAATTTATTCAATTTAAGCAGTGTTTGTTAGGATAGGCTAAAAAGTAATAAATAAACACAGTATTTGAACAAAACAACTACAAAACAAATGCATTAAGAGTTAAAATATGTTTATCAAATATTCATTGTAAGAGACAATCTTTATTCAAATTAGCAAACTGTAATTCTCCAAAATAGAACAAATACAACTTCATATGTCTTAAAGGACAGACTATCATCAATAGTACTCAGTAAAAGAAAACTTTAAACTGTATCAATTTTTATTTCCTTTTGGGAGCATTCCTACAAGATCTTTTGGTATGCCCTTCTAATCCGCAGTTGCCACATGAGACTTTGTACTTTTTTATATTTACTTCATCATATGATTTGTATCTTTATTTATAAGGTCTCTCTGGTTGCCTTTTTCCGGTAGGTAGCTTTACAAGTTCTTCAACTATATGTTGTGACACATTCCATTTGCTTTCGTCAGGCAGCAGGTCTACTGGTACTTCATAAGTCTGCAGAAGGCTCTCCCTCGTGTAATAAGAAGAATAATAGTTTTCATAAGACTCGTTCCTATTCCTTAAAGTCGCCAAAGCATGTACACAAGGAAGTTCATCAAGATGGAATTGTCCACAACTACATCTCTTATTTTGAAGGCAAACAACGAAGCGCTTCACACCATCTATCACAGTATGGATGTGATTTATGGAAGCCCTCACCTACAATTTCATTACAAACACACAACAAGTTGTCATCAACAAATACAAAAATAAAATAACTACAATTATTCAACGACTTTTCTACAATTAACATTATATATTTAGTTTGATGGAATCAATAATCTGATGTTAATGGCTATAGCTTACTCCCATCCTCTGCGATAGTGTTCTGTTGTCCTCCAACTCGTTGTTGTATTATTTCCCAAGATATGTGAACGTACCCTTTGCATTCAATAACTTTTCATTAGTCCAATGTTCAAGAAGAGTCCTCATATACTCTAATAGTTCTACTACGTAAAGCTCTTTTGTATCTTTTGTTACCGCATTCAATGACTCTGCAATATTTGATGTCATCGTCCACGTTCTATTTACCATAGCATGTACCCGAGACCATCTGTGATAGCCAATATCGTATAGGTATACTTTAACATGCGTGTCGATCTCTTCAATCTTTGACATTCTTTCATTAAATTCATCAAGCGTGTATGATCGTGCTGTTGCAAAGTATAATTCGCTTAACGTTAGATGACCCTTCTTGAACTTTAACCTTACATTTGTCTAAATATGCCACATGCAAGCATAATGTGGCATGCCGGTATAAACAGTAGTTGTTGCCTTCAAGATACTTTCATTCGGTCCGAAATAACACACATATTTGGTTTTTCACCATATGCATGTTTGAATTGCTCAAAAAACCACCTCTTTGATACGTCATTTTCTGAATCAACAACAACATATGCTAGTGGTAATATGCTACCCATCATAAAGGAGGCAAAAAGAGATTCAATTTCTATAATAAAACTTGAGAGTATAAAAAATACAGACTGAAAAACAACTTTATAACAATATTTCTTCAATTAATCTACAATACATGTTGCATTTATTATGCTAGTTGTTAGCATGATTCCCCTATATGCCGACTTTAAGAAGGTGCCATCAACTACTACAACTGGCCAACAATACTACCAACCCTTTATGGACGTACAAAGTGCAACAAATGCATACAAGAAACAGTCATCTTCAGTCTTCTGCAATTTCACTATTGACCCCGGATAAGTCTTCTCCAGAATATAAAAATAACTCGGCAAGCGACTAGGAATCAGTAGGATGACCTCTCAAAAATTCCAAAACCTTTTCTTTTACTCTCCAAGCTTGCATGTATGTTAAGATCACACCATGATCCGACAACATATCAGTTTGTATGTCTTTTGGTGTGTATATTATCTTAGGATCCGCATATTTTGGCATCACCATGCTGCCAACTACCATGGCAATAAGTATGTGTCGTATGTATGTGTTGTCCATCAAAGAGCATGTGTGCAAGCTGTTGAATTTTTTAACCTTGAACAATGTTGATTCGTTTATGCTGGAGGACTTGAATTGCCACGTATAATTGTCCCCAACACATACGAGGCAGTAGCTACACAATAAAAATAATTCAAAAAATGTTATGAAAAATTTAGCTACAAAATATGAGGCTGTTTAAGTACAAAAATCTTATATTATACAATTTATATACAAATAAACTACAAATTATACAAAAATATGAATTTGACAAATGAAATGTTCCTACCTTCTTGCACTAGACCTTTTCACCCTAAATTGAAACTTATTCATGACAAAATAGCGCTTCATTGCACTGACAATTGTTTGCTTGTCTTGGTAAACTTGGCCTACTTCAATAACATTTGGCGTATGTTCTGTTATGATGATACTTTCATATTCCACAATTGCCAGAGATGTTGGCCTATCAATCAACTTCACTGTTCCTGATACTTCTCCAATTGTGTTACAATTGCTTGACAATTGTACCACGTTAGACATACAATAATCAGATGAACCTGCACTCAATTAAAAGTATTTACAATTCAGACCTTTGTATATTTATGTGTTCAGTATTTGAAAGAATACTTGAAGAGATATAACAGTTGAACGATATTTGTTATGTAGTATTATTGAAGATAAGTTGTAGTAAAATTGTAGAACACGTGAAATTGACAACACATAAGCACTGAAAAAACAGAGCAAACCTGCAATTACACTCGAATTTGAGATGTTGCATTCCAAATCGAAATCACGTACTGTTATACACCGCGGATACATTCCTAATTTTTTGTTTTCCTTTTTTGTCTCCATATATGATTTCGATGATTTTTGCGGAGGTATCGATCATTAGATGCTCTGCAATTGCGGAATTCAATTGACTTTAATTTGAATATTCATTGACTACAATTCTATTAACATCAAAGTCTTTGTATCTCCCAACGCTATCCCAGTGACCATTTAACCTAAGCATAATCGCTAATTTTGACATTATGTCCCGAATTCAATACAATTGTAGCTAATTGTTTGCAATTTTTTTTCAAACCCTTTGTTTATGGAAAACTAGAGAAAACTAGAGAATAGAACTTGATTATCAGGGAAATCGACATAATAGCAGGATTCTACAAATACATTGGCTTGATTAAGGTGCCATGATTGCGTCAGTAAAATCTCTGAAGAAATATACGCGATCCCAAAATCCCGCATCTAAATAAGGAAGACTACCGCAGAAAGGATTCTAGTTTAAGCAAATGTATATGTTTTGTAGCTAAAACTTGTTTAGGTCGGGTAATGTCACGACCCAAATTTCCCTCCGTTGGGTATCCTGATGGCACCTAATTTTAGGGACTAGGTAAGCCTAATATTTAATGAAACAACAACAATATTTAAATAACATCTAACAATCTTTGAAATAGAAATCTCAACGAAATTTACAATTTCCAAAATTGGTAGTACAAGTCATAAGCGCTACAGAGTTTGCTACAACTTCTAAATACAACTGTTTGGAAATAAGTAAAACAGTATGAATACAAAATAGGAAGGTGACTCCAAAGCTTGCGAACGCAACAAGAGGGTTACCTTGAGTCTCCTCGGCAAGAATCCGCACAACTACTAATGATCAATACTTGGATATGTACAAAAAAAATATAGAAGTATAGTATGAGCATACCACAGCGGTGCCCAGTAAGTATCAAGACTAACCTCGGTGGAGTAGTGACGAGGAACAGTAAAGACACCCACTAGTCTAATAAACATAACAAGTAGAAGTGTAGAAACAACAGAATATAATATATCTACATAAAGACTACGCAATATGGATAACAATACAGTAATTGCGATAAGAAAGGAACAACAAGTATCAGCGGAATACCATAAAAATGACACAGAAGAGTTAATGGAAACATAGTCTAAATCCGAAATCACAAATACAGCAAGGACAAATAGTAAATTAACAACTACGACCGCTTTTGTATCAGGTTTTAGTCAACAAACTCCACGAGGTACCGAACCTTGGAGAAATCACAACTTACGGGTCTCAATACCCGAACCCTAACACTTGGCATCATATGCCATCATAACACCTCATAACTACACTGACGACTCACGTGCCAATGGAGCCATTTTCACAAAAAGGCAAGTAACAAGGGAGTGCATCTATACTCAACAATATTAAGGAAACCTCTTATCCAAGAAGAGTGCTTAACTACGTGTATGCTTGTGCAAGTGTCCTAACATAGTCAATACCAGCAAATAAGCATAAGGAAAAGAACGAACAACACATAGAATATTTTCCCACAACTTTCACAAGATAAAGCTCGCACAGGTGAGTATACCACTACACAAATATTGACAACAAGAATGCCTCCAAGCCATCACAAATCAATCCCTGACATAGCCCACCTTGTCTTGCCACGTGTGCAATAGTAAAGTAAATGCCCATCTTGTCTTACCACACGTGCATAATAATGCTCCCACCTTGTCTTGCCACATACGCAACCATATATATATATATATATAAATATATATGACCGTAGAAACGACGTGCAACCCATAATAACAATTGCACGACAGAAACCTCGTACATCATAATGTCAAAAACCACACGGCAGAAACCTCGTGCATCACCAGAACAAGTACAACAACAACAATGACAATAATACAGGGTACGGTAAGTAAATAAACTCAAGAACTTTAAATCACAAAGAAGCGGAACAACCAGTTCATAGAGAATAACCACAATAAAGAATGCTAGGCGTAAAGAGAACAGCTCAATAAGGGAAAACTAATATGTAGCAACGATCCCACAATATACAATTCAACATCAAGGAAGCTTAACACGAGTCAAATAATTTCAAATAAAGACAAGTCATCTAAGATATAGGATATCTAAGCTTCTTTAAGGTTGAACAATTTACGAAGGATATTCAACAATTCAATTAAGGATAAGCAGTGGAAAGATAATCATCTCAATTAAGACTAAACAATTATAGGATGAGATAATAATAATTCCAAATAAAGATAGCAATTATGAAAAGATAGCATGACAATAGAAGAGGTAAAATCTTCAATTAAGTCAAATAAGATTCAAATAGGCAATAAGAGTGAATCCTAAAGCAATTAATTCTAATTTAAGCATGTAGAGGTGAAACTAGTAAATGGGAACTCAGTCGTATCAAGAACAACTTCATACACAGTGAATATAAGGACCTAAGAACCCTAAAAGACCAATTTTCCACAAATAAGTCCGAGTACGCACTCGTCACCTCGCGTACACAGACTACAATCAACATAGAAGACTCAAATCCTAAGTGAAAATCCCACACACAAGGATAGGCAAGATACTTATCTCAAAGAAGACAAACTGATACTCTAAAATGAACTTCTTGGGTGAAAAGACCTCCCGACGGCTCAAATCTAGCGCAAATAACTTCAAAGTACAAATAAAACTCATAAGAAACAATTCTGTATCATAAAGTCTTAATCTTTAACGAAATCTAAATATCGGTCCAAAAGTTGATCCCCGGGCCCCCACCTCGGAATCCGAAAAATTTTACAAAACCCGAACACCCATTCCGATACGAGTTCAACCATACAAAAATTATCAAATTTCGACCATTTCGCCCTTCAAATCATGATTTTTCAGTTTAAAAATTTTCCTCAACTCAAAACACAAATTAAATGATAAAAACAAAGATAAAATCATGGAATATATTAAATTCTAGGTGAAGAACACTTACCCAATCCATTTGCTTGAAAACCCCACAAAGAATTGCTCAAAACCGAGCTCTACAAGTCAAGTATGATGAAAATAGCCTAACCCTCGATTTGGGAAAACTTATATTCTGCCCAGATGACTATGCATCGCAAACGCGGAGAAAGGGTCGCATTCGCAGAGGAGAAAATTGAGGCTGCCAAGAAAGACCCTTCGCGAAAGCGAGTGAAGGGATACAAATGTGAAGAGTAAGAAACAGAAGCTTCGCGAACGCGGGAAGAATGACGCAAACGCGAAGAAGAAATAGCCACCATCCCCCAACTCCTAATATCTACTACACGAACGTGAAGGAGGGGCTGCGAACGCGAAGAAAGGGAATGGCAAAACTTCGCGAATGTGAGAGGTTGAACGCGAACGCAAACAAAAATTACGAGGTGGTCAGTAGTAACACTTCGCGAATGTGAGGGGCACTTTGCGATCATGAAGACGGATACAAGAAGACAGAAACAACAGTTCAAAATAGGAGGGAAATGACCCATAGCCCACCTGGAACACATCTGAGGCCCCCGGAACCCCGTCTAAACACACAAACAAGTTCCATAACCTAACACGGACTCTCTCGAGGTCTCAAATCACATCAAACAACGTCGAAAATGCAAATCACGCCATTAATCGTACTTATGAACTTTCACATCTTCCAACTTCTAAAACTCGCGTCGAAACCTATCAAATCAACCTGGAATGACGACAAATTTTGCAGACAAGTCCCAAAATGACATGACAGAGTTGTTCCAACTCTCGGAATCGCATTTCGACCTCGATATCACAAATGTCAGCCATGGGTCAAACTTCTCCATTTTTCCAACTTTCGCCAAAATGCTCCAAATTACCCTACAGACCTCCACGTCTAAGTCCAAAATCACCATACGAAGCTCTTGATATCATCCAAAACCCATTCCGGAGCCGTTTACTCAAAAGTCAAATTCTGGTCAAATGCTCACCGCTTAATCCCTCCAAAACTAGAACCCTTCTTTTAATTCGACTCCGCATCATCCAGTAACTGAATTCAACCATGCACGTAAGTCAATACACATAATATGAAATTGTTCAAAACCTTAGGCCACCGAACGGAGCTTAAATTCTCGAAATGACCGGCCAGGTCGTTACATCCTCCCCCTCTTAAACAAACGTTCGTCCTCGAACGTGCCAAGAATTGCCTTGAAGTCATCAAACCACTAAATGCACACTTCCAACATACACCCGCGGGTGACCCCACGTCACCCCAATCCACATAAGCCTGACGACACCATCCCAACTAAAATTTAGCCTTTCTACCAACACTGATAAGCCTTATAGCCAAAATCCTCACCTTCTATTCATTTCCAAAAGACCCGACTCTAGAACTATACCCGGTATCAATCTCAGCCAGCTGCAACAACTCATGCCTACACCCATAATGTACGACCACACAACATATCACATCACACATAGGCCCATAATAACATTTTTTATCACAATAGCTGCACGAAATCAAACCCAGCACCAGCAATTAGCCTCACATCTGTTAGAACCCTGTTTCAAACTTCAACAACGCTGACAATGATGCATGAAAGATGAAGACCTCATATCTAAACACCCAAATCAACCAGTCACAACTAACCGCAAGCTAAAACCTAAGAAGTGCAGAACAAAAATGAATGAATATATAAAGAGAAAACACATAAGGAAAATATCAAACAAGCTCGACAGGTACAACTTTCTATCAGTACCATACTACGAATTGATTTAAATAGGTAAAATCAAAGTACATGAACAAATCATAAGGATCACATCCTGGTATAACACTCTACCGCGGCACGTAGCCCAACTCAACATATCAAATCGTATGAAATCCCAAGGGTCTCGTCCTCGACTCTAAATCACAGGTCGAATATACATCATACCAATTGAAATATTCCACTAACTTAGTTCTGCCAATAAAATCACAACACTCACTGAACTCTCACCCTAATAGAGTAACAAATCACAAATCATAACCAAGAATACTCATAAGTTACATTAAGACCTACTATAATGGATAACAGGAATTCACTATCGTAACTCTCAACAATGAATAAAAACAAATGATAAACACGGGCTACCACTCATAAAATCTTCTAACAGGAGCAAACACATAAATAGGGTGCTAATCATGAATCTCACCCATAAGTGAAGCAACAAATAAGGAACTCATCCCGATAAGCAGAACCGAAACAAACACGGATGGTGTCCCTCGATAACAAATCAAAAGCATTCTTGCATGACATCATTTGATGTAGCGGCCTCAAACTTGCTATAGAGAACACATCAACGGACCGTGCCACCCCCTCTTGGGTGCCCTCTACTCGCCTGAATACCCCGTTGTGACACATCTGTCCGGAGTCTGGGACAATCTCTCACCATATGGTTGATATCCCCACACTCAAAGCAACCTCGCTGTTGCTGTGGTTGTAGGACCTGTGTTGTACGAGTACTCTGAAACCCGTGAGCACCTGAAACACTATGCGAAGACAGAAGTGCAAACTGAACTAGATGACCTACAAAACCTCTACCATGCCGTATCCTACCTCCAAAATAAGGGCTAGTAGATCTCTCTAGTCTATGAGGCCTCATCGCCTCCTTGTACTCTATCTCTTGACCTCGTTTGCTCTCTCTCTCTTGGCCCCACCTGTCCTCTCTCTCTTGGTCCCACATGTCATCTCTCCTGGCCCCACATGTCCTCTCACTCTTGGTCCCACATGTCCTCTTTCCTGGCCCCACCTGTCCTCTCTCTCTTGGTCCCACAGGTCCTCTCTCTCCTAGACCCACATACCTTCTATCTGGTGAGCGATTCCTACCACCTGCTGAAATGGAACATCGACTCCAAATCCCGAGCCATGCTGAAATGAATAACATGCCTGAGCCCCTCAATGAACTAACAGACTCACTCTCTAACGGTAGCGACCAAAGTAGGTGCATGCCTGGCCAAATCACTGAATCTCACGGCATACTCTAATACTGACGTAGTGCCCTGGCGCAGCTGCTCAAACTCCGCGCGTCATGCATCTCGAAGGGATTGAGGTACAAACTCTGTCAGAAACATCTCTAAAAACTGAACCCACGTAAGTGAAGTTGCATCGGCTGGGCTACCCAACTCATACGCCCGCCACCACTGATAAGCCACTCCCTTAAGTTGGAACATAGTAAAAGCAACCCAACTCGTCTCAACAATGCCCATAGTGCGAATAATGTGATGCCACTCCTCTTTAAAACCTTATTCACTCTCTGAAGCCAAACCACTGAATGTAGGAGGGTCATATTTATTGAACCTTGCAAGTTTAAGCTGCTCTTCCTTAGATGTTGCTGCCCTGACCACAAGCTGAATTGGAACCACAGGCTGTGTTGCCATGACACATGGAATCTGACCAATGTGAACTCGCTGCTCTGGATTGTGGGCGGCAGGAGTCTAAGTCTCTCTCCAGTCTGTGAAGTAGCTGGGGCAACCGGAATCAACCCCGCCTAAGCCAATGTACCAAACATGCTCAGGAACTGTGCTAAGATCTCCTGAAGTCCGGGGGTAACAGCAGGCGCCTCCGGTACCTACCCCCAATTGGAGCTACTAGAGGCTCCTCAACAGTTGTTCTGGTATGTACTTTAGCTACGACACGTACTCCTCGTCGGCCTCTGCCTCCAGCGACCCCTACTTCGAGAGCAGCGTCATCAATAACTGTAGCTCGTGTCCTCACTATCTGTTATAGAATGAAACAAAAAAAGTTCAAACTTTGAAATCAATGAACTCGCACGATAGGAATGAAAGAAGTGAAATTGTCCTAATAGTTCTGTAGCCTCTCGAATATAAGTACAGACGTCTCTGACCGATCCACAAGACTCTACTAAACTCGCTTAGGACTCATAGCACCTATGAACCTAGAACTCTGATACTAACTTGTCATGACCTAAATTTCCCTCCGTTGGGTATCGTGATGGCACCTAGTCTTAGGGACTAGGTAAGCCTAACATTTAATGAAACAACAACAATATTTAAATAACATCTAACAGTCTTTGAAATAGAAATCTCTATGAAATTTACAATTCCCAAAACCGGTAGTACAAGTCATAAGCTCTACAGAGTCTGCTACAACTTCTAAATACAACTATTTGGAAATAAGTAAAAACAGCGTGAATACAAAATAGGAAGGTGACTCCGAAGCCTACGAACGCAGTAGCAGGGTTACCTTGAGTCTCCTCGGCAAGAATCTGCACAACTACTAACAATCAGTACCTGGAAATGTACAAAAGAAGTGTACAGAAGTATAGTATGAGCACACCACAGCAGTGCCCAGTAAGTATCAAGACTAACCTCGGTGGAGTAATGACGAGGAACAGTTAAGACATCAAATGGTCTAATAAACATAACAAGTAGAAGAGTAGGAACAACATAATATAATATATATATATATATATATATATATATATATATATACATACATACATAAAGAATACGCAATTTGGCTAACAATACAATAACTGCAATAAGAAAGGAACAACAAGTATTAGCGGAATACCATAAAAATGACACAGAAGAGTTAATGGAAACACAACCTAAATCCGAAATCACAAATACAACAGCATATACCAGTGGTAATATGCTACCGATCACACAGGTGGCAAAAAGAAATTCAATTTCTGTAATAAAACTTGAGAGTATAAAAAATACTGACTGAAAAACAACTTATAATAATATTTTTACAATTAATCTACAATACCTGTTGCATCTATTGTGCTAGTTGTTAGCATGATTCCCCTATATGCCGACTTCAAGAAGGTGCCATCAACTACTACAACTGGCCAACAATACTCCCAACCCTTTATGGACATACTAAGTGCAACAAATGCGTACAAGAAACAGTTATCTTCAGTCTTCTGTAATTTCACTACCGACCCCGGATAAGTCTTCTCCAGAATATACAAATAACTCGGCAAGCGACTCTAGGAATCAACAGGATGACCTCTCAAAAATTTCAAAGCCTTTTCTTTTGCTCTGCAAGCTTGCATGTATTTTAAGATCACACCATGATCCGACAACATATCAGTTTGTATGTCTTTTGGTGCGTATATTATCTTAGGATCTGCATATTTTGGCATCACCATGCTGCCAACTACCATGGCAGTAGGTTTATGTTGTATGTATCTGTTGTCCATCAAAGAACATGTGTGCAGGCTGTTGAATTTTCGAACTTTGAACAATGCTGATTCATTTATGCTGGTGGACTTGAAGTACCACGTACAATTGTCCCCAACACATACTAGGCAGTAGCTACAGAATAAAAATAATTCAAAAAATATTATGAAAAATGTAGCTACAAAATATGATGCTGTTTAAGTACAAAAATCTTATATTATACAATTTATATACAAATAAACTACAAATTATACAAAAATATGAATTTGACAAATGAAATGTTCCTACCTTTTTGCACTAAACCTTTTCACCCTAAATTGAAACTTATTCATGACATAATAGTGCTTCATTGCACTGACAATTGTTTGCTTGTCTTGGTAAACTTGGCCTACTTCAATAACATTTGGCGTATGTTCTGTTATGATGTTACTTTCATATTCCACAATTGCTAGAGATGTTGGCCTATCAATCAACTTCATTGTTATTGATACTTCTCCAATTGTGTTACAATTACTTGACAATTGTACAACGTTAGACATACGATAATCAGATGAACCTGCACTCAATTAAAAGTATTTACAATTCAGACCTCTGTATATTTATGTGTTCAGTATTTGACAGAATATTTGAAGAGATATAACAGGTTAACTACATTTGTTATATAGTATTATTGTAGATAAGTTGTAGTAAAATTGTAGAACACATGAAATTGACAACACATAAGCACTGAAAAAACAGAGCAAACCTGCAATTGTGCTCGAATTTGAGATATTGCATTCCAAATCGAAATCATGCACTGTTATACACAGTGGATACATTCCTAATTTTTGTTTTCCTTTTTCGTCTCCATATATGATTTCGATGATTTTTTCGGAGGTATCGATCATTAGATGCTCTGCAATTGCGGAATTTAATTGACTATAATTTGAATATTCATTGACAACAATTCTATCAACATCAAAGTCTTTGTATTTTCCAACACTATTCCAGTGACCATTTAGCTGAAGTATAATCGCTAATTTTGACATTCTGTCGCAAAATTCAATACAATTGCAGCTAATTGTTTGCAAAAAAAATATTTCAAAACCTTCGTTTATGGAAAACTAAAGGAAACAGAGAAAACCAGAGAATAGAACTTGATTATCAGGGAAATCGATGTAATAGCAGGATTCTACAAATACATTGGCTTAATTAAGGTGCGATGATTGCGTCAGTACAATCTCTGAAGAAATATACGCAATCCCAAAATCCTACGTCTAAATAAGGAAGACTCAAAAAGGATTCTAGTTTAAGCAAATGTATATGTTTTGTAGCTAAAACTTGTTTAGGTCGAGTAATGTCATGACCCAAATTTTCCTCTGTTGGGTAATGTGATGGCACCTAGTCTTAGGGACTGGGTAAGCCTAATATTTAATGAAACAACAACAATCTTTAAGTAACAACTAACCATCTTTGAAATAGAAATCTCTACGAAATTTACAATTTCCAAAACCGGTAGTACAAGTCATAAGCTCTACAGAGTTCACTACAACTTTTAAATACAACTGTTTGGAAATAAGTAAAAACAGTGTAAATACAAAATAAGAAGGTGACTCTGAAGCCTGCGAACATAGCAGCAGGGTTACCTTGAGTCTCCTCGGTAAGAATCCCCACAACTACTAACGGTCAATACCTGGATTTGTACAAAAAATGTATAGAAGTATAGTATCAGCATACCACATCGGTGCCCAATAAGTATCAAGACTAACCTCGTTGGAGTAACGACGAGGAATAGTCAAGACACCCGCTAGTCTACAAAATATAACAATTAGAAGTGTAGGAACAACTGAATATAATATATCTACATAAAAACTACGCAATATGGCTAACAATACAGTAATTGCGATAAGAAAAGAACAACAAGTATCAGCGGAATACCATAAAAATGACATAGAAAAGTTAATGGAAGCACAACCTAAATCTGAAATCACAAATACAATAAGGACAAGTAGTAACTCAGCAACTACGACATCTTTCGTATTAGGTTTTAGTCAACAAACTCCATGAGGTACCGAACCTCGGACAAATCATAACTTACGGGTCTCAATTCCTGAACCCTAACACTTGGCATCCCGTGCCACCATAATACCTCATAACCGCACTGACGACTCATGTGCCAATAGATCCATTTTCACAAAAAGGCAAATAACAAGGGAGTGCATCTATACCTAACAATATCAAGAAAACCTCTTATCCGAGAAGAGTGCTTAACTACGTGTATGCTTGTGCAAGTGTCCTAACATAGTCAATACCAGCAAATAAGCATAAGAAAAAGAACTGATAGCACATAGAATGTTTTCCCACGACTTTCACAAGATAAAGCTCGCACAGGTGAGTATACCACTACACAAATATCGACAACAATAATGCCCCAAGCCATCACAAATCAATCCCTGACATAGCCCACCTTGTCTCGCCACGTGTGTAATAGTAAAGTAAATGACCATCTTGTCTCGCCACACGTGCATAATAATGCTCCCACCTTGTCTCGCCACATGCTCAACCATATATATATATATATATATATATATATATATCTCACCTTGTCATGCCGCATGAGCAAATATCAATAGTAACAAAAGCATGGCAGAAACCTCGTGCAACCCCATAATAACAATCGCACGGCAGAAACCTTGTGCATCACAATGTCAACAACCGCACGGCAGAAACCTCGTGCATCACCAAAACAAGTACAATAACAACAATGACAATAATACAAGGTACGACAAGTAAATCAACTCAAGAACTTTAAATCACAAAGAAGCGGTAGAACCAGTTCACAAGGAATAACCACAGTAAAGAATGCTAGGCGTAAAGAGAACAACTCAATAAGGGAAAACTAACATGTAGCAACAATCCCACAATATACAATTCAACATCAAGGAAGCTTAACACGATTCAAAATTTTTTAAATAAAGACAAGTCATCTAATATATAGGATATCTAAGCTTCTTTTAAGGTTGAACAATTTACGAAGGATATTCAACAATTCAATTAAGGATAAGCAGCGGAAAGATAATCATAACATCAATTAAGACTAAACAATTATAGGATGAGATAATAATAATAATTCCAGATAAAGGTAGCAATTATGAAAAGATAGCATGATAATAGAAGAGGTAAAATCTTCAGTTAAGTCAAATAAGATTCAAATAGGTAATAAGAGTGAATCCTAAAGCAATTAATTCTAATTTAAGCATGTAGAGGTGAAACTAGTAAATAGAAACTAAGTCGTATCAAGAACAACTTCATACATAGTGAATATAAGGACCTAAGAACCCTAAAAGACTAATTTTCCACAAATAAGTCTGAGTACGCACTCGTCACCTCGCGTACACAGACTACAATCAACATAGAAGACTCAAATCCTAAGGGAAAATCCCCCACACAAGGTTAGGCAAGATACTTACCTCAAAGAAGACAAACTAATACTCTAAAATGAACTTCTCGGGTGAAAAGACCTACCGACGTCTCAAATCTAGCCCAAATAAATTCAAAGTACAAATAAAACTCAAAAGATATAATCCTGTATCATAAAGTTTCAATCTTTAACGAAATTTAAAAATCCGTCCAAAAGTTGATCCCCGGGCCCCCACCTCAGAATTCGACAAATTTTTAAAATTTGAACACCCATTTCGATACGAGTTCAACCATACAAAAATTATCAAATTTCGACCATTTCACCCTTCAAATCATGATTTTACATTTTAAAAAATTTCTTCAAAAACCAACATTTTCCTCAACTCAAAACACAAATTAAATGATAAAAATAAAGATAAAATCATGGAATATATTAAATTCTAGGTGAAGAACACTTACCCATTCGATTTGCTTGAAAACCCCACAAAGAATCGCTCAAAACCGAGCTCTACAAGTCAAAGTATGATGAAAATGGCCTAATCCTCGATTTGGGAAAACTTATTTCAACCCAGATGACTATGCATCGCGAACGCGGAGAAAGGGTCGCGTTTGCAGAGGAGAAAATTGAGGCTGCCAAGAAAGACCCTTCACGAACGCGAGTGAAGGGATGCGAATGCGAAGAGTAAGAAATAGAAGCTTTGTGAACGCGGGAAGAATGACGCGAATGTGAAGAAGAAATAGTCACCAGCCTCCAGCTCCTAATATCTACTACGCGAACGCGAATGAGTGGTTGTGAACCCGAAGAAGGGGAAAGGCAAACCTTCGTGAATGCGAGAGGTTGAACTTGCACACAAAGAAAAATTACGAGGTGGTCAGCAGTAACACTTCGCGAATGCAAGGGGCACTTCACGATTGCGAAAAAGGATACCAGAAGACGGAAACAACAGTTCAAAATAGGAGGAAAATGACCTGTAGCCTACCAGGAACACACCCGAGGCCCTCGGGACCCAATCTAAACACACAAACAAGTTCCACCATATCCTAACACAGAATCGCTCGGGATCTCAAATCACATCAAACAACGCCGAAAATGCAAATCGCGTCATGAATCGAACTTATGAACTTTCAAATTTTCCAACACTTCCAAATTTTCCAACTTCTAAAACTCGCGCCGAAACCTATCAAATCAACCCGGAATGACGCCAAATTTTGCAGACAAGTCCCAAATGACATGACGGAGCTGTTCCTACTCTCGGAATCGCATTTTGACCCCGATATCACAAAAGTCAACCATGGGTCAAACTTTTCCATTTTCCAAACTTCATCTTTTTTCAACTTTCACCAAAATGCTCCAATTACCCTACGGACCTCCAAATCCGCATCCGGACGCACATGTAAGTCCAAAATCACCATACGAAGCTGTTGAGATCATCCAAAATCCATTACAGAGCCGTTTACTCAAAAGTCAAATTTTGGTCAAATTCTCACCGCTTAATCCCTCCAAAACTAGAACCCTTCTTCCAATTCAACTCTGAATCATCCGGTAACTGAATTCAATCATGCACGCAAGTCGATACACATAATATGAATTTGTTCAAGACCATATACCACCGAACGGAGCTTAAATTCTTGAAATGACCGACCGGGTCGTTATCGGTAAATAACTAAATGTGGACATTTTTGGTAATAAAGTTTCAAATAGTGTATAGGAACGAAAAAATAACTTTTAGAATTTGACACATGGTAGCCTAAAATTATTTTCTCTCTTCTAACGGTTCAACCACCATCCTAATAATAAGCTCCAACAAAATTATTTTTCTTAAAAATAGAAAAAAATATTTAGAACTATCTCTCTCTCTCTCTCTTCTCTCATAGCAACCATCATCCTAGAAATTCCTTAGAAAAATGACATTGTATAGCCGCTCTCAAAATAATAGCCGAAAAAATATATATTTTTTATAAATTATTTGTATATAGATACATTCTGTGTATTATATACAAAAGTTATACTACACTTTTTCGGCTACCAAATATAAATAGTTTCTCGTACGGTCTAAAAGTAAAAAAAGCCATATTTCCTTCCTTCCTTAAATAGTATCTAAAAAATCTCCTAAATTTTTCAAAATAATTTTTCTAATTTTTTTTATATGTATATCCCAATATATAAAACACAGTAATAATTATATTAGTTGTATATCGCATTATATAACATAATAATAATGTCTTCAAATTTTTATTTTCATTCTTTGTGTAACACATTTCAGATTGTAAACCCAAGTTTCAAGACAAACCCACCTGTATATCCCCCCACTGTATCTCATGGATATCTACATGTACATTAGTGATATCTCATGTGTATCATGTGTTTATGTATATTCACAAAAATTTGTGTTGTATACACATTATATAATGTAATAGACACAGAGTGTATCTGTGTATATCCATGATAATTTGTGTTATATACACGACATACAAAGTGATATACACAGACGTCCACAAAAACCTGTGTGTGATATACACTGATGTACACGATATACAACGTGATACACACATGTTGCAGTTGAATTTTTAGGTCTGATTTTTTACATGTAACTAGTCTAAATCACTTCTAATCTCGCTCAAATTTTGTATATAGCCTCGTCTAAGTATTTTCAGCCAATTTCAACCACACCCACTCGTTCAATCCAACAAAAAGAAAAAGAGAAGAAAAACAAAGTTGAAATCTAGTTTTTCCTATTTTCTTTCTTAGTTTTTGCTTCTGATTTTCTCTTATGTGATAGCAACCTTACCTATTCATCCCACTGATATTTTTGCATAATTTACAATAATTTCCGCTAAACCATGAGAGAGAAAGAGGAGAGATAGAAGAAATATAAAGAAAGAACGGGATAGGGAAAAGAAAAAAATACGTAGGTTATAGAGAGTGAAATGGGGGGGGGGGTATAGAGAGAATAAATAGGAAGTATTTTTTTTTAAATTTGGCTGTGCAATGCCAATTTTTTTGGACTGCTTTTGCCAAAATAATTTATGGGCAATAATTTGTCAATTCCTCTTGTATGTTGTTACCTAGTGTCAATTTTCCAAAGGTAAGAGTCCAAGATAAAATAAATAAAGTAGCCTGGTCATATATATATATATATATATATATGTGTGTGTGTGTGTGTGTGTGTGTGTGTGTGTGTGTGTGTGACCAGGATGCGAAGGTAGCTAGGGGTCTCGATCATATGACCAGGCTGCGAAAGAGGTGTTAGGGGTCTCAATAGGGGCCTCTGGCTGCCACAAAGGAGACTGGTGGTGGAATGAAGTGGTCTAAGGTAAGGTGGAAGAGAAGAAGGCGACGTACCTAAAGTTAGTGGGGAGCAAAGGTGAGGAGGAGAGGCGAGTTAGCATGGAGAGGTATAAGGTAGATAGAAAGGAAGCTAAGCTGGCGGTCATGGAAGCTAAAACTGCGGCTTATGGTCGTATGTATGAGGAACTAGGGGAGAAAGGCGGGGAGAAGAAGTTGTTCCGGCTGGCCAAGTTGAGAGAGAGGAAGGCTCATGATTTATACCAAGTGAGATGCATCAAGGACGACGATGGTACAATATTGATGGAAGATTCCCAGATTAAGAGGAGATGACAAACTTATTTTCATAAACTTCTGAATGAAGAAGGAGATCGGGATATTATTCTAGGTGAATTGGAGCATTCCGAGAGTCATCGTGATTTTGGGTACTGCAGGTGCATCAGGTTGAGGAGGTGGTGAGAGCTATGGGTAAGATGAGTAGGGGTAGAGCGACCGGGCCTGACGAGATATCAGTGGAATTTTGAAACTGTGTGGGGAGAGCAAGTTTGGAGTGGTTGACTGGGTTGTTCAACGTTATTTTTAAGGCAAAAAGGATGCCAGATGAGTGGAGGTGGAGTATGATGGTTCCACTGTATAAGAACAAAGGTGATATCCAGAGTTGTAACAATTATAGGGGTATCAAATTACTTGGTCACACCATGAAAGTGTGGGAGATGGTGGTTTTGTGAGTATGTCAGTGTTTGTATCCGACAACCAGTTCGGGTTCAAGCCGGGTCGTTCTACTACATAAGTTATACACCTTGTTAGGCGGTTGGTGGAACAGTACAAAGATAGGAAGAAGTACTTGCACATGGTGTTTATTGACTTAGAGAAAGCATATGACAAGGTTCCCACGGAAGTTTTTTGAAGATGCTTGGAGGTAAAAGGTGTGTCGGTTCCCTACATTATGGCGATTAAAGACATGTATGATGGGGCTAAGACTCGGGTAAGGATAGTAAGAGGCGACTCTGAGCATTTTTCGGTTGTTATGGGATTACACCAAAACTCTGCGCTCAGTCCGTTCTTATTCTCCCTGGTGATGGACGCGCTAACACACCATATTCAAGGGGAGGTGCCATGGTGCATGTTATTCGCCGATGACATAGTTCTGATTGATGAGTCGCGTACCAGTGTTAACGAGAGGCTGGAGGTTTGGAGACATGCTCTTGAGTCTAAGGCTTTCAAGCTGAGCAGTACGAACACAAAATACCTGGAGTGTAAGTTCAGCGCTGAGCCGGGGGAAGTGGGCGTGGATGTGAGGCTTGACTCACAGGTCATCCCAAGTAGATGCAACTTCAAGTACCTTGGGTAGGTTATCCAGGGGGGAGGGGAAGATCGACGAGGATGTCATACACCGTATTGGGGTAGGATGGATGAAGTTGAGATTAGCATCTGGAGTCCTGTGTGACAAGCGAGTGCCACCGATACTCAAAGGTAAGCTTTATAAAGCGGTAGTTAGACCGACCATGATGTACGAGGTTGAGTGTTGGCCTGTTAAGAACTCACATATCCAGAAGATGAAAGTAACTGAAATGAGGATGTTGACGTGGATGTGCGGGAACACTAAGATGGACAAGATTAGGAATGATGATATTCGGGAGAAGGTGCGCGTGGCTCCCATTGATGACAAGATGCGGGAAGCGAGGCTCAGATGGTTCGGTCATATACAGAGGAGAAGCCCATATGCTCCGGTAATGAGGTGTGAGCGGCTAGTTGTGGAGGGCATGAGAAGAGGTAGAGGGCAACCTAAGAAGTATTGGGGAGATGTGATCAGGCAGGACACGGTGAGGCTTCAGATTTTCGAGGACATGACACTTGATAGGAAGATGTGGAGGTCGAGTATTAGGATTGTAGGTTAGGAAGTAGTTGAGTCTTGCATTAGTTCGTTCCGTTGCTAGAGTAATCTTGTAGGGTTTTGTCTAGGTAACGGGTGGCAATGCCATGTCTTTCTATTTCTTTTTTCGTGCCGGACCTATTTACTAGTTATCGCTTTTGTTTTGCAGCTTTCTTCTGGATATTTATGTTGTTCCTTTTATTTTTTATGTTTTCTTATGATTTCTGTGATAATACTTATATTGTCTCCTTTTGTCTATTTGTCTTCTTGAGCTGAGGATTTTTCGGAAACAGCCTCTCTACCCCTTCGGGTAGGGGTAAGGTCTGCGTACATACTATCCTCCCTAGACCCCACTAGCGGAATTTCACTGGGTTGTTGTTGTTGTATATATTAAAAAATATTTTTCGGCTATTATTTTGAGAGCGACTATGTAATATTATTTACCCATCAATGTTTTCAATTTGTTCAGGCCCAGAAAATTGTAAGCTCTTGGGCTCAGTTGACTTTTTTGTTGTTTGATGAAATTATATGAGAAAAGTATATTTTTAGCCGTTTTAAAAAATAATAGCTGACAAAATGTATATTTTTGCATATATATGTAGTATATACAAAAAATATATACATTTTGTATAAGTTTTTGCTAGTGAATGCAATTAATTTCGACCGACCGACCAATTTTATATTTTGCCCAATTTAATGAGTAGCACACGTGAATTTGAATATTCAATAGACCCTCTCACAGAATGCAAAGATCTTGTCTTGGTCATATACGCTTATAAGTAGCTTGATGAGTTACTGAGTGAAAATAAAATGTCATTTTGCCTCTAAACTACCGGAATTTGTTGTAAGTTGTAACCATGTTAAGAATATTGATATTTCTATATTATACTTTGAAAATGAGATTCTTGTAATTGTAAATTTGGAGAATAAATGGATAAAACTATATCATAAGTTAATTAGATCGGACAAAAATGGAGATACATTCAAGAGAGAAATTGATTAGTTTGTGTATGACAAAAAAAAAAGATTAGTTTGTGTATAAGTCAATGGAATATGTAACCTTTTATTTTTCCGCTCAGCGTTTAGTGGCCACTTTTAAATTCGTTCGCGCCGGGAAATCTAGTGACTTTAACCATCACCTAGCATATTTTCTTTTGCTATAACTTAGTTATCTTACTAGCTTTCCTCCAATCCCCGCTTCTTCCTTTTTTTTTAAAGAACTTTTGTTCTGAATAAATAGCTTGGAATAAGTTACATCGTGCTGGATTCTCAACATGCCGCTTCATATGGTGTACCAAATTTTCGTGCCTCACGCAAGGCAGAGTAAGGATGTCAACTTATGGATTCAGGATTTTGAAACTATGACTTCAAGCAGGGGTGTACATGGACCGGATTGGTTCGGTTTTTATCAAAATCAAATCAAACCAATTATATCAGTTTGGATTGATTTGGTTTTGTCGGATTTTTGGGCTTTTTTGTTACATAAATATTATTCCAATCTTACTTTGTTAAAATTATAGATAAAACTTTGATAAGTGAATATATGTTTAGTAAATATGGAAAAAAAATGACAAACATATGATCTATTAAATATTCTAATGGGAGAATTTTTTTAGTAACACATGATAGTTATTTTCTTACTTGTCTAACAATAATTTTTCGTTAATTTACGCTTTCAAGGTTAATACATGAGAGGATTCCAAATATTTCTACATTTTCTAAAAAAAATTCACTATAAAGTCTTAAAAATATAAATAAATTTTATATATTTATATGTCGGTTTGGTTCGGATTCTTTTACTCAATACCAAACCAAGTCAAACCAAACCTAGTTGGGTTTTTAAATCGGTTTGGTGCGGTTTTCCGATTCAGTTTGAACACCCATAACTTTAAGTGTTAGTGATTGGTTCTAGATTAAATTTTTATATATATTTCATAAATTCAAAATACCAAATAGGCAAATACACTATTTGAGCAAAAATTACTGGATAATTATTTATACAATCATGTGACTCTTGAATAATTATTTAAATGCCTAAACTTGTCACCCCATAAATATATTATTTGTACAATAATACAGTTGCAATATATCTTGTACAGTTGTTATGACTAATAGCCTGTTTGGCCAAGTCGGAAAAATCAGCTTATTTTGAGAAGTGCTTTTGAAAAAGTATTTTTGGAGATAATTAGTTTGTGTTTGGCTAATCAGTCTGAAAAACACTTTTGAGAAATAATTTGTGTTTGGCCAAGCTTTTTAGAAAGTGCTTTTAAGTGTCAAATTACGAATAAGGACATGGATAGATTTACTTAATAATTAATATTATAAGTAAATAAATAATATCAAAATTTTGTTATTACATGCAATAATTAAAAAAAATTCATTTTATTTAAGTAAAATATGAAAATAAAATTAAAAAGTACTTAATTCTTTTAATATAAGTTAAATATATTAAAATTCCTTCAACAAATATAAAAGCATTCACCCCTAAAGACACTATATATTAGAAAGTTTCCTAAAAATAAGAAGAAATATTTATAAATTAATATCCTAAGTATTAGGTTTAAGGGTTATTTTGGTATATACTATATTTTGTTAAGGGTATTTTAGGTAAGAAGAAAAGTCAAAACTGCTTCTGCTTCTTCTTTTGGAAAGAAACTACTTTTTTCTGCTTCTCTAAAACTGTTTCTGCTTCTTCCCAAAATCATTTTTTTCCCAAATAAGCTTGGTCAAACACCTCAAATTAGAAAAAAAAAGTGCTTTTGGGAAAAAAAAAATACTTTTTTTGTCTTGAGAAGCTTGGCCAAACAGGCTCTAATTTAAAGTAGTACCAAAATAATACAGACAAGACACATTTGGTGAACCTTTAGCAACTACAGTTCCTCAACATCCTAGTACCATACCTAGGCAGATCCTTGATCAAACCACGTAGTTGAACAACTTTGGAACAAATAAGCCATTACTTTGTACTTTGTGTGTAGTCCCTAATTAATGAGCTCATTGAATAAAAAAACTAATACGTCCTTAGAAGCAGCTAATTTTTTTTTACACATACAAAACACAAATTAAGCTAATCTTAATCCTTTCTAATCAACTAGGCGACCCAATCAACAACATGACAAACGAAGGCCAAATATTAAGTGTTGATAATTAGCAAAGTATTTGCACCTAATAATGTATCATTTTATTAAACCATCAGTTTAAATTAATCTACAAAATGAGGTAACTGCTTAAGTAAACTTTATGCAATAACTTAAAATTAGAGTAAATAACATGTTTACACTGACAATACATAAAACTAAATATATATATATATATATATATATTCGGACAAAAGAAGCATCCCATTTGTTCTTTTGTTTTTGAAGTTAATTAATGATGTTGTATAAACCATCTCGTTTTAATAAATCAGAGGCATAATAGGAGTCAAAAAATCAAGATTCTTGGTCAACCAATTTGCGTCTAAATTTATGATAGTGTGGTCCAAATTAATGCTACAATATGTTGACCCCGAAAAAACAAAAAAACAACCGTTTTATGGCCCCCATATGCGCAAGAACTCTGGATTTTAATTCCTTGCTTGAAAATATGTTCTTGTTTTATTGGGCCACTTTATTCCAGCTAATACGACATGATTTGCTAGTAATTCCAAAATTTCTGACCTCTAAATTAAGGTGCTTTTGTAATAAGGAATATTAAAATGGGGTTACGAATTATATCAAACGTGTGTTACGTTCTTCATTTTTCGTTTGCTTTCACGTTTAATATCTTTCTCTGACCAGGACCATTATCAATATGTGAATATTCAATGGAAGATGAGAGTTTTAATCCGAAATGTCAACTTAATTACTTAGGAAAACATTATGATTCTTGTAATTTCTAATTGTGTTTTGATGTGTAATTGATGGTTATTTTCTTTAAAAAATAAATTAATTTTCCATTAAAAATGAGTGATACTTCTTAAATTAGAAAATCAAGATAAATAATTGTAATGAACATTTTGAAGCTTCCACAAATGTGTTGCCAAACACAAATATTTTAGTTAATTTGCAATTGTTGAAGCTTCCACAATTGAGTAACAAAAATCAAAGGTGGATCTAAATTTTAAATTAGTAAAATTTAAATATTATTGTATGAATATATTTGCGTGAGAACTTAATATAAAATTTAAATTTTTTTGATACTATATATGTGAGTATAATTAAAAAAATATTGGATACAATGCAGTAAGGTGCATCGGTCCTTGACAAAGAGAGATTAATAACAAGTATATCTATCCAAAAAGCTCGATTTAATTTGTATAATGTTTCTTATTTAAAAAGAAAAAAAATGAAGGTTCATGTCGCATATAAGATTAATCAATGGCGGACCAACCAATCAGAGAAATTAATAATGGATTGCTTCATTCTTTGGAGTACCAATTAATAATTTAACTTGTGCAACATAAAAAATTACATAATTTGGCAAAATTATCATCACCTTACCCTACCCCACCGCTTTAACCCCCAAAAGGGAGGGACGGGGGTGGGGTGGGGTGATTGCGATTCTTTCCGGCTCGTCTACTCTTTCTCATACGGTGCTTTGCTTGCGATTTGCTTATCTCATTCTCTTCTATTCGCAAGCCATCCCCTAATATACAAAACAAATCCCTCTATTTATATAACAACAAAAAAAATCAGACATTTCTTAGAGAAAGTACTACTTTATTTTTTATAAAAAAACTGTAAAAATACGTGTAAATCACATATCGAAACACACACTACAAATTTTGTATCAGAGAAGAAACTTCTGATCTTGTTCCCCCTCTCTTTCTCTCTCTCCTATTGCCTTCATTTTCAGGTGTGTGGTACCTCTTGTTTGCTTGTTTTTTTTTTTTTTTTTGTGAAAAATTGGATTAGGTATTTGAGTCTTAATGTTTTGTTTTTTTTTGCTGGTAATTTGCAGGATGGGTGAATATCTTTTGTTCATATTTCGGTATTTATGTATTGGAAGTTTTGTATTTTGAGATGTGAAAATTAGGGCTAGAAATTATTGGTTTGTGTTGTTTTTGTGGGTTATTATTGTGAATATTTTGGAATGGGTAATAAGTTGGGAAGGAGGAGGCAAGTGGTGGATGAGAAGTACACTAGGCCTCAGGGGTTGTACCAACTTAAGGATGTGGATATTAAGAAGCTTCGTAAACTCATTCTTGATTCCAAGCTCGCACCTTGCTATCCTGGTGATGATGATTGTCCCAACTCTGACCTCGAGGAATGCCCCATTTGCTTCTTGGTTTGTTTTTCTTTTCTTTCCATTATTCACCTTGAAAATTTGTTGGCATATGTTTGTCTAGAACGCGATTTATGTAGTGGTTCTCAACTTGTTTAGGATTGGGATGCAGTTTTAGTTCTTGTAGTTGCACGGCCTAGTGGTAAATGAAGAGCCATGAGGTCTCAGGTTCAAAATACTAGGCATAAATACTAGGCATTTTCTTCCTATCTGCCTAAGCCTTGATGGGCAGAGTTACCCGGTACCTGTGCTAGTAGGAGTAGGTACTTGGTAGAATAGTCGAGGTGCTCAAGCTGGCCCCAACATCACCAATAACAACAACTACGCCTCAGTCCCAAACAAGTTGGGGTCGGCGATATAAATCCTCATTCCTTTCATTTAGCTCAACTCATATCATCATAATTACCAAAATAAAATGAAGTTCAAGTAAAAAAGATAAATAAAAAGTGTAGTAGTTTTTGTTGTTTTTTATTGTGACTCCTCAGTTATGTTGGACTAGCATGGAATTTATGTCTAGCGATATTTGCTATGATTAATACCTTTGTTCATTTTGAACTTTGCAGTATTATCCTAGTTTAAACCGTTCAAGATGTTGCATGAAAGGCATTTGTACAGGTATTTATTGTCCTTGTGTTTGTAATTGCCTGTGCTTATTATGGCTCTACTTTTGATGTAATAATATGTACCATTTTTGGAAGTGGATTTGTGACTTGTTTCCTTGCAACAGAGTGTTTTTTGCAGATGAAGACCCCCAATTCAACCCGTCCAACACAGTATCCTTGATTTCTAAGATTACCGGTTGCTTATTGCTAAATGCATTTTGCATATCTCCTCTCCCTCCTTCCAGATTCTCATTCTACACTGACCTCCTTAACGTTATAAGATGCCCATTTTGTAAAACATCAAATTACGCGGTGGAATATCGTGGGGTTAAGACGAAGGAAGAAAAGGGGATAGAGCAGATTGTAAGATCCTATCTACTGTTGTATTTCTTTGGGTGATTGCATGGATATTATTACATATTGATAAAGGAGTCTCTTACTGAACTTAGGCTATTTTTATCCTTTTCTATCCCTCTCATGTCATTATTTTAGGAGGAACAACGGGTTATAGAAGCCAAAATAAGGATGAGACAGCAGGAGATGCAGGATGAAGAAGAGAAAACACAGAAACGAAGAGAGCTTAGTTCTTCCAGTAGTATTGCTGGACCAAGTGAGATAGAGTATTGCTCTACAGCAGGTATTTATTTTAAGCTCTGATGTTAGTCTTTTTGGCTTCACTATTTTCTGATTATAATCCAGGCTTATATTTCCTTCTTGTCTGCAGCACCATCTTTTGCTTCTGCTGTGGAAGGTGGAGAAGTCATTACTTCTCAAGAGACATGTGCAGCTTCAACAATTAGACAGCCTCAACGCATGAGGCAGAATAGGTACGAACTGTTTTTTGGTGCTAATTGGTTCAAATCATCTTTCCTAATTTACGATAAATTTACTGAAGAATTTACTCATTTAGGTCATGTTGATGGACTAGATAGTTTGATACTAGCCACTAAATCATCTTAAAAGTATTGAAAAAGGTAACCCGAATGGTGGAAGTAGAGTGAATAAATTAGTTAGGGATCTGGATCTGCATGCTGTTTTGAACGAAATATTACTGCTTACTTCTTTAGATTGATCAAGTTATGTTGAATGTTACTTAATCCAATATATTTTTCAAGCAGGTCCTTAGATTTACCTGATAGTGCCTAAGATTTAAGCTTATTAGTTATGACTTTGTGGAATAATTTTAAGGTTTTTGTGTAACGGGATCCATATTTATGCTTGTGGATGCAACTTCTGCGGGGGACCAGGGAGAAAGCAGTGTTTAGATCCTTTTCCAGGGCATTTTGTTATTCCACATGATAATAGTTTATTATGCAATATTGTTGATTGTAATATTAGATGTGATTGTGATGCCTAACCGCAGACAGTTCAGATATCTAGGCTCATTGTTCTTGGAGAATGGTACAATGGTTTAACATGTGCATATAAATTAAAATAGGATGGATGAAATGGAGGACTGCGACAGTAGTGTTTGTGCGATAGGAAAGTAAATATCCAAGTGAAAGGAAAGTCTTATACAATGTTCATGATATCAACAATATTATATGGGAATGAATGTTGGGTTGCTAAGGACCAGCTTATTGGAAAGATAAGTGCAATTGTTGGGACTAGCTTACATACACCTCCGCCAATTTGACCAATTTACCAAGCAGTCTGTCCAGCCTCCAAGGACATGTTACCAAGTTAATCTTTTCCATTATGGATGGAGTAAGCGGGCGCAAACCAAGTGTTGTAGTTGGACTTCGAATCTATGTTCTTTAGGTTGTAACTTCGATGCCTCACCCACGAGGCCATTCCCTTGGGGACTTATAGAAATATTGATATTAGGATGGATGTGGAATATACACACACAAGATTAGAAATTTTTATATCTAACAGAATGTGCAAGTATGGGAGACAACTGTTTTGTATATTTTTATATCAAGCTTTAAAGCTCACTGTGATAACTTCTAAACAACCCCTAAAATTCCAGAACCTGAACAGCTGTTTTGTACAATATGGGAGACAACAGGATATATTTCAACGCAGGATTCAAATCTTTTGACATCACCAGATGGAACTCCAACAAAGACATTTGGTTTGAATGGGTGGAGAGAAGCCGCAACATGATGAGAAGATCATCCATGGGTAGAAAGGCAATGGAATGGATATGCTTTACACTTAAATTGGTCCAGCCTCCAAGGACATGTTACCAAGTTAATCTTTTCCATTATGGATGGAGTAAGCGGGCGCAAACCAAGTGTTGTAGTTGGACTTCGAATCTATGTTCTTTAGGTTGTAACTTCGATGCCTCACCCACGAGGCCATTCCCTGGGGGACTTATAGAAATATTGATATTAGGATGGATGTGGAATATACACACACAAGATTAGAAATTTTTATATCTAACAGAATGTGCAAGTAGTACAAAAGGAATGAAATGAGAGAAGATCGTCTAAAATTGTTTGGTCATGTCCTATGAAGTGAAAAAATGCAATCTTTAACATATAAAAACATACACTAATACATTAATGGGATTAGTCAAGATCAGATCTGTTTATCAAAGTGCTTCTCTGATTGTTCAGACATCTTTTTTCGACCAAGGAACAAAACTAGATCATTTTGTTCCATTTTTAGTAAAATAGTGAAGGGTGGAAGTCGTATATATTGTTCAGGTCGATTAGAAGGTGTAGAAGTAGCGGCCTTACACCAAAGATTTGTTTAAGCAATCTATTTGGAAGCCCGTTCGGATTTTTAACCATCTTTGAGAATAAAATGACTCACTAGGATTCTATTTCCTTGCTTACTTGTAAATGAACAGGCCCCGAGGTGCGATAAAGATGTTAGAGAGGGAGGTAGACCTAAATCATACAACTAAAAAATCTTCCTAAAATATCTAATATCTCCTCGAATTTTTGCAGACTTAGCTAAGAATATAACTTGATGGAAATCAAGGATCCATATAAGTAATAGTCATTCTGTTATTCTACTTGTCAAGCTTTCTGAGAGCTCCTTGTACTGTTAGCTCCCATTCTGTTGACAAGCTTTAAAGCTCACTGTGATAACTTCTAAACAACCCCTAAAATTCCAGAACCTGAACAGTTGTTTTGTACAATATGGGAGACAACAAGATATATTTCAACGCAGGATTCAAATCTTTTGACATCACCAGATGGAACTCCAACAAAGACATTTGGTTTGAATGGGTGGAGAGAAGCCGCAACATGATGAGAAGATCATCCATGGGTAGAAAGGCAATGGAATGGATATGCTTTACACTTAAAGAAGCGTCGACAGATCAAAATAATCTAGTGAAGAGATGGAAGTACAAGGAGCAATTGACAGAACATTTCTGCACTAGGAAATTTAACACCCATGGAAGATATATGAGTATTCTGTCACTGAAGGGAGAAGGGAGGTCAGTGATTATAATCCCAGAGTTAACTTTGAATTCTGGTTGGAAAGACATAGCAGCTAAGATAGAGAGATTCATATATCAGACCATCAAGTTGAATCCCATAGTACCACCTAGAAACACTGTGGACAATTTCCCTTATGCCCAAGCAGTTAAGGAGAGTAAATGGCAATCCAATACGCTTCGAGAGGCAAGGGTCAGCACGAGCAATGGCGGTATCTCTGTTCTGGACCCTATTGGAGGAGAGGACACAGGCTTACTAAAAAGATGCATTATCGGGTCTTTTGGGGAAGAAATCAATGAGAGACCCACTTTAGCAGACATAAGGCGATGGGCTAGTGCGTCATGGAACAAAGCATACGGAGTAAACATTTATGAAATGACAGGAAACATGTTTCTTTTTGAATTTCCAAACAGATTCATGGCAGAGCAGGTTGTGCAAGGAGAATGGAGATGGAAAAAATTCAAGCTTCATCTGGATTGGTGGAATCATACTGCCGGTTGCATTCCAAACTCACAAATTGAGGAAACATGCTGGATTAGAGCCATGGGGATTCCTGTACATCTATGGTCACAAAAGATCTTCAAAGAAATAGGAGATCTCTGTGGGGGTTGGCTAGCTACAGAAGAAGAAACTGATCTCAAAAACCATCTCAAGTGGGCAAGAATCAAAATTGCTGGTGATGGCAGGAAGACTCCCAATGAGGTGGGGATTGTAAGAGACGGTACCAAATTTTTCATCCCAATCTGGGCTGAAAGAAAGACACGGTATGAGTTAAACAATGGTAAAGGAAAGGCAAGTGGTCAATTTACACAAGGTTCAACTTCGATGAATCAAAACAGTAGAGTGTCAAAAGTCAAGCTGAAATCCGATGACCCCGATATGGCTGCACAAGTCATTTTTAATGACCTCTCGTGTAAGTTCTCTGATACTGGGCTGAAGCCTTATATCGAGGAAATGAGAGGACCTTCTCACTCGGGAGCAAAAGAGTCATCTCCAGGGGAGCAAAACTTTAATGTGAATCGTGAAAGTATGCAAAAGGAAACAATTTCCAGTTGCAGTCAGCCAGAAGGTGGAGTAGATTTAGCAAAGACTGAAACAGAAGGAAGGGGAGCAAAGCATAAACTTAAAGATGGGGAATGATCACGTGGGATGTACTTTGGAACATCTAAAGCAATGTAGCCCTATTCAAGAGTGGGAAATTGAGGAGGTGAATCCTTTAGCAGTTCAGCAACACAATCCTTTATTGGATAAAGACATGGATACAACAATATGGGTCCATCAAAATATGATCAAATTGGGGAAAATGTTTGGAGTAGATTTCCAAGGACATGAAGAAGAAGCACTGGAATTGTTAATGCAAATTGACAGCTGCAGACAGGTTAGAAGGGTGGAGTCAGAGTTGGAGGTGAAGAAACAAAGATTCAAAGGATCACTGGAATTAAAGGGTTTGACTTCTTTCGATGTCAAATTCAAGAGTGACGGGAAAAGGAGTAGGGGAAGAGATCTATCAATTATTTCTATATGAGGATCAAAGTAATTTCCTGGAATGTAAGGGGTCTAAATGATAAGAAGAAAAGGAGATAATAAAAAGTCAAGTGCAGAATTGGAGGGCAGACATTATTTGCATGCAAGAAACAAAAGTCGAGGGGGATATCGAGGAAATAGTCAGGCAAATATGGGGTGGTAGATGGGTTAGGTATGCAAGTTTAGAAGCTAGCGGCACGAGAGGGGGGATTTTGATGTTATGGGATTGCAGAGTATGGAAAGGGGAGGTGTTACAGATTGGTGCATACACTTTGACATGCAAGTTTGACGCTCTTCTACAGAATTTTCAATGTCACATAACAGGAGTGTATGCTCCAAATTGTAGAATAGAAAGGAAAAAAGTATGGAGTGAAATTGGTGCAGTGAGGGGATTGATGGAAGGTCCTTGGGCGGTTTGTGGCGATTTTAACGTTACAAGGTACTCTTCTGAAAAACGGGAATGCTCAAGGAGGTCCAGAGCGATGGTAGAGTTTTCGGATTTTATAGAAGATATGGAGCTGATAGATCTTCGACTTGAAGGAGGAAACTATACTTGGTTCAAAGGGGACAATCATACAGCGGCTTCAAGAATTGATAGATTTCTCATTTCAGAAGAATGGGATGTAAGACTCAGAAACATCAAGCAAACTATCCTACAAAGGCTGATTTCGGACCATTCACCTGTGGCTCTAGACTGCTGTGTGTGGGAACAAGCTAAATCATACTTCAAGTTTGAAAATTGGTGGCTGAATGTGGAAGGTTTTGAGGACAGAATTAGAGAGTGGTGGGGATCTTTTGAATTCTCAGGAAGACCTGATTACATTTTAGCTTGCAAGTTAAAAGCTCTCAAGGGCAAGCTAAAAGGATGGAGCAGAAGTTACGAAGGCAATCTGGGACTGCAGAAATCAAAATTACTAAGTCAACTAGCAGATTTTGAGACAACGCAACAACTAAGAGCGTTGACAGAGGAGGAATCAGTCAGGAAAGCAGCTACTCTAATGGAGATTGAGGTGCAACTCAAGAATGAAGAAATTGCATGGAGACAAAAATCAAGAGCTTTGTGGCTCAAAGAAGGGGATATGAATACAAAATTTTTCCATCGGACTGCAAATGCACGCAAGAGAAACAACAACATTGACCAAATAATGATTCGACATGAAGTAATCGAGGATCCAGAAAGAATAAAGAACGAGATTATTGAATTCTACAAGGAGCTATAACAGTGGAGACCAACAGTCAATTTCGAAAATACTACAAGCATTTCTGAATCGGAAAGGGAGTCTTTACAGAGTAACTTTGAGGAACAAGAAGTGCTGAGCAGCCTGAAGATGTGTGCAAGTGACAAGGCTCCAGGTCCAGATGGATACACAATGAGTTTTTTCAGAAAGTGTTGGGACATTTTGAAGGAAGATATCATGGCGGCTTTTAACAACTTCCATTCACAGGAGATGTTTGAGAAAAGCTTCAATGCAACATATATAGCATTGATTCCAAAGAAGACAGGTGCGAAAGAATTGAGAGATTTCAGACCGATCAGTCTGATAGGGAGCTTCTACAAACTGCTCTCAAAAGTCTTAACTGAAAGACTTAAGAGGGTGGTTGGGAAACTTGTTGATGCTCAACAAATGGCGTTCATCAAAGGAAGACAAATAATTGATGCAGTGATGATTGCCAATGAAGCTGTGGATTCAAGAATAAAAAAGAAAGAACCTGGAATCTTATGCAAATTGGATATCGAGAAGGCCTATGATCATGTGAACTGGAGCTTCCTACTAAGAATGTTAGAACAAATGGGTTTTGGGCAAAAATGGATTAGATGGATGAAATTTTGCATATCTACTGTGAAATTCTCCATTCTTATAAATGGAAGTCCTAAAGGTTATTTTCACTCACACAGAGGTCTCAGACAAGGTGATCCTCTATCTCCCTTTTTATTCATCATAGCCATGGAAGGATTGAACAACATGATCAAAACGGCTAAAGTCAGTGGTTGGGTTAAAGGTTTTGAGGTAAACAGGAGTGGGGCTAACAATCTAGAGATCACACATCTCCAATATGCTGATGATACTCTCGTCTTCTGTGATGCTGAAAAAGACCAACTTAGATTCTTAAGGATCATTTTGGTTTTATTTAAAGGTGTATCAGGATTACACATTAACTGGAGAAAGAGCAACATTTTCCCCATTAATGAAGTTAACAACATGGGGCAACTGACTCAGATATTGGGAGGAGAAGTTGGGTCCCTACCAACTGTTTACCTTGGGATGCCTCTTGGTGCAAGATCCAAATCAAAAGAAATCTGGAATTCAGTCATAGAAAAGTGTGAGAAGAAGTTGTCAAGATGGAAATCGCAGTATCTATCATTGGGGGGTAGGCTAGTTCTAATCAACTCAGTATTAGACTCTCTACCTACTTACATGATGTCTTTGTTCCCAATTCCATCAGGCATTTTACAGAGATTGGACAAACTCCGAAGAACATTCCTCTGGCAAGGCAATAAGGAGAAAAAGGTCTTCCATTTGGTCAATTGGAAGACAACAACAATGGATAAAAAACAAGGTGGATTAGGGATAAGGAATTTGAAGAATCAAAGCAAGGCTCTTAGAATTAAATGGTTATGGAAGTACTCTAAAGAACCCCAATCTTTATGGGTCAAAGTGATCAAAGCCAAGTATGGTGAAGAAAACAACTGGGTGTCAAAAAAAGTCAGTACATCATATGGAGTAAGTGTGTGGAAATCAATCAGAGAACTTTGGCCAATAATGAAGAATCACTCCTCCATAAGAGTGAACAACGGAAGGAACACATCATTTTGGAATGATAACTGGCTAGGAATGGGAAGCTTAAAGGAAAGATACCCAGATATGTTCGGTTTAGCACAAAACCAGCATAAGACAGTCGCTGATATGAGGAGTTGTCAAGGATGGGAAATAGCTCTAAGAAGACAGCTGAATGACTGGGAGATAACAAGATTAACTGACCTCTACAAAGAGCTGGAAGCATTTACAGGACTACAGGAAGGTTTGGATTCAATATGGTGGAAGAGGTACAACAAAGGGATTTACCGAGTGAAGGATGCATATAAGATTTTGAATCATGATAATCAACAGGTAGACACATGGCCTTGGAAACATATATGGAAAACAAAGATTCCATACAAGGTAGCCTGCTTTACTTGGCTACTAGCAAAGGAGGCGGTTTTAACCCAGGATAATCTCATAAAAAGGGGAATTTCTCTGTGTTCAAGATGTTTTTTGTGTGGGGAAAATGCAGAAACTGTCAACCATCTGTTTCTACACTGCAAGATTACAGACCAACTATGGAAAATCTTTATTAGTCTTAGGGGTATCTCATGGTCAATGCCATTCAGGATTAAAGATGTCATCTATAGCTGGGAAGAAGCTGGAGCTGAAGCAACTAGTAGAGATAGATGGAGGACTGTTCCGGCATGTATTTGGTGGACAGTCTGGAGGGAAAGGAATACTAGATGTTTTGAAGATAGAAGCAACTCAATGCAGAAGATCAAACTCAATTGTATTCTTCTATTTTGTTTTTGGTGCAAACAGATGTACACAGAAGATACATTGACAATCAAAGACATTCTAGGATCATGCTAGGTCTCAAATTAGAATATCTATAAATTCTCTCTATGTAAATTTGGTTTTCAGTGCAACCTATGTACTGATTGTTATAATATATACAATAGTTACCAATTCAAAAAAAAATAGTCATCACGCCAATATTTGGTTTGATACATCGACTTGCAGGTTTTCCTTTAACTCACTAGGAGTTTGGAGTTTGTGGTGGTTTTAAGGGGTTATCATGAAAAGGGTTGATGAAGGAACATATCTTTTACTGTCAAAAAAGTATCGTTGAACTTATATTATTTATTTGTGTAATATCTTTCTCAAATTATATGAGGGTTGAAGTTAGCCAATTTTCAGAGAGACTAGAAATTAATTAATATTCCTTACAATAAAGTAGATGGATTCAACAACAACAACAACCCAGTGTAATCCCACAAGTGGGGTCTGAGGAGGGTAATATGTACGCAGACCTTACCTCTACCCGAGGGGCCTCTACCCGAGGGGCAGAGAGGCTGTTTCCAGGAGACCCTCGGCTCAAAGAGGCAATAAAGTAGATGGATTCAGAAGTTGAAAATGCTATGTCATGCAAATTTGTTGTATCGCAGTGATGCAAGACAAATGACAGCACAAACTAGGTATCTTAATAATATTTTTTCTGAAAATGAAATTTAAAGTATAAATGAGTGAAAGATTCTGGAAATGCAAGACGTTGGAGGAAAATGATTGAAAAATTAGTGATAGGTAAAGTACAAAGGTATTCTTCTTTAATGAAATACTTTTAGAAATATAACATATGTAGCCTTACTAAAAGAATTATGACATGTAGTACTATAAAAAAAAAATTTATGGCAAAGAGAACTATATAATACAGGTCAAATTGAAACAAAAAGCTCCTCCAAGATACTTAATCTAGTATGTAGTAGCTTTTTGAGGACTCTAGGCTTTTGAAGTGATCTATTTGTTAGTTCCAGCTTGTTTATTTTTTTGTTTTTAAATCAGTTTTCCTACAACCTTCAAGCACGAAGTGGAATTTTAGTACAAGGCAAAGAGAGGGTTAAAGATTATCAACAACAACAACAACAACGACCCAATAAAATCCGACAAAGTGAGGTCTGGGGATTAAAGATTATCATCCAACTTATTTGTTCGATACTGCTAATAGTTAAAAGGTTAAGTGATTGTAAGAAATGTGAATGAATGGCAGCCTTGTGGAGCAGTTGATAGTACATTGAGAATAGTCAACATGTAACAAACACAAGTGTCAAAATATTTGGATGGGGTTGGGTTGGGTAGGTGGCGTGGGGAGTGATTGTTATTTTGAAATCAAATGCGTTGTGTTTCTGAGGATGAAGTTGATGGAAAAGTTGCTTGGGCTTGTTGAACCTAATTCAACGGTATGAGATTAGTAGAAAGTTAATGGGCCAGTCAGAATTAGTAGGTTGCTCCAAAGAAGCAAATATCAGAGTTGGAGTCTCGGAGACGGCGGGAAAGTGGCTCTCACACTCGCTACGTTTGACCACGTGTTGGGAATTAGGAATCTCGCCAGAGCATGCAACCTCAATTTTTGATGACGCTTGTTGGGTTCAGCTTGCGGAAGGTGATGCGTCTTATGGTGGTGGTGTTGGTTTCTTCACAACATTGACGAAAACTTGAAAATTGAAGATAGCACGGACAACCTTTATGGTTCCCCCAAAATGCGCGATGACTATTTTCTCTTCCTTCTAAAACTGAAGATTGAGCGGATAAACCTTATGCTTCCCCGAGAATGCGCGATGACTACCATCTCTTTTGAATGTTGCCTGTAATTGTACCGCGAGAACTTTCACTTTCACACGCTAGCTCTGATACCATGTTAAGAAAATGCACATGGAATTTGGGCCTAGCTCAGCGGTCTCAACCCCAAAAGCTAGCTTATGTGATGAGATTGCCACGACCACATAAGGAGACAATCGCCCATTTCCTCAACCAAATGCAAATGTGGATTGTATTAAACAATTTTTAAGTAGTTAGTGGAGATGAAAGATGAGATTTTGTCCCATTAGTTGAAGCTTCCAGCTATAGTGTCCCATATTTTTTAAACTTGTCGTTGGTAAACCGGTCCATGATTGTCTCGTCGATGTCAGGGAACTAAAGTTATAGCTTAGTTTTGTTGCTTTTATGTCGAACTTTTTGTGAGTAATGTTATCCACGTTTGTCAAAGAAAAATGAAAAACAATAAAAAGGACAGCCCATTAGTTGAAGCTCCCAGCTATAGCATACCACATTTTTTAAACTTCAAGAGAGCTAAAGGTATAGCTTGGTTTTGTTGCTTTTATGTCAAACTTTTTGTGAGTAAGGTTATCCACGTTTGTCAAAGAAAAATAAAAAACAATAAAAAGAGCAGCCCGGTGCACTAAGCTGGAAGGGCCGAGCCACATTGGATCTATTGAAGCAATAGATAGAAGAAAGAAATTCATATTCTGTTTGCAATAATTTCTGATTGAATTTTAGTGCTTGATGTTGCCACAAACACTTAGCTTATCTACATATATGGTCTTACCTGGTTTCCTGTATATGTGACACAGGGAGGATGACTTTGACTTGGATCTTGAGGATATAATGGTTATGGAAGCCATATGGTTATCCATACAGGTAAATTATCCATTCACTATCCTTTTTCTTCTTTCTTGGTCATTTTCTTTTCTTGTTGCGGGGAGGCAGCATTAGGTGAAAAGTTAAGAGTTTCCTATCCTTTGTCCGACGTACCCCTTTTCTTTAATTGAAGTGTCTGATTTCTGTTTTCTGAGCAAAGTGTCATCTTTCTCTCAGCTCGAGTTTGATGGAAACAGGCATTTTCTTGTTTTCTATTGGGGTAAATCTTGCTAATTTTGAATTCTGGTATTCATCTTTTCACATTTTGAAAATCTTATGGCAGAAAATATTTAACTTTGTGGCATGGGATATCATTTATTTTCTTTCGCTGTGTCACCTATTGCCACTTTTAACATCTGATCATCTTTGGGATGATAATTTTGGTCGTGCTTTTTGCGCTATTCAACTATATTTAATGGCATAGCACTTAATTTTCCACACGAAACTGATGACATGATAGGAGAATGGCAGAAATCGAACTATGGACTACAGTGATGTTGGTCCATCAGAACAATATACAGCGGATCATCGAGGTGTCCCAGCAGTCAACACCCCTGCCGCTTCAGGATCATCTTCCTCTCCTTCTGGTGGTCTTGCTTGTGCAATTGCAGCCCTTGCTGAGCGCCAGCAAATGGGTGGAGAGTCCAGTAACTATGATCGGAGCATGTCATCGTATAGTGAGCATCTTGCTTGTGATAGGTTTTCCAATAGGGAGGAGATAGAGAATGATGATTACTCTCATGCTGAGAGCACCATGCATGCGTCACCTGAAAGGCAGCTGGAAATAACGAGGGACGATGGTGAATGGGCTGATCACGGGTCCATGGTTGCCGAAGTTGGAACTAGTTATGCAGTCTCTGACGAAATGGAAGATGATGCTTCATTCCCTGTGCAACCCACCACCGGTTCAATAGTTCCTGAGAATTTTGAAGAGCAGATGATGTTAGCCATGGCTGTTTCACTGGCTGAGGCAAGCTCGCGGTCTAGTCCACCTGGAGTGTCATGGCACTAGTAGTGCTTGTGATGTGGGGTTGAGTGGATTCCCCTCATATTGCCTCGCCACTCATCAGAAAGAAAATGAAACAAAAAAAGACAAGAAAAAGAAAATGCAACCAGTATTTTAATCTTCTTGTCCTCTACCTGTCCACCTCTCTGTTTTCCTACTTTTCCTCCCTTTTGTAGTCTGGTATACTGCTGTACGAAAACAGAGAAATTGATTCTAGTGAATGAATGTTGTTTGAGCCTGCACATAACAGGTTTATAAGTTCAGCTCATTTTCAAATTGTAAATAGTTGTCGAGTTACTTCAAGATGTATTTCAAGAAGTGGTTCTATTGTGAAAAAAGGTGGAAGCAGATCGCTCCTTGTGGCACTAGAATTGTAAGGCACTGGTTTTGGGTTCATGAAATTGGATGTCCCAAGCGAAGCAGTTTTTCGTGTAGATAACCTTTTTGTATCTCAAGGAATTGTAAGAAGTACCGAGTACGCGTCAAAAGGAAAAGAAAATGTGTGGGGGAGGGAGAGGAGGAGGGCCCGGGGCGGCTCAATAGGTTTGGTGGTCTAAAGCCACACTTTAACGGGAGGCATTATTTAAAAGAATAATAATTCCTATATATTTTTATTTGAAATAGATTTTTCTAGCTTTTTGAGAATATATTTTTTAATAATTTTTGCATAAACCACTTATTCTTTCATGTGACACTATTGATCTTATTAGGTAATAGAACTTGATTCAAGAAATTAATAACTTTATATTAATTTTTTTTTATGTTTCAATATACTAATTGCAATGATGAGAACCTGAGAAAAAACAAAAAACAAATAAAAAATGGAGTTTAAAAGTGTATTACTCATTTTCTAATGATAAACATAATTTTTTTTTAATATATAAAACATTTAACTTTTCGACTTTGAAATACTCAATATTTTCTTACAAGATTTGGGGCCTCACCAGAATAGTTGTGGTGGGACGGATGAGATCTTTCTTTTTTAATTAGAGGTATTCAGTTCGAGTATTTGGAATGAAAAAAATTTCCTTCTAAAAAGCGATTTCCACTTTAATGAATTTTACATGATACAACTTCGAATTAATCAATGCCCCAAATTAAATAGAGAATTTTTCATAAAGCACCATCTTTTAGGTCTAATTAGCTTTTATAGATACCTTTTGCTATTTTACGTGTTATAGATACATTTTATGTTTTTATACAATGTATTTTATGTATTTAAACTATTGTATTCATTAATACAATAGAAAAAATAGGCGTTAAAAAAGGAATTCCAGCTAAGGTTGATATGTGTTTAACTGTATTCACGCGGTATTATCGTGAATACAGTAACGTATCTGCGTAAAATCTGGAAAGTTAAACTAGTTAAAAACGGAAAGGAAATCAAATCACATGATATTCTCCTAATTTAACTCAACGAACAAAAAATAGTACCCATTAATCTGTATTCTGCCATACACAATTCAAAAAAAGTAGCGAAAAGCAGAGCAACATCTGTTTGAAGTTCTTCCATTCACTTCCCCTCTTCTCTGTTCGCAGATATTATTTCAACCACGGAAAATTAGATGGATACAAATTATATACAAAATACGGTATAGTTCCTTTATACATATGGCAAGTTTAACAGTGTTGTTGCGTCATTCTAGCAAGTGGAACGATGAGGGCAATTACATCAATTTTTCAATTGAGGGAATACTGATAAAGGAGTCTGCGTCCTTTAATGATTTGGTTGCTTCAATTTCTAATCAACTGGGCAAAGATTTGAGCTCAAAGTCCATTAAAATTCAATACAAAGTAGAAGAAAATTGCACGCCAATGGAAATACACAATGATATGGGTTACAGAGTGTATGTAGAATTGAAAAAAGAGAACAGAGAATTTGGGATGTATCCTTTGTGCATAACAACTATTGAAAAAGAACTTGTCTCCGGAGGTAGTTTAAATCAAGGCGACATTGTGCAAATAGACGAAGCAGTTCAAAGGTACGATTCCGATACAGATGATACACTGGCTCTAGATTTTGTCAATTCAGGAGAAGCAATTGGAGTGTTCGAACTCCACAAGGATTTGATAATTTCAAAAACTAATCAAAGGGAGGTTATGGTTGGACAAGTGTATAAGAATAAGGCTACATTGAAAGAGGTGATGGAGAATTATGCTATATCTCAAAGGTTTCAATTCCGGGTTGATAGGTCTAATGCTGTCAGGTTTGCATGTATTTAATTTTTTTTTTGTATTTTCTATTATTGGTTCGAGCTGTAAGTTTAACGTTGTTGTATTTATGCGTATTTGTGGATTTCATCTTGATTAGCACTGATATAGTTAACATATGTTTGTTTATGGTCCTTAAATACATGTATTCATATGTATTTTACTGGAATAATTACATTACAGTATCTCTAATTATTTTCTTATTTTGTGTACTGTGGTTTTAAGTGTATGCATATACCCACAATTATATTCAGTTGTATTCATTGTATTTAAATGCATATAACTATAATTGAATTCAGTAGTATAAAAATTTATATATATAGATGTCAGAATGTATTCATGTCAGATTGTATTCGTGTGTATATGAGTGCATTTTTTTGTAAACACTTATGCTAATCATATGTACAATGATTAATTCTTTGCAGCTATGCATTATTATGTATTTCAGAAGATTGTGAATGGAGGTTTAAGGCTTCAAGCATTAACAAATCAGAACTATTCAAAGTGAGAGAATACATGTATTCATATGAATACATGTATTCATATGTACTTTACTGGTATAATTACATTACAGTATCTCTAATTATTTTCTTATTTTGTGTACTGTGGTTTTAAGTGTATGCATATACCCACAATTATATTCAGTTGTATTCATTGTATTTAAATGCATATAACTATAATTGAATTCAGTAGTATAAAAATTTATATATATAGATGTCAGAATGTATTCATGTCAGATTGTATTCGTGTGTATATGAGTGCATTTTTTTGTAAACACTTATGCTAATCATATGTACAATGATTAATTCTTTGCAGCTATGCATTATTATGTATTTCAGAAGATTGTGAATGGAGTTTTAAGGCTTCAAGCATTAACAAATCAGAACTATTCAAAGTGAGAGAATTCATTGATAACCATACATGTCCGCTGAGGGACAAGGTGTATGAGCAACGGCAGGCAAGTAGCAACCTTATAGGTGGTATGATAAGGCCTAAGCTTACTAATCATAAGAGGAAATACACCCCAAAGGATATTATTGATGATGTGAAATCAGATTTAAGTGTAGATGTTAGCTACATGTTGGCGTGTAGGGCTAAAGAAAAGGCAATGAATTTTTTGAGAGGTGAACCGACTGATTCATACAAAAAATTACCAGGATACTTATATACAATGGATATGACATATCCAGGTTCCCACATCAGAGTGGTAAAATCGCCAAAAAATGAATTCATGTACGTGTATATATCTTTGTATGCCTTTATAAAGGGGTTTGACCATTGTAGACCCATTGTTATTGTGGATGGAAGTCACCTAAAATCTTATTACAACGGGACTTTCGTTTCGGCAAGCACTTTGGATGGTGCAGGTGAGTATTTGAATTATAATACAATCTGTTAATATTTTAAAGAATGAAATACATGTTTTAAAAATATATATTCAATTATATTTACAGGTCATATAAGCCACTAACATATGGTGTTATTAATTCAGAGAACGATGCTGCTAGGACGTGGTTCTTTGAGCAATTCAAGATAGCATACAGTGACAGGGAAAACATGTGCATCGTTTCAGATAGAAATGGGAGTATCATTAAATCTGTATCAAGAGTGTATCCAGATGTACCACATTTTGCTTGTATATGGCATCTATGGAACAACGTATATAAGAAATTCAAAAAGAGCCATGCCAAGTTGAGCGAGATATACTTCTCGATGGCAAAAGCAGACACGCAAGCTGAATTTGACAATCTGATGGAGAAGGTAGATATTAGGGTGAAAGAATACTTAGAGTTAGCTGGATACAAAAAGTGGGCTAGGTTGTATGCACCTGTTAATAGGGGATGGACAATGACGTCAAATATTGCTAAGTCAATCAATGCCGCACTAGTTTCAGCAAGGGAATTGCCAATATACGAATCCCTCGAAGAAATTAGGAAGATGTTTGGACGTTGGAATTGTAGTAACTGCAAAGAAGCTACACAGACATATACGACGCTTGCTAAAAAATACCAGGAGATGCTGACTTTGAATGAAGCAATGTCTACATGTATGACTGTAAGTTTTATTTTAATGTCATTGTATTATATAGCTTAATTGTTTTCTGAAATAACTGACATGAACACAACTGAATACAAACATTTTTTATAATACAACTGTCATGAATATATATGAATACAACTAAATTCAAACACATACAAGACATATTTTATCGAAGATCTGATATGAATACAACTGAATCTAACTAAAAACATGCTGCAAAAACTATTCGAATACATCAGAATACAACTAACAAATCTGTATTATATATAATTTTAATATGTATTGTCATGCCGTATCCTTCTAATGTTTTTGTTACACTTCAGTTGCCTAAAGTACAACAGATTTTTTATAAGATAAGACGTAATTACACTTGATAGTCTGCCGGTCTAAATATATGATGTATTCATCTGTATGCAAATATTTCAGTTGTATGTAACTGAGTAATTCAGCATTATACATATGGTAATTCAGTTATATGTGCTCAAAACTTATATTTCTATTTTTAAATATAGGTGGTACCATCAACTGAATACTTACATACGGTTAACGATGGAGGGAGGAATTACACAATCTGCTTGTTAGAGAGAAAATGTGTTTGTAGGAGGTTCCAAGTTGATGAATTACTATGCCCACATGCTTTGGCTGTATTGAAGAGCAAGTTTCTAATGCTAGAAGAATATTGCTCTAATTATTACAAACCAAATATTGTTATAATGACATACGATGTGCCTCTGTACCCGCTACCGGACAGAAATGACTGGAATATACCAGCACATGTTGCAGAGGAGGTTGTATTACCACCCAAATGGAAAAGACCTCCTAGAAGGCCAAAGAAGAAGCGCGATAAACCTTTAAGTGAATTGCTGCAGCCGAAAAATCAACATTCATGTAGCATATATGGGCAGGGAGGACATAACAAGCGAACGTGTAGAAATTCTCCACGTAACAAATAGTTAACACTCTGACATGTATTGGTGCTTCAACGATTTGTCAATACTTATGATGACATTGTCAAGTAATAAATTCTCATTGTCAAGTAATAATTTTTTAAATGACTTTCGTGAATAGATTCTGTATACATTTAGTTGCCTTAATGTGTTGGATACAATCGAATATAACCTTGTCCACATATACTTTGACAATTTGTTATAGATAGTGCCTGAGTTATATACATAACTAGTCAGAATTCATCGGAATACATCTATATACTCAGTTGTAATATAACAATTTCAATAAGTCTGAATTTGTATTCTCTAACTAGATAATAACCTGTTTAATACATCTGAATTTATATTCTTTAACATGTATTAACTGAATTTTAAAGATACATATTAAAGAATATAGCCGAATACAGAGAAATACATATGAATAATACAATTGAGTACAACTGAATACAGAAAATACAACTGAATACAGCTGAATAATATAGCTGAATAGAACTGACTACAGCTGAATAATACAATTGAATACAACTGACTAGAGCGGAATACAGCTGAATATGTATAACATGTTTAATACAACTAAATTTGTATTCTTTAATATGTATTAACTGAACTTGAAAGATACATATAATTGAATGCTGCTGAATACAGTTGTATTCATCTGAATACATCTGAATTTGTATTCTTTAATATGTATTAGCTGAACTTGAAAGATACATATAAATGAATCCTGCTGAATCCAGCTGAATACAGCTGCATAATACAGTTGAATACAACTGAATACACCTGAATTCAGAAAAATATATCTGAATTCTTTAATATAACCTACTATCAGTATACATAAAGTTTCTGACTTTGATATTAACCTGTTAAATACCTAAAACCTGTTCAAGCAAAGTTACTGAATATTAATACACACTTGAATCCTGTAAGATACATATGAATATAAACTGAAGAATAAGCATGAATACTTATGAATAAACCAGTGAAACAACGATTGAAAAGTTGCAATTGTCATACACGAACACTGTTGATAAAGTGATTAGTTTTTCTAACTAAATACCATCTTCACCAAAAAAAATACTCAAAACAGTATTCACCTAAAAACTACATTCCAAAACTACATTAACCTAAAGCTACTCTATCACTATCTGCATCTTTGAATCTGACTCCGTGATTTGCCTAGAAATCTTTGAGGGTGCTTCATTCTCGCTTATGACATCAGCGTCTATCTTCCGCATAGCATAATCCCAGAGGAGAGCACCATATCTTTGATGGAGTAGATTGGAATCAAATGTTGTTTGTGAAATCTCACCAAGAGTGCTCAGAAACTCTGTGTATGCCGCAACATGCACCCCACAATCCCTAAAAAATAATTGATTGAAACAATTAAAAATAATTCATAAAATTAGATTTGTATATAACATACAAGAATAATGATTGAATACTTACATGCTCTCAGCTTTCTGTTGAGACAGATCTGATATGAAAAAAACTTCAAAGGGATCATTATGTGACTTGTCAGTGTATGCTGAGTAAGTAGACAAATCTATGCCTTGACTATCTCTGTAAAAGCCACTGATTGATAGATACAGAGGTACAAGCTTAGCTAGCTTATCAATCTCAGAAGCTACATAGGCATCATGACCTGCAGATCTGTACAAGTCATACACTTTGATACTTCTCTCCTTGAATGAGACAACAACCAATACCCAGTGTAGTTTGTCCTTTAAGTTGATTGGTATCAAGACATTATCCACAGTATGCCAAGGTACATTAGCTAGCAATCTGTAGCCCCTTATGCACTCACATAACACATCCTCTTTTTATTTGGCTACATTAGCATTACTATCTGTATCAGCATACCTGTCGAAGATTTCAGTGATTCTTGTCTTGAATATACAATCAACAGTTGTATACTTGAAGTTGCTTGTTTGATTGTACTTTCCCTTCTTTCTCAGATAGTAGAATATGACGTCAATATGCTATACACAAATTTAATTACATGGTGTCAGTCCAATTAATAAACTAAGAAAAAAAATATGACAAGTGAAATCTCAGCTAAATACATCACACGGATTAAAGAATAATACATCTAAATAGAGAAAAATACATCTGAATACGTTGTATTACAGCAGATATTTAAGAAAAAATACCAATTGATGTTATCATATAGAGTGTTTGAAAACAGTAAAAATTCAGCAGCTATTATAGCATGTATTACAACAGAAACTGTTAAAATACAGCATTTGCATACTGTTAAAATACTACAGCAGATATTACAAATATTACAACTACCCATTGATGTTAAAATACATCTGAATACAATCAAATGCATGTTGTTATTCAAAGAAAATGATTCAGTTAAATACAACATATAATAAATTTAAAAATACATCAGAATATATTAAAATAAAGCAGTTCTTCAGGAGTAATGATGCCATTGCATTCATCATACAAATTTAGTTTAAAACATGATACATTTTCAGCTAATAAAACTTGTTACAATACACTTGAATATAATTAAATACAACAGATTTAATTGTTGTATAATTGAGAACTATAGAACTAGACAAACCAATAATAAATAAATAAATTATAGCGGAGTTGCAAGGGGAAAAACTTGTCATCCCATAGCTTCCCTCAAATGATATAAGGTAAAAACCAATTTTTTGAATTAACTTGATCAACTCCAAAATCCAATGGTATATGAAGTGTTGACTTGTTCTTCTTGTAATGGTTTTCCAAATTACTTCTATTAGTATGATATAAAAAAACATTATATACATTTTTTAAAATATATAAACATAATACACATATCGGGGGAAAACTCACCTCTGATCATGTCTTGCGAGAAGACCATCACGAACCCATTTGTCATATTCCTGAATGATTAATGTAGGATGTGGCCCCGTTATTGAATCATCCTCAAAGGGGTGTCTTTTTCAAAAATGGGGGTCAACTTTACTGAGGTACCTGTTGTTCATTGAATTCGTGAATAGAGAATTTTAATTTTAAAGACCATGAGGAAATAGATCTTTAGTTTATAAAAACACTAACCTGCGGAGTCGAAGTTAGACTCATAAGGCGAAGAATACCATCTACTTGGTCGCCGATTCCTATGAGATGGTACTGGGGTTGATTCAGCTTTTTTTGCACTATTGTATATCACAATTCTAGTTTCTGGAATTTGACTGGGAAGAAACTTGTCGTCCAGCTCAAATTGAGATACATAGAATTCTGTAGATACACCCTCTTGACTTGTAGGTGGTATGTTGCACGACACCTCTGATGTAGTATTCCCCTCACCTCTTGACTCCACACATTGAGCATTAAGTACTGGTTTCTGTTAGTCGTATGTATCATTGTTAGTGTAGTAACTTAGTGTAAGAATACAGTTAAATAAATATAAATACAATTGAATACAACTGAATAATATAGTTGAATACAACTGACTACAGCTGAATAATACAGTTGAATACAAATGACTACAGCTCAATACAGCTGATGTTGAGAACAGATCGATGAATTCTGACTAGTTATGTATATAACCTATTTAATTCATCTGAATTTGTATTCTTTAATATGTATTAATTGAACTTGAAAGATACATATAAATGAATGCTGCTGAATACAGCTGAATACAACTGAATAATATAGTTGAATACAACTGAATACACCTGAATCCAGAAAAATACATATAAATACATATAAATACGACTGATTTGTTAGACTCATAACAAATCAGAATACATTAAAATATGGCTGAATATATTTAAATACAACAGTTAATTCCAATTACATATTAAGGTTAACATACATCTGAATACATTTAAATACATGTGTTGGTCGAATACATTTATCATTTTAGTGAGGCAGTTAAATGCTTGCCGAATACATATAACTTTTAAAATACAATATTTAAGTATAACAACAAACAGGAGATATAAACATATGATAAAGATGTTAAAAATGTTAAACCTCAACATTATCTCCGACAGTTGTGTCAATACCATCATCACGTCTCCCTATGGGTTCCTTTCTCTGGTGTGAACTTTCATTTTGCTGATTTTGTTGAAGATGGTCAGAAAGCATCTTGAAGTTATCATTGATCAATGTTCTCAGAGACTTGAAATCTCCCATGACCTTAATAAGACAGAAATAATTAGAAGATTGCGCCAAACATATATGAATGTTAAGCACTAAATTGTAATGTTTAATATATGGTTAAATACTCACGTATTCTTTGAATGAATTTAGGTCTTTCCTCAAAGAAGATACTTCGTCATTTTTGGAATATGGCAGCTGATTGTGATGCAAAACATTCTATCCAAATTCAGATTCACAAACAGGAGGAATCTTGGATTGATACTCTGTTTTATTCGGATGCCTTTCGTATTCCTTGCGTTTTTTATGGGGCGGTGATGAAGATGGACCAACACTTGCAACATGTTTCTTCTTACATTGAAGATCAGGTGTAGGAGAAAAGTCATCCGAATCCTCTCCCGACTTGTTTGAATGAGCAGGAGTAGGTCTGTTCTCAACATCAGCGCCTACAGGAGGAATCTAAATAACAACAAACTCTATATAGGTTGGATGGATGTCCTTGTAAACAATCTAAAAAACAAAATACAATCAAAGTCTTACTACAAACATACACATGTAGATTGGAATCAAACTGAAATTTGTATTGAAATTAAGGCAGCACTAATGATTGGGAAATTATATGCAATTGTATGAAGAATTAATAATGAAGGCTACAACAACTGTATATTGTTGTATGCATATGAATGCAAATGTATGCAGTAGCTGTATTTAAATGTATGCAGTATCTGTATGCATTTGTATACAAGTGTATGCAGCATATTTATGCCTCTAAATGCAATTGTACACTGCTGTATGTATCTGAATGCAAATGTATGTAGTATCCTGTATGCAAATGTATGTTGCATCTGTATGCATTTGTATGCAATTGTATGCAGCATACATGTGAGAATATGACAGTAGGTATTACAGCAAAAACTACAGTAGGTATTGCAGCAGGTATTACAACATCAAAAATGTATCTGTATGCAACTGTATACTTCTGTATGCAAATGTATGCAAAATTAATTATTAATAAAATCTAAACTAGCCATGATATTACAACATCAAAAATGTATCTGTATGCAACTGTATACTTCTCTATGCAAATGTATGCAGAACTAATTATTAATAAAATCTAAACTAGCCATGATACAAATTGTATATTACCATGTTTCCGTTGTCATTGAACATGCCGTTCATCAGATAAGCAAAGTTTGGCTGATTTCTGGTGGTTCTTCAATTGAGTATTCTGGGGACCACGTCATCAACTCGGAGTGCAATTTTGGGATCAACATCTGAACAACACTCATAAAACCATACTTGTATAGCTAGGGGCATCCCAGTTATCCTGTAATACTTCTTCTGAGCATCCATCTTCTTGCTAATCAATTTTGTCAGCGTTTTAAATGCTTTTAAACCCCAATGATATTCAGAATAGCGCCCACTCTCTACCAAGTCAAAATGTAGCCTTGGTATAGTTGTACTGTTCTTCTCGGATGAAAAATGAAGGTGTGTATGAAATACAACAAAGATATCTTCAACGCATCACCATCATTGTCGGGACCCCAGTTCTTGTCAGCAAAGCATTTCATCAAATGTTTCTTCTTGACAAGATTAGTACCTCCAAAGTAAGTCTCAATAAGACGGTTAGGAACCTTTTCACTAAACTCAAAATCAGCATCATTACCAACACATTTGAGGCCAGTCACAAGCGCAAACTCCCTTAATGTGAAATGTAATGAAGTACCATTGACGTGTATTGCAAATACATTGTTAGGAGTTCCTTCTAACTGGATAGCCATGAAGCATCTGAAGAGTTGATGTTGGACTTCACAACACTTCATTTTTGTACTGTTCTGGAGTAAGATTCTCTTTTAGCTCAAAGTCTATGTTAGTGTTAGTATATACACTGATATACGGTGCAAATATTGGCTGGTGTTTCACAAAAAACTTAATTCCCTACATTTAACATGAATAAATACATATAAATACAACTGAATACAACACATATTTCATAGTAAATCTGACATGAATACATATGAATACAACTTCAAACACTTAAAAGTATAAAAATAACTGAATATGGCGCATATTTCATAGTAAATCTGACATTAATACATACGAATACAACTAAATACACTGACAAGGCTAAATACATATAACAATAACTGCATACAACACACATGACATAAATATATCTAACATGAATACATATGAATATAACTAAATACAGACTGGAAAATTAAACATTTGAAAAAACAAATAAATACATTGAAATTAGAATAAAAAACAGTGATGGGAACCTTGAAAATCCTTAAAAATACAACTATAAAAATACATCAGAACACATATACATACGTATAAATACAACTGAATACATCAATAATACAGATGAATACATCAGAAAATTACCTTTTCTTCGACTTTATCATAGCTTTTACTTGCTTCAACCTCCTTCCCCTTGACAGATGAAGCTTCAGAGATATGGATTTTCCTCTTTTTCAGAATGGGAAGTCTTGTCTCCTTCATTGATTTCTCGACTTGGGTTTCTTTGAGATTTTCATGTCGAGCTTTTGTTCTCTTCTCCAAAGCCATATTTTTGGCTAAACCTGCTGTAAGCACGTGATTTTTGACCCTCCCCGAGAATTTTCACATTTTTAGCGTGAATATGTGAAATTGGGTCTAGTATAGCTATTTTAACTATTTTTACTTTATTTCGTTGCAAAAAGAAAAATTACAAAAAAAAGTATATATATAAATTTTAGTTTATGTATCCCTCATAAACTTGAAAAATCAAAAATTGCACTTTATTTTGGTACTTTATATAAATTCGAAAATTAACAAAAAAAAATATATAATTCTATTAATGTTTTGAAGTCATTTTAATACAAAAAATATTATTTTATATTTTTGTCTTTATTAAAAACGAAAATTACAAAAAAATATAGTTTTATTAATATTTTATAGTTATTTTAACTTTGAAAAATACAAAAAAATATTACTTCATATTTTATCTTAATATTTACGAAAAATACAAAAAAATGGTTTTATTAATATTTTGTAGCTATTTTAAAACCTTAAAAATATTTAAAAAAAAGATATAGTTTTGTTAAATACTAGTCTTATTTTCGGTAGTTATTTTGCTTACATAGGACTAGTTAAGCAACGTGTTCCTATTTCTCGGGTCCGGGCAAAAGAATAATATTCGGGTTCAAACTACCCGATTTTAGGCCTAATTTTCGGACCTAGCCCATAATAACCGTGTCCAGGACACGTGGGGAACCCCACCACGCGTGGGGGACATATGCCTTGAACCCCACCACGCGTGGGCTCATTTTTCTGGGCAAAACCTAGTGCAAAACACGGACAAAAGCATAAAAGGACAGGGGGGAATTAAAAAAGGGAGGACTTTTGGAAAAGTTGAAAAAACGGGACTTTTGAGATTTGGAAAACATATACTACTGTTCCTCTTTCTTCTTAAGAGAAAAAAGGGGAACGAACAGAAGGACGGGGGGAATATTTTTGAAAGAGGGTACTGTTTCATCTTCTTCTTCACATGAAGAAGAAACAGGAACCCTACTGAACTAAGCTCCCTCATCCCTTCCGGTCACCTCCACGCCCAAAACCTCCATCGTCGACCCTACGTCCACCAAGCCTCCGACCGCCCGTCACCTTCCCCGGCACCCCCACAGCCCACAACCACCAGTTCCCCTCCCTCGTCACCTACTGTTCCTCCGTCTTCCTCCTGGAGAAAAACCCGGAAAAACCCTACTGCCCCCCTCCCCAGCGTCGAGAACCCACGAGGACACTCCTCCACCTCCGTCAACAACCAAACAGACCTCCATAGCTGCTCCTCTCATCACCTCCAACGACCCCTTTGTTGCAGCTTCTCGCAGTAGTTGCTGCGTCGAAAAATACAGCAGCTGTTGCTGCGTCGCTGCGTTGCTGAGTAGCTCAGCCGTTGCTTCAGTCCGGTGAGGTTGTTTTGTTCGTCGAGGTCCGGTACGTCGAGGCGCTGTCCGAGGTTCCGTCGTTGTTCTTCGTTCAGAAAGGTCCGGCTTAAATTCTGTCGGAATCGTGTTTGTCGCTCTGAGTTGGTCGAGGTGCTAAGGTTAGTAAACCTCGATGTATTAGATAAATAAACTTACGTTGAATGATTGAGATGCAATATAAAAATTGGTATGGAAACTTTCTGCCTATGTTTCATTGTCCGCATTTTGGTTCATTCTCATGTTATGTTATTCTTATTTATTTGATGTCGTTTAATTAAGTTTGACTAGTTGTTCTATGACACAAGTTTGACGTTAATTTGTTCGTCCTTTACTTCGCTTAGTTCATTCAAAAAATTTTATTATTAGTACATGTTATTACTAATCCCGAAATACTCATTCGCTAAAACTCTTTTATTAAACTTCTAACAAGTTATGAGATTTTAGTTGTAAAGAAGCTATAAGGTTTAGTATGGTTAAAAGCGTAAAAATGGCATCCCTTTAAAAAAAAAAAAAATAAATAAAAAATAGAAAATAATAATAATAAAAAAAATGAGACGAGCCTCGCCAAATAAAAGGGACAAATTGCGGGGCCCTCACAAAGTATATGTATTAAATACTTAAATACAAAGTATTTGAGCCTAATGTGCTAAATGCTGCTTTTACTGCTTCGATATTACGTGAACTGTATATAAACTGTGCCAAAACCCCTATACTTTCTGAGTCTTCTAAATCATGAAGAAGGGCATACTTCGTATGACTTCTTTTCTGTATAGTGTCAAATCCCAATTTAGAACGAGGTTCTGATAAGTTGCTAAGCCGGTGAAGCTTCTGTATTCCCGGTACGCTGCCCCCCTCGGCTCGAGCTGTCCGCTCGGGTAAGCCAGGTCTAGAACAAACACCCAGGTTCTGAACCTAGTATAACAAAGCCACATGCCGGATCCCTAGTAGGAACGTTTATTTGCATCATGTGCATTTGACTTAGGGGACTCAACACAGGGGTTGGGTCCGTCTAGGACAAGCAACCTGAAAATAATAGACCATCTTATGACATCCTATGTGCTACATGTTATATTCAGTCAAGGGCGAATGGGTCATTTGGTCATTTCCAGCATGATGTTATTTTAATCAAAGCATGGGGAACATTTGTGGAATCCAAGAAGCCTTGGAATTCCCTATGTCCCCCACGCTTGCTTTTTGGGAAAACACATGGGGAACATTTGTGGAATCCAAGAAGTCTTGGAATTCCCATATGTCCCCCACGCTTCATATGTTGGGAAAAGCGCATGAGGAGCATTTGCGGAATCCAAGAAGTCTTGGAAATCGTTATGTCTCCCATGCCACATTTTTGAAAGAAATAATAAATAAAAAAAAAACAATTACAAATAAAACAAAGCATGAAAATTCAAAAAGATTTTGTATGTTTTCGTTATTTTCCACAGATTAAAAATAAATCGTGAAAAAGAGGAGAAAATAACAGCATAGAAGTCCGAGTAGAGTCGAAACTCTGCCGAAATTTTAAAAATGAAAAAATGTCTTGTTAGTTTGTTATATTAAAAGCAAAGGAAAAATAAAATAAAAAAATCACCATTGTTCTGTCTGTTTTTAAAAAATATTAAAGAAAATAGTTTGTTTTGCCATTAAATGAAAATGAAAAAGAGTTTGTTTTTTTTTTAAAAAAAATGTTTTATTTTATTTTATTTTGTTTGTCTATGAAAATGCCAGAAATAAAAATAAAAAGAGTTTTTATTTGTTCCAAAAATAAGTATATATATAATCCAAAAAAAAAATTTCAAAAGAAAGTTCAAAATTCAAAAAAGATAAAATAGATAAATAAAAATCCGAAAATATTTTGATTCTTCTTTAGAAAATTTAGAAAAAAAAACATTTTAGAAGCATTTCTTTTATTAAAGGTAAAATTCCAAAAAATATTTTCTTCTTCTTCTTTAGAATAAAAAAAAAGCAAATGAAATTCAAAAATATATCTTAGAAGTGTTTCTTTTAAAAAGAAAATCAATCAAAAATAAATACTTCCTTTTTTCTTTTAAAGTAGTTCTTTCAAATTCAAAAAAGGTTAGTTCATCTACTTATCCTTATTTGACCGAACTACGCGAGTTTGATTCTCACCGGATGTGAGATACGTAGGCAACCCTCATCGGGTCCAACCCCACCTTCTCAAAAAAGAAGGAATGTTTTACGTTTTTCGTTAATTTGTTTGTTTGTTATGAGTGAAAATAATAGTCTATTTGATTGTTGTGAAAATAATAAAAACAAAATATATAGAAAATGGAAAAGGGTCTTCTCAAAAATAGTTTATTTGCCCGAACTACGCGGGTTTGATTCTCACCGGATGTGAGATACGTAGGCAACCCTCATCGGGTCCAACCCCACCTTTTGCTGAAATAGCCAAAAATCAAAAAATTTAATCTTGTCATAAGTCGGGTGATGTCCAACCCCACCTTTTGCTGAAATAGCCAAAAATCAAAAATTTTAATCTTGTCATAAGTCGGGTGATGTCCAACCCACCTTTTTGCTAAAAGCCAAAAAAAACAAATAAATAATAAAAATAAAAAAAAACATGTCAAAATTTCAATTTTGTCATAAAGAAGTCAGGTGACGCTGTTTTATCAAGACATAGCTGAATGTTCCCGAAAGGGACGCCGGAAGGCTGACTTTGCATAAACATCCACCTTTGGGTCACTTTTTAAGACTTGGTCCAGTTGACCCCCACAGCCTAAAAATCTTCGTCTCCGAGACGTTGAAAGGCCGTGTTTGCAATATTGATTTTTATAATTTGAAAAAAAAAAACGATGAAAAAAAAGTTATAAATAAGTCAGGTGATGCTGTTTTGTCATAAATAGCCGAATGTTCCCGAAAGGGACGCCGGAAGGCCGACTTGGCACAAACAGCCACCTTTGGGTCATTTTGAGATATGGACCCACACAGCCTTAAAAAAGCTTCGTCCCCGAGACGCTGAAGGGCCGTGTTTTGCAACACCAAGTTTTATTATAATTTGAAAAAGAGTCGACGGTCAGGTGAATACCGTCTTTTGTCACAATAAGCCGAGCCAGCTTCGGCCGCGTCTTAAACCGTTCTTGCCGAAATAGCCTTAGAATAATCTTTCAGTTGTCGAAGGGTTATTTTCGTAAAAGAATGGACAAGTTTGTAAAGTGTCGAAATAATCCTCCTCGGCCTCAAAATTCATGTGAGAGTTGGAAAGGGCCACGTTTGCAAAAAACAACCATTTGGTTAAAATTAGCAAATGGAAGAAGGAAGTTGGCCATTTGTTTTGAAGTTTGTAAACCTTTTGATTAAAATAGGTGGGTTGTTTGATTTTCAAGTTTGTAGGTCATCTTTAAACCTTTGAAACCCAGTTTGTTTTAATATGAAAGTGAAAAGAAAAAATGTTCATTATTGTTTATCTTTTATTGGTCCGAACTACGCAAGGTCTGATTCATGCGGGGTCATGATACGTAGGCAATCTCCATAAGATTCGACCACAACAAAAAAAAGAAAAATGAAAAAGAGCAAAATGAAAAAAAAAAGAGAAAGAAAAGAAAAAAAGGGGAAAAAACAATGAAAAAAAAGAAAAGAGAAAGAATAGAAAAAAAAACATCGAAAAAAAAGAAAAGAAAAAAGATGTTGTCAATAATGAGGACCGACTTTACTGAGTCCATTCTAACCTGTTTGTTTTGCAAATAAGTTAAGGTGGTTGGTTTGTGGTAAGCCGGACAATGACACCCGGAATCCTTTACTTGCACCTCATGATGCACACTCTGCGGGGATCAGGCCTGATGATAGAAGCATTCCAGTCCTATTGGGAACTTGTTGACTAAGGGTAATGATATTGAAGTTGGCAATGGTCTTGACAATACTAATGCAAAGCTCAGTGGCTAAGATGCCAAGTTTGATAAAGTGGGAGGACGCTCCGTTCCTTGGTTAGCAAGAGAGAAGCTTGTAGTGGCTTATTTTGTTGTCATTTCTGTTGTCCGGATTATTAAGGTTGTAATTTGGATTTTGTCCTGTGTCAAACCTTCTTATCTTTCCATTTTGTCATAACAGTTTGTTTAAATTTTGTCCTGTTTGTGTTAGGATTTTATTCTGGTTGTTTTGTTTGTTTTATTATTCAAACCATTTCGCCGGTAGTCTAATACAAAGTCGGTCTTTTGTTAGTTCCAGTCGTCTTTTGTTTAGTTCTTTTATCATGTGGTTCAATGCCGATTCTAGGGACATGACATGCGCACACACTTTGGGCCTAGTCTTTAAAGTTAATCATAAAACCCTGGAAAGGCGATCAGACCATTTAAAGAAAATAAGGACGGTTTGAGATTATTCAGAGCTCGAGTCATGTGGAACTGGGGCAAGTTAAACACAAAGAAAACCGTTAAAGAAAGATTCGCCTAAATTGGCATGAGGGTCGTTCATAATAATGAGAATGAGAGTGTCGCCCAACGGTGCTTTAGAAGTGACAAATGAACAAACAGTTGCCGAGTCAAGCACCATCAGAAGAGACTATAAATTTAAATTGTGTTGTTTGCACTTGGCATGTTTGAAGACTGGAATGACGAAGGCATTTTGTTCTGCTACCTAAACACTTTATCCTTCGTTACCCCTTTTGAGCCTTACTAACTTTTCTTTCATACCCCTCGTTCGGAATCAGTAGCAACGACTAGAAGATACGAACATGAAAAATAGGAGAATAGCAAAACGACAAAAGAAAAATGAAAAAAAAAGAGAAAAGAAAAGAAAATTGATAACAAAGAAAAAAAAATCAAATGAAAAAGAGGAATTGGGAACTACGTTTGACCTGATTCCTCAAAGAGGATACGTAGGCGCTTCACGGCTCGGTCATAGTTTTGAAAAATGAAAAAATCAAAAAATATCCCCAAGCAAGAAAACTGGGGCAGAGGTTGCGTTCGTTGTAAATAAATCTGGTTCCGAAAGTTGTAATTAATAACCCAGAATCGATGCACTTTTGAGCCTTTAATACCCTTTCTTTCTAGCCCTATCCAAAACCCACATTACGGTCCAAAGAAAGACCTTCCGATCAGTCTTCAAAAGATGTCAAGTCAGACTAATGAAGAGTCTTGCCGGCAAACATAACATTCTGTTCCACAACAGAAGGGACTCTAATCTCCAACAGAAAGAGTCATACCGGCGACACTCCAAATCCCCAGCTGGAAAGTGATACAAATGAGAGAGTCTTATCGGTGAAAACCTTCACAGGCACCATAAGGCGATGAAAGCTGAGAGAAGAACCCAAAAATGAGAGAGACTTGATAGTGAAAACCCTTCGGGCACTACAAGTCGAATAAGATTGAGAATCAGAGGGGGAATCGCCAATTGAAGATCTTAAAAGATGATTGACGGTAGAGGATAGGCCACATACGCATGTCATGGCCATTAGAGTCGGTGTCTGCATTTGATAGGGTTTTTATTTATAGTTTCTTTTGTTAAAAAGTCATGTTTATCTTTTTCCTTTCATAGAAAAATCCCCAATAGAGTCTGTCTGGTCAGAACAAGTACGAAATGACTTCAAATAGGCCATCAGCTTTCCAAAATGAGATCTGACTAGTAAAGCAGTGAAGAGGGATACCGTTGCCTTTATCAAAAGTTATAAACCCCAGCAAAAGGCCCATGAACAGAGCAAGGAGAGCAGTGAGCATGATTTGGCAAAATCCATACTAGACTAAAAGGTCGGGGAAATGCCAGTTTCCAAGCTATGCCACAAAAGAAGAGGGATATCCCCAGGAGGAAGGGATTATCCCCAGCACATAATATCATCCCCAACAAGTTGTGCAACGCAAAGCAAGGAAGGAAAAAGGAAAATCCATCCCGTTGGGAGTATCACAACCAACCACCATGTTTTAAACTAACAAATTTTGTTTGATTTGAAACAGGTAAAGGAAATGGCATTGAGGCAGAAACGCATGCCACAAGGGATATTATCAAACTGGGGCAGAAAATTTTCCTTCCATTTAGAAAATTTTCTGGAAATCAGGTACCCCCAGCTGATAACATTTTACCCCCCAACAGGTGAGTAAATCAACGGAGGTATTCTTTGAAGGGAGAAGCTATGCAAAAAGAAAACAAAAATAAAAAGGGAATAAAAAAAAAGAATAATAATAAAAATGGGGAAGGTAGAAAAGGAAAATGCATCCCAATCCCCAACAAGTATTCAAGGTAAAATATTTTCAAGTCTTAAAGATATTTCGGGTTCATCCGCCCTCAAATAGGATATTTTGGGTTCATCCGCCCTAGAATAGGATCTGTCGGGTTCATCCGCCCTTAAATAGGATCTGTCGGGTTCATCCGCCCTTAAATAGGATATGTCGGGTTCATCCGCCCTCAAATAGGATATGCTGGGTTAATCCGCCCTCAAATAGGATCTGTCGGGTTCATCCGCCCTCAAATAGGATATGTCGGGTTCATCCGCCCTCAAATAGGATATGTTGGGTTCATCCGCCCTCAAATAGGATATTTTGGGTTCATCCGCCCTCAAATAGGATATGCTGGGTTAATCCGCCCTCAAATAGGATATGTTGGGTTCATCCGCCCTCAAATAGGATATGTCGGGTTCATCCGCCCTCAAATAGGATATGTTGGGTTCATCCGCCCTCAAATAAGATATTTTGGGTTCATCCGCCCTCAAATAGGATATGTCGGGTTCATCCGCCCTCAAATAGGATATGTTGGGTTCATCCGCCCTCAAACAGGATATGTTGGGTTCATCCGCCCTCAAATAGGATATGTTGGGTTAATCCGCCCTCAAATAGGATCTGTTGGGTTCATCCGCCCTCAAATAGGATATGTCGGGTTCATCCGCCCTCAAATAGGATATGTTGGGTTCATCCGCCCTCAAATAGGATATGTTGGGTTCATCCGCCCTCAAATAGGATATGTTGGGTTAATCCGCCCTCAAATAGGATCTGTCGGGTTCATCCGCCCTCAAATAGGATATGTCGGGTTCATCCGCCCTCAAATAGGATATTTTGGGTTCATCCGCCCTCGAATAGGATATTTTGGGTTCATCCGCCCTCGAATAGGATCTGTCGGGTTCATCCGCCCTCAAATAGGATATGTCGGGTTCATCCGCCCTCAAATAGGATATGTTGGGTTCATCCGCCCTCAAATAGGATATTTTGGGTTCATCCGCCCTCAAATAGGATATGTCGGGTTCATCCGCCCTCAAATAGGATATGTTGGGTTCATCCGCCCTCAAACAGGATATGTTGGGTTCATCCGCCCTCAAATAGGATCTGTTGGGTTAATCCGCCCTCGAATAGGATCTGTCGGGTTCATCCGCCCTCGAATAGGATCTGTTGGGGTCATCCGCCCTCAAATAGGATATGTCGGGTTCATCCGCCCTCAAATAGGATCTTTTTTTCAAAGTTATTGTTGAAGACAGGCGCCCACCTGAATAACGAGAGGAATACATTTTTGTCTTTTCATTTATGTTCTAGGTCACCCACCAGTATAATGCGGGAATACATTTTTGTCTTTTCATTTCTGTTCTGGGTCACCCACCAGTATAATGCGGGAATACATTTCTGTCTTTTCATTTCTGTTCTAGTTCACCCACCAGTATAATACAGGCATATCATTTTTCATATCTTTACAAACAGGCGCCCACCTGTATAACGAGAGGAATACATTTCATTCTTTTTATTTTAAGTGTTGAAATTGGGAGCCCGCCCAGATAACATAGGCATACATTCAGTTTTTACTTTCAAGTGTTGAAGTTGGGAGCCCGCCCAGATAACAGAGGCATACATTCAGTCTTTTTATTTCAATTGTTGAAGTTGGAAGCCCGCCCAGATAACAGAGGCATACATTTCCTTTCTAAGTCAAGTTTTACCAATAGAAGACGCACTTCCTAGATCCACTGCACCAGTAGGAGACGCACTTCCTAAGAAAGTTTCACCAGTAGGAGACGCACTTCCTAAGCAAGTTTTATCAGTAGGAGACGCACTTCCTAAGATAAGTTTCACCAGTAGGAGACGCACTTCCTAAAGTTCAGTTTCACCAGTATGAGACGCACTTCCTAAGCAAGTTTTATCAGTAGGAGACGCACTTCCTAAGATAAGTTTCACCAGTAGGAGACACACTTCCTAAGTTTCAGTTTCACCAATAGGAGACGCACTTCCTAAGATATGTTTCACCATAGGAGATGCACTTCCTAAAGTTCAGTTTTACCATAGGAGACGCACTTCCTAAGTTCAGTTCTACCGATAGGAGACGCACTTCCTAAGTTTAGTTTCACCAGTAGGAGACGCACTTCCTAAGATAAGTTACACCAATAGGAGACGCACTTCCTAAAAATATTTCACCAGTAGGAGACGCACTTCCTAAGCAAGTTTCACCAGTAGGAGACGCACTTCCTAAGCAAGTTTTATCAGTAGGAGACGCACTTCCTAAGATAAGTTTCACCAGTAGGAGACGCACTTCCTAAGTTCAGTTTCACCAATAGGAGACGCACTTCCTAAAAATATTTCACCAGTAGGAGACGCACTTCCTAAGCAAGTTTCACCAGTAGGAGACGCACTTCCTAAGCAAGTTTTATCAGTAGGAGACGCACTTCCTAAAGTTCAGTTTCACCATAGGAGACGCACTTCCTAAGTTCATTTCACCCATAGGAGACGCACTTCCTAAGTCAGTTTCACAGTAGGAGACGCACTTCCTAAAGTTCAGTTTCACCATAGGAGACGCACTTCCTAAGTTCATTTCACCCATAGGAGACGCACTTCCTATAGTTCAGTTTCACCATAGGAGACGCACTTCCTAAAGCAAGTTTCACCAATAGGAGACGCACTTCCTAAGTTCATTTCACCCATAGGAGACGCACTTCCTAAGATATGTTTCACCATAGGAGACGCACTTCCTAAAGTTCAGTTTCACCATAGGAGACGCACTTCCTAAAAAGTTTCACCAGTAGGAGACGCACTTCCTAAAGTTTAGTTTTACCCCTAGGAGACGCACTTCCTAAGTTTAATTCCATGCACAGGAAACGCACTTCCTGAATTAAGTTTTCATTATTAGGAGACACACTTCCTAGTCTGGTTCACTCAGGTTATACTTTTGCTTTAGGGGACGCACTCCCGAGTTTGGCTTTTTAGATTATATTTTATTTCAGGAGACGCACTTCCGGAATTGAGATTTCACCCCTAGGAGATGCACTTCCTAGTTTGATTCATTTTAAGTTCGACCATAGGAGACACAATTCCTAGTCCAGTTTTTTGAAGTTTACCCGTAGGAGACGCACTTCCTAATCGAGATTTTATTCATAGGAGACGCACTTCCTAGTTTCTAGTCACTGAAGTTTTCACCCTTAGGAGACGCACTTCCTAGTTTAGCTCATTCCGATTCAACCATAGAAGACACACTTTCTAGTTTGAGTCGTTGAGGTTTTTATTTTAGCAGACACATTTGCTAGCAAGAGTTTTGGTTTTACTCAGAGGAGATGCACATCCTAGCCTAGTCTTTAGTTTACTCTCATCATTGCATCAATAGTGTAAGTGAGTTACAATTTTGCTAACGACTCACAAATCTTCCCAGTACAAACTGGGTTAGGAAATTTTGTTTGTTTTGTTTGTTTTGATTGTCAGGGACCCGCCTGTAGAACGGAGGTTGTTGCGTGTCGAAGATAGAAGAAGTCAGGAGTCCGCCTGTAGAACGGAGAAACATTTTTCAAGATCAAGCAGTGACCCACTAAAAAAAAAATGTGGTCACCAAAAAAAACATTTTTCCACAGTCTGGGATGATCAACAGAAGCTGGTCACCAAAAAACAAAAAAAAAACAAAAAAGAAAAAAGAAAAAAAAGATAAAGAACCCAAATTACGGAAGTGGAGAACAAATGTGGTCTGCTCAAGAACTAGCACCTACAACTAGCAAGTATCAAGGTTCAGATCCAAAGTCTGTATGAAGCACCATTCAAGACTCAAGACCAAGTTTCAGAAGACTTAAGAGATAGGAATCCTTGTAACTAGTAGCTGATAGGCTTAGTTAGTCTTTTTCAGTTTTCATTTTTGTTGTAATGACAGGACCGCGGACCGGAACCTCGACGGAACGGCACCTCGATCGGCTCTCCACCTCGGTACACTTCACTATCTCTCTCATTCCCGAACTACACGTGGCCTGATTCCTGTATAACCAAGGATATGTAGGCAGCTCAGATACCAGGGCTCGGTCACATTCCCTCCCTTTCCTTAAGTGTAGTCCGTCCAAGTAATGGTCGGGTCAAAAACACGTCTAGTCGTTCTTTGTCGGAAAACTCTTCGTGTTTCCAGTCAAAGAGGGGCAGCTGTAAGCACGTGATTTTTGACCCTCCCCGAGAATTTTCACATTTTTAGCGTGAATATGTGAAATTGGGTCTAGTATAGCTATTTTAACTATTTTTACTTTATTTCGTTGCAAAAAGAAAAATTACAAAAAAAAGTATATATATAAATTTTAGTTTATGTATCCCTCATAAACTTGAAAAATCAAAAATTGCACTTTATTTTGGTACTTTATATAAATTCGAAAATTAACAAAAAAAAATATATAATTCTATTAATGTTTTGAAGTCATTTTAATACAAAAAATATTATTTCATATTTTTGTCTTTATTAAAAACGAAAATTACAAAAAAAATATAGTTTTATTAATATTTTATAGTTATTTTAACTTTGAAAAATACAAAAAAATATTACTTCATATTTTATCTTAATATTTACGAAAAATACAAAAAAATGGTTTTATTAATATTTTGTAGCTATTTTAAAACCTTAAAAATATTTAAAAAAAAGATATAGTTTTGTTAAATACTAGTCTTATTTTCGGTAGTTATTTTGCTTACATAGGACTAGTTAAGCAACGTGTTCCTATTTCTCGGGTCCGGGCAAAAGAATAATATTCGGGTTCAAACTACCCGATTTTAGGCCTAATTTTCGGACCTAGCCCATAATAACCGTGTCCAGGACACGTGGGGAACCCCACCACGCGTGGGGGACATATGCCTTGAACCCCACCACGCGTGGGCTCATTTTTCTGGGCAAAACCTAGTGCAAAACACGGACAAAAGCATAAAAGGACAGGGGGGAATTAAAAAAGGGAGGACTTTTGGAAAAGTTGAAAAAACAGGACTTTTGAGATTTGGAAAACATATACTACTGTTCCTCTTTCTTCTTAAGAGAAAAAAAGGGAATGAACAGAAGGACGGGGGGAATATTTTTGAAAGAGGGTACTGTTTCATCTTCTTCTTCACATGAAGAAGAAACAGGAACCCTACTGAACTAAGCTCCCTCATCCCTTCCGGTCACCTCCACGCCCAAAACCTCCATCGTCGACCCTACGTCCACCAAGCCTCCGACCGCCCGTCACCTTCCCCGGCACCCCCACTGCCATAACCACCAGTTCCCCTCCCTCGTCACCTACTGTTCCTCCATCTTCCTCCTGGAGAAAAACCCGGAAAAACCCTACTGCCCCCCCCCCCAGCGTCGAGAACCCACGAGGACACTCCTCCACCTCCGTCAACAACCAAACAGACCTCCATAGCTGCTCCTCTCATCACCTCCAACGACCCCTTTGTTGCAGCTTCTCGCAGCAGTTGCTGCGTCGAAAAATACAGCAGCCGTTGCTGCGTTGCTGAGTAGCTCAGCCGTTGCTTCAGTCCGGTGAGGTTGTTTTGTTCGTCGAGGTCCGGTACGTCGAGGCGCTGTCCGAGGTTCCGTCGTCGTTCTTTGTTCAGAAAGGTCCGGCTTAAATTCCGTCGGAATCGTGTTTGTCGCTCTGAGTTGGTCGAGGTGCTAAGGTTAGTAAACCTCGATGTATTAGATAAATAAACTTACGTTGAATGATTGAGATGCAATATAAAAATTGGTATGGAAACTTTCTGCCTATGTTTCATTGTCCGCATTTTGGTTCATTCTCATGTTATGTTATTCTTATTTATTTGATGTCGTTTAATTAAGTTTGACTAGTTGTTCTATGACACAAGTTTGACGTTAATTTGTTCGTCCTTTACTTCGCTTAGTTCATTCAAAATTTTTTATTATTAGTACATGTTATTACTAATCCCGAAATACTCATTCGCTAAAACTCTTTTATTAAACTTCTAACAAGTTATGAGATTTTAGTTGTAAAGAAGCTATAAGGTTTAGTATGGTTAAAAGCGTAAAAATGACATCCCTTTAAAAATATAAAAAATAAATAAATAAATAATAAATAAATAATAATAATAAAAAAAAATGAGACGAGCCTCGCCAAATAAAAGGGACAAATTGCGGGGCCCTCACAAAGTATATGTATTAAATACTTAGATTCCGGGATGGGTCGTTTAGCAAATTTCACGGCCCTACCCCAAAAATAATAATGCGCTAGTTGCTTTAGGCGCGCCTTTAATAATGTTATCTCCCTAAACTCGGGTGCACATTTATGTGACCCAAATCCAAATCTCAACGGAGTCGAAATATGTCTCTAGTCACGGGCGCATTGATTGTGGCGTGGCCCGAGATGCATTTCCATGACGTTGCAAATTCTTTAAAAAATAAGAATGAGATGAGCCTCGCCGAATAAAAATACAAATTGCGGGGCCCTCAGTAAATACTTGTTTAAAATTACTTAGAATTCAGGAGGGTCGTTTAGCGAATTTCGCGGCCTCCGCAAAATAATAACGCGATAGTCTCTTTAGGCGCGTGTTTAATAATTTACTTTCTTAAGCTTGGGTGTGCATTTCATGCGACCCAAATCCAAATCTCAAAACATCAAATAAAATGCGTTCCGGATTGTGGGTGCATTTCATGTGACGCAGTCCAAAGACGTGTTTTAAGCGATGTTCACATTCTCCTAAAAACAATAATAGTAAAGCGGTTAAAAGATAAATTTGCACATAAGTTCATAGTGTATTAAAAATCAGATAAATAAGCCAAATATAACAGTTGAGCGACCGTGCTAGAACCACGGAACTCGGGAATGCCTAACACCTTCTCCCGGGTTAACAGAATTCCTTATCTAGATTTCTGGTACGCAGACTGTAATATAGAGTCATTATTTTCCTCGATTCGGGATTAAAATTGGTGACTTGGGACACCCTAAATCTCCCAAGTGGCGACTCTGAAATAAACAAATAAATCCCGTTTCGATTGTCCTTAAATTGGAAAAAACTCCCCCTGCGCCCCGCGGGCGCGGAAAAAGGAGGTGTGACACCTGCATCCAATTCCCCTTGAGTGATTTGCAAGGAGAAAGAGGGACCATCGAAATTGAGAATTTTAGTGGGTACACCTCTAGTAATTAACTTGCGGGGTGTATTCTCAGACATTGTGTGAATACGACTTGGGTACTGTTGATTAGATACAATTTGGTAAGTAGAGATGTTGAGAATAAGCAAAAATGGCAAAAAAAAAAGAAGTTTACCACACTACTTATAGAAATAAGTCAGTACAATGTCAATGAAAGTAGGGTTTACCCGAGATTGAAGAAGGAGGAAACAATGTTGTGGGTGAGGAGGATTCTGAATTTTAACGCGATTACAGGGGATTTGGAATGAAAAATAGATTATATCAATTTAGAGAGAGAGGGTAAACTTGTATTGATAAGTTGTATGGAAAACAGTATCTATGAGAGAGAAAATCTGAGAATGGAGAGAGGGAAATAAAACATAGCATGTATAATGACTTAAGTCTAGGAGATATCAAAATTAGAAATTTTGCTATAAATCATATAACATATCTATAGGATGTAATTTATTTAAATGGTATTTATTTTAAATAAATAGGGGGTTAACCTATTCTATAGGAAGTAAATTATCCAATTAAATACCACACATCAAATAGGAATTGAAAAAAAAAATTGGGACCCCCGAAATTCTGAGGCCTAAAGCCCCCGATTTGGTGGCTTCACCTTCTGGCCGCCTCTGGGGAGAGGTTGTTGCATAATTTTATTTCATCGTCTTTCTAAGAAAAATAAATAAATAAATCCAACATGTGTATTTGCTATTTCCTTTTCTTCGTTCTTTCTTTCTTTGAGTTAACAAATTATAAATATGTTACTACTACTTCTTTTTTATTTAGGATCTACGATAAATCTTATTTTTCTTTTTAGATATAATTGAGAACTTAGAGTATTTTGTACAAAGGCTGTAGTCAGATAGACTCCCAAGTGGGAGTATGTGTGATTTTTAACATTTCCTTCTGTTATGGTTATCTGTAACATACAGTTACATAATAATTGTCATATCAGGAATATAATAGTTGGCATTATATCAAATCGATTGGAGGAAATATTATATAAATAAATATGGACTTAAAGTTTCCCTTATCTCTGGTTCTCTATTTCTTTTTATTGTTATTTGTTTTAGCCGATAAACTGCCCGATAATCGCTAAATCGATATCAATCTGCCCAATGTCTTATTTGTTGTGATAACTAGGGATTCTAGTCCATTTTATACTCCTTTTTACTTGAGTTTTGGATTAAAAATGTATACAAATAATCCCAAAGGCTTACATGTTGTACTTGTTTGCAGGATTTGGTCAAAAAAGTGACAAGTAGTCAAAAACCAGCTCAAAAAAGAGTGAAACATGCACAAGTACCAAGAACAAGTCAAAGCACAACTGCAACAGACCCACCGCGGCCGCAATCTATTTAGTGCGGGCCGCAGTGAGGAGATTCAGAGAGGTGCAAATTTTGGAAGTTCAAGCACTGCGGCCACAACCCATTTTGTGTGGACCACAGTACCCTCTTCGCGATCGCAATCCATTTTGTTCGGTCCGCAGAGAGAGGATTCAGAGAGTTGGTAGTTTGGACGATTGAAGCCAGCGCGGTCCGCGGAGAATTTTATGCGAACCGCAGTAAAGTCACTGCGGCCTGCGGTGGCCAGATTCAGAGAATGACAAGTCAAGCCAAAAAGCCTCATTACGGTCCGTGGTGCAATTTTATGCGGATCGCAGTACCTCCGTCAGAGGTATTTTGGTCCAGAAAATTTGGCATAGTATAAATACTTTCTTTTCACATTTTTATGGTATCTTTTGTAATCTATTAGATCCCAAAGCACGTGAACGACTGTTTTATTCCATTTTGAGTAATTTGTAGCTAGATTAACACTGAATCTTCAATATCTTAGTTTGTAATCATACTTTATGGAATACTTCATCTAATTCTCTGTCTTCTTCCATTATTATGGGTAACTAGTCCCATTAGCTAGGGTTGTGGCTCAACCCTAGTGTGGGTATTTGATGGGTCTTTTGTTTTAAGACTTAGATGTTTATGGGTGTTTGGTATTTGGATTGATTTGTGTTTTCCATGTTGAATTAGTGGTTGATAACACTAATTTGTGCCTATTTGACTTGGGTTCTTCTTGAGAAAGAGAACTTGAGTCTAGGAAAATCAGTCCAATAAGGAATTAGGGTGTAATCAAGAGATTGATAGCCCTAAATAAAGGGTTAAACCTAAAGATAGTAATCCCCGACTTTAGCCTATATTGCTTGCACAATTTTGACACCCAATTGGTCTTGAGAAAGTTAATTAGGGCAAAGTCACTCAAGCTACCGAGAGGTATAGAGTGAGTAGTTCCGTGCATTGACTATATCGTAATCCTCAGCATAACAACTTTGCCTTAGGCTTTAGATCCCGTCAAGTATTCACCTAGGAGAAAGTCACTTCCGTAGTGCCTCGTTAACCATTTAGTAAACCCAACAAGCATTCTCTCTTAGTTTAATTTAGCATCTTATTAGCATAAAATTAGAAGCAGCAAACGAACAATTATGATTGGAAGTGTAATTAAGAGCACTACGCACTACTAGTTTAGATAGGAACCCAATTCCCAATTCTAGCTCCCTGTGGATTCAATCCCAACCATCTCGGGTAAAAGCTGCTTCGACCACTCTTGCCACTTTGTAGTGGTGTTGGGTTGGCACCGATCACATTTTGGCGTCATTGCCGAGGAGCTAACGATTTTGGCTATCTATCTAAATAGTTTTGTGTATTATTTTTCTTTCCTTCTGTGTTACTAATTTGTGAGTGTCACTCATTCAGGTACAAAATGGATGCAAACAACGCACCTCTTGGAGTTCTTCCGCTGGGAGAGGAGGTAGATGACAATATTGATGATGAGGTTCCTATAGTACCTCAAGGACAAAGGAGAGGCCGCCAGGCCAATGATAATGTTCCAGACCCTCCCCCGCCACCTCCAAGAGTGGCTCCTCGAGTGCTTCCCAAATAAGGATATGCCAGAGCAATTGTCCCACCCCGGATCCGAGCGGGCAATTTTTAAATAACAAATGTTATACTGACATTGTTGGAGCAACGAGGGTATTTCAAGGGTGCTCCCCATCAGAATGCTTACAAACATCTTAAGGGTTTCGTGGATACCTGTTGGGGGAGCAAGCAAACAAATATGTTAGAGGATGCACTTTGATTGAGACTTTTCCCTTTTTCACTTAGAGGGAATGCATTGGATTGGCTTGAGAGGCTTCCCAACCATTCCATCACTACTTGGGATGAGTTGGCGGATAAATTCATTGCAAAGTTTTTCTCGCCGGGGCACATGGCAACTTTGAGGGATGAAATCTTAGCTTTCAAGCAGGAGCCCAATGAACCACTACATGAGATATGGGAGAGATACCGGACCATGGTAAAGGAATGTCCCAATAATGATATGACTGAGGCAATGATACAATAGAATTTCTACTGGGGCATTAACACAACAAATCAGTGTATACTGAACCAACTCGCCGGGGGCAATTTCATGAACACACCGTATGACGAGGCTATTGCAATACTGGATGAGATGGATGACACATCTTTCGCTTGGCAAAGTAGAGCAAATGTGCCTCAGGGTGACCCCACGATCATTCACCTGCACAAAGAACTTCATGATCATGGGCAAGCTATAGCAGAATTTACAACCACAATGAACCAGCTAGCAAAGGCACAATTACAGCAGTTTCAAACTCCACGACAAGTGAATGATTTGGAGGGTGTAAACATGTTAGTGAACAAAAGAAGACAGAACCAAAGGAATCCGGATTAATATGACCAAGATGGTGGTGGGTTCCAAGATGATGTTTATGATGAGCAGAATGAAGAGGTGCAATATGTGAACAACTATAAAGGCCAAAGGGCCAATTCTTCCAACCAACAACAATGGAGACCCCAAGGCAATTGGGGCAATCAACAACAACAAGGGAAAAGTAATTGGGGGAACAACAACCAAAATTCTAATTGGGACAATCAGAACAATAATCAGAATAATCAGGGTAATTGGAGTGGCAACAACAACTGGGGTGGAAACAACAATCAGGGTGGTTGGAACAATGGCAACCAGGGTAATCAGGGGCAAGACTTTCATCGTCCCCCAATGCATCAACAACCGAACAATCCACCCCCATTTCCATCCCAAGGTCCTAGTTCTTCCAACAATGAAATGGGGAGATATGAAATGATGTTTGAACATATGATGAAAAAAATGCGGACTCTGATGCTCAGTTGGCTTCCCATAATACTTCAATCGAAATATTGGAGGTTCAATTAGGCCAAATCTCACAGTACTTGAATACTCGCCCTAAGGGGGCTATACCAAGTGATACGATAGTAAACCCGAAGAGTGGGAACAATTCCGGACATGTAATGGCGGTAACTACAAGAAGTGGACGAGGCGGTGATGTGAGTGCCTACAAACAAAAAGAAATTTTGAGTGATGAAGTTGAGTTGCAAGAGGATGAGATCCCTTTGGTGGTTGAAAATGTGATTGATGAGAACGTGAATGAGGAAGTGAGGATTGATATCCAAGATACCGAGGTGGAAACTCAGAATGACGTGAACTCGTCTAGAGAATGCATAATAGACATGCCGAAAACGGTTGTGCCTAAAGCCAAGGCTCGTTTGCCAAGGCCACCTCCACCTTATCCTAAAAGGCTCGTGAAACAGAAAAATGAGAATAAGTTTAAGAAGTTTATTGACAAGATGAAGAGCGTATCTATCAATGTGCCTTTGGTGGAGGCTCTAGAGCAAATACCGGGTTATGCTAAATTCATGAAGGACTTGGTAACAAAGAAAAGATCCATGGCCTGTGAGACTATCAAGATGACCCACCAAGTTAGTGCAATGGTGCACTCATTGGCTCCGAAGCTAGAAGATTCCGGTGCTTTCACCATTCCTTCCACCATTGGGAGTGCAGATTTTGCAAAAGCTCTATGTGATTTGGGGGAAAGTATCAACTTGATGCCTTACTCAGTTTTCAAGACTTTGGGTATTGGGCAAACGAGGCCGACTTCCATGAGATCGTAAATGGCGGATAGAACTATAAAGAGACAATTGGGCATAATTGATGATATACTTGTCCAGGTGGACAAATTTATTTTGCCGGCTGATTTTGTGATCTTGGATTGTGAGGTAGATTATGAGGTTCTGATTATATCGGGAAGACCTTTCCTTGCTACTGGGAAGGCCTTAGTTAATGTGAAAGCAGGGGAACTCACCTTCAGGGTGGGTGATGAGAAAGTGGTCTTTCATGTGTGCAAGTTAATGAAGCAGCCCAACAGTTCTGAAGTGTGCTCTTTTGTGGACCTTGTCACGACAGTGATAGTTGATGATACTAGTGCAATGATCAATGTGGAGGACCCTCTAGAGGCAGTATTGTTGAATCTTAATGTAAATGAGGATGAAGACCGAGTAGAGTGTGTCAATGCTTTACATGCAATGGGCTCTTACTCTTATGAGCCTAGAAAACTCTCTTTGGATCTTGAGAATAGGAAGACCCCACCAACAAAGCCTTCAATCGAGGAACCTCCGATGTTGGAGTTGAAGTCGTTGCCTCCACACCTCAGGTATGAATTCTTAGGCCCTAGTTCAACTTTTCCAGTTATTCTTTCCTCTTGTCTTACTAACATGCAGGTTGATGCCACATTGGCGGTGCTCCAAAAGCGGAAGAAGGCAATTGGATGGACCTTAGTTGATATTCGAGGGATAAGCCCCGCCTTTTGTATGCACAAGATTATTCTGGAAGATGATGCAAAGCCCTCCTTGGAACATCAAAGGAGTTTTAACGAGGCAATGCAAGAATTTGTGAAAAAGGAGGTGATCAAGTGGTTGGATACTGAGGTTGTGTGACCCATCTATGATAGCTCTTGGACATTGCCGGTGCAATGTGTGCCGGAGAAGGGTGGCATGACCGTGATTACCAATGCACAAAATGAGTTGATTCCTACCAGGACTGTCACCGGGTGGAGGGTGTGCATGGACTACCGCAAGTTGAATAAAGTGATCTGCAAGGATCACTTTCCATTGCCTTTTCTTGATCAGATGTTAGACAGACTTGCTGGGCGTGCCTTCTACTATTTCATGGATAGGTATTCTGGGTACAACCAAATTTTGATTGCTCCGGAAGATTAGGAGAAGACCACATTCACTTGTCCATATGGTACCTTTGCCTTTTCTAGGATGCTTTTTGGGTTGTATAATGCACCGGCTATATTTCAGCGGTGTATGATGGCCATTTTTACCGATATGGTGAAAGATATTTTGGAGGTGTTCATGGACAACTTCAGTGTTGTGGGTGACTCGTTTGATGAATGTTTGAAAAATCTTAATAGAGTATTGACCCGTTGTGAAGAAACCAATCTTGTGCTTAATTGGGAGAAATGCCACTTCATGGTTGAGGAGGGCATAGTTGTTAGGCATAAAATTTTAAAGCATGGTATAGAGGTGGACAAAACAAAAATTGATGTGATTTCAAGGCTCCCTCCCCCTACTTCAGTCAAGGGAGTTAGAAGTTTTCTCGGGCATGCGGGGTTTTACCGAGGATTTATCAAAGACTTTTCGAAGGTAGTGAATCCCTTATGCAAGTTATTGGAAAAAAATGCCAAGTTCGTGTTCAGTGAGGGATGTATGTAAGCTTTTGAACTTCTCAAGCACAAGTTGACCACCACTCCTATTATTATCGCACCCAATTGGAGCTTACCTTTTGAGCTCATGTGTGACGCAAGTGATGTTGCGGTTGGGGCGATTTTGGGTCAAAGAGTGAATAAAATGTTTCATCCTGTGTATTATGCGAGCACGACAATGAATGATGCTCAAGTGAACTACACGGTGACTGGAAAAGAGCTTTTGGCTATTGTGTTCGCAATGGAGAAATTTCGGTCGTATCTTATGGGTGCCAAAGTCATAATTCATAACGACTATGCCGCACTCCGGTACTTGATGATGAAGAAGTATTCCAAAGCTAGGCTGATGCGATGGGTCTTGTTACTTCAAGAGTTTGATTTGGATATTGTGGACCGGAAGGGTAGTAAAAACTAAGTGGAGGACCACTTGTCCCGCTTGGAGGAGGAAGGGAGGCCTCGTGATGGCCTAGAGATCAATGATTCATTTCCCGATAAGCAACTCCTTTCTATGTCAGTGAATGGTATGCCATGGTTTGTGGACGTTGCTAATTTCCTTGTGACTGGTATAATCCCGTGTGAGCTCTCTTCTAACCAAAGAAAGAAGCTCAAACAGGACAGTTTGGACTTCTATTGGGATGAGCCACACTTGTTCAAGATCTGCACGGATGGTGTGATCTGAAGGTGTGTTCCGGAGGAGGAGCAATTGAGCATCTTAGAGGCTTGTCATTCCTCTCCCTATGGTGGTCATCAAGGTGGGGCAAGGACCACTTCGAAGGTTCTTAGTTGTGGGTTTACTGGCCAACTTTGTACAAAGATGCAAGTGAAATTGTGAAGAGATGCGACGAATGTCAAAGAGCGGGTGGAATTTCGAAGAAAGATGAGATGCCTCTCAATACCATTCTTGAAGTTAATATTTTTGATGCACGGGGCATTGATTTATTGGGCCCATTTGTTAGTTCGTGTGGGAACACATACATTTTAGTGGCAGTTGACTATGTTTCAAAGTGGGTAGAAGCCGTGGCTTTGCCCAACAATGAGGCCCGGAGTGATGTTGCATTTTTAAAGAAGAGCATTTTTACTAGGTTTGGCACTCTCTGAGCAATCATAAGTGATAGGGAGTCTCATTTTTGTAATCGAGCTTTTGACACTTTGCTTGATCATCCTCAGGCGAGTGGCCAAGTTGAAGTCTTAAACAGAGAAATCAAGAGTATATTGTCAAAGACGGTCAATGCAAATAGGACCGATTGGTCAAAGAAATTGGATGATGCTCTATGGGCTTAGGACTGCTTACAAGACTCTAATTGGTATGTCTCCGTACCGGTTGGTGTTTGGGAAAACTTGCCATCTATCGGTTGAGTTAGAGCACAAGGCCATGTTGGCTTTGAGGAAGCTGAATCTTGAATGGGATGTGGCAGCAAATCTTCGTGTTGAGCAACTTAGTGAGCTTGATGAATTCCGATTCCATGCCTACTCTAGTTCCTCCTTGTACAAGGACAAGATGAAGTACCTTCATGATAAGTATGCTCGTGGCAAGGATTTCAAAGTGGGTGATTTGGTTATCTTGTTCAATTCTCGGTTATATCTATTTCTGGGAAAGCTTACGTCGAAATGGAGTGGACCTTTTGAACTGGTGTTTGTGACTCCTTTTGGTGCACTTGACTTGAAAAACAAAAATGGAGAGGTCTTCAGAGTTAATGAGCACAGAGTCAAGCACTACCTTGGGAAGATTGATGACAACCACGTGGTGACATTGCTCCATCTAAAGTGATTTGATGGTAACCTGCGTCGTGTCGCGATGTTAAGTCAGGCGCTTCTTGGGAGGCAACCCATATGTCTTTCTTTTTGTTTTTCTTTGATATTCTTTTTAGTATAGGATTTGCTTTTGGTCTAACTGGTTGTAAGATGTGTGTAGGATTGTTTTGATGCAGTGCAAAACTAAACTAGAAAAAAATGATGCATCCTCTGAAGTTTGGACTGCTGCCGCAATGGCCTTGTTGCAGGGGCAAAATTCATTGCGGTCTGCACTGTTGATTGGTGAAAAGTGGAGGTTCTCTGAAGATTGTTACCGCGGCTGCAATGCATTTTATGCGGTCCGCGGTGCCCAACGGGGCCGTAGAGCATTTCTTGCAGACCGTGGTGCCATCCTTGCTAGTGATTCATGTATTTGAGTACCACGGACCGTGGTGCATTTTATGCGGTCCGCGGTGGGTAGGTAACATGGGCCCCAGGTCCTTTTTCTATAAATAGGACTTTAGGCCTTCTTTTACACTTTTCGATCCTTTGCTTTCCAAACAGAAAAAAATTACTGTTCATCAAGCCCTAATTGTGCAAATTCAATCATGAATCCTCATTCATCTTACTGCATCTCATAACTGGTATTTTTAATCTTTCCCTAATTTTTAACTTTGTTTTATTTTCTTTTAATTAGTTAGTTGTACTTCTTTTTCTTCCCCTTTTCTTTCAATTTGTAGCGTAGGGTGCTTAATGATGTTTAGATTAGGGTTAGTTAGTGAAGAATCATGATTGCACACCTAGTGGGTTAATGATATGTGAATTTAGGCTAACAATGCACCAAAAATTGAAACCCTAGATTGGTATTACTACTTATGACTTATCGCGGTTCGGCTGCGGTGTCTCTCTGTGGTCCACAATGCCACTTTGTGCGGACCGCGGTGGTAAAACTTCAGAGAGTTGAATGTTAAGGACCATGACCGCAGTGGATTTTCTATGGTCCGCGATGCCTTACCGCGACCGCACTACAATTCTTGCGGTCAGAGTGACCTTTATTAGAGAGTGGGTATTCTGACCCCACCTCAATGCGGGACCGCGATGCCATTTTGTGCGGTCCATGGTGGCCTATTTGCGGCCGCATTGCATTTTTTATGGACCACGGTCTGCAGTTCTGCTTTTAATTGTCAACTGTCTGCAATTATAATCTTCACTGACTCGTCTGATACTGTGATACTAACAAGTTTACCTGAATTCCACTTGCAGATAATAGTTAAATCACGAGGTGGTGGTGGAAAACAAAAGGGAAAAGGAGAGTCTTCTCGGGATAGGGGACAAGGTATGATCAGATTTACCCTCCAAGTCCGACAGGCAATCAAGGACACCAGGAAGTCAATAAAGGCTGCGGATAGAGCTGCTTCCCATTTGGGAAGTGAGTATTTGCCCTCCCGAGAGGCATCCGACTCCGAGTCAGTGCCGGAGCATGTCCTTGACTGGCTGGAGATGCGGAGATTGAGAGATACACCTCCGGGCACTCCTACTGCTCAAGCTTCAGTTACAGTTTCTTCTGAGTCATCTAAGGGCTCAGCTGAGGGCAGTGACACTGCAACATCCACTTCCCATACTGGTTCATCACTTGGAGAGGATCCTGTCGACGATGAGGTTCCAGATGAAGAGGGAGGGGGTATGGAGAGAACTAGAAACCCCAAGGTGTGGAAAAGGAGATTCGTCAGTGAGATTGCTTACCACAAATTTCGAGAGTGGTGGACCGAGAGGAAGTTGATAATTGAATGGAGATTCATTGACAAGGATCTTCTGCCTCACAATCCTAATGTGCAGAGGCAATTCAGAGAGAGACCGGGATGGATTACTTTACAGGCAATGTTGAGGAGGCAAATGAACACCTAGTCAAGGAGTTCTACGCTAATGTTGTCAACATCAAAAAGGGCACGAAAGTGACTAAGGTGCGAAACTTGACAGTGAAGTTTGATGGCAAGACCATCAATGACTACCTAGGCTTTCCGGAGGAGGATGAAACACTATATTTAGAAAAGGTAGCATTGGGTGAGGATGCCCGTCCATGGGTAGCAGAGTACTTGGCAATCCCAGGTACCACCCAGCATGGTTGACAGCTGGAGTTCAAATTCTAAGGAGAACCCTGAACTTCAAGGCAAAAGGGTGGAAGACCTTTGTTTGCAGTAGACTAGACCCCACCACTCATGAGAACTCCCTTCCTATCTCCCGGGAAATTTTGGTAGCTTCAATCATGGCGGGGTACCCAATCAACATCAGGAATGTTATGTCCAGGATAATCACAAGGGTGGTAAATGAAATTGATCATACCCCTTCCCACATTTCCTAACAATGTACTTTGTGGATCAAAATGTGGAGAAAAGGAAATTTTATGTGAAAGTGAAACCCAGGGCACCTTTTTCCCAGTACAGCCTCAAGGGTGATGACAACCCCAAAGATCCTAAAGGCAAATACACTGCTTTTATTGGCAAGTCTGAAGAGCCAGCAGTAGTAGTAGCTTCTACTCAGCCTCCCTCAGCTACACCAGACATTGCCCCAGGACCCTCTACTTCCACAATTCCAGATATTCCCTTATCTACAACCTACACTTTGACTGCCCACCATTTGAGCCAAACCCTTGCCAGTATTAACAACTGGATGCAGACAACTACTTCTAAGTTGTCTGTGCTTTCGAGCTCGGTGGCAGCCCTGTCCGTACCCCCACAACCACAGGTCCTAGCCTCATTGGAGGAGACTCTCAAAGAGCTTCTGGACAACTATAAGAAGCTCCTGGAGAACCAGAAGTTAATATTGGATGCTGTGGTGCTCATGGGAAAGCATTGAAGGAGCTCACAACGGAAATAAAGAAGCTGAGAAAGACTCGAGCATCAAAAGAGTTAGTGATGGAGGTGAGGGTAGAAGTGAGAAGATGAAGGCTGCTGATCACTTGTCATTGGAGATGTTATTGCATGACCCGATTCCAGCAGCCCAACCTGAGCTGGAACAGGAGATAGAGAGGCCATCAAAGAGGAAGAGGGTGATTCCCCGAGCTGATGATGTTGTGATAGGGTTGGAGGACCCGCAGGGAGGTTCCTCTAGCCAGCCTCAGGACCCAGTGTAGGCCCAGGTCCCAGTGCAGACACAGGTTACAGGGATCCAGTCACAGGTTCCCGAGCAGTCTGAGGACCCAGGGACCCAGGCTCATGATCCTATGCAGATGTAGGGCCAATAGGGAGTTTCTCTTTACTCTCTATCTTTTATTGATCTTATTTTGGTTAGTTAGCATTGAGGACAATGATAACTTTCATTTGAGGGGGTAGCCCTATTTGGATGATATGGTGCTGTAAATATGACACTATTTTCTTTTTATTATGCTTTGATTTTCACTTTTGGTATGTACATAATTTTACCATTTTATTTCACTTTTCGTACTTTACTACTTTGGTCTGTATATAAAGTTACTTTCTGATGTATATATTCATTCCCCCTTATGTATTTTCGACTAAATCCCCTCTTGTACATATTCATTCTACTTTCCGCATTTTTTCTTACATAGCTTCTTATTTTATTTTGATAGCTTCTTATTTTGAGTTTTGCGTTCAATAAGCCTTTGGTTTTCTTAATGCCACGGTTCTTTCCAAAGGTGGAATTTGTGTGAACCGGGTGGCTCTTCCCGATGATGGATGGCATGACAACCTTCTTAAGAGTTTAAGTATGTTTTCTTTTTGTTTTTGTGTAAATAGTAGTTAGTGAGTAATGGTGCCTCAAGCAAAGCTTCACTTGGGCCTAGTACATTTGTCTTTGATCTTATGGTCAAAAATTAAATTATTGTGTATAGGATGGTGAAAGTTGTGACCTTGAGACTCTTGTGTTGGCCGATAATCATCAAATGGTTTTTCGGGACCATTCGTGTTGCTCAAATCTCAACTAAGGTTGTTGTGGGCCCTCGACTCTGTCTTTTTAGCAATCCTATCGCTTGTGTGGTGAGAATTTGAATTGCAAGTCCAAGTCCCATGCCATTAGTCTAGAACTTGCGCTGAATGTTTGTCTAGGCAAAATCCTAAGTGTAGTTTGACTTGATATGTGATTATAGGCTCTCCTTAATCGAATGATATCTTGAAAACTTCCATAGCTTACCAATGATAATATCCCTAGTCAACCCTTTTGAGCCATAGCCCTTTTTCTTTCAAATTCCATGATACAGGACTTTACCCGTTCTAAAAAGACCCTCTCTCAGCACCCTATCTTTCCTTAGCACAAGGCAAAAGCATAAGTTTGGGGGGAGAGACGGGGAATGCAACAAAGTGGTAAAAGGTACAAAATGAAGAAAAGGCAAGGCAATAAAAAAGAAAGAAAATCAAAAAGCCAAAAAGAATGAACTATGTAGAAGAAATGCAGGGATTTAATAAAAGAAAAGAGATGAAAGGTGTGGAAAGTTTAGAAAGGAGAAAAAGGTTTGAAAAGAACAAAAAAGAGTAACAATGTGTCTCTCTAACCCCTAAGAAAGAAGTAAATGACTCAAATAGTCAAGAGAATGCGTGCCAAAATGAAGAAATGAAATGCTTAAGGGATGATGGAACCTACTTAGATCAAATATTTCCTACCCTAAACCAAAAGCCTTCACTATATCTCCACAAAAGCCCTGTATGATCTTTTGTTGAATGAAGCTTACATTAGTGGTGACTCACATAAGGGGCAAGCTTATGGTACTTAGAGCCGGACTTGTGACCTTTCTTTGAGAGAAATGAGTGTATTTTCCACAATGCTCATTTTGAGTGCTACAACCTAAAAGTGAGGTTTGCTTAAGGAAAGTTGAGGATGTATGATTTTGGGTTCCACAATGACCAAAGTAGTAGAAAGAGTTTCCTTGATGAGTTGAGTCAATTCTTGATGCTCTTGTGTCGCACTAGAACCATGGTGCTTAAAAGGTTGAATGTTTTAATGATTCATTTGATTTGAGGGAAATTGTTAGTCCCAATTGATGCTAGATAATGTCACTTTAGGTCAGCTGAATTTTCTTGGTTTTACTCTTAAGGAGGTGAGACTTATTTTGTTTGCTTGAGGACAAGCAAAAGCTTAAGTTTGGGGGAGTTGATAACTAGGGATTCTAATCTATTTTACACTACTTTTTACTTGAGTTTTGGATTAAAAATGTATACAAATAGTCCCAAAGGCTTACATGTTGTACTTGTTTGCAGGGTTTGGTCAAAAAAGTGACAGGTAGTCAAAACCCAGCTCAAAAACAAGTGAAATATGCACAAGTACCAAGAACAAGTCAAAGCACAGCTGCAACAGACCCACCGCGACCGCAATCCATTTAGTGCGGACCACGGTGAGGAGATTCAGAGAGGTGTAGATTTTGGAAGCTCAAGCACTGCAACCGCAACCCATTTTGTGCGGATCGCAGTACCCTCTTCGTGAACACAATCCATTTTATGTGGTCCATTGAGAGGGGATTCAGGGAGTTGGTAGTTTGGATGATTGAAGTCAGCGTGGTCCATGAGGCATTCTATGAGGACCGCAATGAAGCTACCGCGGCCGTGGTGCATTTTATGCGGCCCGCGGTGGACAGAGTCAGAGAATGACAAGTCAAGCCAAAAAGCCTCATTGCGGTCTGCGGTGCATTTTATGAGGACCGCAATACCTCCGTCAGGGGTATTTTTGTCCAGAAAATTCGGCCTAGTATATATACTTTCTTTTCACATTTTTAGGATATCTTTTGTAATATGTTAGATCCCAGAGCACGTGAACGACTGTTTTATTCCATTTTGAGTTATTTGTAGCTAGATTAATACTGAATCTTCAAGTTTGTACTCATAATTTATGGGTTATTCTTCATCTAATTCTCTGTCTTCTTCCATTATTATGAGTAGCTAGAACCATTAGCTAGGGTTGTGGCTCAACCCTAGTATGGGTATTTGATGGGTCTTTTGTTTTAAGGCTTAGATGTTTATGGGTGTTTGGTATTTGGACTGATTTGTGTTTTTCATGTTGAATTAGTGGTTGCAAACACTAATTTGTGCCTATTTGACTTGGGTTCTTCTTGAGAAAGAGAGCTTGAGTCTAGTAAAATCAGTCCAACAAGGAATTGGGGTGTAATCAAGAGATTGATAGCCCCAATTAAAGGGTTAAACCTAGAGATGGTAATACCCGACTTGAGCCTATATTGCTTGCACAAGTTTGACACCCAATTGGTCTTGAGAAAGTCAATTAGGGTAAAGTCACTCAAGTTACCGAGAGGTATATAGTGAGTAGTTCCGTGCATTGGCTATATCGTAATCCCCAGCATAACAACTTTGCATTAGGCTTTAGATCCAGTCAAGTATTCAGCTAGGAGAAAGTCACTTCCCTAGTACCTCGTTAACCATTTAGTAAACCCAACAAGCATTCACTCTTAGTTTAATTTAGCATCTTATTAGCATAAAATTAGAAGTAACAAACAAACAATTATTATTGGAAGTGTAATTAAGAGCACTACGCACTACTAGTTTAGATAGGAATCCAATTCCCAATTCTAGCTCCCTGTGGATTCGATCCTTTTCGACCGCTCTTGCCACTTTGTAGTGGTGTAGGGTTGGCACCGATCAGTTGGCTAGCAGATTGCTACATTTATAAATTGATAATTGACAAGTCGAACCGTTAATCGTAAATATCCGTCTGGTACGCCCCGATAAGCACCTCTATGACATCGATATTTGATTGTGAAATATTTGAGTAAGTACTAAAAAAAGTCCTTCGTATGCCTTTTCTTCCAAGGTTAAGCTAAACCTGTTGAGAGCAATCATCTACAAGCGAACAAGAACTTTATAGCTGAGTTATTTGTTTGACCAAAAAATATGAACCTTTGGTTAAACCAATTTATTAGATAGATAAGGAGTTAATCCTAGTTAAAGATAATAACTTCAGATCTAAAATCGGCCTACGTGGATGATGTAGAATAGCGTCGGAACATATTTAATGTAACGTGTATTAAATGTTCAAGGTCAATAATTGGACGAAAATAACAAGTATTAAATAACAATAAATGGCACTAAATGTAAATATGGAGAATGATTCACTCAATATTAAATGAGATTGGATGATTCTTCTTTCTGACAATGATGAATGACAAATAACTTATGAGAATATTGGAGACTTTCTCGGATCTAATGTGAAAAGTATAGAATAATCAACAAAACAAATCTCTTTACAAAGGTGGTGCTTATCCAGAGAGTCTGCTCTTCATGAAAGTTCTTATTAGAATCAATAATACCTTCCTTTTACCTTATCTCTCTTTCTATTTATATGGGACATACTCCCATCAACCCTAAAAGTACAAGTACAGAGAATATTCAATGGAATATACTCCTAAAGATCCTATTATAAAACTAGCCGTTACTGTTGCTCTCAATATTTGACCTCGGCCATGATCGACTGTTCGGCGGTGAGTTCCATTAGGCATTAATCGACCTCGGCAGAATTACTTCTAATAATACCCCTTTTTGTCGAATTCCCTTAGTCAGATTTGACCCATACAGTTAGTCCCTTCGCTTATCGAGGTCGTCTCTCGGACAACCTGGATGACGGACTTCACTAGTCGTAGTTGAGAGATTTAGGTGGGCAGGTCGAATAATAACGCCCATGGCAAGTTGATAGCATGGAGCTTTGTAAGCCATAACTTACCGTGATGTTGGTTCAGAATGACGTCATGACATCATGCGTCATTATTACGTATTTTCCCGATGCATTACGTCGTTTCCCGCACCTCTGTCGTTTCAGTATTAGTGCAACGACGATTTGTATTCTCGATTAAGGTGCCTATATTTCTTATAAATAGGGATAGAAAACCCTTTATTTGGTCCTTTGTGTTTTCAAGCTTTTGAATATCCATATTTTTCTATCTTTTTCCCCGGTGTTCTTGTTTTAGTCATTTCCACCTTTTCATCCATGTCTTTCGTGATTTCAGCAGCTTCTGCTATTCACATTTCCTCTGTGTTTGCAATTTCCTCACATATAAACAACCAAAGATGGTTGATACATCATCTAACCTTGGAGGGGGGGCATCTGACCCGATTCCTTGGCAGTAAGCATTCCCTTCATGACGACGAGGCTGCCATTGTTGTAGAGGATGCTAGCTTCCCTACCGTAGATGAAATAATTCCTCGCAAAGAAAAAGCTAGCTTGGACTTCTCGAAGCGGCCTGAGAATGATCTTGAGGCCGTGGAGATTGAAATGGACGTGGCTGCCCTTGCTGAATTTAGGGCCAAGTTCAAGATTTCGGCTCACATCGACCTAGTCCCGGCCGGTCGGAATGTGGTATAGATTCACCGCCCTAGATATTGCACATTCTACGCGTATCTATTCTATGTGGGCTATTCTTTTCCCATTCCTTTATTGGAGGAGGATTTCTGCCACTATACGGCGTTTGCCCAGCCCAACTTTCCTCTTAAATCTATAAACTCATCTTATGCTAACAAACTATGCGGAATTGGCCGACCACGGAATCTCTATTCGCCACCTGATGCTTCTCTTCACGCCAGTTTCCATAGGGGGAGGATGTTACACCTTCGTCACCGTGGAAGTAAATGTCTCGTAGTGAAGATGGGCGATAAATCCAATCGTTGATTCTGGTTGAACTACTTCTACATCAAGACCAAGGATGTAGTAACAAATTCTAATGGATTTTCGGAGGCGTGGAATTATGTCCGTAAGTACTTCCACTGAGTTTTAATTCGCTTGTTTCAGCAATAGCGTAATCGTTCTATTTTTTTTCCTTATTTAGCCGAGGTCGAGCCCCCTCCATTGGTTGCAAACATTCATGACTGGGTTAGCTAGGTCTTGCCTCATACGGAGGGGATCCATGAATGGCCGGCCTTTCACAAGAAGTTTAGGCCCAAGCCCCCGACGACTAGTGAGTTTTTAGTTTTTATCGTATCGTGGAGAGTTGACCTAACCTTGTTATCGTATCGTGGTGAGTTTTTAATGTGACATGTGTCTTTTGGCCATTTGGGCGGTACAATTTAAATTGAGCAGAGTAGATGACTCTTGAGAGAATTCTAATGGATTCAAAAATGTATATGTAGCAATTGAAAATTGTTTGAATTTGTATACCGCTATAATCAATTATTTACATTGAGATGGTATCGAAACTTGCGGTACTTCTATATGACTACAGATTCTATATTCCAGTACAAGGGAGGTAAAAGAATGATTTTAAATTCACATAAGGTACTATCAGGATGGGAGTTTCGGTTATGGTACTTACGGGGATACGTAAGAAGAATACAATGGCTTATGGACTTATGGCTGTGTGGTTTTATGCTGGGATATCTGGTAGTGAGCTTTCGATAACATTACTGGTGTATGTCAAGGAAGAGTGTCAACCTGAGGGTAATTCGGAGAGAAAAAAAAGGTGATATAGCTTGGTAGTAAGCAAGATCCAAAAGATAATGGATATGATCAGTTCTTGGTTTACTTATTATGTGATGATTCTCTACAGAGGTTTTGGTGGAAACATTCATGGGTTTGGCAACCTACGTGGCTTGGTCGAGTTAGAGGAATCCATATTTAATATTTTGATTATGTGCAGATAAATTTTAAGGTGTCCTTAATGGTTTCTACCATGGTTTGAGCCGGGCATTTTCTACCGGTGTGAGGAACATGTTGTGTATTATGACTTGCCCTGGGTGGGAGCCATTGGACGGTTTCTAACTAACCGGTAGGTAATTTGCTGGTAACTCAAAATTGATAATGAGATTCCTGTGCTTGTCACATGATGGCGTAATAGACATGGTGTGTTGTGCGGGATTAAGAGTTTCATGTACAGGGTGGAAGTTCATTCTTGAATGGACTATCACAAATTTTGGACATCATGGCCCATTTCAGATATTTAGATGAATGTTATTAACTGCCCAGTAATTCCTGAGAATGATGTGCATCTCAGAAGGTTTATTGTGTTTTTACTTATGGATGCTCATTGGTATTGCGGTACTCACCTGATTGATAGACTGTTGATATTCGAATTATTATTATGTGGTACAGAAAAATTATGAAAGTGTTCCTAGTGGGATGATCGTGCATGAGGAATGTTTTAGTCATTCGAGTGCTGGAGTTGTGATCAGTTACGGTGATTTATGTGATCTATGAATTTGGAGACTGGGAGTTCCCAGAAGTATAATATTTCGGGATTCGTGGCATGTTTGATGTGAGCATTTTATTTGAACTCAGTGGAGGCAAAAGTTTCTCTAATTGAATGTGATAACTATGTGTTGTGAGTGTGTATATATGTGAGGTTTGAACCCATGTGCGAGCACTTGAGAAATTATTTGTGCTCGGGAAATGCCTAGGTTATGATAAGTCTGGAACCGACAGTTGAGCTTTATGCTATGATGTTTTTCAAATATGTAACAATGTGTGAGCTATTTGAGCTATGATTAAGGCTACATAGGAGTTAAAATCCTTGAATGAACTTGATAAACGTCTCAGCGATGAAAGATTTTTTTATTTGAGCTACAATAACATGCCTACACTTTGGCATGTCAATTATGCCAGTCCAGGAATGTGAGAATCTTATCTTACTCAGCATAAAAATATATACCTGTTTGAATGCTCCCATATAAATATTTGAACTGGAGGTCTGAGACTATACCGGGCAGATTATATTATTGGCACGTGAGTTGTCCGTGCATATTTTATTGTTTGCACGTGAGTTGTCCGTGCATATATATGTATTGATGTGATTGGCACGTGAGTTGTCCGTGCGGGTGCTATTGTTAGCACGTGAGTTATGTGGAAATTGCGATTCTTCGATCAATTATATGATTAATGATTTTCTTCCTATTTATGCTATGATATTTCCATATCAGGGAAATTTGAGAAACTTGGACGCATGCACATATAGATGGCCTACTCACAGAATTTGATGAGTTTGATTTAAATAATGTTCTATGCCGAAAAGGCAGGATTACATCGGAATAGCTGGAATAGTTGTGTTTGGTGATATAAGGTCATTAGACCTAGAATGAGTACTATGGAATGTGATTACGGTAGATTTGGGAGAATAATATCGGGAGTGTACGAAGATTTTGGAACGAGACTTTATGGAAATAGAGTTTCATACTAGTACTTTATTGGTTTTGAGCAGTTACTGTGATCGGAAATGGTTTTGTGAGTATGCGAGTTGCGTAGTATATTGTGTAATTATATATGGGGTCATGGTTAAAGCTTAATACAACTTGCTCTAATTCATACAGTGTGTTGACGTGAAATTCAGGTCTTGAAAGGGAATTTTTGGATGTTGGAAGTTTGATTCCAAGGTTTATGGGCTAAGTCCAAATTAGTAATTTCTAGTATGTGGTGTCATCAGGCCTATATGGTATAGGATGACGTGGGATTACCCTCGGTTATGCATGTGTGATAGGTGAATTAGTGATTTGAAGGTTCAAACATATGAAAGAAGTAGCATTACCCCGTGATCAAATATATGGGATATGAAATTTTATCATCATTTTTGTACCAGAACATCTTAAAGTAAGTGTTGGAGGTCGACAAAGGTTTAGTTCAGATGTTTGACGTAGAGATTTAGAGTTGAAGAAAGTGAATGGGTTATTCTCAATATTTTCTCCATGAGGACGTTATGTGAATTTCTAATACGGGTAAAGTATGTGTAGTTACATCGGGCCTTATGAAATCCCGAAGGGAATGTGCCAAATTATGAGTATGATGTCTCCCTATTATTTTTCTCCATGTATTTTGTGTTTTCATGTATCTGTGTCTAAGAAGGTAGCTGAAAATCCTTGTGTATCATTCCGTTGGGAAACTACTAAAGGTAAAGTTAATGGGTAATTGGCTTATGAGGGGAATCTATTTGTCATACTAGTTAGATAAGTCTGGGAGTTGAGATCGCTTCTGTAAGTGTATTATGACGAAATCTATGAGTCGAGGAGCCCACCTCGAAGGTCGAAAACATTAAGGAAGAAAAATGTTCTTACTTGGTTGAATAGACCAATAATGGTGGATCGAAAGGTATTTTCCATGTGTTACGATTCAAATAGGTGCAACTCATGTCCATGTATCAATTTTGATAATATAATGCATGTAATATTGAGATTAATGTTGTTGATATTCATTGTGATTCATTGTCGAGTTGTGTATGTGTTGTTAGGATGGTTTTGGTGATTCTCTGACAGGTGGATAGGCCCAATTACAAAGGAGACTTTGCCAAAACTTTTGGAAAATTTGGGAGCTAGAGGTGTACTAAAAAAAGGGGGGTTAAAGTATGTTATGTGTTTGGGAGAGGACTCTACTACTCATTCGAGGACGAATGATCTTAAGTGGCGGAGAATGTAACACCCCGGAAAATTTTTGAAGTACTTAAGCGCTATTAAGAAAGTTGACGTGCGCTAATTATATTATTATGTCTACGAACGAGGACTATTAATATGATGGATATCAATTGGATATGATAATAAGTGTACGAGGAATATTACAAGTGATTTGGGGTCTAAGGAGAGGCGTAAGTCCAAGCCAAGTTGAAAATTTCCATTATAGACGAAAGTTTCGAATGAGCACGCACAAGACCAAACTTTGGACAAGAATATATGAATAAATATAAGGAGTTATATGATGAAAAACCTATCAAATGAATGATTTTCGAATCTATTTTCTAACGCTTCAAACCGTTCGTCATTTGGACACTCCTACAAGAAGTTATGACCAAATTACCAAAGGCTGCCAGAAACTGTACTATCGCGCCGCGCTTGTAGCAAATTCCAGAATGATCCGAAATTTCATTTCCATGCACATTTTGCAAAGCCGCCCCGTGCCCCGTGGCGTCCCATGCGCCGCGGATGTACAAAAATGGGTTTTTAAGACCCGAACTCTATTTCATTTAACTCGTTTGGGTTTTTTTTTGGGATATTCTGGTACTTTTAGAGAGAGGGAAGAGAAATTCTAGAGAGAGGACGAAGCTCAAGTGCTTTGTTCATCAAAACTCTTGTCCAATCCTTGAAAACCAACAAGAAATTCCTCAAGTTCTTCATCAAAGAGGTAAGGTTTTATACCCTAGTCTTCAATTTCGTTTTTTGGTGATTGTTGAGTAAGAATTCATGTGAAAACTAGAGATAAGTCACTTGTGGTCATTGTTAGCCAATAATATGGGATTATCATCGAATATCCTGACTAGATTACTTGTTTTTGGGGTGAAATTCGAATGATTGGGCCTAGGGATTTGAAATTTTGATTTGAGGATTTAGGTCGAATTGATGTCGGAATTTGGTGAAATTTGTATGGTTGGACTCGTGGTTAGATGGGTGTTCATATTTTGTAACTTTTGTCGAGTTCCGAGGCATGGGCCCCGCTGATAATTTTTGGGTGTAATTTCGGATTTTGTTGGAAAGATGTAGAATTTTATATGGAATTAATTCATATAATTGTATTGACTGAATCAAATTATTATGGATAGATTTGAGACGTTTGGAAACCAATTTGAGGGGCAAAGGCGTCGCGAGCTAGAGATTTCGTCGGTTCGAGGTAAGTAATAATTGTAAATACTGTCCTGAGAGTTTGAAACCCCGGATTATACGTTGTTGTGTTACTTTGAGGTGACTTGCACGCTGGATGACGAGCGTGGGGTAGAGCACCGCTGGGGATTGTGACCTAGTCCATCCCGAACGAATATTTTAATGCGTATTTGATAGCTAATTGTTTGACATTATTATATTTTTGGGTTGTATGCCATGTTTGGGGCCTTGTGCCGACTTGTTGAGACCTTTAGGGGCATATTTACTATCTTTCCTCACTATATTTGTTTGAAAGCATATTCTCAGTCATGTTTTACCTGTTTACTGCTCAAATCTGGCCTTATCACTATATTCTTAAAATGTGGAAATTGTTTTCGGCTGAGTTCCTTGGTTTACTGAGATAGACCGAGGGTCTGATTGTGAGATTGATGATTGATATAGACTGAGAGTCTGATGGTGAGGTTATTGACTGAGAGAGGTCGAGGGCCTAGTTGTGAGGATTATATATCTATAGATCGGGATGCACGACGCAGCAATGTATATATATATGTATATGGATCGGGCTGCATGTCGCAGCGATACTTATATGGATCAGGCTGCGCGTCGTAGCAATATAGCGTTTGGGCTCTAGGAGCCCCTTCGGAGTCTGCACACCCCCAGTGAGCGCAGTCGACTATTTATATGGATCGGGTTGTGCGCCACAGCGATGCATGGATCCGGCTGCACGCCGCATCGGTTACTTTGATTTCAGTTATTGTAAGAGATATATGGATCGGGATGCACGCCGCAACGGTTATTATATGGTACCTATTGAGCGTGAGTACTGAATGCGAGTATTGATTGATAAGAGTTGAGTCACGAGGGGTGATAGATATATATATACATGCATATGAGTTATGCTTTGCCTGAGAGGCATGTTTATGAACTTATTGATTTCACTCCTCTTTAAAGTGAGTTTCTATCGAATATGTATTTAGTGACTATTTTCACTCATTTTTATATTGAGCCTTTGTCGAAATGTTGAACAAATGTTTTAAAACAACTTTTATTTAAACTGGGGCTTGTGAGACATTCAAAATTTTATCATTGATTTGGAATTGGTTATTTCCACTGAAAATTTCAAGTTATGAGGTGTTTATGATTGCAATATTGCCGGAGGGGCCGATTATAGTTTTCATATTTTTATTACAAATGATATTGAACCCCTACTGAAATTGCTGGGAGGTATTTTAAATCATTTGTACGAAAAAGCTGAATTTAAAATGAGACGATTGACTCGTATTATGATTTGAAAACCTGTTGTGCTTATTGAGCCTAATGTAAAAAGGTGTATTTATTGTTTCCTACTGCTCAGTCTTTATTTACTCTTATTACTTACTGGGTTGGAGTACTCACATTACTCCCTACACCTCGTGTGCAGATTCAGGGATTTCGGAACCCGGTAGCGGGTGTTGATTGCTCAGAGGCAGAGTTATCAAAGTTTAGCGAGGTGGCTGCATGGCGTTTGCAGCACTGCTTTCTTCCTCTCATTTTTATTATTGTATTTAGTACACTTTTGACTAGTTTTGTTGTATTCAGACCTTGGTAGATTCCCATGACTACTGATACCCCGATGTTGGGCTTGTATGTTATTTCCGCACTATTCATTCAGACTCATGTTATGAGATATTGTTTTATTAAAGGCTTACAAATAACTCTTAATGATTAAAGGGTTAATATGGGTGTTGTATCGGCTGGCCTTGTCTTCACGAGAGGCTCCATCACGACCGGGCCAATTGGGGTCATGACAGTCTCTTTTCTGGGGGAACTGCATTTCATGCGTGCAGGTTCAGACAGACAAACGGGTAGACCTCCTCAGTAGGTGTGGCCCGAGTTTAGCCTGATCGGTAAGCTCCACGTCCTTCAGAGTTACCGGGTCTAGAGTATTTTGTACATCTTATGTATATATGTATCTATGTTATAGGTAGGTCGGGGCCCTGTTTCGATCACAGTACATTCATCAGTAGAGGTTGTAGATATATCATGTCAGTTAGTGCAATATGGTGGGCTTGTAGGCCTTATATGTATATTTTGTTGGTTTGTCAGCTGTAGTAGTTATGACGACCTTATCAGCCTAGATTTATATTGATGTTTAGTCAATATTAGTTTCTGTTCAATTTTATATTTTGCTTCGCAATTAGTCTTGCAATGTGGCCCCATGGCCAAAGTATGACATTAGATGTTCAAAGTCCCTTAGTCGCAAGTTGGTGCACAAGGTTAGGTGAGGCACCAGGTGTCGGTCTCACCCCTCAGGTTCGGGGCGTGACAATCTTCGAGGCTAGTCGACATTCCCTCCATATCTACTCGTGAGAGAGATTAAGGGGCCATTGAGGGCGACTATGAGGCAGGATCCAATCTAGATCCTAACAAGGTTCGGATGCTGAGCGAGGGGTTCACTCGCGTCGAGGTTAGGTTGGACGGATCCTCGAGGACCATAGTGGTTCCTATGGATCAGGACTTAATGGTAAATATGGAAGATGTAGTCCCCTCCTTAGGTCCCCTTTGCTCCGATGGGAAGGACCCTTGGGACGTTGTACGCCACCGCCCTATCGTCGGTCATAGCTGGTCTCGCCCTCAAGGTATGTTTTCCGACCTTTCTGAGTCCCATACCTTGTATTTTACTCTAATTTTAACTAATTTTTTTTTCCTTTTTCCTCTCTCCCTTTCAGACCATTATTCTGGAGATTGAGAGTTCTCGCCGAGAGGAGAGGAGCAGGACTATTTTCAATAAGATGAAGAGGAAGTACCATAAATACCATGCCAAGTATTGTGAGATCCATATGCAGTTCAGCGAGAACGACAACTTCCAGGCCATCAGGTACGGGCTTAGGCAGAAAGACGATGAGCTGGTGAGAGTCATCAGCAAATATAGCGTCCTTGAAGGAGCGTTGAAAGACAAAGAAGAGGATCTTGAAGCGACCAAGGGGGTTGAGGCCCAATATGCAGACCTTTAGGTCCAGGTGGTGTCTCTGCAGGCCGAACTTGAGCAAAGTTTGGTTAGGGTCGATGCCTTGAGCGATGAGATCGTCGAGAAGGCGACATATTTGGAGAAGGCTGAGTTGTCTCATTTGGCGGCCTCGATAAAAGTGGAAGCTTTGGAGGATGCAATTCGTGTTCTTTGATCCCAGCGGGCAAACAATTTGGAGACGACTAAGTTCAGGGAGGCTCAGCTTGACGAGCGGATACGGGAGCTTGAAAAATGGGTTTATAACCTTGAAGGTCAAGTTGCCATTCTCGAAGATGAGAAGTCCCAGCTATTGGCTCACTCATCCTCCTCTCATGCTTCTGCCTTTCCTGATGTCCCACGGGATTTATATGAGAAGTGGATATATGCCCCCAACTGGACATACTCAGAGATTTGATGATGGCGGGGAGAGTCCCTGAGGCTAAGTTTGAGGATGCTCGTGCTAAGGCTCGTGCAGTTCGGATCGCTTGTGGCTATGACCCTATTACACCGGGGACCCGCGAAGGCGAGAAGGATTTGGATGGGATTGAGAAGGATGCTTGGTACGAAGATGAATATCCTCATGGGGATGATGCAGATGGTGCTGCTGGGTCGGGTGGCGAGTAGTTTTTTCCTTTGGTTTGTAATTTCTTTTTTCCATATTTTGTGGGCGTCCGTTTAGCCTTTGTAAAGGATATTTTTTGAAGTGGAAATACTATTTTTTCTTGTTCGTCTCTAAATCTTCTTTGTTTGGTCGTGTGCTTCTATCGTTTGGTCACCTTAATCATAATAATTTTGGTTTTGGCCATGCTCGAGGCTGGTAAGTGTTAATCCAAAAAAGGTTAAACATAAGTTAATTCGGGCGAGGTTGAATGTCACTTCAGTTAATCCGAACAAGGCCGAATGTCACTTTAATTAATTCGAACGAGGTCAAATGTGATTTTATTCGAACGAGGTCAATTGTTCAGTTAATTCGAATGAGGTCAAATGTTTATTTAATTCGAACAAGGTTAAATGTGAGTTTTGCTTGATCGATGCAGCGTTGTTTTGGCGAAAACATGGGCGAACTTCATGCACTTGTGCTTATATATATATATATATATATATATATATATATATATATATATATATATATATATATATATATATATATATATATATATATATATATATATATATATACATGTTTTCTGGGATGGCTTTCCAGTCCTAGTCTATTTAGTCCCTTCATTGGTCGACCTGGAGAAGTATTTGAGAGGTTGGGCAATGAACTAATCGACTCGCGTCCTTGTCTATTCGTACTTTATCCTGAAATGTTCTCCTTGTCGCCTCATTAAAAACTTCCTGAGAAAGACCCAATTGGGACAAAACTCAGGTGAGGGAAAAAGAGTACGGCTTGGAGAACATTTTTCCTTAGAAGTTAAAGTACTTGAGATGGGAGATGTTCCAGTTGTTTGGTAGTAGTTTTCCTTCCATCGTTTCTAGTTGAAATGACCCTTTGTTTGCTACTGCCGTGATTTTGTATGGGCCATCCCAATTCGTTCCCAGTTTGCTCTCCTGCAGGTCTTTGCTTGCCTGTGCTTTGGCTTTGAGTACGTAGTCCCTGACTTTGAGTGATCTGACCTTGGATTTTTTGTTGTAGTAGCACTCTGCCTGTTATTTTCGGGCGATCATCCTTATATATGCCATATCTCTCTGTTCTTCTGCTTCGTCGAGGTCCTGCCTTCTACTTTCGTCGTTCCTCGACCCGCTCTCATGGGAGTATCGCAGACTTGGTTCTCTGACCTCGACTGGTATTACTGCATCAGTCCCATAGACTAATAAGTAGGGTGTCTCTCCTATACTCGTTTTTGGCATTGTGTGGTATGCCCATAATACTTCTGGCAATAGTTCCGGCCATAGTCCCTTGGCATTCTCGAGCTTTTTCTTTATGATGTTCAGTATTAATTTATTGGAGGACTCCGCTTGCATATTTCCTGTGGGATGGTATGGGGTGGAGAGTATTCTTTTGATATGCCACTTCTCGAAGAACTCGGCGATCTTTTTCCCAGTGCATTAGGGTCCGTTGTCACAACTAATCTCTTTGGGGAGGCCGAAATGGCACAGAATATTTTTCCATATGAAGGTGATCATTTCTTGTTCCCGAATCTGGGTGAATGCTCCTGCTTCTACCCACTTAGAAAAATAGTCAGTTAAAACTAAAAGAAATTGTATGTTACCTCGCCCCGTAGGGAGGGGTCCGACGATGTCCATCTCTCACTTGATGAAAGGCCAAGCTGAGGTGACCGAGTGGAGATGCTCGCCAGCTTGGTGTATCATAGGGGCATATTTTTGGCATTGCTCGCATTTTCTCACGAAGTCAGCGACCTCTTTTTTCATGGTGGGCCAGTAGTAGCCTGCTCGTATGAGACATCTGACTAGAGCCCGTTTGCCGGAATGGGCTCCGCGGTGGACTTCGTGGATTTCTTCTAGAATGCGCCGTGTTTGATTTAGGCCTAAGCATTTTTCTAGGGGCCCGCCGTATGTCCTTTTGTACAGGTTGTTGTCTATGACGTTGTACCTAGACACTTGCATTCGAAGCTTCTTGGCATCTTTTTTATCATTTGGGAGCACGCCATCCTGCAAGTATGTAATAATACGGTTGCGTCAGTCCCAAGTTAGCTTTATAGTCCTTACCTCGATTTGATTGATCGATGAGTACAGGAGGGTGACCATGTTTCCTTCTCCAGTTATGTTATTAGTGGCCGCAACTAGTTTTGCGAGGCCGTCTGCTTTGATATTTTGCGCTCGAGAGATCTGGTTGAGCTGGCAGTTGTCGGATTCGGGCAGCAGCTTGCAGATCTTGGCCTGATACTTTTGTAACCTTTGCTCTTTGATCTGGAAAGTCCCTGTGACTTGGTTGACGACGAGTTGAGAGTCGCAACGTAGGACGAATCGCCTCGCCTCGTTGTTGAGTGCCAGTCTTATCCCTACAATAACAACCTCATACTCGGCCTCATTTTTAGTCATGTCCGGGCATCTTATGGATTGTCGAATTACTTCTCCTATCGGGACCTCGAGTAGGAGTCCCAGTTTGGACCCTGATGAATTAGAGGCGCTATCGGTGTACAAAATCCATAGATCCTATATTTGAGGAGAGGTGTTAGAGGCTTCTCTTTCAACTTCAGGCATTATTTTTGCACTGAAGTCAGCGACGAAGTCGGCAAGTACTTGCAACTTTATCGTCGTTCGCGATTGATATATGATATCATGTTCGCTTAATTCTATGGCCTATTTGGTCAATCTGCTAGATAGCTCGAGCTTATGCAAAATACTTCTCAAGGGAAAAGTCATGACTACCGAGATGGGGTGGCACTAGAAGTAGAGTCTAAGCTTTCGTGAAGCTACGACCAAGGCCAGGGCTAGTTTTTCGAGGTGAGAGTACCTCGTCTCGGCGTCGACTAAGGTTTTTCTAATGTAATATATGAGATATTGAGTACCTTTATTTTCTCAGACCAGGACTGCACTCACCGCCACTTTGGATAAGACAAGGTAGACGAGGAGGCGTTCTCCGGGCTCCACCTTGGAAAGCAGTGGCGGTGATGATAGGTAAGCCTTTAACTCCTTCAGGGCGTCGGCACTCTCGGAGGTCTATTGGAGGCCGTTGTTTTTCTTGAGTACGCCAAAGAACTTGTGGCATCTGCCAGATGATCGAGAGATGAATCTCGACAAGGTGGCTATACGGCTGGTCAGTCTCTGAACCTATTTTTTGTTGGTTAAGTTCTCCGGTATCCCCTCTATAGATTTGATTTGGTTGGGGTTGACCTCGATCCCTTGTTGTGACACCAGGAAACCCAGGAATTTCCTTGATGTCATGCCGAATGTGCATTTTTCAGGATATTTCATTCTGTATCGCCTAAGTATATTGAAGGCTTCTTTTAGGTGATTAATGTGATCCTCTTTCCTTTTGGATTTGACCAACATATCGTCTATGTAGACCTCCATGATTTGTTTTGTGTTGATCTTTGAAGATTTTCATCACCAACCTTTGATACATCGCTCCTACATTTTTCAGTCCGAAAGGCATCACCCTGTAGCAATACGTTCCTTGGTAGGTGATGAATGTGGTCTTCTCCTGGTCTTCCTCCTCCATAAGGATCTGGTTATAGCCCTAGTATGCGTTTAAGAAGCTTAACAGGTTATGCACGACTATTGCATCAATAAGCTGATCGATATGGGGTAGCGGGAATGAGTCATTTGGGCATGCTTTTTTCAAATCTGTGAAGTCTATGCACATCCGCCATTTTCCGTTCTTCTTTTTCACCATGACCACGTTGGCGATCCATTGTAGATATTTTGATTCTCTGATGGAGCCATTTTCTAGCAGTTTTTCAACCTCTTCGCGGATTGCATAGTTTATTGCAGAATTGAACTTCCGCCTAACTTGCCTTACCGGGAGTAAAATGGATCGACTTTCAACTTGTGTGTCACTATCTCCTATGGGATACCTGGCATGTCTGCGTGGGAGAAGGCGAACAAATCTGCGTTATTAGTTAAGAAATGATGGAATTTACCTGGTTCCTAAAGCTTGTGGCCGATGTAGGCTTTCTTGCTGTGGTCGTTTTCATCAAGTTGGATGGGGTCGAGGTCTTCTACAGTTGATCTCGTGGCTTCTATGATTTCAGGGTCTTTGTTGACGTGGTTCCTTTCATCACTGCTCGATCTCGACCTTGTTAATTGCTATGCCTCTTTGGCTTTGCCCTTCATTTTTTGGGTGTATGTACAATCCTGGGCAATGCGATAGCATTCTCGGAAAGTGCATTGTTCTCCTTGGATGCTGTATACTTCCCATGGGGTGGGAAATTTGATAACTTGGTACAAACTGGAGGGGATGGCCTTCATGGATTGTCCAAGGACGACCTATTATGGCATTGAAAGTCGTGTCCTAATCCATGATGTGGAATGTGGTCTCTAGAGTGACGCCGCCAGCCAGGATGGGGAGTGTGATTTCTCTGGACGTTCGTTCAACTACATTGTTAAAACCGGTTAGTGTGATGCAGTGTGGTACTATTCTATGCTCGAGTTTCATCTGTTCAAGTACTCGAGGATGGATAATGCACATGCCGCTCCCATCGTCCACCATAATACGTCCCACATCTATATCTAATATGTGTAAAGTGATAACAACAACATCATAGTGAGGAAAAAAACCAAACAGTGGGTATCTGACTTATCGAAGATGATACTTTATTCAAGTTCATCGTACCGTTAATGAGTGATCGACCGTTTGAGTTTGTGGGTGGTAGTGAATTTTACGATGTTGATCGATGCGTCATCACCCCCTCTGATGATCATTTGAATGGTTCAAGTTGGAGAAGGCAGTTTTGGTGGGCCCTAGTGTTGTTCACTCTCTCGAGCGAAGTTGGCCCTTCCTCGGTCGCTCAACATCTCTTTCAAGTTCCCTTGGTGAAGCATGTTCACGACCTCTTGTCTTAGAGCAATGCAATCCTCGGTTTTATGACCTCGTTCCTGGTGGAATTCATAGAGGGCGTTTGACTTCCTGGTTCGGGTCAGACCTCATCTTCTGCGTCCACTTCACTTTTGGGCCGAGCTTCTCCAATGCGTAGACTATTTCTGAGCGTGAAACACAAAAATTGTGAGCAGATAATAAGGGAGGCATACCTCGCTCACTTCGGTGAGTCCCTATTATTGGCCTAGATGAGCCTTCATCGTGGTGGATAGGCGGCATGATGGTGCCTCTGACATATAGTTGAAGTCTTTCTCGGTTGGGCCGTAGGCCTGCTTGATCCCTTCTATTGTCATTTATCCGGTCTTTTTTGGACTCGGCTTGTACTGAGGTTAACCGTAGGGTTGTTCCATTTAGGTCCTCCTCGTCAGCTCAGACCTCAGTGCAATAGGCATTGTGTATTTCGTCCCAAGTGGTCGGGGGATACTTCATGAGCCGACTCAGAAACTTTCTGGTCGTCCTTGAACTGCTTTTGTTCAACCCATTCTGGAAAGCTTCCACAACCGTTCCTTCCGATACACTCGGTAAGGTCATCCTTACATGGTTAAATCGAGCGAGGAAGTCCTTAGTCCTTCTCCGGGTGATTGTTTGATGGCAAATATATCATTCACTCTTGCCTCTGCCTTCTTAGCTTCGGCATGGGCGTTAGGAACTTGTCGACCATCTCTTCGAATGTTTTAATGGAGCGTGCAGGCAGCTGCGAATACCAAGTTAATATGCCCTCGGTGAGGGTTTCGCCAAACTTTTTTAATAAGATGGAGGATACTTGCTCTTTGGCGAGGTTGTTGCCTTTTACTGCGGTGACATAGTGAGTCACATGATCCTCAGGGTCTGTTGTGCCATCGTATATTTTCAGGTACGACGACATTTTGAAGGTTTTAGGTATGACATGTGATGCGGCGTCATCATTGTACGACTGCTCAACAAACAGACCGGCGTCACTTTTTGGTAAGAGTTTTGGGGCGCCCGGTATTTTGCCTGCCCTTTCTTGATGCTCTTTCATTTGGTCTCGGAGCATTTTATTTTTGTTTTCCACCTCTTCCATCTTCCTTAAAATGACTGTGAGGGTTTAGTCACCTGCATTATTAATATTATGGATGATACCTGCTGGGGGGAAGGGCCGTGCAGCTCGACTGCTATTGGTGCAACGCAAGTTCTTGTGCTCTCTCTGATTGCCTTTTGGGTGGGTTTGTCGAAGATGCTGGTCAACGTGTTTGTCAGCCAAGCTTCGAGTAGCTTCTTTACCGCCGGTGGTGCCTCTTCCGTTGTGGACATGGAATCTCCTTTACCGTGGGACGTTGTGATACTGCCATGAGGAAGGGGTGATCCACATCGCCTGGGAGAGGCATTTGGTGTTATATCCTCACCCTCTGTTTCAGAGAAATCGTTGATGGTGTTTAAGAGGTTGGTGATGAGATCGTCTACCACCTTCATCCTTTCTTATCCGTTACTTGTCATCTTAGATCTGTGTGTACAAAAAGGTATAGGATTTTGTATTTTTTTTGTGGTTATAGATCTAGAAGAAACTAAAATTTTACTTAGGAAATTCCCACAGACGGCACCACATTGTTTGATTAAAAAAAATACGAATCTTTGGTTAAACCAATTAATTAGATAGATAAGGGGTTATCCTAGTTAAAGATAATAACTTTAGATCTAAAATCGGCCTACGTGGATGATGTAGAATAGTGTCGGAATAGATTTAATGTAACATGTATTAAACGTTCAGGGTCAATAATGGGATAAGAATAACAAGCATTAAATAACAATAAATGACACTAAATGTAAATAAAAGAATGATTCACCCAATATTAAATGAGGTGGATGATTATTCTTTCTGACAATGATGAATGACAAATAACTTATGAGAATATTGGAGACTTTCTCGAATCTGATGTGAAAAGTGTAGAATAATCAACCAAACGAATCTCTTTAGAAATGTGGTGCTTATCCAGAGAGTATGCTCTTCATGAAAGTTCTTATTAGAATCAATAATACCTTCCTTTTACCTTATCTCTCTTTCTATTTATATGAGACATACCCCCATCAACCCTAAAAGTACAAGTACAAAGAAATTCAATGGAATATTCTCCTAAAGACCCTATTATAAAACTAGCTGTTACTGTTGCTCTCAGCATTTGACCTCGGCCATAATCGACTGCTTGACGATGAGTTCCATTAGTCATTAATCGACCTCGGCCGAATTAATTCTAATAATACCTCTTCGTGCCAAATTCCCTTAGTCAGATTTTGATTATCCTGATGGAGAACCTTACTAGATGGATTAAAAGGGTCCCAATTAATGTTATTCAACAAATATAGTTACTATTATAAAGTGAGGATGCATATATCGGACAGTATAAAAGCTTTCACAAATTTAAATTGAGTTTACATTATTTAGAACTAACTTTGCAATAGAAGATTACGTTATCTTAAATCCCGTACCCATTCGACCAACAATATCACAATAACATGAGACGCCAAAAATGATCAAAACGCAGGGGCTAACTCTGCATCTATATGGTTACATTCTCCAAGTGGAACAAAACGCCACTAATTTACAAAAACATAACAATAGAAATCATTGAGAAACAAAGTTGTTGGCTGTTCCCCTCAGTTGGATGATTTGGAGATGAGAAATTTGAGACTCTGTTGGTGACTTTGGTCCCAAAAGTTTAATGCTGTGTCCATACAATGATGCTTCTTCTTTCGTAGTATTCAACAATGACCTTAACTATATATATTGATAATATAAATTTTCTACATTATCTGCTCGCTTGAAATGTAATTGCAGGCAACTATATAAAACAATTGAACTACTAACCTAAACAATAACACAAGCTGCAACCTGATGCACTAGGTTAAATTGCAATGGGGTGTAAATATTTGATTGCACTTTCAGTAAATAAAAGTTTTAGTCGTACAGTTTCATCGTATACAAGACTGCAAGTTTGCCGTTTTGAAAAAGTTGGATTTTCATGCGCATAATTTGTTAATCTAATTTAATAATGTTGTCCGTCAAAATAACCTATTTGATCAATTTAGAACAGAGGGAATGTAATACAAAAACCTTGGATAAATGCACTTGTAATTAGCGGAAAGGAGAAAACACATGAAATCATGAAGTTTACTGATCTTAACATTTTCAAATAAGGAAACGGAGCTGTTGTAAAGAAAAAGGGACAATATTATAGACACTTTACATAAGGATAATTTATTAGATTTTGGTTTAAGGTATATTGAAAAAAAATATAAAAATTGTGGTTTATGGTACATAGAAAAAGAAATGTAAAAATGGTGACCATTTTGTTAATGAGAAAATTAGTGGTTGATGCCATAGACCACAAGAGTATGTATCAAACAAAAATGTATGAGGAAACAACAAGACAATTAATTGGTGGTGCATTATATTTCCGCTATATACAAAAGCTTAAGTGGGTGTTCTAGTATATACAAGAGTTTAAGAAAAGAGTCAGACCACATTTTTGCAAAAAAAAAAAATAAAAAAAATACAGTTTTGTTTATGTAAATTAAAAGCACATAGTGAAAAATCTATATTTTGGGCGTAAGTACGTGTATACAAACAATTAATACTAACCAACATTCTTTCGAGACCAAAGTCACCAACAAAGTATCATCTTCTGCTTCTTCTTCAATTTCCCCTTTGTATATCCAGTGTAGCAAATTTGACTCCTTTTATAGATTACTTGTACCATGTCACAAACGTACATTTCTTTACAACAATAGTAGCAAGTACATTGATTGTACTACAAGTAGTAAAATGTTGTCCATTTTATCAAAGTCCCAAGTTTTTTTTCGTACATCATTGTACTAGGTTCTTGTACTGCTAATATTATCCATCTCATTTCATAAACTTTATCCATCTCATTTCATAAACTATTGCGAGAAGTTTTATTTTGTGTCTCATATGACACTAGTTGTATGAGGCTTCTTTTTGTCTTACAAATTTGTGGACCCCAATCTTATACTTCTGGGTCCACAAAAATTTGGGTCCACAAAGCTGTAAAGACAAAAAGTTACCTCATATAACTAGTGTAAATTATATGAGACATAAAATAAAATTTTCCAATTATTGCAAACTTGATTCCTGGAGCATTGAGTACTACTGAGTGTACTATCCATTTTAGAGTAGTACCAGATTTACAAATATAGAGTACTACAACTTCAGAAGATGCTTAACCTGATTTTTATATTAATATTACTTTAATCTAGACTAATCAGATAAGTTTATTCTCTAATTTATTCAAACTTGGTGGGCTTTACCTCTGATCCCATCATCACTTTATTTATTCTTTAATTACTGTTCTGGATCTTAGTTTAATTCACTAACTGCCTACTCTCCAAAATATGTTGCTTTCAACCAAAATATTAATTAGGCAAAATCCAAAAATTCCCTTTCTTCTATTTTTTGTGTAATTCGAGTCACGGTGTTAAAAGCTTGCTCACTATTCGTACCTCAGCGTCAACAAGAATATCAAATTGAAATGGTGATTCTTGGACAGGAAGAGATTAACCAAGTTTTTTTGTAGGTTAAAATTTTATGGGGGTTATCCAAGTATATGTCTATTACTATAAAGTCACTATTATAATTTTTGGTCATATAATAGTCACTCATTTATTTGTATGGAGGTATGAATCTTAATCATTCATATTATAGTTATTAAGTAGGTTTATTTTTTAGATTTGAATCTTAACCATTCAGATCTTAAACATTAAATTTGTTTGTTTTTTAAATTTTACAATCACTTAATGAATCTTTATTGATCTTAATGGTTAAGATCAAGAACATAGTCTTAATATCATTAAGATGTTATACATTCAAGAGTTTATATAAATAATATTTCACTATTACTCCTACACTTTCACTACTAATTACCATTACCACCGCTATCGTTATCCCCTACCATTATAGCCTACCGCCACCCACTACCCACCACCCATTATCACCTTCCTCGGCGACAACCACCACCGTTGCCAAGCACGAATATCAGTTGTTGTTATCACTGATCGTCATTTACAACCATCACCACTAATTACCATTACTGCAACAACTATCAACCACCACTATATTTCACTCATCATATTATCAGTTACCACCACCAGCAACCACCACTGTTGACTACTACCCATAATCACCACTATCAACTAATATCACCACCAACTACTACCCAGCCGGCACCCAAAACCAGCACTGCTAGCCATCATCAATACCAACTACTATATAATTTTTTTTAAAAATATTTTATTAATATGGTATTAGACTAATTAGTACTATTTGATTTGAATTTATACTTAAAATAAACAAAACAAAGACAAGTTTTACACATTCAAATGTAGAGAAAACAAACACTCTTAATTATTCAGTATTCATATCTTAGTACAACATCTTAATATTCAGATGTGTATTTCAGATTCAGACGTTTTAATCTTAATACACAAATTAATATTCAGATGTGCATTCAGATTCAGACGTCTTAATCTTAATAAAAATAAACACATCACTTTTTGTGTGGAAATGACACCAGGTAGCCACTTTTAAGTATGTTGTCTTAAATATATTTATATGTTTAAAGATTCTTGAAGTTTAAACCTCAAACTTCAAACTTCAGAACATTGTGTCCTAAAGTTCAAAAATTGCATTTAAAAATTCGAATCTTTTGTCCTGAATTTTAAATTAGCAGTTTAAAAATTTAGACACTAAGTCCTGAATTCTAAATTAGCAACTAAAAAATTTAGAATACTTAGTCTTTAAATTTGGATGTAAATTGTAGATATATTTTAAATAGAATGCTCAAAATTGGCTATGGTACACTTTGCCCCTTTTTTGTAGGTCCACTTTCACACCAAATTTTGTGAAAATATTGTTTTGTATTCATTGATCTAAGGTAAACAACATATGTCTTCGCAAAAAGATATTGGCCAAAGAACCAACTATGCGTGGATGTATATTAACTAAAACGATCGAACCAAGAATTTTAAATTAATAATTGCAAACTACTAGTATTACACTATTACATAGTACTGATTCTTTGGGGCAATGAGTGTCCTCTTAGAATAAACATAATATACAACATATATTCAAAAAATTTCACCTACATAGGAGTATATAGTTTCACTAAAGAATAGTAGCGGTCCTGCCAACTATATACATCCGCCACTAATGATTTAAAATAAAAGGATTATTGAATTGTAGCCTTGTAGAGAAGAGAAAGAACTTTTAGATTTGAATTAATGTGTAGGTGAAAATGATATTAGTATATTGCACCGGCATTCACATATGACTTTTAAATTAGATATTAATGTTCGAAAAACATACCCCACGACTGAATTGCAATCAATCATTTCTTTACTTAACCTATAATGAGAAAAGTCCTCATTCACATTATTGTAATCCATCAGCTGATCAATCAATGCGTACTCCCTGCTTTTATGTTTCACGATCTAGACTTTTGTAACACCTTGATTTTTTCCTTAAATTATTGAATATCAAAGTTAGCCAAATTTAAACTCAAAATTGAGTGTATGTTTGGTGTGGCATAAATTGAAAATATGATGCAGCGTGGAAATTATTTTATAAATTATTTCCACCGTTAATTGGGTATAAGACAGATGACATATGGTAGACATGTAAGGTGGATGATGTGCTATGAATATTGTGTTATGATGATATTTTTTAAATATAAAAGTTGATAATATGTCTACCTATTGATTAGAGCAAATAATGTGGAAAAAGAGGTAGAAATTTTACATTCTAACTACTTATAACGAATAGATTTTTTTTAACTATCAAATTTTATTAATTACCACAGCAATGCATTACAATTCCATCAACACAACCTCTGTTTATTGTACTTGTTATATATATATATACATATATATATATATATATATATATATATATAATATTAATAAAATCTTTGCAGCATTTCAGAAATCTCCAGCAGCTCTAAGCCTCTAACATTGTAGTGGCCGGCTTTCTCCTTTGCTATACCTTGTTACGCGCATCGGAAATTGTAATTACTATCAAGACAATTATCCCAAATCTACTTTGAAATATTAAGAAACAAAATTAATCTTTCACCAATTAAGTACCCTAATTTGTGTGGGTTTTTCATATAGAGAAGATCTATCATAGAGAGAAATTCATGTGTTCGAGAAGTTCTATGTCTTCTCTTTAATATAAATAGGCAGAGTAAAAGCAGTTAAGGAAGATAACTTACCACTGCCTTTTGCATATTTACTTTAGAGGGAGTTTTTGATCGTGTGATAATTTCTCTTAACCTCTCTTACTTATTTGTCCTAACAGGGTCGAGTCAACCCACATAGAGCGACCCATGACCCATAATATAACATCTCCCACTTCACTTGTAGTGGGTTAGACCGATGTCTATGACACATAATTTATATTGGCAATAGTTGGTGCGACCTGCGAGCATCAAGAGATGTAACATTCCAAAACCAATTAAGGTTGTACTAAAGCTCTATGTAGAAATTAAATCACATGCGAAAAGAATTCATTACTAGTATGAGGATCTTATTACTCGCAATACCCCAAGATATCATTCTCTACTCGCGTAACTTGTTATCTGATCCCCCATCCTTGAAAAGAGGTGAACTCCAGTTCATGTATAACTTTATCCACAATTACACTTGTTGCCCCGTGGTAAGTGTAATTGTCGACCTATGAATATTTGTTATATTATTTATTTTAATTATCTTCTCTTTCTACTCGAACCTATCCATCCCAGATCAATTGCTTTTCTAGATATGCACCGCATTGCCGAATCACTCATAGCTATTAGTGACATTCTAAAGTAGCAACATTGATTGGTACTTTAAGATACGGTAAAAGGTCAAAAGGTATTCCAATGGAAATTCAATTTTGACTTTCTAGGTCTCACACAATAAAGAAGTAGGGATCCATTCTTTCATTAACCCACTGGTCGCTAAGCGCACGTGGTATGAAACATGTGCTACGGTACTCTTGCCTTATATTGGCACGTGCGTCTCATTATTATTTTTTTCTCGTCCAACATCGTACAGATCTTGGTCTAGACACCTCCAAATGTCTAACCCGAGTTTTTCACTTTAATAATCCTCAAATCCTGCTTTTTAGAGAAACTCACATCCGGTTTACAAAACAAGTCATAATCGACTAGTGGAATTCGTAAGTTTGACTAGTTGTCAAGACCGACCTTTACAAGTGAAATATGACCTCGCACTTTCAAGGTTCTATAAAGTCTCATCTCTTCACGGTTCTCAACGTAAGAGGCAATTGTTCGTGTGAGAGAGCCAATCTCGCGACTTGTTCGACACACTTTATCAACAAAACATCATCACATGCGTATGGGATATAAGCATAAATTCAAGAGTCAATATTGATGAGCATATTTTAATAATCAAGTCATTTTACATTATATAAATATGTTCACATCCTTCGCAAACCTAGAGCCATAATATTTTTCTCAAACAGGTCTCTAGATGTTGCCTTTTTAAAAAGATCAGCTATCATGATTTGTATAGAAATGTACTGTAATTTTCTCTCCACTTGCTACCATATCTCTCACAAAGTTATACTTGATGTCAATCTGTTTTGTCTTGCTGTGATACTTAGGATCTTTTTTGTATGCAATAGCCGCCTGACTATCACAATATAGAGTCATGGGACCCCGAGAGTTCTTTATAATATTCAAATGCTCAAAGAATTCCTTTAACTAAACAACTTCTTGTACTGCACACGCACAAGTCATGAACTCAGCTTCCATCGTCGAAAGGGTTATACAAGTTTTTTTCTTACTTTTTCATGAATAACACTATCACTAAGTAAAAAAAACATAACTAGATGCTGATTTTCTATCATTCCGATGACCAGCCCAATCATCATTTGTATATCCTCTCAAGTATAAATTATTTACATTATAAAATAGTGAATGATTTGTAGTTCCCTTCAGGTATTTGAAAATTCTATTTATAGCTTTCCAGTGATCTCTTCCAGGATTGGATTGATACTTGTTAACTAGACCTATGGTATAACTAATGCCCGGACAAGTACACATCATAACTGTAACAACCCAGCCGGTCGTTTCATGAGTTACAGTCCTGTTCTCATTGTTTCTACTTCTTTATGTGTTGTTCAGCTGTATTTCATCATATCGCATTGGTTGTTCTGTGTTCGGAGTGGTCATTGAGTGAAATGAGACACTTAGTCTCTTATTTGGAAGTTTAAGTTGGAAAAAAATCAACCGAATGTTGATTTATGTATAGAGGTTTTCGGATGTGAATTCTGATGGTTTGATAGCTTCGTTAGGTGATTTTGGACTTAGGAGCGTGTTCGAAATGTAATTTGGAGGTCCGTGGTAGATTTATGCTTGAATTGGCGAAATTGGAAATTTGGCATTTTCCGGTCAGTAGTGGAAATCTTGATATCGGGTTCGGAATGGAATTCCAAAAATTGGAGTAGGTCCGATGTGTCATTTGTGACGTATGTGCAAAATTTCAGGTCATTCAGAGGAGGTTTGATAGGTTTTTGGATCGGTTGCAGAATTCGGAAGTTTGGAAATCCTTAGGCTTGAATCCGAGGGTGATTTGGTGTTTCGACGTTGTTTTGAGTGTTCTGAGGGTTGCTATGAGTTTGAATGTTAATATATGACTTGTTCGTATTTTTGGTTAAGGTTCCGGGGGCCTCGGGATGAATTCAGAAGGTTGTCGGAAAGATTGAACTTGAAATTTAGCAGCTTCAGTTGTTGTCTTCTGTCATAACCGCACCTGCAGATTGGGGACCGCAGGTGCGAGCCGCAGAAGCGAAAAGGAGATCGCAAAAGTGACATTGGTCGCAAGAGCAGAGGTCTGGACTGCATCTGCGAGCCCGCAGGTGCGAGACTTGGGTCGCAGGTGCGGCGTCTGAGGACTTAAGTAGATTCCGTAGGTGTGGATTTTTGGGCGTAGAAGCGGCCCGCGGGTGCAAAATTTTGCCCGCATATGCGGAAATCCCTAGGCAGAAACTATATAAGCATCACTTCGCGAATTTTAGTCATTCTTCCACCATTTTTGGCCGATTTTGGAGCTCCAGGCTGTGATTTCAAGAGGGAATCAAGTGTATTCAGAGAGGTAAGCTACTTAGGCTTTGTATCTTGTGTTTATGGTGATTATTCCATTATTTAATCATGAAATTTGTGGGAAAATTAGAGAAGAAATTGGAGATTAGGGCTTGAAATTGGAGAGTTAAAATTGAGGATTTGAGAGGCCATTTGAGGTCCGATTATGATGATCTTGGTATGTATAGACTCGTAGGAGGATAAGGATTCTAGTGGTGTGATTTTTATCGAATTCCGAGTCATGGGCCCGGGGTCCGGGTTTGACAAATTTCGGAATTTTTGAGTTAATTTGATAATTTTCGCATGGGCTTTGTTCCTTTGGCATGTACTGATGTTATGATTCTGACTTTGGATAGATTCAGGGTGATTTGAGGCCGGGTCGAGAGGCATGGACATTGCGGAGTAGATTTTCGTCCGGTTTGAGGTAAGTAACGATTGTAAATCTAGACTTGAGGGTATGAAACCCCAGAAATTCGTAATATTTTGGTAAATAAGGTGACACACATGCTAGGTGACGGGTGTGTGGGTGTGCACCCGTAGGGATTGTGACTTGGTCCATCCCGTGGCAACTGTAGAGTTGTATATTTTGATAACTCTATATGATATCTGTGTATTTTAGAAATGAATCTGTTAATTTGGGTTGAATGTCTTGTTTGGGGCCTTGTGCCGAACTCTTTGGACCCTCAGGGGGTATTTTACTAATTTCCTCATACTGTTTTGATTTGGAAGCATATACTCAGTCATGATTTTTACCTGTTTATTGTTTGATTCAGTTTCATTACTCTACTTTCAAAAATATGAAAACTGTTTGGGTTGAGTTCCCTGATTTTCACAGAAATACCCGAGTGGTTATGAGGTTGATGACTGAGAGAGGTCGAGAACCTGATGGTGAGGATTATATATATTTATGGATCGGGCTGCACTCCGCAACGATATATATTGGATCGGGATGCACGCCACAGTGATATATCGCTTGGGCTGTAAGAGCCTTTCCGGAGTCCGCACACCCCTAGTGAGCGTGATCGACTATATGTATATTTACGGATCGGGTTGCACGCCGCAGTAGTTATTATTATGAGATATCTATTGAGCAGGAGTGATGAGTGTGAGTACTGATTGACGAGAGTTGAGTCACGAGTGACCGAGAGGCTTGCCCGATGGGCTATATTTATGAGTGATACTTAGCCCGAGGGGCTTGTTTATGAAATTACGGGTTTTCACTCTTCCTTTATACTGAGCCTTTATTGAAAAATGTTGAACAAATATTTTAAATAATTTTCATTGAAACCAGAGTTTTTACGAGATGTTCGGAAATTGAACTACGGATTTGACTTTGTTATATGTATTGAAATTCTATGTTAGACTATGTATACGATTTAAATGCTCGTCACTGCACTCAGCCTTTATTTACTTTTGTTACTTATTGAGTTGGCGTACTCACGTTACTCCCTGCACCTTGTGTGCAGATCTAGGTGCCATAACATCCGAGTGAGAGCATCCAACAGCTTCTGAGTAATTTTCGGAGATAGCAAGGTAGTTGTACGACATCCACAGCCCTGCCTTTCTCCTTTCTATCCTTAGTATTATCTATTTCAGTCTTATCCTGTATTGAGTAGATAGTATTGGATAATATCTTAGTGGCTCATGACTAGTGACACCAGGATCGGCAGTGTGGATGTATTTGCGTATTTGTTTTTCTGCATATTTTGTTATATTAAAATGAAGGACTTGTGATCATAATTGATTTGGAAATGAATTTACAAAAGGCCTTTATGTTATTAGTGTTGAATCGGCGTGCCTAGTATTGTGATAGGTGACATCACGACCGGGGTGGTTTGGGGTCGTGACAAGTTGGTATTAGAGCCTAGGTTACATAGGTCTCACGAGTCATGAGCCGATTTAGTAGAATCTCGCGGATCGATATGAAGACGTCTGTACTTATCGTCGGGAGGCTGTAGAACCTTTAGGAAAAGCTTCACATTCTTGAAATTCCTATCGTGCAAATCTGTTGATTTTGGTGCTAAACCTCTGTTATTCTATTCTCTAACATATGGTGATGACACGTGCTATCGGTCGCGATGGGCGATCACTAGTACCACCAGTTGGGGCCACCAGAGGCCGAGGTCGCGGTCGAGGCCGTGGTAAGGGCTGAGGTATAGCCCGCACAATAGCTAGGACAGCACCTGCAGATCCACCAACTGTCCCAATTCACGATCAGGTCCCATTTGCGGATGCCCCAGCAGGACCAGCTCAGGCACAAGCTGTGCCGATTATTATTCAGGCTTTTAGGAGGCCCTAGCCCAGATTCTATCAGTGTGCACTGGCCTGGCTCAGGTGGTCTCGGTTACTACTGCCGCAGCTACTTATCAGGCCGGGGGAGGAACCTAGACTCCTGCCGCTCGCACACCTGAGCAGGTTGTGTAGGGACTTAGGACATCGAGGGCACCTCCAGCCCAACCGGTTGCGCCTGCTCAGGATTATGTGGTACCAGTCATGCCTGACATCGAGTAGCATCGATTGGAGAGGTTGGTAGACTTCAGCCTCCGATTTTTAGTGGTGCAGAGGGCGAGGATGCCTAGGGCTTCTTGGACAAATGTTAGATGATGCTTCAGACCGCGGGTATTTTAGAGACCAGTGGGGTCTCGTTCACTACTTTCTAGTTTTCAGGAGCTGCCTTTACTTGGTGGGAGGCTTACGAGAAGCACATGCCTGTTGATGTAGCGCCCCTTACCTGGCAGCAATTCTCCACTCTCTTCTTGGAGAAGTATGTGCCACAATCTCGTAGGGAGAAGCATCGTAGGCAGTTCGAGCAGTTGCGTTAGGATGATATTATTGTGATGCAGTTTGAGATGAGATTTTTAGAGCTAGCTCATCAATCCATTTGGTTGGTTCCTATGGATAGAGAGAGGATCAAAAGGTTCGTAGATGGCCTCACATATCAGCTTAGGATTCTTATGACCAGAGAAAGGGTGTCAAGTGCTACTTTTGAGCAGGTTGTTGATATTGCTCGAGAGATTGAGTCAGTTGGTCGCCAGGAGCGAGATGAGAGGGATGCCAACCAGCTGGATTGGTTATCTCCGTGTCGTGGTATATTGGAATGTCATGCTAAGACAGTGACATTAGCTATGCCGGGTGTGCCACGGATTGAGTGGCGAGGTTCGACTGATTTTGTCCTAGTAGGGTGATATTAGGCTCAACGGATGGTTGGGAAAGGTTGTCTTTCATACTTAGCTTTTGTGAGGGACATTAGTACAAAGACTCCTAGTATCGATTCTATTCCAGTAGTGAGGGATTTTCCCAATGTGTTTCCTGCAGACCTGTCAGACATGCCACCGAACAGGGATATTGACTTTGGTATTGATTTGGTGCCGGGCACTCAGCCTATTTCTATTCCACTATATCGTATGGCACCGTCACAGTTGAAGGAGCAACTTCAGAAACTCCTTGATAAGGGGTTTATTCGGCCTAGTGTGTTGCCTTGGGGTGTGCCTGTTCTATTTGTGAAGAAGAAGGATGGCACGTTGAGGATGTGCATTGATTATAGGCAGTTGAGCAAAGTTACAATCAAGAACAAGTATCATTTGCCTCATATTGATGATTTATTTGACCAACTTCAGGGAGCGAGAGTGTTCTACAAGATTGATCTTCGGTCAGGGTATCACCAGTTAAAGATCAAGAACTCAGATATTCTTAAGACGACTTTTAGGACTCGATATGGTCATTATGAGTTCCTTGTAATGTCTTTTGGGCTGAACAATGCCCCAGCAGCATTCATGCATTTGATGAACATCGTGCTTCGGTCTTATCTCGGCTCGTTTGTTATTGTATTCATTGATGATATTCTAGTGTACTATGTAGTCAGGAGGAGCACACTAGGCATTTGAGAGTTGTGTTTTAGCGGTTGAGGGAGGAGAAACTTTATGAAAAGTTCTCTAAGTGTGAGTTTTGACTCAGTTCAGTGGCTTTCTTGGGGCGCGTGGTGTCCAGTAAGGGTATTCAGGTTGATCCGAAGAAGATAGAGGCGGTTCAGAGTTGGCCCAGACCGTCCTCAGCTATAGAGATTTGCAGATTTCTTGGTTTAGCGGGTTATTACCGTCAGTTCATTCAGGAATTTTCATCTATTGCATCACCCTTGACCAAATTGACTCAGAAGGGTGCTCCATTCAGGTGGTCGAATGAGTGTTAGGCGAGCTTTCAGAAGCCCAAGACTGCCTTGACCACAACTCCAGTATTAGTTTTTCCATCAACTTCAGGTTCATATACAGTATATTTTGATGCTTCTAGAGTTGGTATTGGGTGTGTGTTGATGCAGGAAGGTAGAGTGATGCTTATGCTTCTCGTCACTTGAAGCCCCATGAGAAGAACTACCATGTTCATGATTTGGAGTTGTCTGCCATTGTTCACACGTTAAAGATTTGGAGGCATTATCTCTATGGTGTGTCTTGTGAGGTGTTTACTAATCATCGTAGCCTCCAGCACTTGTTCAAGTAGAAGGATCTCAATTTGAGGAAGTGGATATGGTTGGAGCTACTAAAGGATTATGATATCACTATCTTGTACCATCCGGGGAAGGCCAATGTAGTGGCCAATGCCTTGAGTAGGAAGACGGTAAGCATGGGCAGTTTGGCATATATTCCTATTAGGGAGAGACCTCTTGCAGTTGATGTTCAGGCCTTGGCCAATCGGTTCGTGAGGTTGGATATTTCGGAGCCTAGTTGGGTCTTAGCTTGTGTGGTTTCTTGGTCTTCCTTGTTTGATCGCATCAGAGAGCTCCAGTATGATGATCCTCATTTGCTTGTCCTCTAGGACAGAGCTCAGCACGACGATGCCAGAGATGTGATCATTGGTGATAACGGAGTATTGGGGATGTAGGGACGGATATATGTGTCCAATGTGGATGGGCTTCGGGAGTTGATTCTAGAGGAGGCTCATAGCTCGCGATATTCCATCCTTCCGGGTGTCGCGAAGATGTATTAGGATTTGAGACAACACTATTGGTGGAGGAGAATGAAGAAGGATATTGTGGGATTTATATCTCGGTGTCTCATTGTCAGCAGGTGAACTATGAGCATCAGATACCGGGTGGCTTGCTTCAGCGGTTAGATATTCTAGAGTAGAAGTGGGAGCAGATCACCATGGATTTTGTAGTTGGACGCCCATGGACTTTAAGGAAGTTCGATGCTATTTGGGTGATTGTGGATCGGCTGACCAAGTCCGCGCACTTCATTCCTATGTGTACTACCTATTCTTCAGAGTGATTAGCTGGAATTTATATCCGAGAGATTGTTCTCCTGCATGGGGTTCCAGTTTCCATCATTTTAGATAGAGGTACTCAGTTCACTTCACAGTTTTGGAGAGCCGTGTAGGGAGAGTTGGGTACTCAGGTTGAGTTGAGCAAAGCTTTTCACTCTCAGACGAATGGGCAATCTGAGCGCACTATTTAGATATTGGAGGACATGTTGCGCGTTTGTGTCATTAATTTTGGGGGTTCATGGGATCAGTTTCTACGGCTTGCGGAGTTTGCATATAACAACAGTTATCAGTCGAGTATTCAGATGGCTCCATATAAGGCTTTATATAGAAGACAGTGTAGATCTCCAGTAGGATGGTTTGATCCGGGCGAGGCCAGGCTTTTGGGTACAGACTTGGTGCAGGATGCTTTGGACAAGGTGAGAGTGATTCAGGAGCGGCTTCGTACAATGCAATCAAGACAAAAGAGTTATGCTGACAGGAAGGTTCGTGATGTGTCTTACATGGTTGGGGAGAAGGTTCTAATGAAGGTTTCACCCATGAAGAGTGTTATGAGATTTGGGAAGAAGGTTAAATTGAGTCCTCAGTTCATTGGCCTTTTGAGGTGCTTCGGAGGATTGGGGAGGTGGCTTATGAGCTCGCTTTGCCACCCAGCTTGTCGAGTGTGCATCCGATATTTCATGTTTCTATGCTCCGGAAGTATATTGGCGATCCGTCTCATGTTTTGGATTTCAGCACGGTTCAGTTAGGCGGTGATTTGACCTATGATGTGGAGCTAGTGGCTATTTTGGAGCGGCAGGTTCGAGAGTTGAGATCAAAAGATATAGCTTCAGTAAAAGTGTAGTGGAGAGGTCGGCCCATAGAGGAGGCTACTTGGAAGACTGAGCGGGAGATGCGGATTAGATATCCTCACCTATTTGAGGCTTCAGGTATGTTTCTTGACTCGTTCGAGGACAAACTTTTGTTTAAGAGGGGGAGGATGTAACGACCCGGCCGATCGTTTAATGAGTTACAGTCACGTTCTCCCCATTTTTGCTTCTTTATGTGTTGTTTAGCTGTATTTTATCATATCGTGTTGGTTGTTCTGTGTTTGGAATGGTCATGAAGTGAAATGAGATACTTAGTCTCTTATTTGAAAGTTTAAGTTGGAAAAAAATCAACCGGATATTGACTTATATGTATAAGTTCTCGAATGTGAATTTTGATGGTTTGGATAGCTTCGTTAGGTGATTTTGGACTTAGGATCATGTTCGAAATGTAATTTAGAGGTTCGTGATAGATTTAGGCTTGAATTGGCGAAATTTAAAATTTAGCATTTTCCGGTCGGCAGTGGAAATATTGATATCGGGGTCAAAAATGGAATTCCAAAAATTGGAGTAGGTCCGATGTGTCATTTGTGACGTATGTGCAAAATTTCAGGTCATTCAGAGGAGGTTTGATAGGTTTTTGGATCGGTTGCAGAATTCGGAAGTTTGGAAATCCTTAGGCTTGAATCCGAGGGTGATTTGGTGTTTCGACGTTGTTTTGAGTGTTCTGAGGGTTGCTATGAGTTTGAATGTTAATATGTGACTTGTTCGTATTTTCGGTTGAGATCCCGAGGGCCTCGGGATGAATTCGGAAGGTTGTCGGAAAGATTGGACTTGAAATTGAGCAGTTTAGCTTCTATTTTTTGTCATAACCGCACCTGCGGATTGAGGACCGCAGGTGCGATCCGCGGAAGCGAAAAGCAGATCGCAGAAGTGACATTGGTCGCAGGAGCGGAGGTCTGGACCGTATCTGCTAGCCCGCAGGTGCGAGGCCTGGGTCGCAGGTGCGGCGTCTGAGGAGTTAGTGAATTCCGCGGGTGCAGAGTTTTGGGCGCAGAAGCGGCCCGCAGGTGCGAAAATTTTGCCCACAGATGCGGAAATCCCTGGGCAGAAACTATATAAGCATCACTTCGCAAATTTTAGTCATTCTTCCACCATTTTTGGCCGAATTTGGAGCTCCAAACTGTGATTTCAAGAGGGAATCAAGTGTATTCATAGAGGTATGCTACTTAGGCTTTGTATCTTGTGTTTATGGTGATTATTCCATTGTTTAATCATGAAATTTGTGGGAAAATTAGAGAAGAAATTGAGAGATTAGGGCTTGAAATTGGAGAGTTAAAATTAGGAATTTGAGGGGCCATTTGAGGTTCGATTTTGATGATTTTGGTATGTATAGGCTCGTGGGAGGATAAGGATTCTACTGGTGTAATTTTTATCAAATTTGGAGACGTGGGCCTGGGGGCCGGGTTTGACAAGTTTCGGGATTTTGAGTAAATTTGATAATTTTCGCGTGGGCTTTGTTCCTTTGGTATGTATTAATGTTATGATTCTGATTTTGGATAGATTCGGGGCGATTTGAGGCCGGGTCGAGAGGCAAGGACATTGCGGAGTAGATTTTCGTCCGGTTTGAGGTAAGTAACGATTGTAAATCTAGACCTGAGGGTATGAAACCCCGGAAATTCGTAATATTTTGGTAAATGAAGTGACGCACATGCTAGGTGATGGGCGTGTGGGCATGCACCCCTAGGGATTGTGACTTGGTCCGTCCCTTGGCAACTGTATAATTGCATATTTTGATAACTTTATATGATATTTATGTGTTTAGAAATTAATCTGTTAATTTGGGATGAATGTCTTGTTTGGGGCTTTGTGCCGAAATCTTTAGGCTCTCAGGGGTATTTTACTACTTTCCTCACACTGTTTTGATTCGGAAGCATATCCTCAGTCATGATTTTTACCTGTTTATTGTTTGATTCAGTTTCATTGCTCTACTTTCAAATATATGAAAACTGTTTGGACTAAGTTCCCTGATTTTCGCTGAAATGCCCGAGTGGCTATGAGGTTGATGATTGAGAGAGGTCGAGGACCTGATGGTGAGGATTATATATATATATATTTATGGATTGGGCTGCACGCCGCATCGATATTTATATGTATATGGATCGGGCTGCACGCCGCAGCGATATGTATTGGATCGGGCTGCACGCCGCATCGATATATCGCTTGGGCTGTAGGAGTCCCTCAGGAGTCTGCACACCCCCAGTAAGCGCAGTTGACTATGAGTATATTTACGGATCGGGCTGTATGCTACAACGGTTATTATTATGAGATATCTATTAAGCGGAAGTGCTGAGTGTGAGTACTGATTGATGAGAGTTGGGTCACGAGTGACTCAGAGGCTTACCTGAGGGGCTATATCTATGAGTGATACTTGGCCCGAGGGGCTTGTTTATGAAATCACGGTTATTCACTCTTTCTTTATACTGAGCCTCTATTGAAAAATGTTGAACAAATATTTTAAATAATTTTCATTGAAACCGGAGTTTTTACGAGATGTTCGAAAATTGAACTACGGATTTGACTTTGTTATATGTATTGAGATTCTATGTTAGTCTATGTATATGATTTAAATGATTGTCATTGCACTCAGTCTTTATTTACTTTGGTTACTTACTGAGTTGGGGTACTCACGTTACTCCATGCACCTTGTGTGTAGATCTAGGTGCCAGAGCATCCGAGTGAGAGCATCCAGCAGCTTCTGAGTATTTTCCGGAGATAGCAAGGTAGTTGCACGGCGTCCGCAGCCTTGCCTTTCTCCTTCCTATCCTTAGTATTATCTATTTCAGTCTTATTTTGTATTGAGTAGATAGTATTGGACAGTATCTTATTGGCTCATGACTAGTGACTTCAGGATCGGGCAGTGTGGATGTATTTACGTGTTTGTATTTCCGCATATTTTGTTAGACTTGTGATCATAATTGATTTGGAAATGAATTGACAAAAGGCCTTTATGTTATTAGTGTTGAATTGGCTTTCCTAGTATTTTGATAAGCGCCATCACCACTGGGGTGGTTTGGGGTCGTGACAGTAACATACATCAAGCTCTCGACAACACTTGAATACAGAACTCGAGACACGTCTTCTTTTTTATTTTCAGTCTTTTGACATATTTTAAGGCTTAAAGTTTTACCTCTCGCTATTGGAGTATCCATAGATTTGCAACTATTCATGCGAAAACGCTCCAAAATTTTCTTTATATAAGTTTCTTGAGATAGACTCAATAACTTTTTTGAACGGTCTCTTTGGATCTTAACTCCAAGTACATAGCCTGCATCACCTATATCTTTCATGTCAAATGGCTTTGAAAGCCATGACTTGATAGTTTTTAAATACTCCATATTATTTCGGCCAATAAAATATCGTCTACATAAAGAGAAAGAATTACAAATATCCCATTGGACTTCTTTATATAAATGCAATGATCTTCATTGATCATGGTGAAATCATATGAGATCACCTCTTCTGAATTCTCAAATGCCATTCCTTTGAAGTTTGCTTCACCCTATAAATACATCTTTTCAAACCTTATTTTCTTGGACTTTAATGATGAAGCCTAGATGTTGTTCGATGTAGTTTTCTTATTTAGTTCTCCATGGAGAAAAGCTTTCTTCACGTTCGTTTGATGTAACTCCAAATCCAAACATGCAACAATAGCCAAAAGTAAGCGACTTGAGGTAAACTTCACAATTGGTAAAAATATTTCTTCATAATCTAATTCAGCTTCTTGAGTAAAGCCTTTTGCCACCAATCATGCCTTGTATCTTCTATTGGCCCATCCTCGTTGCACTTAACTTTGAAAACCCATTTGTTCCCAATAGCTCTACGCCCTGGGGGAAGGTAAACTAGATCCCAGATTTTATTTGTTTTCATGGACTCTAATTCTTCTTTCATTGCCTTCATGTCTTCCAGGGCTCGCTAAAACCTCAGTTACAGACTTTGGCTCATCCATTTATGTGGGAGATACCAAGAAAATGTAATATTCAATCTCATAAGTACGTTTGGGTACATATTCCTGATGCTCTTTCCTAGTTGAAATTCAGGTTCGTCAGAAGCATTTTAGGATTGAGAATGCCGACTCTCACTCAGATCAAGAACAAGAACCTGACCAATCTGATTATCAACCGCGTCAGAAGACACTTGCTGACTATATGAGTTCAACATCTCATAAAGAGGCTCTCCATTATTTACCTCGCCCTTATTTGGAAAATTATTTTTCAGAAATGTGACATCTCATGATTTAATTTCAGTAACACTTCCATCCTCTAATTCATCAATGAACACATACCCTTTGGAGTGTTCTGAATATTTTATAAAGATATATTTCTTGCCTTTTGGATCTAATTTACCAAACTTGCTAAAAGAATTTTTTACATATGCATCACGACCCCAAGGTTATAAATCATTTAAATTTGGTTTATGACCAGTCGAAAGCTTATAAGGAGTGGAAGAAACTGATTTAGAAGGCACTTTCTTTAATATGCAGGCTACAGTCAATAACACATCTCCCCAAAAGGAGATGGGTAAATTTGTTTGCACCATCATGGACCTTACCATGTCTAATAATATTATATTCTTCCTCTCTACTACATCATTTTGTTGAGGTATTTAAGGAATAGTTAATTGTCTGGTGATGCCCTTTTCATAACACAATTCTTCAAATTATTTTGATAGATATTCACACCCTATATCGGTCCTTAAGGTCTTAATCCTTTTGTCTAATTGATTCTCAACTTCATTCAAATATTTCTTAAAACATTCAAATGCTTCAGATTTATGAGAAACCAAATAGACATAACCAAAGCGCATGAAATCGTCAATAAATATAATGAAATATAAAGCACCAGACCTAGCCCTCATATTCATTGGACTACAGATATTAGAATGGATTAGTTGCAATGAAAATCAGCTCTCTTAGCCTTTCCAAATTGTTTACGTGTAAGCTTTTCAGAAAGACAATTTTCACAAATTGGCATTTCAGCTTTAGAGAAAGAACCTAAATGTCCCTTCTTACCCAATCTATTCATTTGATCCTGCCCTATGTGACCTAATCTTGCATGCCATGTAATAACATCAACACCATTATTACTAGAATACCATGCCATAACACAGTCAACATAATAGTTATATGTAAAAGGATTACAATATAACACAATAAGACCATCATAACGACGTCCAAAACCATAAAAAATATTGTCTAGAGTAATTCTAACACCGTTGAAACTAAAGTCAAATTGAAATCTAAATCTAGAAAAACAGACACAGAGACTAAGCTTTGTCAAATCTCTAGAACATATAGGACATCATGCAACATCAAAGATCGGCCACTACGCATGTCCATTCTGCAAGTTATATCCCTTTGACTTCAATCTTTGCATTATTTCCCACATATACATGTCTTGATCCAGGTGAAACTCAAAGAAACTCTATAAACGCTTGTCTATCACGGTTTACATGATCGATGGCCTCTAAGTCAAAGATCCACACAAGATAAGATTCAGTTAGTAAACCAATGCAAGAAATGTATATATATATATATATATATATATATATATATATATCACTTAGAGATGCGTTTCGAAATGCTACCTTTTTCGGCTCAGTACACTCACGAGCAAAATGCCCTGGAACTTGGAATTATACCACTTCATTTTGCTCTCGTCATTTTTCTTATAGAACCGTTTACCTTTCTTGGAATTTGGCTTGTTTCTTTTCTTGGAGGATCCTTCTCCGGTCTCCTTATCCTTTATGTTATTTTCTAGTTTCTCTTGCACTAGAAGATTGAACACTTTGTACCACTTGAATCTGCCACAAAGGCACTAAGTAAAACTTTAGCAGCACCAAGTCCTCGTCCTCACGCTCCATATGACGAGCAATATCAACAAAAGTTTTTATGCTATCATTATGGGTCAACTTAACCTTAAGATGTTCCTAATCACTGGTAAGAGACCGAATCACTGCCTGAAATTGCTGCTCATCAGAGAGAACATGAACAACACTTTTGAGTTGAGCAATCATATTTGACATTACCATTAGATGTTACTTGACACTGTGATTGTGATGCTTTTTGTACGTGTCAAACTTGATTGTCAGTTGTTTAAGGTGAGTCAGAGTTGTACCACCATATGCCTCTCTTAAATGTGCCCACATGACTTGAGCAGTAGGATATTGCTCACATTCATGGATGAGATCATCAACAACTGAACTTACAATAATTCCACGTGTGCTGGAATCTTTTTTTCCCTTCAAATATTGTAAGTTTCCAGATCTCTCCTATTGTAACGACCCGACTGGTCGTTCAGCTTTCTAGAACCCCATTCCCCTAGATAAGACTTCTTGTACTTGCTTTTGCTGATTTATAACTTGCGGGAATGGTTAGTTTGGGATTTGGAAAAGTTTGGGTTGAAATCGGAACACTTGGTTCCTTAAGGTTAGCTTAAAAGGTCAAGTTTGACTTTGATCAACATTTTGAGTAAACGACCTCGGAATCTGGATTTGAAAGTTCCAATAGGTTTGTATGATTATTTCAGACTTGAGCGTATGTCTGGATCGGGTTTTGGATGATCCGGGAGCATTTTGGCGCCTAATAAAAGCTCGGGAATATTTTGGCCCCTAATAGTGAAAGTTGATTCCTTAAGGATTTTAAAAGTTCTTAAATATTTGGTTTGGAGCGGGTTTTTGTGTTATCGAGGTCCGAACTGAGTTTCGAGACTAGGAATAGTTCTGTATTGTCATTTAAGACTTTCATGCAAAATTTGGTGTCAATCCAAGTAGTATAAGTGTATTTCGTCGCATTGGATGTAAATTGAAGAACTTGAAGTTCATAAGTTTGATTCAATTGGTTTTAGGGTGTGATTCTTAGATTTAGTGTTGTTTCGGGCATTCTGAGGGTTCGAGCGAGTCATTTTATGATTTCAAACATGTCGATATATTCGGGCAGGTCCCTAGGGCCTCGAGCATCAATCAGACAAGGCTCGAGTGGAGTTGGAAAGTTTTGGAAGGAGCTGAAGCTCCTTGTATCTGTCATAATTGCACTTGCGGTTGGTCAGCCGCAGGTGCGAGACCGCAGAAGCGGTCGAGCCGTTGAAGGTGCGACCAAGGGGAGGAGCCCAGGAACCGCAGATGCGGTTCCTCTTCTGCAGAAGCGGAATCGAAGGAGCAGCTCCCAGACCGCAGAAGCGATCCCATCCAGCCTAGACCAATTCCGTAGATGCGGATGTTCCCTCGTAGAAGTGAAACCATAGATGCGGCCCCCTAACCGCAGGTGCGGAAATCACTGAAGGCAGTGCCTTCATTTAATACGGGAATGTGTCATTTTTGACTCATTTCATTCATTGTTTGGGAGATTTGGGAGCTTCCAAAGAGGGATTTCAACCTAGCACTTGTAAGGTAAGTTACTTCTACTTAATGTGAGTTCAATACATAGTTTATGGGTAGATTAACACACAAAAATTAGTGAAAATCATGGGATTAGAGTAAAACCCCTAGTCGTTCTTAGGGGTTGGAAAATTACTTTAATAATTTGAATATGAACTTTTGAGCTTGTATTGAGTAGTTCTTACCCCGTTTGATTAGTTTTGGATCGTTCGGCTCCGAATTGAGGGCTTGAGCGCGTTCTTGATATTGCAAGTAAGTTTTGGAGCAAGGTGAGTCTCCTTTCTAACCTCGTAAGAGGGAAATAAACCCCTAGTCATATAAAAATAAATGTATGTGATTGTCTGTGAGGGCTACGTACATACGTGGTAATGAGAGTCCATGCGTGGCTACTATTATGCTAATTGTCCGGGTAGTCTAGGACCCGTATCATGCCATACTTGCAAATGCTTATGCTCTTACTTGCTAATGAGATCACTTAGGACATGGTAGGAATTAAAAATAAATATAAACGAATGTATGAACTTACTCGAGAACTTGTATGAAGTTATTTGACTATAAATGCCCATTTATGTGCCTTATTGATAATAATTGAAATTTGTGGATAGGGCCGAATGCCTCGGTAGAAATAAATGCATCTATGGTTTGTACCATTCGACCATCTGGCAGTGTACAGTTATTATTATGTTGGAACGGGTCATACGACCTCGGTATAATGTGCGCATGATATTTATGTGGAAATACCTCCATGATTTACTCTGTTTAAATGCTTTGAAGTGCAAATTATTATATGACATGACTGAAATTGATATATCGTTCTCTCCTAAATTTTGTGATTGTTATTATATTCACGTTAATCATGCTTAGTGTAAGCCTTATATATTATTATTGATATTGACCTTAGTAAGTGTCAAGTTGGCCCCTCGTCACTACTTCTTCGAGGTTATACTGGATACTTGCTGGGTACATGTTGTTTATGTACTCATACTACGCTTTTGTACTTAACTGTCTGAGGCAGGTGCATCTAGTTTCCCCTCCGGCGTGCATTCCTGTTTCCTGATCGAGATCCCACGATGAGCTACCCCTTCTGATCCCTTCTACAGTATACCGGATTTCTCTTCTTTTGTTGTTGATTATGTACTGTCTATTCTGTTTCAGGCAGTAGGATAATGGTATTTTGTATATTCTACTAGTTGCCCTAGTACTTGTGACACTAGTTCTTGGCATACACTGTAGACTATCATTTTTGGGTTGCATGTCTATTGTTATGGAATTGTTGATTTTCGATCTATTAAAATATAAGTTAAGTGAATGTTGGAAATGTTTAAATAAAACAATTGAGAACCCACTAGTTAATTAGGATTGGCTTGACTGACAACGATGTTGGGCGCCATCACGACCTATAATGGAATTTGGGTTGTGACAACATGGTATCAGAGCACTAGGTTCACGTAGGTCTTACAAGTCATGGGCAAACCTAATAGAGTCTTGTGGATCGGTACGATGAAATCTGTACTTATCTTCGGAAGGATATAAGGTGTTAGAAAACTACTCTTTATTCATCTTCTATTGTGCAGTTGATGGTATACTAAACTTCCTTCTTCTATTCTCTCACAAATGGTGAGGACACGCACGACAGACGTTCTAGACCCGGTAGGAGCTGCTCCCCTTGTTTCTAGAGGCCGAGCCAGAGGCCAAGGGAGGGCACCAGCCCGAGGTAGGGGATGAGGGCGTCCCAGAGCTATCCCAGTTGCACCACCGGTGGATCCTATGGGGGATCCTATCATTTAGGAGCAGGGAGAGGTGCCCGCAGCTGAGCCTACCCCGACGGACTTTATGATGGAACTCGATTTCTAGAAGGTCATGGGCCGTATATTGTGGTTCATGGATACCATGACTCAGGCTGGTTTATTTCTAGCAAATCCAGCTATATCTCAGGCGGGAGGGGGAGCACAGACCCCTACTGCGCAGGTTCCTGATCATGAAGCTGCAGTGTATTAGACCTCGGGTGCACTACCCGCGGACGGGGCTCAGCCAGTTACCACAGTGGTACCCGAGCCCAGACCAGCTGCGGATGGAGATCCACAGAAGTTTTTGGACAGATAGACTAGGCTACACCCTCCTATCTTCAAGGGCGAGCGTCATAAGGATTCCCAAGACTTTATTGATAGGTGTAGGGATAGACTGCACAACATGAGGATATTGGAGTCTCATGGGGTTGACTTCACTACTTTCCAGCTAGAGGGCAGGGCCCGTAGATGGTGGCAGTATTATGTTCTCGGCAGGCCAGCGGGTTCTCGTCCCATCACTTGGGGTTAGTCCATACAGATATTCTTGGACAGGTACATTCCACTCTCTGAGAGGGAAGAACTGCGGTATCAGTTTGAGCAGCTTGATCAGGTCCATATATCAGTAACCGACTATGAGGCAAGGTTTTTTGAGTTATCCCGCCATGCACTGATGATACTTCCTAATGACGTAGAGTGGGTGTGGAGGTTCATTACAGGGTTACATTTTGGCATGAGGGACAATATGGCCCGAGAGGTAGAGATGGGGACTCCTTAGCAGCTAATGGTGGAGATTGCTTAGAGGATTGAGGCTACCTTCTGAGGGGTAGAGAGCAGATGCAGCAGGACAAGAGGGCTTGACTCTTTGGAGAGTTCAGAGGTTCCCTGGCCAGGGGCAGACGTCAGTTTGGGAGGGGTCAGCCTAGCAGGCCCCCATATTCAGCACCACCACCTCCTCAAGGTGCTCCAGTGCACCCCTATTTCAGCACCATACTAGAGAGTTCTTAGCGACCGCCAGCTATTCAGGGTTCCTCCAGTGGGTATTCAGGTCCCCAAGGTTCTTCTGGTTCCTATTTTAGTGCTATGACGGAGAGTTCATACCGTCCACCGGCTATTTAAGCTTCTTCTAGTGGGTTTACAGGCCATCAGGGTCAGACATCAAGACAGCAGGTCACCACATCGCGGGGTTGTTTTGAGTGCGGAGACCTTGGTCATATGAGGAGATACTGCCCCAGGTTTTGGGGCAAGGCAGTACAGCAGAGTCAGCAGCCTATGATTACAGCACCGGTTGCCCAGCCTCCTAGAGGCAGAGGATAGACTGGTAGGGGTCGTCCTAGAGGTGGAGGCCAAACAAGGAGAGGTCAGCTCGCTACTGCTCAGTTAGCTGGAGGCTAGCCAGCCGGCGCTCTAAGCAGATTTTATGCCTTTCTGGCCAGACCAGATGCATTGGCCTCAGATGGTGTTATCACATGTATTATTTCTGTCTACGGTAGGGATGCTTCAATGTTATTTGATCCAGGGTCTAGCTATTCATATGTGTCATCTCTGTTTGCTCATTTCCTGGATATTCCTCGTGAGTCCTTGGGTACTCCTATTTATGTGTCCACTCATGTGGGCGATTCCGTGGTTGTGGATCGAATCTGTCAGTCCTGTGTGGTCACATTCTGCGGTTTCGAGACTAGAGAAGATCTCTTGTTGCTTGATATGACCGACTTTGAGGTCATCCTGGGCATGGATTGGTTATCCCCATGCCAAGCCGTCCTAGATTGCCATGCCAAGACTGTTATTTTAGCGATGCTAGAGTTTCCAAGGTTGGAGTGGAAGGGTTCCTCAATTAGTGCCTCTAGTTGGGTGATCTCTTTTCTGAAGGCTCGACATATGGTCGAGAAGGGTTGTTTGGCTTATTTAGCCTATGTTCGGGACACCACCGCAGAGTCTCCGACGATTGATTTAGTACTAGTAGTCCGGGAGTTCGACGATGTGTTTCCTTCTGACCTTCCTAGCATGTCACCAGATCGTGATATTGATTTCTGCATTGATTTGGCCCCAGGTACCCATCTTATATCTATTCTACTGTACAGTATGGCTCCGAAAGAGTTGAAGAAGTTGAAGGAGAAGCTTGAGGAGTTGTTAGCAAAGGGGTTTGTTAGACCAAGTGTGTCACCTTAGGGTGCACCAGTGTTGTTTGTAATGAAGAAGGATGGGACCATGCAGATATGCATTGATTACCGCCAGTTGAACAAGGATACCATCAAGAACAAGTACCCGTTACCGCACATTGATGATTTTTTCGACCAATTGCAGGGTGCTAGGGTGTTCTCTAAGATCAACTTGAGATCAGGGTACCATTAGTTGAAGATTCGGGACTCAGATGTTCCGAAGACTGCTTTTTGTACTAGATATGGTCATTATGAGTTTCTGGTGATGTCCTTTGGCTTGACTAATGCCCCAATGGTGTCTATGGACTTGATAAACATGGTGTTTAGACCTTATATTGATTCATTTGTTATCGTCTTCATTGACGACATCTTGATATACTCACGTAGCCTGGGAGAGCACGAGCAGCATTTGAGAGTAGTGCTTCAGACCTTGCGAGAGCAGAAGCTATATGCTAAATTCTCCAAGTGTGAGTTTTGGCTATAGTTAGAGGTATTCTTGGGGCATATTGTGTCAGGAGAAGGTATTAAGGTGGATCCCAAGAAATTGAGGCAGTTCAGAGTTGGCCATGCCCTACTTTAGTAACCGAGATCAGGAATTTCCTAGGGTTAGCAGGTTATTACCGTCGATTCGTGTAGGGCTTTTCATCTATTGCATCACCTATGACTAAATTGACCCAGAAGGGTGCTCCTTTCCGTTGGTCTGATGATTGTGGGACGAGCTTTCCGAAGCTCAAGACAGCTTTGACTACGACATTGGTTCTTGTGTTGCCTTCCGGTTCGGGGATATATACGGTAATTGCGACGCTTCACGCATCGGCTTGGGATGTGTGTTAATGTAGGATGGGCGAGTTATTGCATATACCTCACGTCAACTGAAGATTCATGAGAAGAACTATCCTATGCACAACCTGGAGTAAGCAGCGATTGTTCATGCTCTTGAGATATGAAGCCATTATCTGTATGGGATGTCATGTGAGGTTAACACTAATCATCATAGCTTGCAACATTTGTTCAAATAGAGGGACCTCAATTTGAGGCAGCATAGATGGCTGGAGTTACTAAAGGATTATGATATCACCATTCTTTATCATCCAGGCAAGGCAAATGTGGTTGCGGATGCCTTGAGTAGGAAAGCAGAGAGTATGGGTATCTTGACATTCATTTCAGCGGAGGAGAGGACACTAGCTTTGGACATTCAGTCCTTGGCTAACAGACTTGTGAGGTTGGACATCTCAGAGCCCAGCCGAGTCCTTATGTGTGTAGTTTCTCAGTCTTTACTTTTGGGGTAGATCAAGGCTCGACAGTTCGATGATACACATTTGGCAGTTCTTAGAGAGACGGTACTACAGGGTAGTGCCAATGAGGTTTCTATTGGCGAGGATGGTGTTCTGCGACTCCAGGGTCGCCTATGTATTCCTAATGTTGATAGCTTGAGGGAGAGGATTCTAGAGGAGGCACACAGTTCATGATATTCCATTCATACAGGTGCTACAAAGATGTATCGTGACCTGATATAGTATTATTGGTGGCGGCGGATGAAGAAAGACATAGTTGAGTATATGGCTAGGTGTTTGAATTGTCAGCAAGTTAAGTATGAGCACCAGAGGCCATGTGGCCTACTTCAGCAGATGCCTATACCTAAGTGGAAGTGGGAGCGCATTACTATGGACTTCGTAGTCGGGTTGCTGCAGACATTGCGGAAGTTTGATGCGGTTTGGGTCAATGTCGACAGGTTGACTAAGTCGACACACTTTATTCCAGTGGTGACTACTTATACTTCATAGAGTTTGGCATAGATCTATATTCAGGAGATAGTCTGGTTGCACGGTGTGCCTGTTTTCATCATATCAAATAGAGGCCCTCAGTTCACTTCACACTTCTGGAGAGCTATTCAGAGTGAGTTGGGGACCCGTGTGGAGCTCAGCACAACATTCCATCCTCAGACCGAAGAACAGTCGAAGCGGACAGTTCAGATTTGGGATGACATGCTTAGAGCATGTGTGATTGACTTTGGAGGACAGTGGGATTAGTTCTTGCCTTTGACCGAGTTTGCTTACAACAACAGTTATCAGTCCAGCATCGAGATGGCTCCATTTGAGGCCTTATACGGCTGGTGATGTCATTCTCCTATTGGGTGGTTTAAGCCCGGTGAGGCTAAGTTGTATGGCACGGATTTGGTGAAAAATGCCTTAGAAAAGGTGAAGTTGATTCAGGAAAGGCTTCGCACAGCTCAATCCAAACAGAAAAGTTACGCGGATCAGAAGGCGCATGATGTATCATTCATGGTCGGTGAGAAGGTTCTCTTGAAAGTCTCGCCGATGAAGGGTATCATGAGATTCGGGAAGAAGGGCAAGTTGAGCCCAAGGTTTATTGGCCCATTCGAGGTGTTGAGGTGCGTTGGGGAGGTTGCTTATGAGCTTGCTCTACCTCCCAGCTTATCGGGAGTTCATCTAGTATTTCACGTATCTATGCTTCGGAGGTATCACGCCGACTTGTCCCATGTGTTAGACTTCAGTACTATTCAGCTGGATGAGATTTTGGGTTATGAGGAGGAGCCAATTTCCATTATTGATAGACATGATCACCAGTTGATATCCAAGAGGATTTCTGCGATAAAGGTCCAGTGGAGGGGCCAACCAGTCGAGGAGGAGACCTAGGAGTCCGAAGAGGACATGCGGAGCAGATATCCATGCTTATTTGGCACTTCAGGTATGAATCTAAACTCGTTCGAGGATGAACGTTTGTTTAAGAAGTGGAGAAAGTAACGACCCGACTGGTTGTTTTGTTTTCTAGAACCCCGTTACCCTAGATAAAACTTTCTGTACTTGCTTTTACTGATTTATAACTTGCAGAAATGGCTGGTTTGGGATTTGGAAGAGTTTGGGTTGAAATTGGAACACTTGGTTCCTTAAGGTTGGCTTAAAAGGCCAAGTTTGACTTCGGTCAACCTTTTGAGTAAACGACCTAGGAATCCAAATTTGAAGGTTCCAACAGGTTTGTATGATGAATTCGGACTTGGGCGTATGTCTGGACCAGATTTTGGATGACCCAGGAGCGTTTTGGTGCCTAATAGTGAATTGATTCCTTAAGGATTTTGAAGTTCTTAAATATTTGGTTTGGAGTGGTTTTTTGTGTTATCGAGGTCCGAATGGAGTTTTGAGACCGGGAATAGTTCCGTATTGTCATTTAAGACTTGCACGCAAAATTTGGTGTTAATCCGAGTAGTATAAGTGTGTTTCGTCGTATTGGATGTAAATTAAAGAACTTGAAATTCATAATTTTGATTCAGTTCGTTTTAGGGGGTGATTCTTAGATAAGCGTTGTTTCGGGCGCTCCGAGGGTTCGAGCGAGTCCATTTTATGATTTTAAACTTGTCGGTATGTTTGGGCAGGGCCCGGGGGCCCCGAGCATCAATCGGACGAGGCTCGAGTGGAGTTGGAAAGGAGCTGAAGCTCCTGGTATCTATCATAACCGCACCTGTGGTTGGTCAGCCGTAGGTGCAAGACCGCAGAAGCGGTCAAGCCGTCACAGGTGCGGCCAAGGGGAGGAGCCAGGAACCGCAGATGTGGCTCCTCTTCCGTAGAAGCGGAATCGCAGGAGCAGCCCCCAGACCGCAGAAGCGGTCCTAGCCAGACTAGCTCAATTCTGCAGATGCAGTCGTTCCCTCGCAGAAGCAAGACCGCAGATGCGGTCCCCTAACCGCAGGTGCGGAAATCACTGAAGGTAGTGCCTTCATTTAATACGGGAATGTGTCATTTTTTGACACATTTCATTCATTGTTTGGGCGATTTGGGAGCTTCCAAAGAGGGATTTCAACCTAGCACTTGTAAGGTAAGTTAGTTCTACTTAATATGAGTTCAATACTTGGTTTATGGGTAGATTAACACACAAATATTAGTGAAAATTATGGAATTAGAGTAAAACCTAGGGTTTTGATAAAAATAAGATTTTATCACGAAATTTGTTATGGAATGAAGTAAAAATCATATATTCTTGATCCTTAGGTTATGGGTAACAACTTCCTTCGAGAATTTCCGGAATCCGGGCACGTTGGCGGGGATGAATTTTAGGAAACTTGTATTTAGGGTTGGGAAATTACTTTAATAGTTAGAATATGAACTCTTGAGCTTGTATTGACTAGTTCTTACTCCGTTTGATTAGTTTTGGATCTTTTCGACTCCAAATTGAGGGTTTGAGCGCGTTCTTGATATTGGAAGTAAGCTTTGGGCCAAGGTGAGTTTCCTTTCTAACCTCGTAAGAGGGAAATAAACCCCTAGACGAATTAAAAAAATGTATGTGAATGTTTGTGGGGGCTACGTACATATTGGTGACGAGAGTCCTTGCGTAGCTACTATTATGCTAATTGTCCGGGTAGTCTAGGACCCGTATCATCCCATACTTGCAAATGCTTATATTCTTACTTGCTAATGAGATCACTTAGGACATGTTAGGGATTGAAAATAAATATAAACGAATGTATGCACTTACTCGAAAACTTGTATGAAGTTATTTGACTATAAATGCGCCTTTATGTGCCTTTTTGATAATAATTGCTATTTGTGTATCGGGACGATTGCCTCAGTAGAAATGGATGCATCTATGGTTCGCGCCATTCGATCCTCTGGCAGTGCACAGTTATTATTATGTTTGACCGGAACGTACGACCTCAGCATAATGTGCGCATGATATTTATGTGGAAATACCTCCATGATTTACTCTGTTTAAATGCTTTGAAGTGCAAATTATTATATGACATGACTAAAATTGATATATTGTTCTCTCCTAAATTCTGAGATTGTTATTATATTCATGTTAATCATGCTTAGTATAAGCCTTATATATTATTATTGATATTGACCTTAGTAAGTGTCAAGTCGAACCCTTATCACTACTTCTTCGAGGTTAGACTGGATATTTGCTGAGTACATATTGTTTATGTACTCATACTACGCTGTTGTACTTAACTGTACAGGATCTGAGGCAGGTGCATCTAGTTACCCCTCCGGCGCGTATTCCTGATTCCTGATCGAGATCCTACGGTGAGCTGCCCCTTCTGAGCCCTTCTGCAGCATACCGGAGTTCTCTTCTTTTGTCGTTGATTATGTACTATTTATTCTGTTTCATGCAGTAGGATAGTGGTATTTTGTATATTCTACTAGTTTTCCTAGTACTTGTGACACTAGTTCCTGGCACACACTGTAGACTATCATTTTTTGGTTGCATGTCTATTGTGATGGAATTGTTGATTTTCGATCTGTTAAAAAATAAGTAAAGTGAATGTTGGAAATGTTTAAATAAAACAAGTGAGAACCCACTAGTTAATTAGGATTGTCTTGCCTGACAACGGTGTTGGGCTCCATCACGACCTATAATAGAATTTGGGTTGTGACGCCTGTGTTAGGCAGTGTTATCCTCCTTTGGGTAACTCATAACATGGTTAATACTTTCAAGAGATTCTTGTTCTTCATATACATACCACATCTTACGACTCCGAATGTCATAATTTTCACCATTAAGTTTGTCATCCTTATTCAAATCAGCAATGATACTTTTCGATGTCATGTCTGTTATTAGAGATAATATTACAATGATACTCATCAATATATACTTCAATCAATTTATGCGTGTGATTACACATTCAAGCAAATTAATTATAATATTAATTCTACATTTAGTATAGAATCGAAAGATCATTATGTTTTCATGCATCATCTGTATCTAATTTTTAAATAAATATTAAAATTATTTCTTAGTGTATGCTTCATTTCATGTCTTAATCTATTACAAAATAAAATAATAGATAATATATGTAACTAGTGAGACAAACAACAAATAATTTAAACTTCGTTAAAATAAACACATAATGATAATTTACATGTTTGATAGGATATACGTATACCAATTGAATACTAACTCTAGTACATATACGCTAAAAGGTGCACTAGGCCAAATATCATGATAAATATTAGTTAAAGCTACACCCTAAAGCTCTCGAAGAGAGTATGCTAAAATAGCTAACACAACCCAATCAGTAATCTCTATGTAATTAGACAATTCAGCTCCTTTAATTTTAACTAAAAATGATATACATGTTCAGGAATGGAAGCACATGACCCATTTTAAATTCCTTAAACTCCATAATTTTTTTTCCTTCCCTTCGCTCAGCCTTTGACACCTTAACTCCCTTCGCTCTCGAGACATTCCTGATGACTTCAGGCTTCGAGTCTGAATTATTATAAAAATAAGTCCAGCGACGATGCACCCTTCTACATTGTCCCCTTCCTTGACTTCAAGAACTCCCACTTGGAGTAATTTGAACTTGCTCCTATTCAGTCATGTCTGAAATAGGACAAAGAAAATAATAATAATGACTATAACCATTTAATGTGACAACATATATCACAATTACTTGTAGAAGATATCAATTGTGGGATTAAGACTAAACTAATTTTAATTCACTAACAATAATAGGTATTAAGACTAAATTAATTTTAATTCACTAACAATAATAGGTATTAAGATCAATTCCGTTTTATATCAGAATATCTAAGAACTAACTAATTTACTCTTATGTTTCGTCAATTAAAAAGAGATATGCCAAAGCAACTCCAAATTTAATTGTTTTAACAACAAAAAAATTTATCACTACTTTCTGTGAATGTTTATCAAAATAAACTTTAAAAAAATATCAACTTAAGCTTTCTACAATATAATTTGGTCCTAAGCAACTTCTTTAAAATTAGTGTACAATATATATTTGTTCTAAAAGCACCATCATATGAAAAGAAGGTCAAAATAAATGGTTAATCCATAAATTTCTTCTCTGCACCAACATATTTTTGTCTTTGGACTATAAAGATCCTTTTAATTATTAAAGAAACTTTGCCTTACTACTAAAATACCAAAAAAAAAAAAAAAAAAAAACTATTCAGAAAACTTCTGGTGTAACAATGGATGAGACATTAGCCAAAAACCAATTCTATTGTGTCAACAAACGAATTGTTAATTAGTTACACTACAAAAAAAATTCTTTTTTTATGCAAACTTTGTTTCAATTCGAATAAAGATTCACAGTTCTATCAAAGCTAAAACTAAAACACCAAACGGCACCACAACGGTTATCCAAATAACTTATCAACGCTATTAGAATTGTTATCAAATAATTGTATCGTTTTCTTTCTTTTACTGCTATAGTGCAAAAGAAAATTGCAGTATCAATTTTAAAAAAATATAACATCGATTGGGAAAATGTAACCAGGAAAAAATATCGCTTGCTTTGATACCATTGTTAATTTAAATTACGGAGCAAGAACAATAAATTGTGTGCACCTTGCTACGTGCAGCGAAAATTATTATAATTGCTACTAAGATAATTGCCCCAAATCTACTTAGAATCACTAGGAAACAAAATCAATCTTTCACCAATTAAATGCCCTAATTTGTGTATGTTTTTCATATGGAGGGGATCAGAGAGAAAAATTCATGCGTTCGAGAAGTTCTATGTTTCTCTTTAATATGAATAGGCAGAGTAAAAGCATTTAAGGAAGATAACTTACCACCCTTTTACACGTTTACTTTAGAGGGAGTTTTGATTGTGTGGTAACTTCTCTTACTTATATCTCTTAATTGGGTCGGATCATACCACATAAAGTGATCCACGATCCATAATCCAACATTAGATTATGTTTATCAACGACTTGAAAGATTTCTTGATGTGGTCAATGTAAGTATTAGCTAATCACACGTTAAATTCACAAAGTTTAAATCGAGCGACCGTGAGTTATAATCTTCGCATTTCATGTATGAAATTGAGGTTCAGGTATTTCAATTTTTCCGAAAAAAATGGTGGAAAATATTTATATATTTCGGTGTTTACATCAAATCAAACAATTTAATCTTAAGAGTCATTTTTTTTTGTAATTAAAGTATTTTATTTACCAAGTAACAATATTTACAATTCTTACAAACTGCTACTAAGAGCTCTAGTGTACCTCCTACTGTATGAAGCCCCAGCTAGGAGTTACCTATAGACATTACTTCTATTCCTCTACTGCTACAGCTTCCTCTAGCTTACTACAGGGTACCAATTCAATTTAGCCATTACTCTATCTAAGCGAGGAAATATGGTGGCCCTGACATGTATTTCCTGAAAGATCAATCGTATTATAGCATTGGCTGTTCTCTTCTTCTTCTTCTTCTTCTTCTTCTTCTTCTGAAATATCACATTATTTCTTTCTTGTCAAATGTGGTAGATTGCAGCTACTAGGGTCATTCTACACACTGTTGCACCTTCACTCATTCCTTTGCTAACCTGTTCCATCCATGTCAACCCCTCCTGCCAAGATTTCTTTATTCTCTGTATACTTTTCCATTGCAGTAGGTGCTGCCATATATCTCCTGATATCTCATAGTCAAAGAATAGGTGCTGCACAATTTCATTCTCTCTATGGCATAGTGAGCATGTTTGTTCTGAAGCGATCCCCCATCTTGCTAATCTTTTTTTTTTGTAGCAAGCCTTTGTTGTCTTATTATGAATATTTACTTAGGTTGTCCCTGATTGTTGCATACTAATTTCCTCCATGTTGTCGCACCTCCTTTTCGCCGCGCCCGCAGGGCGCGTGGGGAGTTTTCTCCAATTGAAGGACAGTCGAAACGGGATTTGTTTATTTGTTTTAGAGTCGCCACCTGGGAATTTTAAGGCGTCCCAAGTCACCAATTATAATCCCTGAATCGAGGAGAATATGACTCTGTTTATTATTCTGCGAACCAGAAATCCTGAGTAAGGAATTCTGTTAATCCGGAAGAAGGTGTTAGGCATTTCCGGATTCCGTGGTTCTAGCACGGTCGCTTAACTGTTTTTATTATTGGCTTAATTACCTTGATTTTATTAAATACATTGATGTTACATGTTTTTACTACCGCTTATTGATGACCCTTCTTTGAATCGAATTACGCGTACGTATATTCGTGTTAAAAAAATTGCGGACTTGTGTCACGCGTACGTGTACACAATAACTTTTTATAATATATTTATTAAGCAATCATTTTTCGAAATTGTGTTGGATCAAGAATATTTGTTTTTCTTGAATAATGAACCGTACATCTCGGGTTTTTATGAAATTGATTTAACGCCTTTTGGAAAAATCCTTTTATTAAATATTCGTTCGAAATTGCGCGTACGCATAATCCGAATTTTTGCTTTTAAAAATATAATCAGGGTACGCGAACGTATCCCTAATTGTGCAAAATATTCGTAATGATATTAGGGATTTTCCACAAATTGTTTATTATATCTATACATTTTTATGTGAAAATCATGATAAATTCCCATTTAAGGTGCCCTTAAATTCTTTGAAAAGAATTTACAATTTATTAAATGTTGACCGTTGATTATATTTTCCGAATATAAGTTATATTCATTTCAACTATTCAATTTCAAAGGACAGAATACAAATATGATTAATATTATTAAAAAAAAACAAATATGACATATATATATATATATATATATATATATATCAAAGAATAAATTGCATATAAAACTGAAAATGAATGATTCATAAAGGAAGGAAATATTTTCCAATTTTTTTTTCATGATTTACTTAATGCAAATTCTATTTCTAATTACCATTGATATCAAGTGTTGCAATTGGTACTTATACATCTCGTTTCATTCTCATATAATCGCTTTTAATCTAATAAGCCTAATTATTTGATCAATTTGTCTTATGAAGGTATATAGGTATCGAGTTTATAAGAAAGGAATTATTATACAAGTTAATTCAATAAAATTACCTTACATGCAACTTAACTGTATATCGTAAACATTCATAACATTTTAACATTGTAACAAGCTACATCATATCACCTTTCGCCAACGTTTATACACACATCTATTATCTTATAAAAATATACCAACAACACCATCTTAACCTTATTTAACAATAAATATCACTACTGTAATTTTCTTGGCACTTCTACATCACTTCTTGCTTAACTAACAACAAAATTAAATAATGACCAACATTCATGCCATATTCCCTACTTTGACAATTTAATATGATTAAACTAATGAGATAATGAGCTAATATTATTACAAATCTTTATACGAACTTTTAAAGTAAGACAATTAGCTCATAGCTATCAAATTGAATTCACTACTAATTAACTAACATAAAACAAAAATGAAATTTAAATTGATGAACTTGGACAAATAGAAAACAGAATTTCAATTCAAACTTCATTGATGAGTCATGTTGAATCTCTTTCCAACTTAAAATTTAAAAGACATGTACCTGGTATTGGAAAACAAGAGAAGATGAAGCTGAGAAGCAGCAACAGTAGTAACAATGTAGCACAACAACGACAGTCCAGCAACACAGGAATAGACCAGTAACAGTAGGAATAGTAGTAAACCCAGGAGACTATAAACGACTCCAAGTATAGAGAAGAAGTAAAAGGCAGGAAGGTTCTGACTATTTCAGATCTTAAGCGAGGCAATGAAACAGTAACTATTCTTTTCAACTTCAAAACTCTCCAAAATGAATTCTGTCCCTGTATATTCAGTGTATCCAGAATGTATATCGGGTGTATACTTCTCACTCCGCCCCCTCTTTTTTTCTTCTCTCTATCTAGTTTTTCCTCTCTTTTTTTCCACCCTTCTTCCTAAATTTTCTCTTCTATTTATAGCAAAATTTTCGAAATTTTCAGATTTATTTTTTTAATTAAAAGAAATCCCACTTACAAATTGCTTTTATTTTTTTAGAAAAAGAAATCCCACCTTTATTTACTTTTATTTTTAAAATTCCAACTTTAATTACTTTATCTTATTTAAAATCCCACTTTTTATTTTTTTTAAAAGAGAATCTCACTTTATTTAACTTTTCTTTAAAAAACAAACCACTATCTTTTCTTTTTCTTTTAAAAATGCTACTTTCAATTACTTTAAATTTTTTTAAATTTTCAGATACCTTTATATTTATTTTTTAATTCCAACCTTCTTTTACTTTTAAATTTTTTTTTTTTTTTAAACTTTTTTTTTTTAAATTTTCTACATTCTTTTACTTTTTTTTTTTAAAAAAAACATTCCCGAAATTATTATATATGTTTTTTTAAAAAAAATAAAAAATAAAAATAAAAAAAATAAAATAAAATATTTTCGGATTTTTTTTATATATAAAAAAAACAAAAAATAAAACTATTAATAGTGATAATTCACCTTTTATTTTTTATTTTTTTGGTTTTGTTTTGTGTTGGACAAAAATGAAGATGGGGTGTTGGGTTAATGGAGCGGACCGGGTCGACCCGGTTTGAAACGGACCGGGTCATGGGGAAAGTTGGGCAATTATTTGGGCCTGTGGTTTGAAATTGAAGAAGTGGCCCAATCCGATTTTTCTTTGTATTTTTGTTCTCTTTTCTTCTTTTATTTTTCTAAAACTAAATTATAAAAGTACTTAAATTATTATTAAGAACTAAATTAAGTTATAAAAGCGCAAATTAACTTCCAATAACAATTAACGCACAATTAAGTAATAATTAAGCATAAAATTGTTCATTTGGACATTAAATGCTAAAAATGCAAAAGATGCCTATTTTTGTATTTTTTTATTAATTTAACAAATAAACATGTATAGACAAACATACAAATAGTTACACAAAATATCACAAAAATTGCACACCAAGAAAAATTATTTTATTTTTTGAATTTTTTGGGAGTAATTCTCATATAGGGCAAAAATCACGTGCTTACAACTGCCCCTCTTTGCCCGAAGACACGAAGGGTTTTCGTGCAAAGATAAAGCGAGCGATTTTTGCCCATCCGAGTACTCAGTGTGAAGCATTTTTTTTATTTTTTTTATTTTCATTTTTTTGAAAAAGATTTGACCGAACCTTTGCTTCAAAGGTTTCCTACATATCCTGGGCTAAACAGGAATCAGGTCAATGTAGTTCGGGAAGTTTTGGTAGCTGGGACTACCGTGGGACTGTGATGTTACTGCTGCTTCGTGCTGTTTTTACTGCTTGCTGACCTCCTTATTACACCTTACTGTAAAGGAAATACAAAATTAAACTAGACTATGGTACATGAATTATAAAATCTTATCTAGATCATGCTCTCGCGTTTCTTGTTGTCTTGATATCTTGGTGACTCTTGGGCATTGGTCTTATTCCGTATTCCTTTTGGAACTCTTGTTGTTTCTTGTTGGGGATCTTGTTGGACTCCTCTGTTTTATTGATTCTAAGTGTGCTCCTTTTTCATATGAGCGGGCTTTTGATTTCAACACTTCAATTGCATTTCCTCGTTCTTCAGGTGGGTGCCTCGACTGCTTCTTTTCTTTCTTCATCCTCATTTTCCAGGTGGACGCCTGACTTCTTCTTTTTCTCATCCTCATTCTCCAGGTGGACGCCTGACTTCTTTAATTCTCATCCTCATTCTCCAGGTGGACGCCTGACTTCTTTAATTCTCATCCTCATTCTCCAGGTGGACGCCTGACTTCTTCAATTCTTATCCTCATTCTCCAGGTGGACGCCTGACTTCTTATTCTCTCATCCTCATTCTCCAGGTGGACGCCTGACTTCTTCTTTTCTCATCCTCATTCTCCAGGTGGACGCCTGACTTCTTTTTTTCTCATCCTCATTCTCCAGGTGGACGCCTGACTTCTTTAATTCTCATCCTCATTCTCCAGGTGGACGCCTGATTTCTTTAATTCTCATCCTCATTCTCCAGGTGGACGCCTGACTTCTTCTTTTCTCATCCTCATTCTCCAGGTGGACGCCTGACTTCTTTTTTTCTCATCCTCATTCTCCAGGTGGACGCCTGATTTCTTCTTTTCTCATCCTCATTCTCCAGGTGGACGCCTGACTTCTTTAATTCTCATCCTCATTCTCCAGGTGGACGCCTGACTTCTTCTTTTTCTCATCCTCATTCTCCAGGTGGACGTCTGACTTCTTTAATTCTCATCCTCATTCTCCAGGTGGACGCCTGATTTCTTTAATTCTCATCCTCATTCTCCAGGTGGACGCCTGACTTCTTCTTTTCTCATCCTCATTCTCCAGGTGGACGCCTGACTTCTTTTTTTTCTCATCCTCATTCTCCAGGTGGACGCCTGATTTCTTTAATTCTCATCCTCATTCTCCAGGTGGACGCCTGATTTCTTTAATTCTTCATCCTCATTCTCCAGGTGGACGCCTGACTTCTTTTAATTCTCATCCTCATTCTCCAGGTGGACGCCTGACTTCTTTAATTCTCATCCTCATTCTCCAGGTGGACGCCTGACTTCTTTTAATTCTCATCCTCATTCTCCAGGTGGACGCCTGACTTCTTCTTTTTCTCATCCTCATTTTCCAGGTGGACGCCTGACTTCTTCTTTTTCTTTACCAGGTATTTCCTGACACAAATATTGTTTTTGCCCCTGTTTTAAATCAAAGAAAACTTCGTTAGTTTAAAGCAGGGTGGTTGGCTGTGGTATTCTTGCAGATGGTGATGTTTCTCTTCGTCTCTCTTTATTGCCTTGGAATGATTGAAAAGACTGTTTTGTCTTTGTAATTGATCCTTGACTATAGGATTCCCCTCTGTGTGTTTTCCTTCAAAACCTTTCAACTGTAATCATGTGCCTCTTCTGACTTTGCTGATCCACTTTTGATTTCATCTTTCTTACACCCGTATTTTATCTCCCACCTTTCGTGGCTGTATTTTGTAACCTTGAATCTTGGTAGTATACCTTGACATTCCTTCTTATTTGTTTGGAATAAAACTTATCTCAAAGCTTGGAGAAAGTAAGATTATTAGTAACGAAATACGCTGATTTCGACAATTATAGAATGAAAAGAAAAATCCAATTTTTTGGATGACTGTTGGAAAAGGAATAAAGGACTTATCTGATTGGAATTACTGGCACCAATGATCAGGGTATGCATTTCGGATTAATCAACCCAGTCTTTTAATCCATCTCCTCTCAATTGTCTCAAGGAGTTTTCACCGATAAATTTTCCTCGTTTTTCACTTCTTCACTTCCTTTTCGCCTTATGGTGCCTGTGTGGGTTTTCACCTATAAGACTCTCTCATTTTACTTTTCTCTCAACCTCCGTCGCCTTATGGTGCCCGTGTGGGTTTTCACCTATAAGACTCTCTCATTTTACTTTCTTTCCTTGTTTGTACCAGAGTGTTATGAACCACTTCATTTGCTTGCCTCAGCATTTTTCTAAGATTGATCAAAAGGTCTTTTTGGTATTAAGGTTAGGAATGGAAAAGGTATTAAAAGCTAAATAGCTTTGGTATGGGTTTAAAATTACAACTCTTGGAATCTTTTCTTATTTCCAATACAATTCCTGCCCCAGTTTCTTGATTGGGGTCTCTTAATATTTCTTTTCCGTGCACATTGTGCATGTTGTGCACCCTATGACCGAGCCGTGAGGCGCCTACGTATCCTTCTTTGAGGAATCAGGTCAAACGTAGTTCACTACATAATAGTGAAGATTTTGATCTTTTTTTTTTTTATTGATTCCAAGAGAGGGTAGGAAAGAAACAAGTATGGCTCAAAGGGGAAGCAAATGGTATAGTGTTTGGATAGCAGAATAAATTGCCTTTGTCATTTCAATCTTCGAAATAGTGCTAAATACAAACATTCAAAAAGTTATGCATAATATCTCTTTACCGCGTCAGAATTGATCGCCATATCTATGCATTTGCCTTCAATATCTGTTAAACATAGTGCACCATTCGATAATACTCTGGTCACAATGAATGGTCCTTGCCAATTCGGAGCAAATTTGCCTCTTGCTTCAACCTGATGTGGAAGAATACGTTTCAGCACATGCTGACCTACTTCAAACTTCCGGGGACGCACCTTTTTGTTGTATGCTCTTTCTATTCTTCTTTGATATAATTGACCATGGCATACTGCGGTCAATCGTTTTTCGTCAATCAAGTTTAACTGTTCTAGACGGGTTTTGACCCATTCATCATCATCAATCTTTGCTTCGGCGATGATCCGAAGGGAAGGAATCTCAATTTCTGCAGGAATTACTGCTTCAGTGCCGTATACCAACAAATAAGGAGTTGCTCCTACTGAAGTGCGAACAGTAGTGCGGTATCCCAATAATGCAAATGGTAATTTTTCATGCCATTGTTTTGAACCTTCTACCATTTTCCGAAGTATCTTCTTTATGTTTTTGTTGGCTGCTTCTACTGCTCCATTAGCCTTGGGCCGATATGGGGTAGAGTTACGATGTGTAATCTTAAACTGTTGACATACTTCTTTCATTAAGTTGCTGTTGAGATTAGCACCGTTATCTGTGATGATCACCTTCGGGATTCCGAATCGACATATGATATTTGAGTGGACAAAATCGACCACAGCTTTCTTGGTTACTGATTTGAATGTCTTGGCCTCAACCCATTTGGTAAAATAATCAATAGCTACCAGAATGAATCTGTGTCCATTGGATGCTGCCGGCTCAATTGGACCAATCACATCCATGCCCCAAGCAACGAAAGGCCATGGTGCCGACATTGTGTGCAACTCGGATGGTGGAGAATGAATCAAATCTCCGTGTATTTGGCATTGATGACACTTGCGTACAAAACTGATACAATCTCTCTCCATGGTAAGCCAATAGTAACCAGCTCGGAGGATTTTCTTTGCCAACACATATCCACTCATGTGGGGTCCGCAAACTCCTGAATGTACTTCAGACATGACAGTTGTAGCTTGTCTGGCATCTATGCATCTTAACAATCCAAGATCTGGTGTTCTTTTATACAAAACTCCTCCGCTCAAGAAGAATCCATTTGCTAATCGCCTAATGGTCCTCTTTTGATCTCTTGTGGCTTGTGCGGGATATATTCCCATTCTGATATACTCCTTGATGTCGTGGAACCATGGTTCACCATCAAATTCTTCTTCAACCATATTGCAATAAGCGTGTTGATCGTGGACTTGAATATGTATCGGATCTACATAAGCTTTGTCCGGATGGTGCAACATTGATGCCAGGGTAGCCAATGCATCGGCTACCTCATTATGGATTCTTGGAATATGTCGGAATTCCACTGATTGAAACCGCTGACAAAGATCATGTAGACATTGTCGGTATGGTATGAGCTTCAAGTCTCGGGTTTCCCATTCTCCTTGAATTTGATGTACCAAAAGATCCGAATCTCCCATGACTAAGATTTCTCGGATACCCATGTCTGCAGCTAGCCTTAACCCCAAAATGCAAGCTTCATATTCAGCCATATTATTGGTGCAATAAAATCGCAATTGAGCCGTAACAGGATAGTGACGCCCTGTTTCAGAAATGATTACAGCTCCTATTCCGACTCCTTTCATGTTGGCGGCTCCATCAAAGAAAAGTTTCCAGCCAGGTTTTTCGATTTGTTCCACCTCGTCGATATGCATTGTTTCTTCATCAGGAAAATAAGTCTTCAACGGCTCATATTCCTCATCGACCGGGTTTTCGGCTAAATGATCGGCCAGTGCTTGAGCCTTCATTGCAGTTCTAGTCACATAGATGATGTCGAATTCCGTGAGCAATATCTGCCACTTTGCAAGTCTTCCCGTTGGCATAGGCTTTTGAAAAATGTATTTCAAGGGATCCAAACGAGAAATGAGGTAAGTAGTGTAGGATGACAAATAGTGTTTCAATTTTTGAGCTACCCATGTTAGGGCGCAACATGTCTTTTCCAGATGAGTATACTTAACCTCATAAGCTGTGAACTTCTTGCTAAGGTAGTAGATGGCCTGTTCTTTTCTGCCAGTGAGGTCATGCTGCCCCAATACACAACCAAATGAATTTTCCAAAACCGTCAAGTAAAGAATCAAAGGTCTTCTTGGCTCTGGCGGGACCAACACGGGTGGGTTTGATAAGTACCCTTTTATTTTATCGAACGCTTCCTGACACTCATCGGTCCATTTGACTGCAGCATCCTTTTTTAACAATTTGAAAATTGGCTCGCAGGTTGTTGTGAGCTGAGCAATAAACCTGCTGATATAATTTAACCTTCCCAACAAACTCATTACTTCAGTTTTGTTTCTTGGGGGTGGCAGTTCTTGGATGGCTTTGATCTTTGACGGATCTAGCTCAATGCCTCGTCGACTGACTATGAATCCCAGCAACTTTCCGGATGGAACTCCAAATGCGCACTTGGCAGGGTTAAGCTTGAGGTTGTACCTGCGAAGTCTTAAGAAGAACTTCCTCAAATCCTCAACGTGGTCGGCCTGATGCTTTGATTTTATGATCACATCGTCCACGTATACCTCAATCTCCTTGTGTATCATATCATGAAACACTGTGGTCATTGCTCTCATATAGGTTGCTCCGGCGTTTTTTAAACCGAATGGCATTACCCGGTAGCAATAAGTTCCCCATGGTGTGATGAATGCCGTCTTTTCTGCATCTTCTTCATCCATTAGAATTTGATGATATCCGGCATAACAATCCACGAAAGACCCTATATCATGCTTGGCACAATTGTCGATCAAAATATGGATATTGGGTAATGGGAAATTATCCTTTGGACTTGCTTTGTTGAGATTGCGATAGTCGACGCATACTCTAATTTTGCCGTCTTTCTTTGGTACAGGAACGATATTAGCCAACCAAACAGGATATCGAGTGACTCGAATGACCTTTGCTTCCAATTGTTTGGTGATTTCTTCCTTAATTCTCATACTCATCTCAGGCTTGAATTTTCTCAGCCTCTGCTTGACAGGAGGCACTGTTGGATCGGTGGGCAATTTGTGGACCACTAAATCAGTGCTCAAGCCCGGCATGTCGTCATACGACCAGGCAAAAACATCTTTGAATTCTATGAGTGCTTTAATTAACTCCTCTCGGATCTTTGGCTCCAGATGGACACTTATTTTAGTTTCTCGGATATTACTCGTGTCCCCTATATTGATGTCCTCGGTATCACTCAAGTTAGGTTTGATTTTTTCCTCAAAGTGAATTAACTCTTTACTAATCTCTTCAAAAACCTCATCTTCATCATATTCTGATTCATAATCACAATATATTTCTTGAATTATTATTTCGGAACCAGATTGATTTTTAAGACTGGGCTGAGGATTCCTCATGCATGCCATATCACTAGAGCCAGCGTAAAAGGAACTGTATAGGAAAGAAGAAAAAGAAAAGAAAACTATCAGGAACGATAATAAAAAGGAAACTGCTTTTTATTGGATGATGAAAAATAACAAGGTTTGCACACTTCAACCAAACTGTAAGATAAACTTTGGGATTACAACCTTGAAATAACCCAAACAAACTGAAAGAAAATCAAAATAAACTACCAAGACTCCTTTCGAATTGGGAGAGGAGTGGCTTTCCAATTATTGAGCTTTGTTTCTGGTCCAACGAATTGAACTTCTGCGTTGCTACACCCTTCTCCGCCTTCCAACATATTCACATCACTAAACAATTTCTCGAACCTTTCAATTAATTCTTCCTCAGGATTGACCTGGGATTTAGGAATTGTTGTTATCGGGCGATTTTTAGCACCGGTCTTGACAAAAGACTTCGACAGCTGTGGTACTGGTTTTGGAAGAAACCATGCTTGGTGTTTCAACTTCCTGGCCCTTATCACGTCATTGGCGGTAGGTGTGAACCCTAAACCGAATGTTCCCCAGTTCTCGGGGAGAGATACTGGTTGTACAATTCCTTGCAGAGATAAGCCCAGACCTTTGCCGGGTATAAAGCCATTCTTCAGCATTTCATAAGCTACCATGACTGATGCAGAGGATATCTTTGGATTCGAAAGGTGTTTCCCCTCTGGAATTTTCTCTACCGACACCGTGTCGGACACTTGGTATACCCATGGTCCTTGGTCAATTTCTGTTCTCTCGACCGGTACAATGGTGCTGTTGTGAGCATTTAAACTTTCTTCTCCATACACGACTACTTCTTGATGATCCCATTCAAACTTGACAGCCTGATGTAGTGTTGATGGGACTGCTTTAGCAGCATGGATCCATGGTCGACCCAACAACAAGTTGTAAGAAACAGTCATGTCCAACACTTGAAATTCCATGGTGAATTCAACTGGCCCTATAGTTAGTTCCAATACTATGTCGCCAAATGAATCTCTGCTTCCACCGTCAAATCCTCGTACGCAGATACTATTCTTTTGGATCCTCTCCTCTTTAATTTTTAATTTGTTTAAAGTGGAGAGAGGGCATATGTTTGCACTGGACCCATTGTCAACCAATACCCGGGTTACTACGGAGTTTTCACATTTCACGGTGAGGTAAAGAGCTCTATTATGCTCGGTACCTTCCGCAGGCAATTCATCATCGGCAAATGTAATTCTGTTTGTCTCAAAGATTCTGTTGGCTATTTTTCCCAAATGATTTACAGAGATCTTTTCAGGAACATGAGCTTCATTCAGGATTTTCATCAACGCCAGACGGTGTTCCTCTGAATGGATCAGTAAGGACAATAATGAAATTTGAGCGGGGGTCTTCTTTAATTGATCCACCACAGAATAATCATGGAGTTTCATTTTTCTTAAAAACTCCTCCGCCTCTTCTTCCGTCACAGCTCTCTTTGTTGGCATTGGATTGTTTTTAGTTTTTCTCAGCTCTTCGGGAGTAAAACATCTTCCCGAACGAGTCAAGCCTTGCACCTCACACACTTCTTCCTTGATTTCTTTGCCCTTGTACATTACGGTCATCCGTTCATAGTTCCATGGGATGGTTTTGTTGTTGATGATCGGCAGCTGGATTACAGGTGCAATAATAACCCGATCTGTACGTGCTCCTTCCACGAATACAACGGGTTTGTTAGCAACCCCTGGTACTATCACTTTTGGCCTTTCTTGTTTTGCGGAAACTTTGCTCGATGATCCCTCATCGACTATCATAGACGGTTCATCACCATTTTTGTTCTGCTTAGACACCGGCTTCTCCTCCATTAACTGCTTATCTGGCTTGGTTTCATGAGACTTGATCATCATGACAGTTTGTGACGGCTTCTTTGTCTCCCCATTAGCTTGTATGATTTCTATCATGTTAGCCTCTTGATGGGCTGGCATTGGATTTCTATTGATATTTGGAGCTTCGGGGTTTTGAACCTCGATTTTATTAGTATCAATCAGCTCTTGTATTGCATTTTTCAAATGCCAACATTTCTCCGTATCATGGCCTGGTGCACCGGAGCAATATTCACAGCTAATGGTGTAATCCAGATTCTTTGGAGGAGGATTGGGTAGTTTGGATTGTATTGGTCTCAGCATGTCTAGCTGTCTCAGCCTGTGGAACAGACTAGTGTAAGACTCTCCCAATGGAGTGTAAGTTTTCTTTTTCTGTTCCCTTTCTCCCCTGAATGCTGGCCTAGGCCTGAAACCTGGTCCGGGATAGGCTCGTGGGTAAGTATTTGGTGTGACAGGAGCACGCCAATTGGTGTGAACAGGTGGCTGATTGTATGCTTGAGCATGGTTAATGGCAAAATGAGGCTCTGAAGAGTGATAGTAGTGTTGGGATGAATCATGGTGGTAAGCTGATTGGCGAGGTCGTTGTTGATTATAGTAAAGCGGTGAACCTCTGGGTCCCGGCCAAATTCCTGAATCAACTACGGTTGCCTCCTCCCTCTTCTTTCTTCCGATTCCTCCTACCCCGCCTTGAATAGCTTGAGTAGTTGCCTTAATTGCTGAATAGCTCATGATTTTATTTGTCTTGAGGCCTTCTTCCACCATACCTCCCATCTTCACTACCTCGTTGAATGATTTTCCAACTGCTGAAACCAAGTGGGCATAGTAAGTTGGTTCCAAGGCTTGGAGGAAGTAGTCTACCATTTCGCTCTCCTTCATAGGAGGATCCACTCTTGCTGCCTGTTCTCTCCACCGAAAACCATACTCTCTGAAACTTTCATTGTGTTTCTTCTCAAATTTGGTCAAAGATAATCGATCTGGGATGATTTCCAGATTGTATTGGAAATGGTATGCGAATGCCTGTGCCAGGTCATCCCAGGTGTACCATCTTCCATGGTCCTGGCGTGTATACCACTCCAAAGCTGATCCACTTAGACTTTGACTGAAGTAAGCCATCAATAATTCATCCTTTCCCCCAGCTCCTCGCATCTTGCTACAGAAACCCCTTAAGTGGGCTACTGGGTCGCCGTGCCCGCTGTATAGGTCAAATTTGGGCATCTTGAAGCCAACTGGCAATTGTACATTAGGGAATAAGCATAAATCTTTGTATGCTACACTGACTTGCCCACCTAATCCCCGCATGTCTCGGAACGACTGTTCTAGACTTTTGACCTTCCTGAACATCTCTTCTTGTTCAGCATTTTTGGCTGGCTTGTCAATTTCGGTTGGGAGATCAAACCGAGGAGCAGTTGAATTGATTTCGGAGGCTTTGAAGGTGGGCTCCGGGGGGTAATATTGGTTGTCTTGGGCCTGAAATGTCGGCTCACTAGGAGATTTGTGAAATGTAGCAGGGGGAGGTGCTACGAAAACAGGAGTCATAGGTGGAGGAAGGTACGGAACTGGTTTTGGAGGTGGAGACTGTGGTGTCTGAGAGGTGGTGCCTCGGTAGTGCTGATAAATGGGGAAACTTGGGGATAATTCAGTGGTGATATTATCCTGAGTTTGGATCATTGATGGAGCAGGGTTATTTGGGTAAGATGGGGGTAACTGTCCTGTAGACCAAGCTTGGTACATTTCAGCCATTTGCTGCTTGAGCTTAAGCATCTCTTCTTTCATTTTCCCGACATCCATCTCTTCTATCTCCATACCTGTGTCAACATCTGGGATAGACATACTTTCGGGTATTGGTCCTTTTGATCTTGTGTGATAGTGATAATATGCCAGTATACTCTTTAGAAAAACTAACTGGTTGAATTCTGGAAATGAACAAACTTGTTAGTCTTGAGAGTTTAACACATATATAATCACACGTTGAGATGCAATGCTCCTAGACAAATAATTCCTTTCTATTATGCATTCGCTCGGTTGCTTGTGTCGTCCCAGCTTTCTTGAAATTGAAAAATTGTCATTCGCTTTTATTTACTACATATATCTTTATCGTGGTGGTCGAATCTTAGAGATTGCCTACGTATCATGCCGAACATGAATCAGACCTTGCGTAGTTCAGAATAAAGTCAATCACGTTTATTTATTACACAAAGATGGAATTACATTTGAAAACTTTAAGAAAATAGCTTGAAACACACACGCTTAAATCAAAATAAAAGATACAATTCATAACATCTCACAACATGCCCCACTTTCCACTTTTGTTCTCTAATATTGGATTATCTGCTCAATGTGGGGCTTGACCTGGATGGCCTCCCAGCGTACGATACATCCTTTCCAACTCCATTGCTAGATGACGAGCAAAAGTGGGCGCATGCTCTGTAAACCTTTCATAATCCATTCCTTGGCAGTTTACATAACTTTGAGATGTGAAGACTGCCAGGTCGTGGATTTGTGCCCTGAAACCTTGGAGACGTTGGTCTTGATCTTGCAATTGCTGCTGACGAGTGGTGGCTATATCTCTGACACGGTTCTCACGATCTAGAGCTGATTCTAACAAAGCTCGGAGTCTGGCCTGCTCTAATCTTGCTTGCGCTCTTTCCTTGTCGAGGTCTGCTTGTTGGTGTTCTTTGTTGCATCTTCTTGCCTCTTCTAGTTGTGCACGAAGCTGGTCTTCTGATCGCATCCAATAGTCTTTTTCCTTATTGAATTGTGCCTTGTCTTTTTCGGACTGCCTATCTTGGCGTTCCTTGTTAGATCTGGCTTCTTCGTTTAATTGTTGGATCTTTTCTTTTGCTTTGCTCAATGCCCTTTCATTTTCCGCAAGAATGAAATCATAATCTTGCATTCTTTCAAAGAGATTGGCGATGGTTTTTTGATCCTTCCAGCTCCTCTTTGGCGTTTCAGAAATCCTTTTCATTTTTTGGAATCGAGCATGAAGATTTTCATTCTCACAAGATAGACTCTTTTTCTCGCCTTCGGCTTCTTGTTCTTGCAAATCTTTCTCCAAACTGAGGCTTCTTAGATTTTCTTTTAGGGCATGGATAGTTGCTTTGTACCCTTTTTCTTTTTCTCCCCAGATCAACCGCTCTTGGATTTTATCATTGAAGTTTTGAACATGGGGTCTTTTTGTTGGCCTTTTTAGCTCAGGTTCTGGTACATCATCCACGCGAGACCGTTTTTCGAACCACCTTGCATATCCAGGATTCATCTCACCCTTTGTAGTGTCTGGGACTTGAGTATCACTTTTCAAGTATCGACATCCATTCCACATCTGCTGAAGTAGAGCTTCGGGAATAGTGGCTTCTGGGTGTAATTCGATTACTTGCATACTCAAATCTTCATCATCAGGAACTATTTGATATCTCCCTAGTTGCCTTAAGACTCTTAGTGGTGCATATGGCTGAATGCTTCTTAATCCCAATAGTAGTAGATAACTATTTGAGGTTGACATATGTATTACTTCCCTCATCGGGAGCCATCCCAGAGTCCATTCAATTTGATTTGCCGTTAAAGCCTTTAGATGAGATACCCATGCTTCTATCCCTTCTGGAGCTTGATAATTTTTTGTTCTTTCCTCATAGCTCTCGATGCAATTATCATTTTTTGACCCATATTGTATGATCTTGGGCTGTTGTTGGAGATGCTCCATCACCCACATTTGCAACAAAATTTTGCATCCTTCGAAGACCGTTGCTCCTGATTTACATAAAGTCAGAGCCCGATAAATATCTGATAGAATGATGGGGACAAGGGTGTGATTTTCTTTGGTGGTAAGGATTTGCACAACTTTTGCGGTGCGAATATCAATTGTTCGCTCTTTATTTGGGAAAACCATGACTCCTAGAAAAGCCACCATGAAAGCAAATCGACGGTGAATCTGCCAAGTGTCTTTGTTTTGTTTATTAGTAAGGCCTTTTTCATGAATTTCAAACCCATCTGACTTTCCGAACCTTGAATACAAAAAGTTGAAGGAACAACATCCATTAATGACATTGCTTTTCCTGATTTGACTGCTGATGTTCAAAAGACCGAAGAATCGATGTACTGAAGGAGCCTTTGTGAATATCAAGCTTTGATTTCTTAAACTTCCGTCAAAACCAACATAGCCAGCTATCTCCTCTAATGTAGGAGTAAGCTCGAAGTCAGAGAAACGAAAAACATTGTGAACAGGATCCCAGAAAGTTACTAATGCCTTAATCAGATCATCCCTAGGCTCAACTTTCATAATGTCCGTGAGATTTCCCAAATGTTTGACGACCCATCTTTGACCGTCTTCGCCTAAATCATACCACCACATTTGAAGCTGACATAGAAATTCCTCCGTACTTGTGGATGAGGGGCTTTGTGTAGTGCTCATTTTGTATCTGAAATTTAATTTTAATAAAATCAAAATTTATTTTGGAAAAATTTATACTAAAAATCATTTTCGAAATTTTTTCTTTTATTTATTAAATATCTTTATTTCAAAACTATATTTTTTCGAAATTTTTAAAGCAACTCATTTTATTCCTTTCTTCTTACCAAGCTTTTATTTAAGCTGGTCAACAAGCATGTTTGAGGCGAATAAATGCACAAATAACAAGTAGGATGCATCATGATGGTCTTTTAATTTTGGGTTCACCTGTCCTAGACAGACCCAACCCCTGTGTTGAGTCTCCAAGGCCAAATGCATATGATGCAAATATTCGTTCCTACTAGGGATCCGGTACATGGCTGAGTTATTCTAAGTGTAAAACCTTAGGTTGATTGTTCTAAACCTGGCTTACCCAAACGGACAGTTTGAGCCGAAGTGGGGGTAACGTACCGGGAGCACGAAAGTCTGCCCGGCCTAGTTACTTGTCCCAACTCCGTCTTATTTGGTATGACTTTAACAGAAAGGTGGGTCACGCGCACGTGTACACCATAAATTCAGAAGACTCAGAAAGAAGGGGGTTTCGTAGCAGTTGTATATATTCACAATTCAAATAATATTAAAGCGGTAAAAAAAACATTTAGCATATTAGCATATAAACAGTTGAAAATTATATAGTAAGTAAAGCCAATAAAAACAGATATTTTAAGCTCGAATTCTTTAAACCCTGAACCAATGGTTCTGGGTTCATTCCCCAGCAGAGTCGCCAGAGCTGTCGCACCTCCTTTTCGCCGCGCCCGCAGGGCGCGTGGGGAGTTTTCTCCAATTGAAGGACAGTCGAAACGGGATTTGTTTATTTGTTTTAGAGTCGCCACCTGGGAATTTTAAGGCGTCCCAAGTCACCAATTATAATCCCTGAATCGAGGAGAATATGACTCTGTTTATTATTCTGCGAACCAGAAATCCTGAGTAAGGAATTCTGTTAATCCGGAAGAAGGTGTTAGGCATTTCCGGATTCCGTGGTTCTAGCACGGTCGCTTAACTGTTTTTATTATTGGCTTAATTACCTTGATTTTATTAAATACATTGATGTTACATGTTTTTACTACCGCTTATTGATGACCCTTCTTTGAATCGAATTACGCGTACGTATATTCGTGTTAAAAAAATTGCGGACTTGTGTCACGCGTACGTGTACACAATAACTTTTTATAATATATTTATTAAGCAATCATTTTTCGAAATTGTGTTGGATCAAGAATATTTGTTTTTCTTGAATAATGAACCGTACATCTCGGGTTTTTATGAAATTGATTTAACGCCTTTTGGAAAAATCCTTTTATTAAATATTCGTTCGAAATTGCGCGTACGCATAATCCGAATTTTTGCTTTTAAAAATATAATCAGGGTACGCGAACGTATCCCTAATTGTGCAAAATATTCGTAATGATATTAGGGATTTTCCACAAATTGTTTATTATATCTATACATTTTTATGTGAAAATCATGATAAATTCCCATTTAAGGTGCCCTTAAATTCTTTGAAAAGAATTTACAATTTATTAAATGTTGACCGTTGATTATATTTTCCGAATATAAGTTATATTCATTTCAACTATTCAATTTCAAAGGACAGAATACAAATATGATTAATATTATTAAAAAAAAACAAATATGACATATATATATATATATATATATATATATATATATATATATATATATATATATCAAAGAATAAATTGCATATAAAACTGAAAATGAATGATTCATAAAGGAAGGAAATATTTTCCAATTTTTTTTTCATGATTTACTTAATGCAAATTCTATTTCTAATTACCATTGATATCAAGTGTTGCAATTGGTACTTATACATCTCGTTTCATTCTCATATAATCGCTTTTAATCTAATAAGCCTAATTATTTGATCAATTTGTCTTATGAAGGTATATAGGTATCGAGTTTATAAGAAAGGAATTATTATACAAGTTAATTCAATAAAATTACCTTACATGCAACTTAACTGTATATCGTAAACATTCATAACATTTTAACATTGTAACAAGCTACATCATATCACCTTTCGCCAACGTTTATACACACATCTATTATCTTATAAAAATATACCAACAACACCATCTTAACCTTATTTAACAATAAATATCACTACTGTAATTTTCTTGGCACTTCTACATCACTTCTTGCTTAACTAACAACAAAATTAAATAATGACCAACATTCATGCCATATTCCCTACTTTGACAATTTAATATGATTAAACTAATGAGATAATGAGCTAATATTATTACAAATCTTTATACGAACTTTTAAAGTAAGACAATTAGCTCATAGCTATCAAATTGAATTCACTACTAATTAACTAACATAAAACAAAAATGAAATTTAAATTGATGAACTTGGACAAATAGAAAACAGAATTTCAATTCAAACTTCATTGATGAGTCATGTTGAATCTCTTTCCAACTTAAAATTTAAAAGACATGTACCTGGTATTGGAAAACAAGAGAAGATGAAGCTGAGAAGCAGCAACAGTAGTAACAATGTAGCACAACAACGACAGTCCAGCAACACAGGAATAGACCAGTAACAGTAGGAATAGTAGTAAACCCAGGAGACTATAAACGACTCCAAGTATAGAGAAGAAGTAAAAGGCAGGAAGGTTCTGACTATTTCAGATCTTAAGCGAGGCAATGAAACAGTAACTATTCTTTTCAACTTCAAAACTCTCCAAAATGAATTCTGTCCCTGTATATTCAGTGTATCCAGAATGTATATCGGGTGTATACTTCTCACTCCACCCCCTCTTTTTTTCTTCTCTCTATCTAGTTTTTCCTCTCTTTTTTTCCACCCTTCTTCCTAAATTTTCTCTTCTATTTATAGCAAAATTTTCGAAATTTTCAGATTTATTTTTTTATTATTTTATTATTTTTTTAATTAAAAGAAATCCCACTTACAAATTGCTTTTATTTTTTTAGAAAAAGAAATCCCACCTTTATTTACTTTTATTTTTAAAATTCCAACTTTAATTACTTTATCTTATTTAAAATCCCACTTTTTATTTTTTTTAAAAGAGAATCTCACTTTATTTAACTTTTCTTTAAAAAACAAACCACTATCTTTTCTTTTTCTTTTAAAAATGCTACTTTCAATTACTTTAAATTTTTTAAATTTTCAGATACCTTTATATTTATTTTTTAATTCCAACCTTCTTTTACTTTTAATTTTTTTTTTTTTTTTTTTTTTTTTTTTTTTTTTAAATTTTCTACATTCTTTTACTTTTTTTTTTTTTAAAAAAAACATTCCCGAAATTATTATATATGTTTTTTTAAAAAAAATAAAAAATAAAAATAAAAAAAATAAAATAAAATATTTTCGGATTTTTTTATATATAAAAAAAACAAAAAATAAAACTATTAATAGTGATAATTCACCTTTTATTTTTTATTTTTTTGGTTTTGTTTTGTGTTGGACAAAAATGAAGATGGGGTGTTGGGTTAATGGAGCGGACCGGGTCGACCCGGTTTGAAACGGACCGGGTCATGGGGAAAGTTGGGCAATTATTTGGGCCTGTGGTTTGAAATTGAAGAAGTGGCCCAATCCGATTTTTCTTTGTATTTTTGTTCTCTTTTCTTCTTTTATTTTTCTAAAACTAAATTATAAAAGTACTTAAATTATTATTAAGAACTAAATTAAGTTATAAAAGCGCAAATTAACTTCCAATAACAATTAACGCACAATTAAGTAATAATTAAGCATAAAATTGTTCATTTGGACATTAAATGCTAAAAATGCAAAAGATGCCTATTTTTGTATTTTTTTATTAATTTAACAAATAAACATGTATAGACAAACATACAAATAGTTACACAAAATATCACAAAAATTGCACACCAAGAAAAATTATTTTATTTTTTGAATTTTTTGGGAGTAATTCTCATATAGGGCAAAAATCACGTGCTTACACATGTCATCTTTGAAAATTCTCCTTGTATGGCTTTGTATATTTATTTGGTAGAGCATTTCTCCATCTTTTGGACATCCTCTTCTGTAAATCTTGCATCTGCAAAGTAACTCCTTCCTTTGAATATCTTTTTGATAACCCATGATGGATTCTTTGGCTCTGTAGTCCAAACTGTGTTTCCTTTTACATAGTATGTATGTATCCATGGCACCCATAATTTCTTCTTTCTTGTGCAAATATTCTATAGTAGCTTGCATATGGATACTTTGTTCCACATCTTCACATTGATAAAATTTAGGCCCCCAGCTACCTTTGGTGCACACAGTTTGTCCCAGTCTATCAACGCCTTCTGTATTAGTTCAGCATCTCCTGTCCATAGAATCTCCTACAGTTTGCTTCTATGAATTGGATACTTTTCTTAGGCAAGATGAATATCTGAGCCCAGAATGTTTGTATAGAAAATAACACACTCTTTGCTAGCACTACTCTTCCTGCATATGAAAGAAATTTTGTTGTCCAACTTTGAATCCTGCTTAACATCCTCTCTATTAAGGGCTCACATTGAATAGAAGACCACCTCTTAGTACTCAGTGGGACACCCAGATATCTGAAAGGTAGTTCACCTTTTGTGTAGCCTAATATGTCCATAACTTACTGCTGAAGCAAGTTGTTCACACCACCAAAATAAATGCAGCTTTTGTTCGGATTTGCAATTAGACCCGAGGCTGTTGAAAATATTTGAAAGTGCTGGTGTAGTATCTTAACTGATTTCATATCTCCTATACAGAATAAAAGTAAATCATCTACAAATACCAACTAAACTAGGTTGACTCTAGCACACCTTGGAATTGGATGGAATTTGAACTGTTTGTTGACCTATAGTACCTTTAGTGATCTACTTAAGTACTCCATAGCTAGTACAAATAAGAATGGGGATAGTGGATCTCCCTGATTCAGCCCTTTCCTTGCCTCAAATGGTACATAAGACTTACCATTGATTAACACATAGTAGGACACAGTTATGATACATGCCATTATCCAATTCACAAACACTTCGGGGAAGCCCAATAGCCTCATCACTTGTTCAATATACACCCATTTCACAGAGTCGTAGGCCTTCTGCATATCTATTTTGAGCATACATCTAGGAGAGATGTTCTTCCTTCCACAACCTTTGACTAACTCATGGATCATAATGATATTATCTGTAATCAGTCTACCAGGTACAAAGGCTGTTTAGAAATTATCTATTAGTTCTGCCATCACATCATGAAGCCTCGCTGTGAGCACTTGAGATATTATCTTGTAAAGGATTGTGCATCATTAAATTGGCCTGAAGTCCTTAATGTTTGTTGGATTCTGAAACTTTGGTATCAAAGTAATGGTTGTGCAATTGATGGCTTTACACATATCAGCACTTTCAAAAAACTCTATAACTGTTGCAGTCACTTCCTCACCCAATATGTGCCATGTCTTTTTGAAGAAGAAAGAGTTATAACTGTCATACCCTGGTGCCTTGTTGTCATCAATGTCCATTATATCTTGTTTCAGCTCCTCTTTGGTAACTGGTTTTATAAGCTACAATTGTTGCATCCTATTTAAAGTATGTCCATTCTACATGATCTCTGGGTTGACTACTGGTAATTGAGTTGTTGCAGTACCAAGCAATCCCCTATAGAAGCTCAGTATTTCTTCCTCCACTTCAGTTGGACTTTGTAGGATTTGTCCAGTGCTAGTGACTAGTCAGCCTATACTATTCCTTGCTTGCTCATTTTTCATGAAAGCATGGAAGTATGTTGTATTGGAATCTCCAAGTTTAAGCCACTGAATTCTTGACTTTTGTTTCAGTACACTTTCCTCAACCATCAACCATTTCTCCAATTCTAACTTTGTAGCCTTTCATAATCTTGGCCTGGGATAGTCATTTGGGCTTGTATGCTTTCCAGTGTTTCCCTTGCTGTTTGTATCTTACACCCTATACCATTAAACTCTTGTTTGTTCAGTTGTTTTAGGGCTCCTTTCAGTGTTTTGAGCTTGTTCCACACAAAAAGCATGGCAGGTCCTCTTTTGCTACTCCTCCAGCATTGCTTTACAGTTGCATCAAATTTACTTAGGCTTGCCAAGTAGTTGAGAAATTTGAAAGGACTCATGCCTACCTGGTTAATAATATCAAACCCCACATTTCGAGGACAATGATCAGAAAAACCTAGATTCATAATGACTCCCTCCATATAAGGCCACTTTTGTATCCATTTTGCATTTGCCAGGATTCTGTTAATTCTACTATGGACATAGTTGTTAGACCATGTTCATTGTCTTCCCACAGTTTTCAGCTCATCTAATCCTTTATTAATTAAGAAGCTCTTAAAATCCCTTATCTCAAACTCCTGAACATGGTTACCATTAATAATATCCTCACTAGCCAGGATAGCATTAAAGTCACCCATTATTAGGCTAGGGCTGTTGATTCCATGCATCGTCTCTTTTAAATCCTCCCATAAGTTTTTCCTATCTTGAATAGTGTGTTTAACATAGACTGCACCATAGTTAAAATTGGTTCTGTGCTGAATCATAGTTATCTTTCCCATTATAAACTGTTCATGAGCTCTGGTCATCGAGTAATCACCTAATTTGGATCCCATACTACCCATATTCTACAACTAGGAGCTTCATTATAATTATCAACCCATTTCCAGTTACTAAATATCTTTTTCAGTATTGAATCTGCATTGCTTCTCTTTACTCTATGCTCTATAATGTCCACAAGTACCACTTTATTTGCTCTACAATTTTTTTTAGTTCTTTTTGCTTATATACTTTATTCATCCCCCTAACATTACATGCTATAATGTTCATTATGATATGGATATTTGTTGTGGGCCTCCTCCCCTATTATTTCTGCTCTGTTGTTCTCTCACACCTTGGGCTTCAGATAGTTGTACTATCTTCTGTGTTGTATCAACTAGCGCTTTGAAAGCATTGCCAATGTCCACTTCTTTCTCCTTCGTAGCTCCTGTATTCTTTTTTGTTGCAGATTTTCCTCGAGCAATTTGCCATTATGTTTCAACTACCTGTTGGTTTAGGTGTTCATTTCCTGCTGACTCCAGCTGATCAAGGAATCTACCTTGACCATTAATTTTGTCCACAACACGATCTAGTGCTCTAACTAGTTTCCATTTCTGCTTTATTTACATGCCTTTCTGTAGCACTCCTTCATGCTTCTGCTTATTTTGATCCCTACACGAATGGCCTATTGGTATCATGTTTGACAGTACTGTGGTTTCCAATCCAATTGAACTATCTGTTCATTCACCTTGCCTCTATGATCATACAGTTTAATTTTCTCTGAAAGTGGCCTTGTAACGTCCATTTCAATCAGGACCCTTGCATAGGAGACTCTCTCAGCCACTGTAGTACAAGCATCAACATACAATGGCTTTCCCAAACCACTTCCAATTTTATTTAGGGCCTGTTTTCTCCAGTAGTTGAGTGGCAGTTTTGGGAGCTTGGCCCATAGGGGAGTGATTTTCAACACTTCTTCATTGAAATCAAAGTTTTCCGACCATGGTCTAATTATAATTGGCCTACTATTAATTGTATAAGGACCTTTCAGCATCACATCCTCCCTCTCTTCACTATTATTTAACATAATTATGAAATACCCATCATTATGGAAGAGTACCTTAGGTTTATGAACATTAATCCACTGATTAGCTATGAATCTCTCAATAGCCCTAGTAGATGGTGTATTCCCCTCCCTCCACATAGAGAATAACTGCTCGATTCCCCTTCTAGTTCTCTTCTTCGATGTCCTCTTCCATCAATTGTACCACTGCTTCACCATCTTTCATCACTGGGGTATGTAGGTTAGATTCATACCTTTTTCTGCCAATTTATTTTCCTGGAATAGCCCTGCCCATGATCTTCTCGTCTCCATAGTTTGTTCGTTTTTTTTTGCTGATTTTTCTTCTCGTTGTCAATCTCTACACCCCTTGTTCCTTTGGTGGACTTGCATGTACTGTTCCATTGGTTTGCGCCTTGCTCGAGCTTGGCTGCTCAATTGTAGTCGTCACTATAGCGATTCTTTTCCCAGAGTTAACCACATGTGTCAATTGATTGCTTAAACTCGCTGGCGTTACCATTTTTGCTCGAGAACTGCCCAAATTTGGCCAATTTGGGTCACTATCACTGTCTTGGTCCTAGTCTTCCTCTTGCATTTTTCCTTTTACTTTAGCAGTTCGTTTCCCTTGCTCGCGCGTGATGATGTCCATTAGTTTCCTTTCTACTACTGGCGTTTTGTTGGTGTTCTTCTTCGCTCTTCCTCTTCCCCCATTTCCGGCGGTGGCGCAGGTTAGCTAGCTCACCTAGCGTGCGACGAGAGAGAGAAAGTCTTATTCAGTTAGTACTATTTTTATTGTTCATCACCACTATTTTTTTGTGCATGCAGAGTCAATTTTAAATGAAAGATACATATAATTTAGCCATAGTTTAGTATGGAGTATTATATGTTGTAAACACTAAGTGCATGTAATTTCTTTTTTCTTTTTGAAAAAAGTTGGGGTGGTGGGTATGTTGATGCAGCAACAATCTGGCTCCATGAAGTAGTTGGGATGCATTTAGACCTCACATGCAATGTTTCTTTTCATATATTAAAGCCGATCTACTTCTTTTGATCTGAATGCATAATATCATGGGCCAATCCATCTCAACAACCTCTAAATTTTCAGTTGTCCCAATCCTTGACCTTAAATGATGATGAGACCCACTTGATTAATTGATGATTGAGTGACTTTTCAAGGTCCTGGTTTTGAATTTGTTACACTAAATAATACATGAAAATCCAGAATGTCTAAGAGACCCTCATAAATGAACTACTAGTATATAAGAACATGCTACAGGTATAGGATAAAATCAAAAGCTAACGACAAAAAGTTTCTTCTTTTATCAAATGTTGGAAAGTGTTAATTATCTGGTTTCTTGCTTAATGGCTGGATTATGTCTACGATTGATTCTAATTATGGATGGACAGCCAGAGTCAAACATAAAATATCTTAACAAAACCTGCATGATTAGCTTAATTGACTTTAAAGATTTGCCTTTTAATAAGACTACAATGAGAACCACGCATAGAAACAGATTGCTTTTTAGTACTAAACTCTGCCTAATTAAGAAATTGTTGCTCTAAGTTACAAATTTATAGGTATGATTGAATAATAAAAGAAAAAGGAGTACGAGCATGCATTTTCTTTTCTTTTTTCTTTAATATGGGTCATAGACAAGATCATTTCTACTATTTGAACTAAAAGAGTAGTAAAAGTTATCTTTGGGAATTACTTTAGTAAGATCATTAAAAAATTGCCTAAAGTATATACTCATTTAGTATTCAACTGTTTCTTGGAAATTGCCTGTGGTCAAGGAGCTAGTTACAACAAGTTACACCTAATGGGACACATGGTTCCTTTGTTACATGGTTCAAAGTCCAATACTTGTTTGTTCTTGGTAACAGACAGTTCAGTGCATAAGATATTATGTGCTTATTAAGGGTTCGGGAAATGGCCGTATCCTAAGGGATGTGATGTAATAATCTATTCTAATATAAACATTAATGATTGATTTTGCAGTTTAAACCTTTGACCTATAAATTACACGTAAACAACTTTACTATTACTCCAAGCGCTCCCTTCAACTTTACCCTTCTTGGTATTAGTAGGTGAAATTCAAAGGTCAAATGCTCTTCACTATTATCCATAATTTAGATGCTGATACAGAGACAGAGATTCAATTATCAAGAAAGGTAAGTGGTTTGAAAAGAAGCAAAAGGACAGTTCAAGAAAAGTGAAAAGAGAAAAGGTCAGCTTTGCCATTGTTACAGATAGATTTTCCCAATAACACAATGTTGTATTATTTTGGTGTCCCCTTACTCTTAACGTTCAAATTTACCCTCTTGTCCTCTTCCTCTCTCTATCCACCTTTAATTCAAACTTCAAATATTTCAAAGTTCAAATTTTTATAGTATCTGTCCTAAGCTAACTTGGGTATAAAATTCTACTGCTCTACTGAAAATTACTGTTGCTCTCCTCGTTCAAAAAAGGAAAGTGCTTTTAATGCTGGTAAGCTCCTCAAACTCACTCACTCATTCACACACTAACATTCAATTCTCAAAAGCTAAAGCCTTTTTCTTGATTCTTTGCTTTCTTGTTATTTCTTCTTTCTTCATTCTGAAGGCTTTTAGTAATCAACTACTGAAAGAATAATCAAGAAAAGTGAAGTTTTGCTTAGTTCTTTCTGGTAAGAAATGGTGTACATTATTTTGATTTTAATGCCATTTCCTGTGCTTTTTCTTTACCAATTAAATAAATGATGCATTTAGAGCCAGAAAGATAGATTTTTTCTCCCTTTTCATAAACCTTTATTGACTGAATTATTTGGTAGATCTTCATTTTGCTGAACATTTGAGTCTGTCCAGACAAACATGCATTATGATAGCAGTTTCAAGTGAGTAATTCCAATCTAAAAATCTAATATTGAAACCCCTTTCCAGTTATGAGAAAATGTGCACATCTTCCAATGACATTGACATATGCATGGGGACAAAGGTGTCTGGAAATTTTCCTTTTGCTCTGTTCTAAACGCATGCTTCACTACTCTCTCTGTTCAATTTTTCTCCCTTTCCTGCAAAGAATGCTTTCCTTTATCTTTTTCCTTTCATCATTAAAATACCCCCCCCCCCCCCAAAAAAAAAAAAAAAACTCATTCTCTATCTCTTTTTTATTTTTAATTAGTTTTTGTAATTGCTTTGGGGGATGCTTGTTATTATACTCCTAAAAAGGTGTACTTGGATATTTCTGCCTTTGCTGCAAAAGGGGTGTGATTAATATTATTTACTCCTTTGAGATTAATAGTTAACTGATTTTTCCTGCTTTTATTGGGGTTGTATATTTTTTACTTCAAATTAGTTTCAACTTTCAATTCCCATGCAATATAGAGAACTTGATGCCTTCTGTATACTTCAAAAACTGATTGATCCTCCACTTCTACAGATCAAGACTTAAAAAGTGGTAGAAGATTGCATCATTGAACATTTTAAGAAGGTGAAATGCCGCGATCAAGGTGAGTGACTTGGAATGGCTTGAACTCCCTATCAAATCAGTAGGAGTTATATTTTCTCCTGTAATTCATTTTATTATGTGTAACGTACGAGACATCTTTGTTTCCTCCCCCCCCCCCCCCCCCAAGAATCTTTTGAATTCCCACTGCTTAGCTTTCAATTCGCCTATGACTATCAAATAAATTGTGAATAACCGGTCTTTCATAGAGGGGCTGTGCTTGAGTACAATTTTGTCTAATTTCTAACAGCACTTTTCCCTTTGTTTTTAATTTTGAGGGAATAGGGGATCAGAAATGCCTCAGAGGCAATCTCCTCGAGTCCCTTTGCAACTCAGAACATCAAGCTCTGATTCTGATCCTCTACACCATCGATCAGTGACTGACCGGAGTCCTAAATTGGCTGATCGCCGTTCGCCACGAGGCGCTCAATCTGATCCACTGAATCAAAGGAAACTTGGAACAAGAATTGCAGATTTGGAATCTCAACTTGGGCAAGCACAAGATGAGCTCAAATCTCTGAAGGGGCAGTTAGCTTCAGCTGAGGCTGCAAAGAAAGCAGCTCAAGAACAGCTTGAGAAGAAAACCAAGAAACCAACTGTTACTGAGCCTGAGCAAATCCAAGAAACAAACAACAACAACCCAACCCATGAAATTGCAGATGATGACAAGAAAGAAACGGATGTTTTTGAAGTTCCAGTTGAGAAGGAAACAGTGGAGCCTCCTCCAAATGTTGAAATAAGTCACCCCTCTGTTGAAGAGAACCTGAAAAGTGCAAATCCTTCACCTCCTGAACCACCAACCATTGCTGAACCGGAGAAACCATCAGTTGACGAGCTGAATTTGAAGGATGAAGAAATAAGCTCACTGAAATCCAAGTTGGAGGAGAAAGAAAAAGAGCTTCAGATTTTTTGCCAAGAAAATGAGAGCCTGAGAACGGAGCTGAATGAAAAAATGCTAGAGATTTCGTCCGCTAAGGTCAAGGAAGAGGAAACGTGCCTCAAGCTAAACCAAGTAACACGAGAGCTAGAAACAAGCAAGAATGATGCAGTTAATATAGAGGAGAAACTTGAGGTTACTGAAAAGGCAAAGGAGGCATTAGAAAATGAGATGAAGAAACTGAGAGTCCAAACAGAACAATGGAGGAAAGCTGCAGATGCTGCAGCAGCAGTATTAGCGGGAGGCGTGGAGATGAACGGGAGAAGACTATCTGAGAGGTGTGGATCAATGGATAAGCATTATGGTAATGTATTTGAACCAGCAGTTGGAGGATACGGCAGTTACATGGGTTCGCCGGGGTTGGTTGATGATTCTGATGATGTTTTTGGACATGGGAAGAGAAAAGGTTCTGGTATTAAGAAGTTTGGTGACCTCTGGAGGAAGAAGGGCCAGAAATGAGTGTCTTTTATTGAACACTTGAGAACAATGTATGTTAAGTATGGCCAGCAAAAATGGTTCCTCACCATTTTTAACTTTCTTGTCTAATGTATGGATCTTTTTCTTGGCATCTGGCAACTATTATATGCTTGTGTTAAATTTCTGTTGTTAGTTGTCTTCTTTCTCTCTGGCTTAGCTTGATGCTAACCTGTCATTCATGACAGTATCTTTAGATCCATAACTAGATGTTTTCGTGTGGTGGATAACGATGTTCGTTGCTTGGGATTGAATGCAATTATGCAATACCCATTCGAATGTCAGCAGTAAACACAAGCTAGACTAGAAACATGAATCATGCTTACTATACAGAAAAGTTAGCGTAAAATGGCATTGGCCGGAGAACCTATACCACTGAAAAGTTGATTGAAATTCCGTATTAAGATTTCTTCTTGCTCGGGGTCTTGGATAACAAGAATTACCTACCTCATAGAACTCAGTCACATAAGAAATGAAGTTCGTATCTTCGAAATGTCAAGTAGTTGTCTTTTCTTTTAAGGCAAAAAAAGATGATGCACAAAAAATCGAAGTTGGTAGAATCTGCTTTTAGTGTCCATTTAAAATCGATACTAAAACGTGTATTGATTTACATGTTAATTGGGCCTCAACATTGTGATTGCCTGCAAATCTTTTACACGCACCAGAGAGGTGCACATAAACCTCATGTTCCTAAAAAATGTATTAGAGGCATTTCCTCTGTGAAATCACAGATCACAAAATTGTCTTATTCCTTTTTTTAATAACTTCAATTTAGTCTTATGAATTTCAATAACACAAGAATAAGAAATATTAGATAGGTTCTATCCCGCTAAACAGTTCTAATTGTATTAAGTGCAATAGAAACAAAATAGCGCGCAAGCTACCACAGTTATTTTAAGAAAAATGTAGCTCTTAGACAGCCATCATCATCTCCTAATCCGCTTCACCACTTCATTCAACAAAACCTCACCTCGTTACCTTGAAACTCTGCAAATCAGAAGACAGCAAAATGAGATGAGAAAGCTGCCATAGAACTACTTTTGACACTGACCACCTTGATATGGTCAAGAACCACAAAAATGATATTCTAATGCTATTGTTTCTGAATGTCAAAAAATGGCACACGCAATTACCCCCCCCCCCTCCCCCCCCACAAAAAAAAAAAAAAAAAAAATCCTCCAAGGCCAATTTCACATAATCTTTCAACCTTGCTAAGAAAAGAACCATGGAACTAAATGTTGTAGTGGATTTGACAATGTGAAACTAAGTTTATGTGATTGGTCAGATACAAGTGTTTTGCCAGGATATCCTAAATGGTACACTTTACCATTGCTGTTTCATTAGAAATTGTATCTTTTGAATGGGAAGGTGTAATCTCAATAGTCTAGGAGAGACTATATATTCAATTTGAGCCATATAATAACACCATCAATAATCTCTTTTGAGAAAAGGGGTAAAACCTGACCCCAACTCAGCCCCAAATTCAGATTTCTCTTTTCTTGTACCAAGAAGCCTAGTTCAGTAAGTAAAGCATACCCTGACCTCAGCTGACAAAGTCCGATTAACATCCATGAAGTGTGTGACCATCTCATCTAAAAGTTTAAGCTGTTAGAGATAACATACTTTTATTTACTTAATTATGTCTTCAACAAGCCCCCTCACGTGGGGGCTTAATTCTTTTTTAGGAGCCAAGCAAGTCAAATTTTTTTATTTGATATCGGTGGCGGTGAGACTCGAACTTAGGACCTCTGCTTGCTCTAATACCATGTTGAAGTGTGTGAACATCTCATCTAAAAGCTTAAGCTATTAGAGAGAGCACACTTTTCTTTACTTAATTATGTCTTCAACAATCAATGAAACATTTTATGCAAAGCAGAACATTTAGGCAATTCTAGGGCACATACCTTCACCCTTTTCATAAGGTCTTTGGCTTTCTGATCATTCTTAAAATGATCACGCACCGGCTGCATATCAAATTTGGTTGTGTCAGGAGGAAAACTGAAGAAAAGTGGAATCACAAATATATAAACTATACAAAAATGAATAATTAAATTGTGGCGTTCTGATCTTGAGTAACAGTAGACTATTTAACATTAACTATACCATCTGAAGCTCATAAGATACCAGAAATCATGTGTGCAATAACTTAATTTACTATTAGTTGATGTATTTCAAATATGATTGATTACACTCAGTATATACAATAAGGACCTAGAAATTCAAAACATAACTTTAAGATGTAAAAATATGCTACAAACAAAGAAGTTTTTCTAGGGTGTTAATGCTATATTAATCATGATGTAATAACATCAAGACACCAACTATCAAAAGATTACTTTTCACATTAATGCTACTACAGTAGAAGTAGCATATTCAGAGTCGATGCAAAATGAAAGAGAAAATTTGCAAATGTATATACATTATACTTCAAACAAGGACTGCATAAGATATTGGCATATATACCAAATACCAGGAGCTCAGTAAGATGTATTCATCTACCTCTAGTATCTTATTTATTGCTTTTGATAATGCAGGTTTCAGGTCCGCAGGATGCAAGTTCCCATTTTCATAGTCAGCAGCCAGTTCTTCAAAATTCTTGAAGATCCTAGTGTGGGGAAGAGAATAAAACAAAATATAAGCTAAAAACAGTACTTTGGTTAGCAAATCAGCTGAATGGATATGAATAAATGCATGACATGACTCACTTGTCGCCACCATTCTCAGTATTTCGTTCGATTTTGAACTCATTAAACCAAGGGATGACGATATACTTGATGTACTCCAGACATGGATTCTTTTCTACAACCTTCGGTGGACAAAAAGCCTTCTTTACCTTGAGATTTACATCTGCCTTTGATGTTCAAGCATGGTACAGGAAAAAAAAATACATAAGTAAATTAGAACATCAGAGACAATGAAGTAGACCTGTTAATTAAGAACAATGACTCTCCACCTAAAAACTAATGTAGCACGGTGTTACATGTAACTAATATATATAGCTAGATAGCCTAGAGGTAAAATCTGAAAAATACCTCTTCATCCTCCATGTAGATAGAAGAAGAGGGGTCACTCTTTGACATCTTCTCTTGACCTTCCTGCAAACCAGGGAGCATGTCTGCACGCCAATATGATAAGAAAACAAATATATTAGATAAAGGGGTTAGTCAAGTGAAAAGAGTTTTGAATTCTAGAATACAAAAAGATCATCGTACGATGAGACAATATAATAGGCTTGTTTTTCCTCTTGGTATCATCACAGTACTCTCTTGCAAGTACATTAACCTTTCGCTGGTCCATGCCTAGTTGACAGATATCAGCCTATTAAGAGAAAAATTCCATATTTAGCTGGTAAAAAAATAATTAAAACAAATAATCACCACTGTGGCATTGACCACTATTAAAACAGAAGATTGAACAAAAACAGACATAGAAATAGGCAACAAATGAAACAAAAAATTATGCAGCTTTCTTATATCTGTACATATGAGAAGCATATGCCACTGAACTAGAAACCCAAGGCAAGCAAGCTCTACCCATATGGAGATAATTTAAAACAACTGATAATGCTTTTTTACTCATTGACTTAGACAAGCAAGAACAAGGTTGTCAACTTTCATTGCAGGGCTAACCAAGACAAGCAAGAACTAGGTCTCAAATTAGATAACAGGAGTAACTTTGCATCCTAAAACAAGAATAGTAGTGAAGGTGCTTCTGTTTTTCCTAATAGAGCCTTAGATGTCAAACAAAGGATGCTTATATTAAACTTATCCAGCTAATTGAACAACAAATAACTTTTTTGAAATAGTTATAAGAACAGATTACCTTAAGGAAGAATATGTCAGCGCATTGCATGCATGGGTAAAAAATCTGGGCTGCGGTCAGCTCATCTTGCTCAGACCGACCCATAATTTGGCAACACCTTAGAATGAAGAAAAAACATGTAAGTAATAACTGACTGCTCCTTTTAGCATAAGAAAGAGAGTTTTTGATGCATTAGCCTTTACCTTAAAATCCGTGGAAGCTTGTTCCTTCGAGCTATGTCCATAACAAGAGGCCAGTATTCATGAGCTCTGGAGTTAATCTCTTTCGAAGACCACAGAAATTCCACTTGATCCCCTTCAAGATTCATTCCCACACCCTTCCATAACTCAATCAAATATTGGCCAACAACCTCAATTTTCTTCAAATCACCACCCATCTTGTTATTTAGCTGCGCAAACCAATCTGCAATCCAGATCTTCACCTTGCAGCCGGCAGAAGTCAGTTTGTTGACATTGAGTGCCTTCAAAACTCCCTGTTAAGCAAAGAAGTTATATAACAGGAAAAAAAAAAGTCACAACATGCTAAAAGAACATATTAGTGCACACAAGCCCCTCCCGTAAAATTTCATAGCCATCCTGTACTAATGTAACAGGAAGAAAGAAAGCCATAAAATATAATTTTATGTAAAGGCTTGTCAATAAAAGCAATTGATCATGAATTAATTTCATTGTGTGACACGCAAACAGTTCATTGGGACTTTTTAGTCAATCTCCACCCTTGAACAAAGACAGGTGAACAGTGCTCCATCTGGAAGAAGTATATTACGACTACCAATCATGAGAACAGGAAAAACAGTCATGTTCAAGTAGAATTAACAAACCTTAATCAAAAAAAAGAAGAAGTAGAATTCTAAACAAACTAAGCCACACACATTGCGCAATCCAGACACTTTGCAAATGGCATGATTTTTATCATCTTCATTACTGTAAGTTAGAATGCCCTCAGGGAACTCACATCTATGTACCTGAGCAATATGCATTCGACCAGATGGCTCAAAACCATCATAGCAGACGGGCTGCGGCTTCTTTGCTAACAGATTCATCAACTCATCCTCCTGTATGCATTCCTCCCCAATACTCCTAATAATCTTGAACCTCTCCTCCACACTCATCCTAAAACATTAGCATAATATAACAAATTCAATCTCAAATCTGAACAAAAATGCATTCATATGCAAACAAGAAAAACTATTCCATAGATGTCACCATAGAAATCAATGAATCCTCAATTCCAAACTAATTGGGATGGCTATATGAGTTACTTTTTCATTTTTGATGGTGGTGGTGTCCGGGCTAGTTTGTGGCACCTCGACTACTCCACTGGGCACTTGGTACCTCCAACTAGCACATGTACCGGGGTAACTCCACCTACCAAGGCTTAGGCAGATGAAAAAAATTACCTAATGTAGTATTTATTTGCCTTCCATTGGGATTTGAACCTAAGACGTCATGATTCTCCTCCTAGTTTATTGACTACTGGGACATACCCTTGGGTGCAGGACGGCTATATGAGTCTTCTATGTTTCACGCTATTCGGGTCCATTTCATTCCAATGATAAATAATTTGTCAGAGCTCTCTATAAATCTCTAAGATTACAGGTTATTAACAGAATTCACTAGCTCTTCAGAAATAAAAAATACTCCAAATAGAAATTATATGATCCGTGAGAGCAAATAGAGGCAGAGGCTTACTGGGAAGTGGCAATGGAAGTGTCGGATGAAGAAGCCTTCAATGAGAGTGCAACAATGGCATCTGAAGCCTCTTGATTATTCATTATCCTGCAAATGAATTAGGGTATTATGTGATATTTCGGAAATTACACAGCAAAAAAAAAAAATCTTGAAAGAGACTTACTGGGAAGTGGAAATTGGAGGTTTAGATGAGGAATCCTTCAAAGAGAGAGCATTAATGGCTTCCGAAGCCTCTTGATTATCCATCTTCCTCTGCAGCCCATGTAGAATGATCAGAGTATCTATCGCACTTCCCCTAGGTTTTTAAAATTTATACTATCAGCTTTAATCTAACGGATGCTGTAAAATCTATTTACACTTTACAGTTGAGTCAATGAATTTATTAAGCAGATGGTAAAAAGTAAACACCTGAACCGCGAAGTAGGGGAAATGTTTCTCTCTCTCTCTCTTTTTTTTTCCGAGACTGGGAAATTGGCTAAATAATTTATTTTTAATTTTTTTTCATCACCTTTTTTAAGAGTGAGAGAAACTCGTTGCTTGTTTAATTTCTGTAATCAGTTCTTATTATGAATTGAAGAAATAAATGCGTCTATTTCCTAAAATGTCGGGCGAACATGCTAAAATCTAGCAAACCCGAAATTATTCCCTACAATTTGATTTCTTACTGGGTTGGGTTATACCCGTGGACTGTTCAAGTCCATCTACCAAGCCCGACGCACAGGATGAGAATAGAAGGTAAAAATATCATGGCCTAGCCAGTTTTCGGACTGGTCATTCAAAAATAGTCAGTATTTGCCAAGTCATTGAAAAATAACCACTATTTTGCTGTAACAGAGACCGATCCAGCATAATATACTGGAGTTCGGTGCATCTGTGTATGAACTTCCACCATATTATGCTGGAACTCCAACACGCGAAAAGTTCCAACATAATATACTAGAGATTCGAGCACCTGTGTATGAACTTCCTGCTTATTATACTGGCCCGGTATACTTTGCTGAAACTCCAGTATATTATGCTGGAGTTCTAATATACTTATGCTGGAACTCCATTATATTATGCTGGAGTTTCCAGTATACTTATGCTGGAACTCCAATATAATATGCTGGAGTTCCGGTATACCTATGCTGGAACTCCAGTATAATATACTGAAGTATTTTCCGGATTTTGAAAGTGTTTTCGTTCAAATTTATCTTTACATGAAAAGTGACTAAATTTCGATTGCTTTTGAAAGTGTGACTATTTTTAAATGACCACTTGTAAATCTGGCTATTTTTGAATTTCTCCCGAATAGAAGGGCTCGCTGGTAAATGAGGCCCCAATAAAAGATGGATTTTATCGATTTTTATCTAGCTATGCTATATTAGAAATTTATTTACCTATGTTCTCTATGTTTTGCAGTTTTTAACAAGTATCTAGGTTTTTCTTATAGATTGTATACAATGCTTCTTAAAAGGCTCTTGCCCCATTATTAGTATATTCAATTAAGAGATTCAATTACATCCTTTCCTTTTTTTTCCACCTCTCCTCTTCTCTCCTTTTTTTTAACATCAAAATCCCTTAATCCACGCCCATGATCTCCATTTTCTCTCTTCCCACCATTTTTGATAGCTTTATATTATATAAAAATATTCAGAAATTGTATAATAATTGTATTCATAATTATATTTGAATTGTGTCAGATACATTAATGCCTAAAACATAAATGTATCATACTTGTATCACAATTGTATCTAACTTGTATTTGGTACATTAATATCCAAAATAATACCTGATACAATAATAATAAATTAATATACAATTATCATATTTGTGATACAAACTATGAAATTCGTCACGAACTCACAACTACTCATAATAATATACAATGAATATACAATTATCATACATTTCTAATACAATTCCTGCAATTATGATCTTATTAAAGTTTCAATCACAACTCTACACTAAAAATTTAATATAATCATATTATAATTGTATTAGTATTGTATCGAGTATTATTTTGGATATTGATAGATCATATACAAGTTAAATACAATAAAAAATTTTAGAAAGAAAGAAAATAAGATTCAAATTCAATGCTGAAGAAGGAGCGAATGTTATGCTAAGCTAGCCACCCCTCCCCTTCCACTCAACCAGTGATGGCAAAATGATACAAAAATAGTTATTCATCCATATTATCTACTAAAAAATGAATTGGATAATTAACTTTTTGAAAATGGGTCAAATATGGATAAGAACTATATTATTCACTTAGAAAAATGGATAACCTTTAGATAACCAATGAATAACTATTGAGTTTAGTTTTTACATAAAGATTCAAATTGGGGTTCTCAAGCTTGGGAAACTAGGAATTCTTTCAAAGATGATCATTATATTATTCATTTTCGACCCGTTCATATTCGACCCGACCCACCTGTTTGTCACGCCTACACTCAACCTTACCATCCTCGGACCCTCTCAGCCTGAATAACATAATGTCAAATAATTATTTGGCCTCGATATAGTTACACCAAATCAGATAAACTAACTCGTAATAACTAATGAGAAAATACATACTTAGTTAATATGGTTAAGTGATAAACGTCTGTATAAAAAAATATTTATTTCACATTCGTTAGTTTGATGTAAACATTAATTACAAATTAATTTATATCTAATTTAGTTTAACATGTGGTAGGTTTCAATAATGATAAACATTTTATTACCGATTTTTATGCAGACCTTGTAAAATTCGTAAGTTTATTTCACAATGTGAAACCCCAATATCCGAATAACGTATAAACTTTACTTATGCAAATAGCGCATTAAAACAAAATTCGTGTTGGAATTAGAACTGTGGTAAGAATTATAACTCCATCCTACATTAGTTACTTGCAAGGTTATGACCAAAAAAAAAAGGTTACTTGCAAGGTTTTAGTCGCACCAAAAGCTCTTCTATATTTTTAGGGATGACAATGTGGAAGCGCGGGATGGATTAACTCTTCCCCTACTAAGATTTTGCCCTACCCTGCGCTGCCCCATTTAGATCAAACTCCGCCATGCGATGTCCTTCCCCATTTAACCTCACAGTTACATATTCTTTATTTTAATTATCTTCATTTGAATGTTTCTTCTAATTTAATCTCTTTAAATGTCATCTTCAACTTCTCTTTTAATTTTTACAGTTCTCTAATTTATTGAATTCTGAACTTCTTATAATTTTACTTTTATAATTGTTAAGCCATTTTGATTTTGTAATCTTCTCACGGGGGTTACTTTATGGCAAAACTCATTTTTATTTGATTTTAGCTCAAATAGATTACTTCATATAACTTGGTAATATTTGAATTCTAGTAAAGATTTGGGAAGGGACTGTTGCGAGGTAATTAAAATAATTTCGATCTTAGTCAAATTATATGCTATTAATTATGAGGGAAGGTCCAGACTCTTGGGGATCGTCATCTTACCCGCAGTAAGAAAGGTGAAAATACGAGTGAGGACTCCAAGTAAAGGTGAAAATAAGAAAGTAGTACCTCTCACTTTAAAAAATAATATAATTGTAAACAATCACAACTTTGATATCAATTCGTACTTTAATTTACTTTTTTCTTTGAAATATGAGGATCAAATTTTTTTTTTCCCAGACGAAACTCAAAACACACTATTTTGATTTGTGACGACAAGGATCAGACCCTAGTATACTTTTACATCCTATAGACGTGTTCTCCACTTGTTGAAAGGCTTGAATGTCTAGGGATATCTCTTGGACGTGTCAAGCGTATCAAATAAGCCCGGACAAGGCTCAGAACGTAGAACATTATCAACTTACATGTTATGCTATGGATCATTGATACTCATTGAAATGATTGAATGCCTAAGAGATTTCGTTGGATGTGTGATCAGGCACGCCAAATAATTAAGCAAGGAATCACAACAAAAACAGAGAGCGGAAACTTGATAAGCCAGTCTCAAAATAACCTATGTCTCAAAGTATAATAGGTTCGATAAAACAGTGTGCGAAGTCAGGAACAATGATAAGGACATTCAAGGGTGTTCAAAATTTAATATACACATATAAAAATAATAATTAATTTATATGTATAGTATAATTTTCTGCTAAAGGGTATCCAATTAAATCATTTTTTGCTATCTGAACTCAAGATTTGAACTATGCAGGTTCGGGATAACACTGAACTCATTGACCATTGGACTTCCTAGTTTCAAATTTTTATATTTGTATATACTTATTAAATTTCTTAACACATATATAAGATGCGAGTCAAAGCTACTGCATAGATTCGTGTATTGGTAGAAAAAAGACATGACACGTGGACTGTCAACAAGCTGACAGGGTATGACATGTGGAACGTCGATGAAAGGACAAGTGGCATTCTCAATTAGGAAAATTAAGAATAAAGAAAAGGCATGGAAGAAACACCCACGGGGTTACATTGAGGAAAGAATCGGACTTGACAGCTGTTAAAGGAGAAACGAGAACGAAATGAATGAAGCCTGCAAAGAAGGGAAGATACACGAATCAGAAGTAAATAAAGAAGGGAAATCGGTATGGCTACAAGAAATCTTTAGTCATAAATGTATCAGTTACGGTTACATATGGTAACGGGCAATCAATTCAATTAATACCATTAGTGAGCCCAAATTAAGTATAAGAACCGTTATATTTGTATGCTCCTATATAAGGACGAAAATCTCATTTGTAATGGCATGTGACAATTATTATTGAAATCCACACTATTATTCTTTGTTTTATTCTTCAAGCTTTAAGTTTTAATTTTGGAGAGCGATTATTAGTTCATTTCTTATCTTTCTTTGTCAATCATTTTCATTCTTTGATCTATTCTTCCAAAATTATTGGGCAAGTGAAGTAAATCTTAGTTATCAGTAATCCGATTTCTCCTTGATATTGACTTTGACTGAGAAATCTATTTTTAGTCAAACAAATTGGTTCCGTTACCGAAAATCTGATAATCTTTTCACTTTCCAAATTTCATTTTTTGATAACTAACTATGTCAGCTGTTAACAAAAATAACCAGATGAACCAACAAGGTGGAACTCCATCGCACCACCCACCTACGGGATCCCCTCAACAATCCCGTGGAAGTTCACCTGAAAGGTCCGCATCACGCGCTGATGATCAGCAATGGGACGAACAAACTACAGAGCAAGATGCTCTAAAGCAATTGATCGCAGAATATGTGAATAGTGCACTACAAGCTTTTCCCAGAGGATTACCCAATACGACACAAACTCCTCCACCGGTCAATACATCAACATTGAAAAACCCGCGCTCATGGCTTGATAATTCTGAAAGTGGAGAAATTCCTAACGAATCTCGTGATAGAGGGTCAGGTATACCAAATAATTCTAATTTACAAAGTTTAGTACTAACTTTGTAGAAATAATTGAAGGAGTAAAATGACCGCATAGAGCAAAGAGCTGGCATGCCACCCGTGATCAAAGGGGTGGATATTGACAAAGTATTCACAACAATCCTGGAAGCCAAGTGCAGCACCATTACCAATTCTTAAAAAGTTTAAAATGCCAGATATTCCAAAAAATGATGGAACAACTGATCCTCGAGATCACGTGACTGTGTTCACTACTGGTGTGAAAGGCAACGATTTAGCCAATAAAGAAATCGAATCGGTTTTGGTTAAATATTTTGGTGAAACACTGACGAAAGGAGCGTTAACATGGTATTCTCTTTTATCTGAAAACTCTATTGATTCTTTTGCGGAGCTTGCAGATTAATTTATAAAAGCACATTCGGGAGCTCCGATAGTTGAAAAGATGATGGAAGACATCTTTAAGGTAAAACAAGGGAGTACAGAATTGCTCAGGGAATTCGTAGATAGATTCCAGCAGGAGAGGATGATGTTACCTTGAGTACCCGATAACTGGGCAGCTGTGGCATTTGCAAGCAACTTGAACGAGAAAAGTTCAGAAGCCATTAGAAGGCTGAAAGAAAGCTTGCGAGAGTTTCCAGCAACAACTTGGAATGATGTGTACAATGGGTATAATACGAAGTTGCAGATAAAAGAAGATACGGTCACACATCTAAAAGCCGATGAGAGGCCAGGATCGAGATGTTCAGAATCAGAAAAAGGTCCGATAAAAACAGGTACAAGTCGTACATGGGACCTGTAGGGAGAGACTCTCGATCTAAACAGGAAAGTTTACGGTTTGACTTAAGACCAAGGCAAAAAGACACGAGTTCTTCATCCAGGTTCAAAAAGGAACGAGATGCCCAAAACTATGATTCCAATACGCAAGCAAGGGTAAGAGATTATAGCTTTAACATCAGTACTTCCGAGTTAGTTTTTGTTTTAAGAGGTATGGGGGATAAGGTGCGGTGGCCTAAAGAAATGATGTCAGATCCAAGCAAAAGAAATCCAGATTTTTGGTGCGAGTTTCATAACGATCATGGCCACAGAACAACAGATTGTAGACTTCTGCAAGGAGAAGTCAAACATTAGTTGAAGCAAGGTTATCTTACTGATTTGTTCAGTGAGAAAGGAAGACAATCATATATGAAGAACAGACATGAGCCCCCAAAACATCTGTCACCAAAAAGAACAGTCAACATAGTAACTAGGGGGGATAAGGTCAATGGAGTAACAAATACAGCCGCAAGAAAGACGTCAAAAGTCATGGTTACTCATGGGAAGTGAGTTTGCCAGGTCTTAGATGGTGACAATATAACATTTCATGATGAGGACGCGGACGTTTTGATAATTCCTCATAATGATGCACTGGTAATATCTTTACTTGTACATGATACTAACGTAAAACGAGTTTTAATTGATACAGGCAGCAGTGAACATTATTTTACTGAGAGTGGTAAATGAAATACAAGCTAATGAAAAAATGATACCAAAGGCACAATCCTTGTCCGGGTTTGATAATTCAAGCGTTATCACAAAAAGGAAAGTTGTACTCACCACATTCGTAGAAGGAGCTGTCAAAATACAAAGTTCTAGGTGATAGACACGAACATGGCCTACAATATAATTCTAGGCATACCGTGGATTCACGATATGGATGATGTTCCATCACGTTACATCAAGTTATCAAATTTTCTTTATAGTGGGGAATCCCTCAAATCCGCGGAGATCAGCAAGCTTCAAGAAGTATCAATTCAGTGGCGATTGCAAGCAAGGTAACCAATGATGCAGATGCAGAATAGCAACTACATAATTTGATTGAGGACGTTGTTACAAAGACCCCAACTGAAGACATGCCAGGACAAATTGTTGTTGATTTGAGACCCAATGCTATTCAAGAGCCAGAAGAAAATGAAAAAATTAAGACAACTACTGAAAAGCTCGAAGCTGTAGTGCTATTTGTACACTGGCCAGACAGAATAGTTTGCATTGGAGCAAATTTAAGCCCAGAAATGAAAGGTAAGTTAATTGAATTTTTACGATCTAACGCAAATTGATTTGTTTTGTTGCACTAAGATATGACAGGTATATCACCGGAGGTGATGACCCACAAACTGAATGAGGATCCATTATACCCAGCCATCAAGCAGAAGAAGAGGAAGCAAAGATCCTTTAAAAATCAAGTGATCCAAGATGAGGTACAAAAGCTTTTAAAAATTGGGTTAATACAAAAGGTAAAGTACCCTGACTGGTTAGCTAATACCGTGGTAGTTCTCAAAAAGAACGAAAATGGCGAGTTTGTGTAGATTATACTGATTTAAATAAGGCTTGTCCTAAATATTTATTTTCTTTACCACATATAGATCATCTAATTTATTCTACCGCAAGATATGAACTTTTGAGTTTTTTAGATGCATACTCAAGATATAATCAAATAAAAATGGACCCTCTAGATGAAGAAAAAAGCTTCGTTTATCACAGACAGGGGGACCTATTGAAAAATACTGGAGCCACATATCAAAGATTGGTGACTAAAATATTTCAAGAACATTTGAGATAAACTATGGAAGTCCATGTCACGACCCAATTTTCCTTATAGGTCATGATGGCGCCCAACGTCGCCGCTAGACAAGCCAACGGTGAACTAGCCATGTATTTATTCTTTTTAACAATTCCGAAATAGTTGATTTTTATTTATTAAGTAAGTAAGAAGTGAAAACTTAGTAAAATAAAGTGTAAACAAATATAAGGACAAGTGTGGTGAAATAAATACTCAAAAAGCCATCGGATGTCTACTAACATATTTTTCATGACCTAGTGTCACAAGTGTTTGAGCTACTAGTAGAATATACAAAAAACTAAACTACTGTCTGAAATAGACTAGACAGAAAATAAATGTAAAAGCGAGACTCTGGGTGCTGCAGAATGGACTCGGAAAGCAGCTCACTGCTAAGCCTCAGCGTATCAGGGTTGTGCGTCGAGATGACAGCCAGGTGCACCTGCCTCAGAGCCTGCACGATTAGTGCAGAAGTGTAGCGTGAGTACGTAAAAGACATGTACCCAGTAAGTATCCAGTCTAACCTCGAAGAAGTGGTGACGAGGGGTCGACATCGACACTTACTATGGGCCAATAAATAAAATACAGAAATTCTAAATAAGTATGTTTTATGAAAATAATAATAATACCACAATAGCAAGAAGTGAGTAAATGATTTTTTAACTGATAGTAGATTCCAAAATCTCTAGCCAACACCTACTAACTCCAAATCAATTCCTGTCATTTAATAAATTATAACCTCTGTCCTTCCTGAGCCGAGGGTCTATTAGAAACAACCTCTCTACCTGCATTAGGTAAGGGTAAGGTCTGCGTACAGACTACCCTCCCCAGACTCCACCTGTTGAGATCAAACTGGGTTTGTTGTTGTTCTTGTTGTTAATAAATTATAACCTCTCAAGCCATAAAATAATATCAAGTGTAATTAGGTTCCGAGTATTATCACGCACGATTTATGCCGAGGTCATATGACCCGATCCCAAAAATATACTGTGTGCACTGCCGATGATCGAACGACACGAACCATAGATGCATCTATTAAACTGCCGAGGCGAACGACCCACTCCCATGAGAATAGAGAAGTTTACCTGGCTCGCGGAAGTACTTGCGATGCGAGAGGACATGAATTTCTCAGAGTTGTTAAATATTATTCAATTCTTTCCCCAAATAAGAAATCTAACTTGAAAGTTTTCAACTTTAAATCTCTAGTCTCAGCTCTATTAAGATAATTAATGTGCATAACAAACATAACAATATAATTAAAGCATGATGTGAACCTAAGACTATCCGGACATCTTATGGAATATAGATACGCACAGACTCTTGTCACCTACTTCATACGTAGCTCTCCACACAAGTAATTCACAACAAAATACACCTAAGGGGATGAATTCCCTCTTACCTTGTTCTCAAGCTCACTTCCGGTCCACAAATACGCTTTAAATCCTCAACTTGGTGCCAGACAACCCAAAACTAGCCAAATATTATATAAATAAGTCAATATATACTTAAAAGTTCATAATTTAACTATTAGAGTGATTACCCAACCCTAATTGGAAGATTCCTAAAATTCACCCCCGAGCCCACGTGCCCGGATTCTGAAATTGTTTGAAGATAATTGTTACCCATAACCTCACAAACTCAAATCTATAATGTTTACCCAATTCCATAATCATTTTCGTGGTTAAATCTCATTTTTATCAAAACCTAGGTTTCTCAATTAAACCCATAATTTTTATAATTTTACATGTTAAAATCTACCCACAATCTATATATTAAAATTACATTGGGTAGGAATTACTTACCTTCAATAGCTAAGTGGAAAAATTGCCCAGGAAGTGAAATAAATGAACCAAAATGGCCCAAGTCCCGTTTTAAAAACATTTCTACCCAGTGGTCCTTAATCGTGATCGCGGCCAAGCTCACGCGATCGCGAAGGTCAAATTAAAGGACCTAGGGAAAAGACACTACGCGAACGTGAGAGGGCACGTACAAATGTGGTGCACTGGACCGTTACTCCTCACGATCGTGAGGCCCAACTCGCAAACGCGTAAGGAAACTGGGTTGCCCAGGCCCAGGCTTCTACGCGAACGTGGTCAGCCAAACGCGAACGCGAAGGCCAATGGTTCCAAGACTTTGCGAACGCGGCCCTATATTCTCGAACCCGAAGAGAAAAAGCTCCCAATCCCCAAATCCTTCATCGCGAATGCGAGAGTCCTTCCGCGTTCGCAAAGAAGGAAACCAGAACCAACATACCAGTAGTTTTAGACTTAGCTCCGGGCAGTTCGAAACGCACCCGAGCCTCTCAGGACCCCGTCCAACTGCACCAATAAGTCCATAAACATAATACATACCTGCTCAAACTCTCGAAACATATAAAATAACATCAAAATAAGAATCGCACCGCAAAACCAAATTGAATCAAATTATGAACTTCAAGTTTTCAACTTGCTCCAAACGCGCCGAATCAGACTTAGACTACTCAGAATGACACCAAATTTTGCGTGCAAGTCACAAATCACCATACAGAACTATTCCCAGGTTCAGAATCCCAAACAGACCTCGATATCACCAAAACCTACTTCAAACTAAATTTAAAGTATTTTAAAACCTTCAATGCACCAACTTTCAACTTTGTGTGCCAAAATGCTCCCAGGTCATTCGAAACACGATTCGAGCATACGCCCAAGTACAAAATCATCATACGAACCTATTGGGACCATCAGATCCCGATTCTGAGGTCGTTTACTAAAAATGTTGACTCAAATCAAACTTACCCCTTTTAAGCCAATATTAAGGAACTAAGTGTTTCGAGTTCAACCTAAACCCTTCCAAACCCGAACTAACAATCCCTGCAAGTCATAAAATAGTAGAAGCACATACAGGGAGTGTTATTTAAGGGAACGGGGATCTAGAAAGTAAAATGATCATTCGGGTCATTACATTTTCCACCTCTTAAACAAACATTCTTCCTCGAACAGGTCCCGAATCGTACCTGAAGTGCCAAATAAGTGTGGATATCTGCTTCGCATGTCCTCCTCGGTCTCCCAAGTCACCTCCTCGGTTGGTTGACCTCTTCACTGAACTTTTACCATAGAAATCTTCTTAGACCTCAACTGGCAAACCTGTTTGTAAACAATGGCAACTGGCTTCTCCTCATAACCCATGCTCTCATCTAGCTGAACCGTGTTGTAGGCTAACGCGCGCGACCTGTCAGCATGATACTTCCGGAGCATAGAGACGTGGAAAACTGGATGAACTTGTAAGCAACCTCCCAAACTCGTCTCAATACCTCAAATGGACCTATAAACCTTGGGCTCAACTTGCCCTTCTTCCCGAATCTCATGATTCCCTTCATCGGCGAAACTTTCAAAAGAACCTTCTCGCCCACCATAAATAATAAATCACGCACCTTCTAATCCGTATAACTCTTACGTCTGGACTGTGCTATACGAAGTCGCTACTGAATCAACTTTACCCTTTCTAAGGCATCCTTCACCAAATCAGTACCACATAATATAGCCTCACCGGGCTCAAACCATCCGATAAGCAAACGACATCGCAGACCATATAAAGCCTCAAATAGATCCATCTCGATGTTGGACTAATAACTGTTGTTGTAAGAAAACTCGGCCAAAGGAAAGAATCGATCCCACTACACTCCAAAGTCAATCAGACATGCTCTAAGCATATCCTCTAAGATCTGAACCGAGCGCTCCGACTTCCCGTCGGTCTACGGATGAAAGGCTGTGCTGAGCTCTACCTGGGTCCCCAACTCACTCTGTACTTCCCTCTAGAAATGCGAAGTAAACTGAGGGCCTCAATCTGATATAATGGAAACGGGCACACCGTGCAACCGAATAATCTCCTGAATGTAAATCTAGGCCAATCTCTTTGAAGAATATGTGATCACAACCGGAATGAGTGTGCCGACTTGGTAAACCTATCGACAATGACCCAAACTGCATCAAACTTCCTCAAGGTCCGCGACAACCCAACTACGAAGTCCATAATAATGCACTCCCATTTCCATTCAGGTATAACCATCTGCTGGAGTAGGCCACCTGGCCTCTGATGCTCATACTTAACCTACTGGCAAGTTAGGCACTTCGCTACATACTCAACTATGTACTTGTTCATCCGCCGCCACCAATAATGCTGCTTCAGGTCGCGATACATCTTTGTAACACATGGATGAATGGAATACCGAGAACTGTGTGCCTTCTCTAAATTCCTTTACCTCAATCCATTAACATTAGGGACATATAGACGACCCTGGAGTCGCATAACACCATCCTCACCGATAGTAACCTCCTTGGCACCACCCTGTAGTACCGTCTCTCTAAGAACCAATAAGTGTGGATCGTTATACTAGCGAGCCTTGATCTGCTTGAATAGTGAAGACTGGGCGACAATGCATACAAGAACTCGGCTAGGATCTAAAATATCCAACCTCACAAGTCTGTTATCCAAGGACTGAATATCCAAAGCTAATGGCCTCTCTTTTATTGAAATGAATTCCAAAACTACCCATACTCTCCGCCTTTATACTCAAGGCATCTGCAACCACATTCGCCTTGCCCGGATGATAAAGGATGGTAATATCATAATCTTTTAGTAACTCAAGCCACCTGTGCTGCCTTAAATTGAGATCCCTCTACTTGAACAAATGCTGCAAGCTGCGATGATCAGTGTAAACCTCACAGGACACCCCATAAAGATAATGCCTCCAGATCTTAAGAGCATGAACTATTGTTGCCAAATCCAAATCATGTACGGGGTAATTCTTCTCGTGGGGCTTCAGCTGATGTGAAGCATATGCAATAACTCGTCTTTCTTGCATCAATACACAACCTAGGCCAATGCGTGAAGTGTCACAATACACAGTATATATCCCTAAACTGGAAGGCAACACTAATACCAGTGCTAAAATCAAGGCAGTCTTGAGCTTCTGAAAGCCCGCCTCACAATCTTCGGACCATCAAAACGGAGCACCCTTCTGGGTCAATCTAGTCAAAGGTGCTACAATAGACAAGAAGCCCTTTATAAACTGACAATAATAACCTGCTAACCCCAATAAGCTCCTGATCTCGGTCGTTGTGGTAGGACGAGGCCAACTCTGAACTGCCTTGATCTTCATGGGATATACCTTAATACTCTGACCTAATACAATATGCCCCACGAATGCCACAGAATCTAACCAAAACTCACACTTGGAGAACATAACATATAGCTTCTGTTCCCGCAAGGTCTGAAGCACCACTCTCAAATGTTGCTCGTGCTCCCCCATGCTACGCGAGTAGATCAAAATTTCATCAATGAAGACAATGACAAATGAGTCAATATACGTCCTGAACACCCGGTTCATCAAATCCATAAAATGCCGCCGGAGCATTAGTCAAACCGAAAAACATCACAAGAAATTTATAGTGGCTATATCTAGTTCGGAAAGCTATCTTCGGAATGTCCAGAAAGCTGTCTTCAAAACATCCGAATCACGAATCTTCAACTGATGGTACCCCGATCTCAAATCGATCTTAGACACCTTGGCACCCTGGAACTGGTCAAAGAAATCATCAATACACGGCAACGGGTCATTGTTCTTAATGGTAGCTTTGTTCAACTAGAGGTAATCAATGCACATCCGCATAGTCCCATCTTTTTTCTTCATGAATAACAACGGTGCAACCCAAGGTGACACGCTCGGTTTAACAAACCCCTTTGTTAGCAACTCCTCAAGCTGTTCTTTCAACTCCTTCAACTCTTTCGGAGCCATGCAGTACGGTTAAATAGAGATAGGTTGGGTACCTAGAGCCAAATCAATACAGAAATAGATATCACGATCCGGTGGCATGCCTGGAAGATCAGAAGGAAACATATCGAAGAACTCTCGGACCACGAGCACTGAATCAATTGCCGGAGTCTCTGTAGTAGTATCCCGAACATAAGCTAGATAAGACAAACAACACTTCTCGATCATGTGTCGAGCCTTCAGAAAAGAGTTACCCGACTAGATGCAGTGACAGACGAACCATTCCACTCCAATCTAGGAAACTCTGCATCACCAAGGTAACAGTCTTGGTATGGCAATAAAGGATGACGTGATATGGAGATAACCAATCCATGCCTAGGATGACCTCAAAGTCGGTCATATCAAGTAATAGAAGATCCGCTCTAGTCTCATAACCACAAAATGTCATGATACAGGACTGGTAGATCCGATCCACCATAACAGAGTCGCCCACTAGCAAGGACATATATACAGAAGTACCCAAGGACTCGCGAGGAACACCCAGGAAATGAGCAAACAGAGATGAAACATATGAATATGTAGACCCTAGATTAAATAGTACCGAAGCATCCCTACCATAGACAGAAATAATACTTGTGATTACGGTATCTGAGGCCACTGTATCTGGTCTAGCCGGAAAAGCATAGAACCTAGCTGGAGTGCCACTTGACTAGCCTCCACTTGTCTGGCCTCCACTTCAAGGATGGCCCCTACCCACATGCCCTCCTCCTTTGGGTGGTCAGACGGCTGGTGCAATAGCTGATATTGTAATTATAGGTTGATGACCCTGCTGTACTACCTTGCCCCGAAGTGTGGGACAAAACCTCTTCATGTGGCCAGGATCTCCGCACTCGTAACAGCCCCTCGAAATGGTGGACTGTTGACCTGAAGTCTGACCCTGATGATCTGAATACCTACTGGAGGAACCCTGAATACCTGGTGGGTGGTAGGAACTCTCAAGCATGGCGTTGAAATATGACTGCACTAGAGCACCTCGAGAAGGCAACAATGTTGGATATGTGGGCCTGCTAGACTAACCTCTCCCAAACTGACCTCTACCCTCAGATGGAGCACCATTGAACCCTCCGAAATAACGAAACTCCCTCGGCATATGCTCTCGATTCCACTAACGAACACCCTCGATCCTCTGAGCTATCTCCACGACTAGCTCATAATAAGTTCCCATCTCAACCTCTCGGTCCATCGTGGCCTGGATACTAGAGTGCAACCCTGCAACAAACCTTCTCACTCTCTCTGTATCAGTGGGAAGCATCATAAGTACATAGCGAGACAACTCAGAGAATCTCGCCTCATAGTTGGTCACTGACATCTAACCCTGTTGGAGCTTCTCAAACTGAAATCGCAACTCTTCCCTATGAGAGGGTGGAATATACCTATCCAGAAAGATACGTGTGAACTGGTCCCAAGTCAAGGTAGGAGAACCTACTGATCTGCCGAGAAAATATGACTACCACCATCTACGGGCCTTGAGAGATGGTAAAGTCCACCCCGTGAGACTCCAATATCCTCATGTCATGCAGTCTGTCCCTGCAACGATCAATAAAGTCCTGGGGATCCTCATGTCACTCACCTCCAAAGATATGAGGATGTATCCTGGTCCACTTATCCAATAGTTCTGCATCGCCGGCCGCAGCCAGTCTAGGCTCAAGTATAGCTACTGCAACTGGCCGGGCTCCGCCCATGAGTAGTATGTCCGGGGTATGATATATAGCAGATGCATGCCCAGGAGCCCAAGCGGTAGGGGTCTGTGCTCCCCCTCCCGTATGAGAGGTGGCTGGGTTTGTTGGAAATAAACCAGCCTGAGTCATAGAATCCATGAACCGCAGCATATGGCCCATGACCTCCTGGAATCCTGGTGCGAACATGAAATCCATTGGGGCTGGCCCCTCTGCAGGTACCTCGCCCTGCTCCTCAATAGCAGGATCCACCACTCGATCCACTAGTTGCACAACTGGAGCAACTCTAGGACGTCCTCATCCTCTACCACGAGCTGGAGCTCTCCCTCAGCCTCAGCCTCTAGTAATAGGGGGAACCTCCCTGGTCGGGTATATTTGCCGCGCGCGTTCTCGCCATCTGTGAGAGAATAAGAGAAAGATACTTAGCACAACATCAACTACACGATAGGAGATGAAGAAAGAGTAATTTCCTAACACCTTATAGCCTCTCGAAGATAAGTACAGACGTCTCCGCATAGATCCGCAAGAATCTATTACGCATGCTCATAACTTCTGAGACCTACATGAACCTAGTGCTCTGCTACCATGTTGTCACGACCCAATTTCCTTTATAGACCGTGATGACGCCCAACATCTCCGCTAGGAAAGCCAAGGTGAACTAGCCATGTATTTATTCTTTTTAACAATTCCGAAATAGTTGATTTTTATTTATTAAGTAAGAAGTGAAAACTTAGTAAGTGTAAACAAATATAAGAACAAGTGTGGTGAAATAAATACTCAAAAAGCCATCAAATGTCTACTAGCATATTTTTCAAGACGTGGTGTCACAAGTGTATGAGCTATTAGTAGAATATACAAAACACTAAACTACTGTTTGAAATAGAGTAGACAGAAAATAAATGCAAAAGAGAGACTCTGGGTGCTGCAAAACGGATTCAGAAAGCATCTCACTGCCAAGCCTCGGCGTATCAGGGGTGCGCGTTGGGATGACTGCCAGATGCACCTGCCTCAGATCCTACACGATTAGTGCAGAAGTGTAACATGAGTACATAAACAATATGTACCCAGTAAGTATCCATTCTAACCTCGAAGAAGTAGGGACGAGGGGTCCACATTGACACTTACTATGGGCCAACAAATAAAATACAGAATTTCTAAATAAGCATGGGTTATGAAAATAGTAATAATAATAACACAATAGCAAGAAGTGAGTAAATGATCCTTTAACTGATAGTATGATTCCAAAATCTCTATCCAACACCTATTACCTCCAAATCAATTCCTATCATTTGATAAATTATAATCTCTCAAGCCATAAAATAATATCAAGTGTAATTAGGCTCCGAGTATTATCACGCACGATTTATATCGAGGTCATACGACCTGATCCCAAAAAGATACTATGTGCACTGTCAAGGGTTAAACTGTATGAACCATAGATGGATCTATTAAAATGCCGAGGCGAACAGCCCGCTCCCATGAGAATAGAGAAGTTTACCTCGCTCGCAGAAGCACTTGAGACACGAGAGGACATGGATTTCTCAGAGTTATTAAATATTCTTCAATTCTCTCCCCAAATAAGAAATATAACTTGGAAGTTTTCAGCTTTAAAATCTCTAGTCTCAGCTCTATTCAAGATAATTAATATGCATTACAAACATGATAATACAATTAAAGCATGATGTAAACCTAAGACTACCCGAACATCTCATGGAATATAGCTACGCATGGATTCTCATCATCTAGTGCGTACGTAGCTCACCACACAAGTAATTCACAACAAAAATACACCTAAGAGGATGAGTTCCCTCTTACAAGGTTAGAAGAGACTTACCTCATTCTCAAGCTCATTTCCGGTCCACAAATATGCTCTAAATCCTCAACTTTGTTCCAAACAACCTGAAACTAGCCAAATATTATATAAAAAAGTCAATATATAAAGTTCATAATTTAACTATTAGAGTGATTACCCAACCCAAATTTGAAGATTCCTAAAATTCACCCTCGGGCCCACGTGCTCGTATTCCGAATTTTTTTGAAGATAATTGTTACCCATAACCTCACGAACTCAAATATACAATTTTCACACAATTCCATAATTATTTTCGTGGTTAAATCTCATTTTTATCAAAACCTAGGTTTCTCATCTAAACCCATAATTTCCACAATTTTACATGTTAAAATCTACCCTAATCTATGTATTAAACTTACATTGGGTAGGAATTACTTACCTTCAATAGCTAGGTGGAAACTGATCTCATCCAAGTTCACACCTCAATTCAAGGTTATGAAAGGGTCGATTGCAATAGTAATACCCAACAAGGAATCGGGGTCGAATTCCACAGGGAGCTATAGGAGTATAGATTGCAGTGTATGAGTATGAACTATCTCAATTTACACTTCCACAAATTGGTGTTTGTTCTATGTATATTCTAATCTCAGATTGCAAGTTTAAGTAATAAAACTAAAACACTGTTTTTGTTGTTGTTTTTCAAATGATGTAAAATTCCTAGGGCTATGACCTTCACCCAGGTGTTTGCCTAACAGGTTGTAAACTTTAAAGTTTATTTTATTGGTCGGGGAGTATTATAACTATCAACCTCGAATGCCCACTCAATACCTCTTGGTCAGAGAGTAATTTTGCCCATTTTGGCTTTCTCAAGTCCAAATGGGTATTTAACAAAACGGTTGATACAAAGCTCAAGTCATGTTTTACTATCTCTAGATTCAAACCTTTAATTGGGACTATCAATCTCTTGATTTACCCCAATTTTTTGTTATCCAAGTTTTCCTAGACTAAGTCTCTCTTTCTTAAGTAGAGACCAAGTCAAATAGGCATAAACTAATGTTTGCAACCATTAATTCTACAATTAAAAGAAAGAACAAGGCCAAATAACAAATATCCAACCATAAACAAGCAATAAATCAAACACCCATTAAGTTTACACTCTAGGTTTGGGTCACAACCTTAGTGAAGATCTAGCTACTCATGCTTAAGACAGAAGAAATAGAAGAAGAAATGATAATTAAACCCACATTGATAACTAAAATAATGAAATCTATGTTCACAAAGCTCAAAATAACAAAAACTACTAAAGAGAGTAAATAAAATGGCTACTGTAGCTGCTAATGTCAAAATTTGACCTAAAAAAAGTGAACTCTTCTATTTATACATGGATAGAAATTTCGAACAAAAATGCCCTTTCGGAGGTTTTGCGGCTGCACAATTCCATGTGCGGTCCGCACTTTGCTTCAGACTAACAGTATTGGAAACTTGTGGCCACATAATTCTGAACTACGACCGCACTTTTCTCTTTTTATGGTCCGCACATTTGTGAGTGGGGACGCACATGGCTCTTTTGCGGACCGCACAAATATGATTGCGGCCGGTAGTTGATCTTCTGCGGTCGCAAAATAATTATGTGGTACGCACTTCTATTAAAATTGATATGCAGGTTCTCTGAACTTTTGCTCTTGCCCAGCTTCTGCGGCCGCACATGTCATGTGCGGACCGCACTTTGCACATGTCTCTGATATGATTTTCTTCGCAATCTGCGGTCCGTACTTTAAGCTTCTGTGCTTGTTTTTGTCCTTGAGTTCAGGTTACTCCTTCTTGAGTTGAATTTCATCTTGGGAGCTCAATTTCCAATATTCCTATAAGTAAGCATATTTCATCAATTTTTGGGAACACAATTAAACTCTTTTGGACTAAAACGAAAGCTAAAAGGCGCTAATAAGTAGTCAAAATCGCCATATATCAACTCTTCCAAACTTAAGTTTTTGCTTGTCCTCAAGCAAATAAGGTAATTTCCACCTCTACAAGTTAAAAGCTATTTCAGCTAATCAAAGATGCATTAATCACACATCAATTGGGACGAACAATTACCCACAATACTTATGAATTACCAACAAGGCAACGAGTTGAACGTTTGAGCACAAATAGTTCTAATGTGACACTTGAGCATCAAGAGTTGACTTTATTCATCAAGGAAGCTCGCTCTTTCATGTAGGTCATTGTGGACCCCAAACTCCTCCTCCTCTACTCTTCGTTAGGATTTCTCACTTAAGAATGTAGCACTCAATTCAAAGATTTGTGAAAGGTTCGCTCATATCTTTCAAAAGAATGTCGCAAGTATGACTCTAAGTACCATACGCTTTCCCCTCATGTAAATCACCATTAATGTAAGCTCACTCGGCTTGAAATCACGTAGGGATTTTTGGAATGCAATGAAGGCTTTTGGATTAAGGTTGGATATACTATGATAGAATAGTTTCATCTTTCCTTAAGCACTCCATTATCTCTTATTGGCTCATGCTTTGCCAACTTTTTCAGGCATTTTCTTTTCCATAGGGGAGCTAGAGAGACTTAGAATCAATCTTTCTTGGTCATGATATATTTTATCCTTCTTTGCTTTCTCCATGCTTTGCATCATTACTTTTTTTTGAGTCCCTTCAACTCTTCAACTTATTCACTTTCTTGTTGCATTTTTCTTTTTGTTCTTTCTTTCTTTTTTTCTTGCCTTTCCTTCTCTTCATTTCTTTTCTCTTTTGTGCCTTGATAACCTTTTCAAACTCCTCGCCTCTCCCCCAAACTTACGTTTTTAGACAATTGTTTCACGAGAGTGTTAAGGAAAGCTTGGGTGCTAAGAGAGGGTTACAACAAAACGGGTAAAGGCTTGTAACATAGTTATCAAATGAGAAAGATTTTAGGCTCAAATGGATTGACTAGGGATAACAACATTGGTGGGTCATGGAAAATTTCAAGCAGGTCAAGGAGAGCCTACAATCACTTCTCAAGCCAAGCAAAACTTAAAATTTCCCCTAGAAACACATTCGGGGCAAGTTCTAGACCATTCGCATGGGTACTTGGACTTGCAACAAAAACATATCACCTCTCACGCAGCTGGATTGTTAAAGAGGATAGAGTCGAGGGCCCACAACGACCATATTCAAGATTGAAAATCACTATGGTTCGAATAAACCACTCGACGATTGCATAAGTCAACACAAGAGTCAAAAGGTCACCAACAAGAGCTATTTCTTTCCAAAAAGCTTGTTTTAATCATAAGCACATAGTTAAGTGTGTTGGTACCAAGTGAAGCATGTTTGACTCTTCGATCTTGACTCAATTAGGTCTTTTATTCATTATTACTACTATTCTTACCTAAACACCAAAAACAGACTCAATCCCTTAAGAAGGTTGTCATGCCATTCATAGTTGGGAAGAGTCACCCGGTTCACACAAAAACTATCTTTGAAAAGACCTGTGGCATTAAGAAAATCAAAGGTTTATTGTTCACTAAAACATAAAAAGAAGTTACTAAATTAAAAAGAATCTATTATATTAAATAAGAAGCTACTAGATTAAACATAAACTAATAAGAAAATAGAATAAAGAAGCTACAAAGCAAACTACTGAAAACATAATGAATATACATAATGAGAGAGGAGAAGAGAGAATACATACATCAATATAGAATGGAGAGAATATATATAGAGAATAAAAAGAAAGAAGAAAATATTGTCAGTTATTACAAACCAAATATCTAAAAGTCATCCAAATAGCAAATAAACTCCACCCCCCATGAATAAAAATAAGTATTGTCCCGAATGCTTAACAAAATAAGAATAAGGAAGGGTAAGAGTGAAGAAGACTCCCTATGTGGCCTTGAACATCTCTGTCTCCATAGCAATGGCCACCGCTCTTAGTCTCCTCTAACTGGATCTCATCATCCTCGGCTATGGGAGTAACTGGGTGGGTGAACATCTGGCATACCGCCTCAGCAATGTCGGTAGCCAGGTCTGGCTCCTCAAACTGGCCAGTTGGTGCCACTAGAACTGATGGTGCTGGTGGATCTACTGGTGCTGCTGGATTTATCTCCATCAACATATCAAGTGGAAGATCACCAGATGCTACAATCCTAGTCACTTCTCTCTTCAGCCTGTCAACTGATTTCTTGGACACCTGGGATTTCTTCATCTTCCTTACCTGCTTCCCCAGCTCCTCAATCGCTCCATGTGCTACCAGGGTGTCTATGATGGTGGTATGGTTCTCCAAGGTCTTCTTCAATGTATCCTCCATTGTCGGAGGAATATGGGGTACTGGAGTGGATGACTGTGCTACAACAACATTGGATATGTTATAAAACTTTGCAGTGGTTGTCTGTATCCAGTTGTTGAGGCTCGCCAGTTTCTGAGAGACTCGCAGCGCAGATAACGGATGAGCGGGCACAGGTACTGGCTTCAAAGCCGAGGTGGCACTGATGCTGAAGGTGGAGGCATGAGAGCTGTGTTGGCAGGAGGCACCATCAAAGTGGAAGGAATATATGCTGACCCTGCAGCTACCATCGAAGGCTCATCATACTAGTCTATGGTAGTAGTTGGCTAAACCTTTTTCTTCGGGTTCCTCGGGTCCATCAGAGAATACCAAGTGAAAGGCTTCTTTGCCCGAACCTTTGTGTCAAAATCCCCCGGCTCCACCCTCGCATCCGTAAGGTACTCAACAATAGTGTTGGGATACGAGTAGGAGGTGTCACCTTGCCTGGCAACCAAAGACATGTTGGCTGACATTACGACACCCACATTGATTGGGTACCTGGCCATGATAGAGGTTACTAGCTCTGCCCGCTGAATAGAAAGATTTGTTTCATTCTGGCTTGGGTCTAGTCTGCTGCATAGGAAAGTTTGCCATCCCTTTGCCTCAAAGTTTAGGGTGTTCCTATGAATATGAACCCCTGCTGTGATCCATGGTGATGGTGGTCCCGGGGCAGCAAGCATCTCAGCTAGCCATGGGTGAGCTACATCACCCATAGCCAACTTTTCCAGGTACTGCACAAGCTCAACATCCTTAAACCCCAAGTAGGTGTTCAAGGTGTTCTGGTCAAATCTCACTTTTAGGTTCCTCACTTTTGTCACTTTTGTCCCCTTCTTTATGTGCACCACATTGGCGTAAAATTCTCGGACCAGGTACTCTTTGGCATCTACCATATTTTGAGTGAACCATATCCACCCTTTTTGCTCTCAGAATTATCTCGACACCGCCGAGTTGTATTTATCAAGGTTTTTCAACAAGGACTGACGCTCAAGAGTGAGCGATCTCGACGGCCACCACTCTCAAAAAGGAGTGAAGGCAGCAAGATTAACGAACCTATATTCCCAAATTTCTTTCTTTTTTGAACTCTCAAGGCCGGAAACTCTGGTATCACCCCCTTGTCCATCATCTAGGATATCATCCACATCCACTGTAGTAGATGGTGGGTCGGGGGCATGAGTAGATGAGGGCTCCGAAGCCTGATTGTCACCTTCTAAACCCTCACAAGTGCTCTCAGAGGTGGAAGGCTCATCTCGAAGTTGAAATCTTCCCTGAAGCTGGTGTGGCTGCGATTGAACAACAGACTGCTCTTGCATTGAGTTGCCCTCTGATGCTTCCCTAGACGGGACATAAGAACTTGATTCAGTAGGCTCTGCAGCTCTACCTCAGCCGGCTGTCACTTTTTTGGATATAACTCTCTGAAGGGCTAGGGGTAAGGTACTCTTGCCTAGGCCTCGGGAAGGTTCACCCCTCCCCTTTGATGTATCACCACGACCACGTGATCTAACCATTTTCTGCAACAAACAATAGCAGGAGTCAGTTCTAGTTCAAGTGCAGATAAATTGAAAGTTATAGAATTGTGCGGTCGCAAAAGATCAAGTGCGGTCGCATCCATTTTCATGCGGACCGCAAAATTGAAGATTCAGAGAGCTGGAAAGTAAAGGAGTGCAGACCACATCACTTTTGTGAGGCCGCATAATCCTAAGGGCGGCCGCACCCACTTTTATGCAGACCGCAGAGCATGAAGTTTCAAGCCCAAATTCCTAAGACTTCAGAGCGCACAATAATTGTGCGGCCGTAGAAGCCCATTGTGCAGACCGCACCAGAATTATGCGGCCGCATAACCTTCATAGGGGCATTTTTGTCAGATATTTTTAACTTAGTATAAATAGAACTTTTTGCAAATTTTGGGTTAAGTTTAGTTTGCAGAGGTGCACCTGAGTCGTTTTCTTTACTTCTTTGAGTAATTTTGTTCTAGATTGACTTATTAACATTAGATTTTATTTGTTTAATCAATGATTATGCATTCTATCTTAATTTCTTCTTGTATTTCTTTATTTTTTATGAGTAGCTAATTCTTTAACTAGGATTGTGGCTCAACCCTATTATGGGTACTTAATGAGTATTTAATTTTAGGGCTTGCTTGAGAATGGGTTAGTGATACTTAGCCTTGTTTAAGTTTAATTTCTAGAATTAATGATTGCAAACATTAATTCATGCCTAATTGACCTAGTCTTTGCTTGAGAAAGAGAGACTAGGTTTAGGAAAACTTGGCTAACAAGGAATTGGGATAAACTCAAGAAATTGATAGCCCCAATTAAAGGGTCAAATATAGAGATAGTAAGACCCGACTTGAGCATACATCACTTGATTTGTGCAATACCCATTTGGACTTGAGAAAGCCAAATTGGGACAAATTACTCAAACTACTGAGAAGTATAGAGTGAGCAATTGCGTGTGATTCTATACCACAATCCCGATTTTCTCAAACTAACCCTATAGTTTACAACCCATTAGGTAGCCACCTAGGTGGAGGTCACGACCCTAGAATCCTTTACCATTTGAAAAACAACCAAAATCAAAAACATTGTCTTCTAGCTTATTATTTGCAATCATTAGCTAAAAGTAGAAATAGAAACAACCAATGAATATGTGGAAGTACAAATTGAGTCACATCATATAACTACTCTAGTTATATACCTAATACCATATCTAACTCCCTGAGGAATTGACTCCGACCTGTGTTGGGAATTATTATTGCATCGACCGCCTCACTAACTAATTGTGGTGTGAGTTTGAGCGAGATCAGCGACCGCGGTTGAATTTTTGCGGTCGGCATATTTTTAGGTGCGGTCCTCATTATTTTGCCTAACAAACTACCCTAGTCTATAATCTGCGGACCGCACAATTCCTTGTGTGGCCGCATATTTAAATATTCAATCAACCAGAGTCCTATAAGGTTTCGATTTTATGCACAATTTGGCCATGATAGTAGCAATTAATCATGATAAACAAGATACCCATTCCCCAAATAGCAAGTAGGAGTTTACCCAACACATTTTACACCCCACATGGGTATGAAATTGACAAATGGTCTAAAATAACTAACAAATTATAAATTAAACTAAGAAAATTGAAGAATCCTAGAAATGATTTGAACATACCAGTGATGAAGTGGTGCTAAGGAATGATCACAGATGCTTAATTAGGCGGTAGATGATTGAATCTGGTGTGTGCAAAATTTTAGCCCGTTTTTTATTTTTCAGAGATTAGAAAGTTTCAATAGTAGCATTAGGGCTACTATTTATACTAAGCAGGTTTGGCTAAAGAATTAAGAGACCAGTGCGGCCACATAATTCCTTCTGCGGTCCGCACTCTGTTACCTGGTGTTCAAAATACCTTTGTTGATCTGCGACCCGCAAAATTAGTCGTGCGACCGCAGATTTTGTTGTGGATTGTAGATTTCCTTATGCACTCGCACTTTGGCTATTTTTCTGACAAAAAAACTTCAGAGAGTTTGCATTTTCCCATCTCAAGTTGTGCGATCCGTACAAGAATTGTCGGCCGCAGTTGCCTTCTGCTGTAGCATTCAAATTTGTGCGGTCCACAATGTTTTCACACTTAACCAATTTTTCTGACCACAGTCCCTGTATAGCACACTCATTCCTGCAACACACTTCCAAACCAGTTAGCACAAAATAAGACCTATCTAAAGAAGAAGAAAATAAAAAGAAAAACAATATGGGTTGCCTCCCAAGAAGTGCCTGATTTAACGTCGCGGCACAACGCAAATTACCATCACTTGAAATGAATTACTGCCACGATATGACCATCACCAACTCTTCCCAGATAATGGTTCACCCGGTTACCATTGATTCTAAAACTTCATTATTTTTATTCTTCAAGTCCAATGCACCAAAGGGTGTCATACCCACAACCTCAAATGGGCCACTCCATTTAGACTTTAACTTTCCAGTAAACATCCGTAACCACGAATTGAAAAACAACACAAGATCACCCTCTTTAAACTCTTTATTCCAGATGTACTTGTCATGAAGATATTTCATCTTCTCTTTGCATTAGGATGAATTTGTGTATGCATGATACCGGAACTCATCCAACTCGTTCAAATGTGCCACCCTTAAGTTGGAGGCAACATCCCAATCAAGATTCAACTTCTTTAAAGCCCACATGGCTTTGTGATCAAGTTCCATATGAAAGATGACAAGCTTTTTCGAACACCAACCGGTATGGAGACATTCTGATAGGTGTTTTATAAGCCGTCCTATAAGCCCATAAAGCATCGTCAAGTTTCTTGGACCAATCCGTCCAGTTAGCATTCACTATTTTGGACAAAATACTCTTTATCTCTCGGTTGGAGACTTCCACTTGGCCTCTTGCTTGTGGATGATAGGCAGTCGTGACTTTCTGAGTGACACCATACTTTGTGAGTAAGGTGTCGAAAGCTTTGTTGCAAAAATGCGATTCCCCATCACTTATGATAGCTCTTAGAGTACCAAACCTTGTGAAAATATTATTCTTCAAAAATGCCACCACACTTATCACTTCATTGTTGGGTAAAGCAACGACCTCAACCTATTTGGACACATAATCAACCACGACCAAGATGTAGGTATTTCCACAAGAACTCACAAAATGACCCATGAAGTCAATATCCTACACATCGATAATATCAATCTCCAAAACGATGGTGAGGGGCATTTCATTTTTCTTTGAGAGCCCACCGACCCTTTTACATTTATCACAACACTTGACTAGATCATTTGCATCCTTGTAAAGAGTGGGCCAATAGAAACCGCAACTTAGCACTTTAGCCGTCGTTCTTCCTCCACTATGGTGACCACCATATGGCGAAGAATGACAAGCCCCAAGAATTTCAACTTGTTTCTCCTCCAGTACACATCTTGTAATCACTTCATCCGTACAAATTCGGTAAAGGTACAATTTATCCCAATAATAGTCTTGACAATCCCGTTTGAGCTTCTTCTTTTGGTTTGAAGAGAACTCATTTGGGATGATACCACTTACAAGAAAATTTGCTAGATCCGCGAACCATGTCACCTCTTTCATTGATATAGCCAAGAGTTTCTCATCGGGAAGAAGTCATTGGTTTCAAGACCATCATGCGGCCTCCCCTCCTCCTCCATACGAGACAAGTGGTCCGCCACTTGGTTTTCACTTCCTTTTTGATCTTGGATGTCTATATCGAACTCTTGCAACAAAAGCACCCATCTCATCAACCGGGCTTTGGAATCTTTCTTGTTCATAAGATAGAGAATTGTAGCATGATCCGTGTGGACAATGACTTTTTCACCCATCAAGTACGGGCAAAAATTTTCCATAGTAAAGATAATGGCAAGGAGCTCTTTTTCCGTAACGGTGTAGTTGACTTAGGCACTATTCATGGTCTTACTGGCATAGTAGACTGGATGAAAAATCTGGTTGATGCATTGCCCCAAAACAGCCCCTACCGCTACATCACTTGCATCGCACATGAGCTCAAAAGGAACACTCCAATTTTGAGCGGTGATAATGGGAGTAGTAGTCAACTTGAACTTTAGCAATTCAAAGGCTTTCATGTAATCATCATTGAAGTGAAACTTAGTATCTTTCTCCAAAATCTTGCACAACGAGTTTACCACTTTAGAGAAATCCCTAATGAAATGCCGGTAAAATGTAGCGTGACCTAAGAAACTCTGCACTCCTTTCACCGGTAAAACCCTCCACCTGTACCTACTCCTCAACAACACCATCATCATCCAACTCAATGCCCACAAATTAAACCACCACTTATCACACTCCCCAGAATACACCACAACCTACTCCTGACCCCTAAAACTCAACCAATGACCACCCTTATGCCTAGATCCCCGGAGTTCACCAAAGAAATCCCATATATGTGGAAAATTTACCCCCATACCCCGCAACAAACCTTATGCATACCTGAATCAACTGAGAAAGACTTGATCATTAAGAACATGGCAGAAGAACTCAAGAAGCTCACTGGTAGAGTTCAGAGTGTCGAAGGTAGCAAGGGCATTGAAGGTTTGAACTATGAGGACTTGTGCACTCAACCAGATGTGGAACTTCCAGAGGGTTACAAACCTCCCAAGTTCAAAATGTTCGATGGAACTGGTGATTTGAAGGTACATCTAAGGACATATTGTGAAAAATTTGTAGGAGTGGGCAAAGATGAACGAATCCGTATGAAGTTGTTCATGAGAAGCCTTACAGGGGTGTAGACATGTGATTTTTGACCCTCCCCAAGATTTTACATATTTTAGCATTTAAATATTTAGTTTAGGTCTAATATAGTTATTTCAACTAATTTTGACTCTTTTACATTATTCTATCACAAAAATATTTTCTCTTATTTAGCTAATTGATCTTTTATTTAGTTACTTTTAGTTTATCTACCTTTCATAAGATTGAAAAATACAAAAATAGCACCTTATTTTTATCTTTATATAATCTTGAAAATAAATAAATAAATAAAATAATAGTTTCATGTTTTAATATAATTTAGTTTAATTAATTAGAAATAGTTTTTGCATTATTTTTTATCTTATATTAAAGGGAGTTAACTAAAGTTTTGGACCATAATTTTAAGAGTCTTAGAGCCCAATTTTACGGCTCAATTCGGACTTAGCCGATAAATCCAAGCCCAATACATAATACCCATTAAGCTAACCCTAGATACCCTTCTAGATTCTTCTTCTTAACAAAATACAAAAAATACCTAAGGACCCTAGATATAATAGCCGTTTTCATATTTTAAAGGGCCTAGACAAAAAGCTAAGCTGCTTCTTCTTCTTCATGGAACCCTTGGACAAAAAAACCCTACGTTTTGAGACCTAAGAGGAGAGGACAACCATTTTTGCTTCAATCTTCTGAACACCCATGAGCACCCTTCTTCTCCCTTTACACAATCAAGAAACCCTCCCCCATCTCAAAACCTAAGCAGCGGTAGCCACCCTCACACCAACCACACAAATAACCACCCTTAGATCCTTCAACCGCCGTCGCGAACCCACCCTTCACCACCAAGCAGCGTCTCCACCTACCATTGAGACCTCATCCTCTCGAACTCAAACACACGCACAGTAGCAAAAAAACAGAGTAGAAAGTGGGAAAATGAGGTTCTAGGTTCAGGTCATTCGCCGGTTCGAGTTCGGGTCCGACGAGATCGTCCGTTTGTTAGTTCTGCTCGTAGTTTATGGTTCCGTTTCAGAATTCAGCAACTTTATTTGGTCTCTGCTTAGAAATCCATCCATGAAACCAGCCGTTTGAGGTTTTGTTCGTTGCTCCGATTTGATTCGTAGTTTTGCTCGATTTTTATGGCTGTCCTTAGTCGAATGGCAGAGCTGAGCTTTGTATCTGTCGAGTCGGCTGTCATCTTTGTTTTTTGGTGTTGTAGTCGGAGATTTATTTTGAAATAAATTTCAGATATTTCTCCGGTATGAGGTCCTCTCTTCCTTTCATTTACTATTATTTCAGTCCATTTCTCTTGTCGTTCTCATCTGTTGCGTTATCTTATTCTCACACAAAAATCAGCTTAAGTTTCATACTTTAATCCTTATTGTTGCAACAACAGAAATTTCAAAGGCTACATTGTCCCCCTTAAAATATTAGTCACAATTCAATGAGTCATTGCTTGTGAAATTCTCATTTTATTGTATTTCGTCCATTTCCATAAATCTGCCTACGTGGCTCTCCCAATTAATATTACTTATGAAAGTTGTTCTTGAAAATTGAATAGGAAATCAATGAACAAAAGTGTTAATCCATGAATTGTTTGATTTAAATTAATAGAAGTTGGGTTTAATGTTTGATTGACAGTGGATCAGTGGCATAGAGATAATATTTCGGTCGGTGTTTAATCTGGTAAATTTGGTAGGCTGTGTGGATTTATGAAGGTGTCACGCCCCGAACCTGGGCCTGGACATAACACGACACTAGGTGCCTGACTACATGTGATCGAGCGAACCAATTGGCTGGCTGAATCAACATGTGATATCATAACATACTGAATGCGGAAGATAACTAACACATGCTGATATACTAAAAGTCTGAATGATATACATTAAAGTGCGGAAATACTATTACATTTCTGAAATATATTTGTAACCAACATAGCTTAATGTGAAAAGCCTGTGACTTTGTCTAACTGTTACTCTAGTCTATGAAGCCTCTATTGAAGTACTGAAAACACTGACTATCTGTAAATACTGAAAGGCTGTAAGGTAATGATAATGCCCCGAAAGAATTGGGGATCACCAAATAGCTGGTACGAGAATCCTAGCGCACTGAATAATCAACCTATAAATCATTACCTGCATTGTGAGATGCAGGCCCCGGGAAAAAGGGACATCAGTACATTTGAAATGCACTGGTATGTAAAGTAACTGAAAGAAGGAAATATAAATGCTGAAACTGAAACTGAAATGATAACTGATAACTGGTGATTGAACTGATAACTGATAACTGATAACTGAACTGATAACTGGTAATTAAACTGATAACTGGTAATTAAACTGATAACTGAACGGTAGCTAATAATTGAACTGAAATGAAGTAAGGATATGAATACTCCCTCTTCTGAATGATGAACAACCTGTTTATCTGAATATTAAACTGCGGCCTCAGGCCTAATATATCTATGTGCACAAGATGTGGCCTCGGTCCCAAGTATACGTATACATAACTGCGACCTCAGGTCCAAAATGCATAAAGCATAAACTGCGGCCTCAGGCCCAAAGATGCATAAAACATAAACTGCGGCCTCAGGCCCAAATACAAGTGTTCAACATTCAGGGATTTAAAATCAGGAACTGAGAATCATACTGCAATATATGATAGTGAAATACTGAATCACATTGAGTTACATAATACTGGAATACTGGATCACGCCGAGTCACATAATACTGGAATACTGAATAGGACTAGACTGAGACATGTATTCTCGAACTGATTATGAACACTGAAACTTCAACTGTTTATGGCATACTGAGTAATCTATACTAAAACTGGGGGCATCAAACCCAAGTCTATATTGAATACGCACTGAGCTCACAACGTTCAGAATGAAAGTCATGAACGAGTTATGAAGCTAGAGAATAGAAGTTCTACAACTATTTAAGGAACTGGGCTTAACTATATTTCTAAGGCAATTAGTAACGTCATAAAAGAAACGTAGTGTAGGGAGAATCATTAACATTCCCAAACATAGAGAGTTAGCCTCACGTACCTCAATTTCGCCACTTATTGATACTACAATGATCCACAATACTAAGAACCTTCAATCTACAATAGCAACATCCAATGGAACCCAATATTAGTAACAAATTCCATAACTTAAGCCATTTAGGCATATTATCAAACACTTGGTGAGTATAAAGCTTCGTAATCCCTATTAATGGTGTTCCTACACCCAATAACCCATTCTCTTGCTCTTGGATAAATTCTAAAGTCTCAAATGGTTATAATCAATATTATTCTTTATTACATATAAGGTAAACAACACCCTTAACCAATAGAGTTCCATTAAATAAACATCTTTCACTCTCTCTAATAGTTGGGTAATTAAATTGGGAACTTATGATTTCCAATCACCATACCAAGAGTTCCAATACTTATTCATACTCATATTCCCTTAATAAATCCATATATGTAAGTCTAAGGGTGTAGGATTACCTTTTTGGAAGAATCTTGCAAAACCCTCCTTTGAGTTCTTGAAGAAATCCCTTGAAGATCTAAGTATTTTATGTGTAGATTTTATCAATACTAGTGTATAAATGATGAAATTCACACCAAGATAATGGAGATTACTTACCTTGACGATGGTAGGGGTTGGAGGTCTTGAGAGGGTGGAGGAAGACCCTAAAATTCATTTAAATAAAGTGGGGAAAATAACCCCGGAAGGCTTTATATCAAAATAGGGTCGGGTTGACAAAAAAATGCAGATTTGCACAGCCGCGGCACATGGGGCGATTGAAAAATGTGTTTAGAAAGGAAATTTGGAGGTGCTCTGTTAATTTACATGCGGCGCGGTAGTGTAAAAGTTTCCGCTGTTTTGTAATTTTGTCATAACTTCTGGTAGGAGTGTCCAAATGACAAACGGTTTGAAGCGTTAGAAACTAGACTCAGAGATATTTCATTTGATAGGTTGTGCATCACATAAAAACTTATACTAATGTAAATATGCTCGTGCAAAGTTTGGTCTTGTGCGTACTCATTTGAAATTTTAGTCTATCATGTAATTTTCCAACTTGGCTTAGACTTAGATCTCTCATTGGACCCCAAATCACCTATGATATTCCTCGTACACTTATTATCACATCCAATTGATAATCATCATTTTAATACTCATTTAATGCATCCACAACTGATTCAAATTTGCGGGGTGTTACATTATCTCCCCCTTGGGATTATTCGTCCTCGAATGATTGTCCTGGTTGTATCTTTGGCTAATTTCGGATCTTAAATGGGTCTGGTGGGAACATGAACTTTCATTGACACTTGCATACTAAACTGAATGAACACAAGATTACTGAACTAATGAGGTACTAGACCGAATGGCTACTAAACTGACTAAATACTGAAATACATGGAGATTGTAATTTAAGGTCTGAATGAGAAGGTTAGATACCTTTGACATTTCTCCAAAATACAAAGCATAATACTAGCTTCATCGGGCATAATAATACGCATAACATGATACATATACATGAACACTTGTCTGTTATAGATACATGAATTCTGAAGTAACGTGGATATATGAATACTGAATTGGCACGAATAAGCGAGTGCTGAACTGACGTGAATATCTGATCACTGAACTCATATCAATATCTGAGTATTAAGATGGCATGAATATCAGAGTACTGGACTGACATGAGTATCTGAGTACTGAACTGACTTGAATGCTCTAATATGAGATCTGAATACTGGAAACACAAATGTCGTGACATGAGATTTGAATACTGGAAACTTGAATGTTATAACATGGCACGTGAAATACTGGTGTACAACCACTAATTATGGTGGAAATTCTAACTCATAAGCTACTTACTCGATCCTTCATAGGATCCTATATGGGCTGATGCATCTGGGATTGAGCTTTCCTTTCTTCCCAAATCTTATAACACCTTTCACAGGCGAAACTTTTAGAAACACCCAATCATCAACTTGAAACTCTAGGTCTCTATGTTTCATGTTCAAATCGGACTTTTGGCGACTCTGAACTGTCTTCAAATTCTCTTTAATCAACTTGACTTTCTCCATATACTGATTGACCAAATCTGGTCCCAACGATTTCACTTCTCTAACCTCGACCCAACTAATTGGCAATATACTCCTTCGCCCATAAAAATTATGCTTTCAAAATGAGCGAGATAATCCTATTATAAGGTCCATATTTACCATCTCCACTAAAGAATATGTGTATTCTCAGATAAACACTTGGTTTCCTACTGCTCGACTTTCACTTGCTGGCAATTCATATACTTAGGCACAAATTTTGTGATGTTCTTTTTCATGTAGTTCCACCAATAAGTCTCCTTGAGATTATGATACATGTTTGGGGAACCTGGGTGGATAGAATACCTGTAGTTGTGGGCTTCTGACATAATCCGCTCTCTGAGCCCGTCTACATCTGGAATGCATAGTCTGTCTCTGTATCAAGTACCATCATCTCCCTTTTTTTCAAAAGACATCGTCTTATGCACGTGAATCACCTCTTTCGGCTACACCAAGTAGGGATCATCAAACAATTTCTCCTTCACTTCGGCTTCTAAGGAGGAACAGGTCTTGTTCTACACAACAACTCCGCTATCTTTGGTGTCCAAAAGTCAAACTCTTACCTTGGCTAAGAAGTGGACTTCTTTCAACATAGTTCTCTTGTCTACCTTTTTCAGGAGCTATACTTCCCACTTGATTTTCTTTTTTAAGCACTTCATGAAACACTTACAGTATTGTTGTGAGCTAAGTCACTGACCACTACTCGGAATATTAGTGTCTCGTGCAATGGCACTGCCTTCGTAATACATATCTGGGCATGAGTTTATAGCTTATCTATGATCACTTTATCATCAATATCTAAGCTCGGTGGTCATTATACTCACTTTGTGTTTCTTACACATGCTAGACATATTCCTTGTGGTAATTATACAATTTTCCCTCATTACCGAACTGATTTTCTTTTTCATATCTCTGTTAACTATTCGGGTTTCAAATCTCTAACTGGACTTATTGAAATTTTTTTGCTTCGACCCTTAGACCAAAGGTCTTATATTTGCGGATCCTTCTATTTTTGTTGGGATCCGAATAACTTTCCTTATTTTCTGCAATTCCTTGCACTTTACGTCAATGATGACTCATCTTCCAACTTACTTTTGAGAAGTCTTTCTTACTAGAAAAAACAAAATTATTCACTTAATGGAACGTTAATGAATTCACAACTATCATACACAATCTTAATAATTTAACTCTACACACACTGTCAATCCTGGAGAAACCATATTACGAAAACTCCTAAAGGCTATTCTTCTATAGTTTTCTCTCTTATTGCCTAGCTGATTTTTTCCCACTGTCATTGTACTTCGAGTTTAACTTAAACTCTTTGGGTTCTAGCACATGCGTTCGGTATTTCAAACTGTCATCCACTCACTGGTGTTAACCTGACTAAGTGAATCAAATCTTACCTCTACTAGCTCTGCTGAAATTGCTAATTCACTATATTTACTCAAAACTTATCTACTATTCTTTTACTAACCACCTGCTAGCATCATATTTTCTTTCTCTGCTTTTAATAACTAAGTGAAACATAAGGTTTATCCTAATTTCCCTCATTATCTGACCATATTCTTTTGCTGTACACTATCATTCTTTTGAACTATGCACATGGATCACACTTAGGAAAATTTCATCTATCTTAAACAAAATTGGAATATCTAACCCCAGACTTTCTATACACTTCAAAATCACTTCAGACTATAAACCTCCGTCCTAAACACATAGTCACATCATGTGAAGGGGAACTACCATATCTTTTATCTCACAATAATAGCCACTTCGTATACAAATTCACTAACATGGTACTTTCTAGTTTTGATTTGATTAAGTCTAAACAACTTAAAATCATTCCCTAAAATTCAATGTCGCCTGCTCTTGGTTCTCATGTCGTACATCATATTATTCTTAACTATATTTCCCTTAGGCTCTTTTCTGCCCAAAGCTATAGTGATCAATTCTATGCCCGCTGCAGTTGAATTCTTATCCTGATACACCGTGGGGTCTGACATACGGATACACTGCCATATATATATATATCTGATAAATCTCTTTATGCACCATCCAGTGAGTCTTGGGTCTTAATCCTTAAAACATGCGAAGATTTTGCTATAATCACTGTTACTTACATTTTCTTTGAGAACCCATATGCATCACTGCATACTCGCAAGTCACATAGAATTTTGATACACTGAAAATTGGATATTTGGTAAACATATAACTGAATACTGGCGTACTAAATAACCATAAATTTGCTAACTGAAAGACTGTATAACTAGTAACTGAGGTAAACTGATAAACATAAGACATAATAACTGCTTTTGTACTTTCTGATAAGGTTATTTGTACTATTATCCATTGTATCCAAATTTTAACATCCTCTAAAGTCTCATATTTACCAACCTGTACTCCATAATTATACCCCAATGGACAATTATCTTCTCTAGGACCTTACGTTTCTCCTGAGCGTCGCTTGGGAATCCAATACCTTTGGAATTTGATAGGAAAAGAAGGTTAACTATTGCTCTAAGCTCTATGGCACGATCTAGAGTAGAAAGAAGTGAGACAATCCTGAATGTCTTGGTAGTTAACCGTTTATATGAGTGGCCGACACACACATATAAAGGAAACTCCACTAGGCACGACTTCATAGACTCCCTAGGACACTTGAACCTAGGGCTCTGATACCAAGCTTTGTCACGCCCCAAACCTGGGCCTGGACGTAACACGACACTCGGTACCTGACTACATGTGACCGAGCGAACCAACTGGCTGGCTGAATCAACATGTGATATCATAACATACTGAATACGGAAGATAACTAACACATGCTGATATACTAAAAGTTTGAATGATATAAATCAAAGTGCGGAAATACTATTACATTTTTGAAATATATTTGTAACCAACATAGCTTAATGTGAAAAGCCTGTGACTCTGTCTAACTATTACTCTAGTCTGTGAAGCCTCTATTGAAGTAATGAAAACAATGACTATCTGTAAATACTGAAAGGCTGTAAGGTAATGATAATGCCCAGAAAGAACTGAGGATCACTAAATAGCTGGTACGAGAATCCTAGCGCTCTAAATCATCAACCTGCAAATCATTACCTGCATTGTGAGATGCAGGCCCCGGGCAAAAGGGACATCAGTACATTTGAATTGTACTGGTATGTAAAGCAACTGAAAGAAAGAATTATAAATGCTGAAACTGAAACTGAAATAATAACTGATAACTGAACTGATAACTGGTAATTGAACTGATAACTGATAACTGATAACTGATAACTAAACTGATAACTGGTAATTGAACTGATAACTAATAACTGATAACTGAACTGATAACTGGTAATTAAATTGATAACTAAACGGTAGCTAATAATTGAACTGAAAGGAAGTAAGGATATGAATACTCCCTCTTCTGAATGATGAACAACCTGTTTATCTGAATATTAAACTGCAGCCTCAGGCCCAATATATCTATGTGCACAAGCTGTGGCCTCGGGCCCAAGTATACGTATACATAACTGCGACCTCAGGTCCAAAATGCATAAAGCATAAACTGCGGCCTCAGGCCCAAAGATGCATAAAGCATAAACTGCGGCCTCAGGCCCAAATACAAGTGTTCAATATTCAAGGATTTAAAATCAGGAACTGAGAATCATACTGCAATATATGATAGTGAAATACTGAATCACATTGAGTTACATAATACTGGAATACTGGATCACGCCGAGTCACATCATACTAGAATACTGAATAGGACTAGACTGAGACATGTATTCTCGAACTGATTATGAACACTGAAACTTCAACTATTTATGGCATACTGAGTAATCTATACTAAAACTGGGGGATCAAACCCAAGTCTATATTGAATACGCACTGAGCTCACAACGTTCAGAATGAAAGTCATGAACGAGTTATGAAGTTAGAGAATAGAAGTTCTACAACTATTCAAGGAACTTGGCTTAACTATATTTCTATGGCAATTGGTAACGTCATAAAAGAAACGTAGTGTAGGGAGAATCATTAACATTCCCAAACATAGAGAGTTAGCCTCACATACCTCAATTTCGCCCCTTATTGATACTACAATGATCCACAATACTAAGAACCTTCAATATACAATAGCAACATCCAATGGAACCCAATATTAGTAACAAATTCCATAACTTAAGCCATTTAGGCATATTATCAAACACTTGGTGAGTATAAAGCTTTGTAATTCCTATTAATGGTGTTCCTACACCCAATAACCCATTCTCTTGCTCTTGGATAAATACTAAAGTCTCAAATGGTTATAATCAATATTATTCTTTATCATTCATAAGGTAAACAACACCCTTAACCAATAGAGTTCCATTAAATAAACATCTTTCACTCTCTATAATAGTTGGGTAATTAAATTGGGAACTTATGATTTCCAATCACCATACCAAGAGTTCCAATACTTATTCACACTCATATTCCCTTAATAAATCCATATATGTAAGTCTAAGGGTGTAGGATTACCTTTTTGGAAGAATCTTGCAAAACCCTCCTTTGAGTTCTTGAAGAAATCCCTTGAAGATCTAAGTATTTTATGTGTAGATTTCATCAATACTAGTGTATAAATGATGAAATTCACACCAAGATAATGGAGATTACTTACCTTGACGATGGGAGGGGTTGGAGGTCTTGAGAGGGTGGAGGAAGACCCTAAAATTCGTCCAAATAAAGTGGGGAAAATAACCCCCGAAGGCTTTATATCAAAATAGGAGACAAAAAATGCAGATTTGCACAGCCGCGGCGCATGGGGCGATGCATGGGGCGGCGTGGTAATGAAAAATGTGTTTAGAAACGAAATTTGGAGGTGCTCTGTTAATTTACTCAGCCGCGCCGCATGGGGCGGCGCGGTAGTGTAAAATTCTGCGCTATTTTGGTAATTTGGTCATACCTTCTTGTAGGCGTGTAGAAATGACGAACGGTTTGAAGAGTTAGAAACTAGACTCAAAGATCTTTCATTTGATAGGTTGTGCATCACATAAAACCTTATATAAATGTAAATATGCTCGTGTAAAGTTTGGTCTTGTGCGTACTCATTTGGAATTTTAGTCTATCATGTAATTTTCCAACTTGGCTTAGACTTAGATCTCTCCTTGGACCCCAAATCACCTATGATATTCCTCGTACACTTATTATCACATCCAATTGATAATCATCATATTAATACTCATTTAATGCATCCACAACTAATTGAAATTTGCAGGGTGTTACAGAAGGTCTTGCTTCCTTAATAATTATAATTCTTAATAATCACTAGTTGTTTTAGCTTCAATTAAATAAATCATCGTGACTATAGGTACGGTTCCCGTGGCATGGTCACGATACATAAAACCCCAAATCTAGGTGTGCATTTCATGTGTCCCGACTATAATTTTGAATAATAATAGAAATAAACATGTTATAAATCGCGGGTGCATTTTATATGACACGGTTTGCAATATGTACTACAGTCGTGATTTGTCCTATAAACATTAAAAGCGGTTAGAAAGTTAAAAATGCACGTAGGTTTAAAATATGTAATTAATCAGATAATTTGGCCAATTATTAATAGTTAAGCGACCATGCTAAAACCACGGAACTCGGAAATGCATAACACCTTCTCCCGGGTTAACAGAATTCCTTATCCGGATTTCTGTGTTCGCAGACCATAAATAAGAGTCAACTTTCCTCGATTTGGAATTTTAAATTGGTGACTTGAGACACCATAAATTATCCCAAGTGGCGACTCTGAATTTAAAATAAATAATCCCATTTCGGTTATTATCACTTTAATTGGAAAAACTCCCTTATATACCCCTTTCGGTTAGAAAAAGGAGGTGTGACAGCTTTGGCGACTCTGCTGGGGATAAGAACCCAGAACTTCTGGTTCAGGGTTCAGAATTCGAGCTTAGAATAACTGTTATAGTTGGCTTTTATTTATTATTTGATTTTTACGTGTTTGATCTTACTGTGCTAAATGTCGCTTTTTATCGCTTTGATATTTCTTGGACTGTATATAGATTGTTACGAAACCCTCTTCTCTATGAGTCTTCTAAATCATCTGGGAAGTGTGCACTTTGTGTGACTTCTTTTCTGTTAGAGTCATATCCTGATTTTAGAATGAGGTTCGGACAAGTTGCAAAGCCGGTGAAGCTTCTGTATTCCCGGTACGCTTCCCCCAGCTCGAGCTGTCCGCTCGGGTAAGCCAGGTCTAGAACAATAGACCCAGGTTGTAAACCTAGAATAACATAGCCCCATGCCGGATCCCTAGTAGGAACGTTTGTTTGCATCACGTGCATTTGACTTAGGGGACTCAACACAGGGGTTGGGTCCGTCTAGGACAAGTGTACCCAAAAAAATAAAAGACCATCCCGATGCATCCTAATGTGCTACATGTCGCAATCTTCAAGGGTAAAAAGGGTCATTTGGCAAACCAATGAGGTTTGAGGGTAAATGAGAAAGAAGAGGTTGAAGTGTAAAAATAAAGCAAGTAGGGCCCAATTATATTTTTTTTTCACATTTTTTTAAGAAAAAGACCAAAAAAAAGAAAAATCCAAAAAAGATTTTGCACTTTTCCATCATTTTTCAGAAAAAAAAAATCCAAAAAAATCCAAAAAGAGTTTACATGTTTCATCATTTTTCAAAAAGATAAAAAATATATTTCTTTAAATTAGTTTTTTTAATTCTCGCTCGTATCTAGTTTTCTCGAACTACACATACCTGATTCTCGTCTTTCGGGGCGTGATACGTAGGCAACCCACATAGGGTCCGATCTTCTTAGTGAGTCCTAAGTTCTTGGCTTCGAGGGTCGTAGCCAAATCTTGCATCTATAGCCACTTTTGGCCACATCGATCGTTTTGCAAAATAGGGCTATTTTCGCAAAGTGGTTTGTTTAATTGTCTGGAGAGTCTTGAATCCACAATTAGGTGTCTCTTTACTTTAAGGTCCGTCTTTGTCTAATTTACGTGTCTAGCCACTTTTGGCCATATAGGTCGCCTTGCAAAATAGGGCTATTTTTGCAAAAGTGGTTCAGTTAGCCCATGTCTTAGAGTCCTAAGTCCATAACAAGGTATCCTCTCTGTTTATGGTCCATTCTGTTGAATTTACAATGCTTAGCCATTTTCTGGCCACGTAGGACATCTCTACAAAATCGGTCATTTCTGCAAAGTAGTTTTTCCATGTCTTAGAGGTCACCTTTGTTGAATTTGAACTAATAGCACCTTTTGGCCATTTTGCAAAAAATACCTCAATCATATCTTGCATGTGTCCAGTAGGGAGTGTTATTGTCTCACATAGTGTTCTGAATCTTTAACTCTATTTGGTTTTAGTTTTCTCATACAGGTGTGGATCTACTTACCGGAGTTTGAGCGTGACAGGCGCCCCAAGACCATCCAGTCAGGATCGCTCATTCAGGAGTTTCTTAAGGAGATTTTTTTTTATGTTTTGAGTCTGTTTTCCTTTTATGTCGTCTTTTACCTTCTAGTTTGTCCAGTAATGTCGAGTCTTTTATGTGATGTTAGAGTCTGTCATAGTCTAGTTAGGTTTTTTGTTATTGTACTTCCTATTTTGTATTCGAAAAAATGTGTTATATATCAAAAATTCAAAAAAAAAGAGATTTTGCGTTTTTATATTTTCGTTAAAAGTTTTCTTTAAAATACTAATTCTAGAAAATAAAAAAAAAATTTTGAGGTGGTTTTCCTTTAGAAAATTAATATCTAGAATGCAATGAAATTTGCTTTCATATTTCCTTTAGTATATTAAGACTAAAAAGACAAAAGAAAAAAAAGAGAATTTTCTTTTAATACCTTTTTAGAAGTTTTCTTTAAGACATTAATTCCAAAATCCAAAAAGATTTTCTTTTGAGGTTCTTCTTTGGGAAATATATAAAAAATAAAAAAATATATTCTTTTTATTTTCACTAGAACTTTAGGACATTGTACATAGAAGAAAAAACATACTTTATCTTTTGTTTATCTTTAGAGTTTTTTCCTTAGGTAATCAAAAACTGAAATCCAATTTTTTTTTTAATTTTTTAATTTCTTGTTTCAAAATCTTTCTTCAGGATATCAAGTGAAAATTCAAAATATTTTTCTTTGATTCATTCTTTAGATTTTCTTCCTAGAAAGAAAAAAGAATCAAAAAATATTTTTCTATTCTAGGGATTTTTCCTTAATAATTTCTCATAGAGTATCTGTTTCAAAAAAAAAAAAAGCAAAATATATACTTGTTTAAGATTGAGTTTAAAATAGATTATAGAACATTAAGTCTAAAAAGAGAGAGAGATTTTCTTCTTTTTTCTCATTAGAGTAGTCATTAAAGTAAAAAATAAAAAAAAATGAGAACATTAGTTTGTTTATTTTGTTCCCGATCTTCCCGAACTACGCAAAGATCTGATTCATGCGGCGTCATGATACATAGGCAACCTACATAGGGTTCGATCAAATCATTTTCTTTTAAAAAAAATCAAAAACAAAGAGAGGATGAAGTTGTGGGACATGAGAAATGAGAGGAAAGAAAAGAGTGATAATTAGAAAAAAAGAGAAAGGAAAATGAGCAAGCGAAGAAGTGCTAGAAAAGAAAGGAAAAGCGAAGATTGAGATGAACAAATTGGGATGATGCCAAGTGACCTTGTGACCCTCGAAGTCATTCTTGAACCGTTAATTGTTGCTAGGGGCATTGCACACAATGTGATATTTTTAGCTGTTAAATGCCCTAACGCTAACGTGATGACCTCATTTTGTTCCTTTTTGTTATCTTCATTGAGCAGAAGGGTGGTTGGTTTGTGGTTCTTAAGGTAACTCATCCATACAACACAAGGTCAAAGAGCAAGGTAGCCATGGCTAGTAAGGACTTGGACATAGGTGTTATTGATCCGTCTAAGGAGATTGTTGAGTCAGAATCTGAGTTGAAAGAAGACGTCTTAAGGTTGAAAGGACAAATGACCGAAATATACCATGCTTGGATTAATGGGCGTCCTCCACCATTATTTCCCACTAACTACCCTGAAAGCCTTGTTACCATTCCTCCATTGTCACAAATCCAGATTCCCACTGCTGTTTATATCTCCCCACAACCTTTTCACACTCCACCCGCTAAAACCACCTCATATTCCCCTCCTTTGACCATTCATGTTTTTGTAGCTCATCCACCAGCTACCTTTCCTCGATCCTCTAGCGAGACTGTGTTCAAAATCCCCGATGGCCAACACTGTGCTCCAGAACCAACTTTCAAGGTTTCGGATCCATACTCTCATGCTCCTTATTTTGAGCCTCCTGGTAAAACTGAAAAGCCTGCTAAGACAGTGGAGCAAGATGAGATATCCAGGAAGGTGAAAGTCTTAGAGCAATCTTTAATAAACATGCAAGAGATAGGGAGCCAGACGAGCGTGTCTTACAAAGACTTGTGCTTGTTTTCTGACATCCAACTACCTATTGGGTTTAAGATGCCAAAGTTTGATTTTTATGACGGGCACGGAGATCCCGTGGCTCATTTGAGAGGCTACTGCAGTAAGATGAGAGGCGCCGGTGGGAAGGACAAATTATTGATGGCATATTTCAGTCAGAGTCTGAGTGGGGCAGCTATGGAGTAGTACACCCACCAAGACACTAGCAGGTGGTACACATGGGACGATATGGCTCAGGCCTTTGCCGACACTTTCAGTACAATATAGAAATTTTCTCGGATCGCATGTCCCTCACCAAGTTGGAAAAGAAGCCCAATGGAAACTTTAGGGAATACAGGCTCAGATGGAGAGAGAAAGCTGCCAGAGTCAATCCCCCGATGGAAGAAAACGAGATGGTTGAGTACTTTCTTCAAGCTTAAGAGCCAACTTACTTTGGGCATTTGATCTCGGCTGTGGATAAGCCTTTTAATGATGTGGTAAAAATGGGAGAAATGGTAGAAGATGGGTTGAAGTCGAGCAAAATCATGAGCTATTCTGCTTTGAAAGACACAACACAAGCAATTCAGAACAACACAGGAAGCTTGCTCGGTTAGAAGGAACATGATGATGTTGCCATGGTTGTCTCAGGATCATGACATGGTTAAACGAGTCCGCCTCGCCAATATACTCAGCCTTAATCCCAACCCCAAATCTATCCCCGAGCTTCACATAATCCACCCCAGTATTATCCTCCGAATAACATCCGATCATCTGTCCAACCACTGGGTCACTCCTTATGGCGAGCGCCAGTACCGCATAATGCACTTTTGCCGTCGCAACATTTTCGAGCATCCAACAACCCTAGAAAACTGGGGCATGGAGGGGAACAAAGGAAAAAAAATAATTTCACACTAATCGAAGAATCCTACACAAGCCAATTTGAAAAGTTAAAGCATTGTGGCCTGATTGAGCCGCTCCTCGTCTATACTCCAGACCCATATGCAAAAGGTTTTAATCCTACTGTACGATGCATGTACCACTCTAACGTCCAAGGGCATAGCATTGAAGATTGTCGTGTTTTGAAAAGGGAAATAGAAAGAATTATTCAAGAAGGGATAATTGTGATCCAGGACAGTGACACCCAGAATGTCGCGCAGAATCCTTTACCCGCACATGATGATACACACTTTGTGGGGATGATGCATGGTGATAGGGAGTATGCGAATCCTCTTGGGAACTTGCTGACTGAAGTTAATAATATTGAAGTTGGTAATGGTCTTGGTAATTTATTGTGGAACTCAGTGGCTAGGATGCCGAGCTTGGTAATTGGAAAGACGCTCCATTTCTTGGCTAGTCAGGGAGGAGTCTTGGTGGTTTATTTTGTTGTCATTTCTGTTGTCCGGGTTATTTCAGGGTTGTAATTCGAATATTGTCTTGTGACTCAAACCCTTCTATCCTTTTATTTTACCTAGTTCCTTTAGTTGTAGTAACTCATTTAGTATAATCTAGGTTTTTTCCAGGGTTGTGACCCCAGTTTATTTTGCATGTTTTGTTGTTCAAACCCTTTCACCGTCTGTCTAATACAATTTCCTATTTTCTGTTATTTCTAGTGAGTTTTTGTTTAGTTCTCTTTTTCTTTTATAGTCTTTTCATGCTGATTCTAGTGACATAACATGCACACATAATTTTCAGTCTGGTCTTAAAAGTTAGTCTAATCATGAAACAATGAAACAAGTTTTGAAGATGACAGGGACATTTGAGGGAAATAAGTAAAGATTTGGATGTTTTGAGATCATTTAAAGCCCGAATTGTGTGAAACTAGGGCAGATGGTTTGGGAAGTTAAGAGGAACGACAAGATTTTGTTACAAGAGAGTGCGCCCCAACAATTTGAAGCGAACAACTTTGAGTTTGAGTGCATCTCAATTTACAAGATAAAGTACAAGAGAGCTTGCTCCAAACGGATGGACGGTATACATTACGAAGAAGAAGTCACCCGATGAGAGTTCTGTACTTGACAAGGCAATTAAAAAAAGAGTGGAAGGCATATCAGTGATATCAATGCCAAAGCTACAAAAGAAATGTTGTACTTGGCATTTTCAGGGATTGGAAGACCCTCTTTCAGCTACCCAAACACTTTATACCATTCGGTACCCCTTTGAGCCTATGCCAATTTTCTTGACCACCCCTCTTTTGGAATCTAGTTTAGAGTCATTACATAAAAAAAGGAATGAAAAAAAATTCATTCCCCATAAGGTTTGTTTTATAAACTTCCTTCAAAAAAAAGAAAAAATCAAAAGAAAAGGAAAGCAAAATAGCAGCAGCAAATAGTAGTCTTTTGAACTATGTTCGACCAGATTCTTGTCACCTCAAGGTATGTAGGCAGCCTTAAGGTTCGGTCGCACCAAATAAAATATTCCATAATCTTACGAAGTCGAGAGTCGAGCAATCTTTCTTAGAAATTCCATCTCAAAAAAGAAAAGAAAAAAAAAGAATCAAATTCCCATGTTTTAGAAATTGGGGAAAAGTTTTTAGAATGGATTCCAAAAGTTGTAAATAAATTATCCCTGTTCTCTTAGTTATTTTGAGTGTTTGTGATATCCCTTCTTTCTAACCCTGTCCAAAAGCCATATTACAGTCCAAAAAAGACCTCCCAGATAATTTTTGAGGGTGCTGAGCTAGACATGCCAGGAGCATATGATGTTTTTTTACCATGGTCAACGCCCTGTCATCTGCAGAATTAGAGGAAATAAAAAGAAAAAGAACAAAATGAGAGAGTCTTATTGGTGAAAACCTTCACAGACACCATAAGGAGACGGTGAGTTGAGAGAAAAAGCAAAATGAGTGAGGCTTGATGGTGAAAACCCTTCGCGCACTACAAGTCGAATAAGGACCGTGAGTCAGATGGGATAATCAGAGCACTGAAACACAATTTCATGACTCAGAGGTACAACAAGAGTTGAACATTAGACTTGCTTAACAGATTAGGCCACTTAATCCAAAGGTGCATGTCATGGTCATTAGAGTTGGTATCCACAACTGATAAGTTTCTACTTTGTAATTTTCTTGTTAGGTATCATCTCTTTCCATTGTCCTTTACTCTGTTCCTTTTTGTTTTATTTACTTCCTCTTCTTGAGTCTGTTTGGTCAAAACAAGTGAAAAATGACTTCAAAATTTTCTACCAGCTTTCCAAATGCACAAAATGGAATCTGGCTTGCACATCAAAGTGGCATAAGTCAAGAAATAACAGTATGCGCACTGAGTTGGTAACAGTCAACGTGCTTTAGGATTCATGTGAAATGCAAAGATTCGGTATATGTCAATTCATAAACACAATGCAACAAATAGAGGGTATTGAGTTTGAGTGGATCAGAGGTATTTTTTTTGTGATAAGGGTGTCAGAGAAAGTGGTTAATCAATAAACAAACAAGGTCTTTCGATTTGAAATCGAAGTTATCATGGGAAGTGAAGGAGCAATCGCCCTCAAAGTCAAGGCCACAAACCAACCACCATGTTTAAACTCAAAAGTTTTCTTTGTTTGAAATAGGGACAAAGACTGTGTCCAAATCAAAGCTTGGAAGCTTGAATCTTTCAAGTGTCATGCCTAATTTTGTCAACACAAAGGCTGTTTGAGAATGTTTTTTTTATTATCTCCTAGGCATCCCCCTAGTTGAGAAGATCATCATCTCCTAAGAATTTTCCCTAGTTGAGAAGAACCATGCCTCCTACACATCCCCCTAGTTGTGAAGAATATTTAGTTTTCTTATGTTCAGGGGTCCCGCCTGGAAAATAGGGCCAGATTTTAATTTTTCCTAAGTTGTTAATCTTTCGTTTCCTTAAGATCAAGGGTCCCGCCTTGAGAATAGAGTCAGTTTTTAATTTTTCTTATGTCATTAATCTTTAGCATTCCTTAAGGTCAGGGGTCCCGCCTGGAGAATAGGGTCAGTTTTTAGTTTCCTCTAGTTGTTAGTCTTTAGTTTCTTAAGCTCAGGGGTCCCGCCTGGAGAATATGGTCAATGGTTAGCTTCCTTAAGTTTTAATCTCTAGTTTTTCTTGAGTTCAGGGATCCCGCCTGGAGAATAGGCTCAATTTTTACTTTAGTCAAGCTCAGTTTATAGTTTTCCTCAAGCTTAATCTCAAATTTAGGAGATGCACTTCCTAGTTTGGGTTTTTCAGATTTTATTTCTTTAAGAGATGTACTTCCTAGTTTTAGGTTAAAGGTTTCACCCCTAGGAGACGCACTTCCTAGACTGGGTATTTCAGGTTATATTTTTGTTTTAGGAGACACACTTACTAAATTGAGATTTTAACCCTAGGAGACACACTTCCTAGTTTCGAGTCATTTAAGTTCATTTTTAGGAGATGCACTTCCTAGTTTAAGCCTTTGAAGTTTCACCCCTAGGATACACACTTCCTAGTCTGGGTCTTTCAGGTTATATTTTTGTTTTAGGAGACGCACTTCCTAATTTGAGGTTTTACCCCTAGGAGATGCACTTCCTAGTTTGGGTCATTTAAGTTCATTTTTAGGAGATGCACTTCCTAGTTTTAGTCATTCAAGTTTCACCCCTAGGATACGCACTTCCTAGTCTGGGGTTTTTAGGTTATATTTTTGTTATAGGAGACACACTTCCTAAATTTAGGTTTTACCCCTAGGAGACGCATTTCCTAGTTTTGGGTCATGTAAAATTAATTCCTAGGAGACGCACTTCCTAGTTTGAGTCATTGAAGTTTTGCCCCTAGGAGACGCACTTCCTAGTCTGGGTCTTTCAGGTTATATTTTTGTTTTAGGAGACACACTTCCTAAATTGAGATTTCACCCTTAGGAGACGCACTTCCTAGTTTGGGTCATTTAAGTTCAGCCCTAGAAGACGCACTTCCTAGTTGGTTCATTTAAGTTTCACCCCTAGGAAACACAATTCCTAGTCTGGTTTTTTTAGGATATACTTTCAGGAGACACACTTCCTAAATTGAGATTTCACCCCTAGGAGAAGCACTTCCTAGTTTGGGTCATTTAAGTTCAGCCTTAGGAGACACACTTCCTAGTCTGGTTCATTGAAGTTTTACCCGCACTTCCTAGTCTGGGTCTTTCAAGTTATATTTTGTTTTAGGAGACGCACTTCCAAAATTGAGATTCCTTCCCTAGGAGACGCACTTCCTAGTTTGGTTCATTCAAGTTTCACCCGTAGGAGACGCACTTCCTGATCTGGGTCATTCAGGTTTTATTTTTATCAGACACATTTGCTGGTCAAAGTTTCTTGGTTTTACTCACAAGAAATGCACATCCTAGTCGATTATCTAGTTTACTTTCATCATTGCTTCAATAGCATAAGTGGTTTACAATTTTGCTAACAACTCACAAATCTTCCGAGTGCAAACTAGGGCAGCAAATTTTGTTTGTTTTCTTGTTTTGATTGCAGGCACCCACCTGGAGAACAAGGGAATTCATTTTGGAAATATTTCAAGTTTCAAGTCAGTAGCAGGAACCCACTTGGAGAATAAGGGAAGTCATTTCAGAATTCAATTCAAGTTAGAAGTAGCAGAAGTCACGGCAAGAATGTAGGTCAACAGTCCAAGATGATCAACAGAAGTAGTCTCAATCCAGAATAAAAAAAAGAAAAAAAAGAAGAAGTGAATTCAAAATGCATAAGCAGAGAAAGATGTGAACTGCTCAAGACGTGGCTGAAGTCAAGAGCACGACATGTCCGATTTCGATCCGAAGAAGCTGTGGAAGAATGAATCAGCACCTACAGCTAGCAAACATCAAGGTTTAAATCTAAAGTCTGCATGAAGTACCATTCAAGATTCAAGATCAAGCTTCAAAAGACTTATAAATAGGAATCTTGTAACTCATAGTTGACTGGCATAGTTAGTCTTTTTCATTTTTTGATTTTGATGTAATAACAGGACCACAGACCGGAACCTCGACGGAACGGTACCTCAATCGGCTCTCCACCTCGGTATACTCCATCACTCTTCCTACTTCTGAACTACACGTGGCCTGATTCCTTTATAGCCAAGGATAGGGCTCGGTCACATTCTCCTTTCTTTTAGTTTTTGGTCTCTCTAAATAAGGGTCGGGTCAAAAAACCTGCCTCGTCGTTCTTTATCTGAAATTACTTCGTGTTTCCAGTCAAAGAGGGGCAGCTGTAGACATGTGATTTTTGACCCTCCCCAAGATTTTACATATTTTAGCATTTAAATATTTAGTTTAGGTCTAATATAGTTATTTCAACTAATTTTGACTCTTTTACTTTCTTTTATCACAAAAATAAAAATTTAAAAATATTTTCTCTTATTTAGCTAATTGATCTTTTATTTAGTTACTTTTAGTTTATCTACCTTTCATAAGATTTAAAAATATAAAAATAGCACCTTATTTTTATCTTTATATAATTTTGAAAATACAAAAAAAATAAATCAATAATAGTTTCATGTTTTAATATAATTTAGTTTAATTAATTAGAATTAGTTTTTGCATTGTGTAGTATTTTTTATCAATATTAAAGGGAGTTAACTAAGGTTTTGGAGCACAATTTTAAGAGTCTTAGAGCCCAATTTTAGGACCCAATTCGGACTTAGCCCATAAATCCAAGCCCAATACCCAATACCCATTAAGCTAACCCTTGAGACCCTTCTAGATTCTTCTTCTTAACAAAATACAAAAACCGCCTAAGGACCCTAGATATAACAGCCGTTTTTCATATATTAAAGGACCAAGACAAAAAGTTAAGCTGCTTCTTCTTCTTCATGGAACCCTTGGACAAAAAAAACCCTAAGATATGAGAGCTAACTCCTAAGACCTAAGAGGAGAGGACAATCTTTTTTTCTTCAATCTTCTGAACACCCATGACACCCTTCTTCTCCCTTTACACAACCAAGAAACCCTCCCCCATCTCAAAACCTGAGAAGCGGCAGCCACCCTCATGCCAGCCACACAAACAACCACCCTTAGATCCTTCAACCGCCGTCGCGAACCCACCCTCTACCACCAAGCAGCGTCTCCACCTGCCATAAAGACCTCTTCCTCTCAAACTCAAACACATGCACAATAGCAGAAAAATAGAGTTGGAAGCGGGAAACTAAGGTTCGAGGTTCAGGTCAGTCACCGGTTCAAGTTCGGGTCCGACGAGATCATTCGTTCGTTAGTTTCGCTCGTAGTTTACAGTTCCGTTTCAGAATTCGGCAACTTTATTTGGTCTCTGCTTAGAAATCCATCCATGAAACTAGCCATTTGAGGTTTTGTTCGTCGCTCCGATTTGGTTCGTGGTTTTGCTCGATTTTTATGGCTGTCCTTAGTCGAATAGCGGAGCTGAGCTTTGTATCCGTCGAGTTTGATGTCATCTTTATTTTTTTGGTGTTGTAGTTGGAGATTTATTGTAACGACCCGACCTGTCATCTTAAGAATTAACGCCCCGATCCTCCATTAACTGCTTTCCCCAAGTTTATTTCTACGATTTTTATTTGAGTTTCAGAGAGTTTTAGGACACTTAATCCCTAAATGAGAGCTTAAGTGTTGGAAAGTTGGCCATAGTCAGAACAATCTGAATACAGCCTCGGAATGGAAATTCGATGGTTCCGTTAGCTCCGTTGGGTGATTTTGGGCTTAGGGGCATGTTCGGATTGTGTTATGGAGGCCCGTAGCTAATTTAGGCTTGAAATGTCGAAAGTTGAATTTTTGAAGTTTCTGGTTCGATAGTGAGATTTTGATCCGAGGGTCAGAATGGAATTCCAGAAATTGGAGTAGCTCTGTAGTGTTTAATGTGACGTGTGTGCAAAATTTCAAGTCATTCGGACGAGGTTTGATAGACTTTTTGATCAAAAGCGTATTTTTAGAGTTTTTGGAATTTTTAGGCTTGAATCCGATGAAAAACAGGTGTTTTGATGTTGTTTTGAGTGTTCCGAAGGTTGGAACAAGTTTGAATGATGTTTTAGGATCGGTTGGCAGGTTTGGTTGAGGTCCCAGGGGCCTCGGGTGTGTTTCGGATGCTGAACGAGTCATTTTTAGACTTAGAGGATTGCAGAAAATGTAGCAGGTCTCCAGTTATGGTTTCCTTTTTCTCGTTCGCGAGTGGGGTCTCGCTTCGCGAAGAGGAGCTGGGGATGGTGGAAGCTTAACGCTTGGCATTCGCGAAGAGGGTCCCGTGTTCGCAAAGCTGAGAGGTCGTATGCCTACGCATTCGCGAAGAGGGTCCCACGTTTGCGTAGGAGGGGGAAGTTTGCTACCGCGTTCGCAATAGGGGGACCACATTCGTGATGAAGGAAATCTGGGCCAAGAGAAATTTGCTTCACAAACACGAGGATCCTTCCGCGTTTGTGAAGAAGGATTTACCTGGGCAGATATAAAAATTTCAAAGTCGAGGGTTTAGCCATTTTTGGTGAAAACTAAAGCTTGGAAGCTCGGATTTGAGTGAGGTTTTGAGGGATTTTCAGAGATATCGATTGGGTAATGATTATTAACTCCTTTTTGCTTGTAACCCATTAATCCAAACATGAATTCATCATTTAATTTCGGATTGGAGATGAAAATTGGGGAAAAGTTGGAAGAAAGTTCTTAGACCTAGAATTTGACTTTTGATTGAAAATTTGATCTTAGATTTGGATAATTTTGGTATGCATGAACTCGTGAGAGTATGAGAATTCTGAAAATATAAATTTTAATAGATTCCGAGACGTGGGCCCGAGGGGCATTTTGGTCATTTTGCCTAATTTCGCGTATTAACTTAGAATTTAATTGTAGAATTAGTTACTTGAAGTTTTATTTACATTATGAAATTGAATTGAATTGATTTGGGCCATTTGGAATCAAGTACTTGTGGCAAGAGCGTGGTTTCGGGCTGATTTTGAGCCGGTTTGAGTTAAGTGGCTTGTCTAACCTTGTGTGGGGGACTTTCCCCTTAGGATTGGTATTGTGATTATTGAAATGCCTTTTACGTGAGGTGACGAGTGCGTACTTGTGCTAATTGTTGAAAATCCAATTTTCATTAAGTAACTTTAATTGTGCTTTCCCTCTCTATTTATTTTGGTTGCACTTTTAAACCTGCTATTAGTTAGAGAAGCATGTCTAATTGACTTAATTGCTTTATTTGCTTTAACTGCCTTATTTGTATTACGTGAATCATGCTAGGTTAGAATTGTCTGTGTTACCTTATTATAGAGTTGAGTTTATTTGAGTATTCCTTGTGCCATTGTTGTGTGTTTTAATTTGGGATTATGGGACGGCATCCCGGGAGATCCCCCGTATGCATTTATGTTTTGAGCTGAAATGCGGGATAGCAAGAGATCCCTATCATACATTTAGGATACCAGGAGATCCTTGGGATACCAAAAGATCCCTAGCATATATTGAGGATACCGAGAGATCCTTGGGATACCAAGAGATCCCTATCATACATTGAGGATACCGAGAGATCCTCGGGATAACAAGAGATCCCTAGCATATATTGAGGATACCGAGAGATACTCGGGATACCAAGAGATCCCTATCATACATTGAGGATACCGAGAGATCCTCGGTATACCAAGATATCCCTAGCATAGATTGAGGATACCGAGAGATCCTCGGGATACCAAGAGATCCCTAGCATACATTTAGGATACCGAGAGATCCTCGGGATATTGAGAGATCCTCGGTTATTTCCTTGTGATTGTTTTGCCTCTGTTTCAGTTATTAAATTCCCTGTTTTCCTGTATTAAATTCATATTTTTTAGCTTTCAACTGTACTGCTTATCTTATACTATCAGACCTTATATTTTTATTTTATCTCAGTAGGGCCCTGACCTTCCTCGTCACTACCCGACCGAGGTTAGGCTTGGCACTTTCTGAGTACCACTGTGGTGTACTCATGCCTTTTCTGCGCATGTTTTTCATGTGCAGATCCAGGTACCTTGACTCAGACTTACCATCCCTTAGGTGAGGCGACCCTTCAGAGACTTCGAGGTACATCTGCCGCGTCCGTAGACCGAGAAGTCTCTCTCTATTCTCTCTTGTAGTTACAGCCCTTCTATATTTACTTGTTTTAGACTATTTTAGAGTTAGAGCACTATGTAATATCCTTAGCTTGTGATTCATGGGTTTTCGGGTTTTTGGAGATATATATATTGGATTTGAATGTTATATTTTGTATGTGCGACACTTTTAAAATGCTGTTTTATTACATTATTTCTATTTTAAATTGTATTCTTTCGCAAATTGGTTTTTCTTTCGCGTTTTAGGCTTACCTAGTCTTAGAGACTAGGTGCCGTCATGATGATTCACGGAGGGCGAACCGGGGTCGTGACAAGTTGGTATTAGAGCTCTAGGTTCATAGGAGTCATGGATCATAAGCCAGTTTATTAGAGTCTCGTTGATTGGTACGGAGATGTCTGTACTTATCTACAAGAGGCTATGTAATTGTTAGGAAAATTTCCACTTCATTTGATTTCCTTGTCGTGCGATATTTTGACATCACAATTCTAAACTTCTATCTTCTATTCTCTCACAGATGGCGAGGACACGTGCTACCCGAGATGATCAGGCAAACGCGCCCCCTACTATTGCCGTTAGAGGCCGAGGCTGGGGTCGAGGCCGAGGATACGCTAGCGGTGCAGCTAGAGCACCCGCACGAGCTGCCACCGAGGAGCCACCAGCAGTTCCAGCCAGAGACCAGGCACCGGATGCGCCTACTGCTACTTGCTCCAACACTTTAGGAGACATTAGTACAGTTCCTGAGCATGTTTGGTATATTAGTTCAGGCGGGGTTGATTCAGGTTGTACCAACTACCTCATAGATCGGGGAAGGGACATAGACTTCCACTACCCCCACTCCAGAACAGCGAGTTCTCATTGGCCGGGTTCCAAGTGTCATAGCGACACAGCCCGTGGTCCCAGTTTAGTGGGTGGTGAGGACCTCTCGCCGAGTAGAGGACGGGTGGGTCCAGGAGAGAGAGGACAGACGAGGTCAGGAGAGAGAATATAGGGAAGTGAGGAGACCTCGTAGATTGGAGAGACCCACTGGTACTTATTTTGAAGGAAGAATACGACATGGTAGAGGTTTTGAGAGTCAGCCATCTCAGTTTGTATCTCAGATTTCACACAGTGTTTCAGGTGTTCAGGGGTCTTGGAGTACCCGTACTGCACAGTTCCCACTTCTACGTCCTCCCAGATCTTGTTTTGAGTGTGGTGACACATGCCATGTGGTGAGGGATTGCCCTATACTTGGGAGGAGTGCACCTCCATAGACTTCTCAGCCACAGAGCGCTCCGCAGAGTTCTCAGGCTATGATCACAATACCAGTTGCTACCCCACCTGGTCAGCCAGCTAGAGGGTAAGGCTAGGCCAGATATTATGCCCTTCCTGCACGTACCGAGGCTGTTGCCCCTGATTCTGTCATCCCAGGTATTATACTAGTTTGTCACAGAGATACATCAGTTATATTCGATCCAAACTCCACTTACTCTTATGTTTCTTCTTATTTTGCTCCATATTTGGGTGTACCTCGAGATTCTTTGAGTTTCCCTATTTATGTTTCTACTCCTGTAGGAGAATTCGCTTGTTGTAGACCGTATTTATTGGTCATGTTTGGTTGCTCTTAGTGGTTTTGAGACCAGAGCTGATTGATTATTGCTTAGCATGGTATATTTTGATATTATCTTAGGAATGGACTGGTTGTATCCCCATTATGCTATCCTTGATTGTCATGCCAAAATCGTGATGCTAGCCATGCCAGGTGTACCACGTGTTGAGTGGAGGGGTACTTTAGATCACACTCCCAGTAGAGTTATTTCTTTTCTTAAAGCTCAACGTATGGTTAAGAAGGGGTGTGACGCGTATTTAGCCTATGTGAGAGATGTTAGTATTGATACCCCTTTGGTTGATTCAGTTCTAGTAGTACGAGATTTTCCCGATGTGTTTTCCGCTGATCTTCCGGGCATGCCACTTGATGGAGATGATTTTGGCATTGATCTGTTGCCGGGCACTCAGCCCATTTCTATTCCTTTGTATCATATGGCTCCTCCTTAGTTGAAGGAGTTGAAGGATCAGTATAGAAATTGCTTGATAAGGGTTTTATTTGGCCCAGTGTATCACCTTGGGGTGCTCTTGTCTTGTTTGTAAAGAAAAAGGATGGTTCTATGCGTATGCGTATTAATTATCGCCAATTGAATAAGAACAGTTATCCTTTGCCTTGTATTGATGATCTATTTGACCAGTTTCAGGGTGCACGTGTGTTTTCTAAGATTGACTTGAGCTCAGGTTACCATCAGTTGAAGATTCGGGTGCTAGATATCCCGAAGACTACTTTCAGAACTTGGTATGGTCATTCCCAGTTCCTTGTTATTTTATTTGGGCTGACCAATGCCCCAGCAGCCTTTATGCATTTGAAGCACAATGTGTTCCAGCCGTATCTTAATGCATTTGTCATTGTCTTTATTGATGATATTCTGGTGTATTCCTGGAGTCGAGAAGATCATGAGCAACACCTGAGGATTGTGCTTCAGACTTTGAGAGAAAAGAAGTTATATGCTAAGTTCTCGAAATGTGAGTTTTGGTTGGATTCTGTGGCATTCCTAGGTCACGTAGTATCGAGTGAGGGTATTCAGGTGGATTTGAAGAAAATAGAGGCCGTGCAGAGTTGGCCCAGACCATCCTCAGCTACAGAGATCCGCAGTTTCCTTGGCTTGACGGGTTACTATCGTCATTTTGTAGAGGGGTTTTCATCGATTGCAGCCCCTATGACCAGACTGACCCAGAAGGGTGCTCCATTCCAGTGGACAGAGGAGTGCAAGGCGAGCTTTTAGAAGCTCAAGACAGCTTTGACCACAACCCCAATTTTGATATTGCCTATAGGTTCAAGGTCTTATACGGTTTATTGTGATGCCTCGATGATTGGCCTCGGAGCGGTGTTGATGCATGACGGTAGGCTGATTGCCTATGCGTCCAGATGGTTGAAGGTACATGAGAAGAATTACCCTGTCCACGACTTTGAGTTAACTGCCATTGTTCACGCCCTAAAGATCTTGCGCCATTACTTATACGAGGTTCCTTGTGAGATTTAAACTGACCATCAGAACTTGCAGCACCTGTTCAAGCAAAAGGATCTAAATTTGCGCCAGAGGAGGAGGTTAGAGTTGCTGAAGGACTATAATATCAATATTTTCTATTACCCGGGCAAGAACAATGTGGTGGCCGATGCCTTGAGTTGCCGGGTAGAGAGTTTGGGGAGTTTGGCTTATTTACCAGTAGCGGAGAGGCCCATGGCGATGGATGTTCAGGCCTTAACCAGCTAGTTTGTGAGACTGGATCTTTCGGAGCCCAGTCGGGTTCTAGCTTACGTTGTTTCTCGGTCTTCCTTATTTGATCTTATCAGGGAGTGTCAGTATGATGACCCTCATTTGCTTGTCCTCAAGTACAAGGTTCAGCATAGTGATGCCAGAGATGTGACTATTGGTAATGACGGGGTATTGAGGATGCAGAGTCGAAATGTGTACCCAATATTGATGGGCTTCGGGAGTTGATTTTATAGGAGGCCCATAGCTCGCAGTATTCCATTTATCCGGGTGCCGCAAAGATGTATCAGGATTTGAGACAACACTATTGGTAGAGGCGGATGAAGAAAGATATAGTTGGATTTGTAGCTCGGTGCCTCAACTGTCAGCAGGTGAAGTATGAGCACCAGTGACCGGGTGGGTTGCTTCAGCAAATAGAGATTCCGGAGTGGAAGTGGGAGCGGATCACCACGGACTTTGTAGTTGGGCTCCCACAGACTTTGAGGAAGTTCGATGCCATTTGGGTGATTGTGGATTGGCTGACAAGTCCGCACACATCATTCCTGTGTGTACTACATATTCTTCATAGCGTCTAGCGAATATTTATATTCGGGAGATTGTTCGTCTGCATGGTATTCCAATTTCCATCATTTCAGATAGAGGTACTCAGTTCACATCACGGTTCTGGAGGGCCGTTCAGCATGAGTTGGGCACTCAAATGGAGTTGAGTATAGCATTTCACCCTCAGACGGACGGACAGTCCGATCGCACTATTCAGATTCATGAGGATATGCTCCGTGCATGTGTGATTGAGTTTAGAGGGTCTTGGGATCAGTTCTTGCCATTGACGGAGTTTTCCTACAACAACAACTATCAGTCCAGCATTCAGATGGCACCATATGAGGCTTTATATGGTAGGCGGTGTATATCCCCGGCGGGTTGGTTTGAGCCTGGTGAGGATAGATTATTGGGCACATAGGTTCAGAATGCTTTGGAGAAGGTTAAGGTGATTTAGGATAGACTCCGTACAGCCCAGTCCAAACAGAAGAGTTGTGCGGACCAGAAGGTTCGTGATGTTGCCTATATGGTTGGAGAGCGGGTTCTGCTTCGGGTATCGCCTATGAAGGGCGTTATGAGATTCAGGAAGAAAGGGAAGTTGAGTCCGAGGTTTATTGGTCCTTTTGAGATATTGAGGCGTGTTGGGGAGGTTGCTTATGATCTTGCCTTACCTCTCAGCTTGGCAGGAGTTCATCTGGTATTTCATGTTTCGATGCTCCGGAGGTATCATGGTGATCCATCGCACGTGTTGGATTTCTGTTCAGTCTAGTTGGGCAAGGATCTATCTTATGTTGAAGAGCCAATGACGATATTGGACAGACAGTTCGAAAGATCAGGTCAAAGAACATTGACTCAGTGAAGGTTCAGTGGCGAGGTCATCCAGTCGAGGAGGCAACCTGGGAGACCGAGCAGGATATGTGCAGCCATTACCCTCATCTTTTCACTACTTCAGGTATGTCTCTATGCTCGTTCGAGGACGAACAAATGTTTAAGTGTAGGAGGATGTAACGACCCAGCTAGTCATTTTAAGAATTAACGCCCGATCCCCTATTAACTGCTTTCCCCAAGTTTATTTCTGCTATTTTGATTTGCCGGGATGTTCGGTTTTGAGTTTCGGAGAGTTTTGGGACACTTTGTCCCTAAATGAGAGATTAAGTGTTTGAAAGTTGGCCGTAGTTGGAACAGTGTGAAGATGGCCTCGGATTGGAAATCCGATGGTTCCGTTAGCTCCGTTGGGTGATGTTGGACTTAGGGGCATGTTCGGATTGTATTTTGGAGGCCCGTAGCTAGTTTATGCTTGAAATGCCGAAAGTTGAATTTTTGAAGTTTTCGGTTCGATAGTGAGATTTTGATCCGAGGGTCGGAATAGAATTCCGGAAGTTGGAGTAGCTCCGTAGTGTGTAATGTGACGTGTGTACAAAATTTCAAGTCATTCGGATGAGGTTTGATAGACTTTTTGATCGAAAGCGTATTTTTTGAGTTTTTGGAATTCTTGGGCTTGAATCCGATGAAAAATAGGTGTTTTGATGTTGTTTTGAGCGTTTCGAAGGTTGGAACAAGTTTGAATGATATTTTAGGATCGGTTGGAAGGTTTGGTTGAGGTCCCGGGGGCCTCGGGTGTGTTTCGGATGCTCAACGGGTCATTTTGGACATAGAGGATTGCAGAAAATGCAGCAGGTCTCCAGTTCTGGTTTCTTTCTTCGCGTTCGCGAGTGGGGTCTCGCATTCGCGAAGAGGAGATGGGGCTGGTGGAAGCTTAACTCTTCGCGTTCGCGAAGAGGTTCCCGCGTTCGCGAAGCTGAGAGGTCGTATGCCTACGCGTTTGCGAAGAGGGTCCCGCATTCACGTAGGAGGGGGAAGTTTGCTACCGCGTTTGCGATGAAGGACATCTGGGCCAAGCGAAGTTGTGCTTCGCAAATGCGAGGGTCCTTCCCCGTTCGCGAAGAAGTATTTGCCTGGGTAGATATAAAAATTTCAAAGTCGAGGGTTTAGCAATTTTTGGTGAAAAACTAAAGCTTGAGAGCTCAGATTTGAGCGAGGTTTTGAGGGATTTTTAGAGACATCAATTGGATATTGATTCTTAACTCCTTTTTGCTTGTAACCCATTAATCCAAACATGAATTCATCATTTAATTTCGGATTGGAGATGAAAATTAGGGAAACGTTGGAAGAAAATTCTTAGACCGAGAATTCGACCTTTGACTGGGAATTTGACCTTAGATTTGGATGATTTTGGTATGCATGAACTCATGAGAGTATGAGAATTCTGAAAATATAAATTTTACCCGATTCCGAGACGTGGGCCAGAGGGGCATTTTACCTAATTTCGCGTATTAGCTTAGAATATATTTGTAGAATTAGTTACTTCAAGTGTTATTTAAATTATGCAATTGAATTGAATAGATTTGGGCCATTTGGAGTCGAGTACTCGTGGCAAGAGCGTGGTTTCGGGTTGATTTCGAGCCGGTTCGAGGTAAGTGGCTTGTCTAACCTTGTGTGAGGGACTTTCCCCTTAGGAATGGTATTGTGATAATTGAAATGCCTTGTACGTGAGGTGACGAATGCGTACTTGTGTTAATTATTGAAAATCCGGTTTTCATTAAGTAACATTAATTGTGCTTTCCCTTTCTATTTATTCTGCTTGCACTTTTAAACCTGCTATTAGTTAGAGAAGCATGTCTAATTGATTTAATTGCTTTATTTACTTTAACTGCCTTATTTGTATTACGTGAAGCATGCTAGGTTAGAATTGTCTATGTTACCTTGTTATGGAGTTGAGTTTATTTGAGTATTCCTTGTGCCATTGTTGTGTGTTTTACTTTGGGACTACGGGATGGCATCCCGGGAGATCCCCCGTACATATTTACATTTTGAGATCCCTATCATACATTGAGGATACCAAGAGATCCCTAGCATATATTGAGGATACCGAGAGATCCTCGGGATACCAAGAGATCCCTATCATACATTGAGGATACCGAGAGATCCTTGGAATACCAAGAGATCCCTAGCATATATTGAGGATACCGAGAGATCCTCGGGATACCAAGAGATCCCTAGCATACATTGAGGATACCGAGAGATCCTCGGGATACTGAGAGATCCCCGGTTATTTTCTTGTGATTGTTTTGCCTCTGTTTCAGTTATTAAATTCCTTGTTTCCTGTATTAAATTCGTATTGTTAGCTTTAAACTGTATTGCTTATCTTATACTGTCATACCTTTTATTTTTATTTTATCTCAGTAGGGCCCTGACCTTCATCGTCACTACCCCACCGAGGTTAGGCTTGACACTTACTGAGTACCGATGTGGTGTACTCATGCCCTTTTTACGCATGTTTTTCATGTGCAGATTCAGGTACCTTGACTCAGACTTACCATCCTTGAGGCGAGGCGACCCTTCGGAGACTTCGAGGTATATCTGTCGCGTTCGCAGACCGAGGAGTCTCTCTCTATTCTTTCTTGTAGTTACAACCCTTCTTTATTTACTTGTTTTAGATTATTCTGGCGTTAGAGAACTATGTAATATCCTTAGCTTGTGATTCATGGGTTTTCGGATTTTGGGAGAGATATATATTGGATTTGAGGGTTATATTTTGTATACCGAGCGGCACTTTTCAAACGCTGTTTTATTACATTATTTATGTTTTAAATTGTATTCTTCCGCAAATTGGTTTTTCTTCCGCATTTTAGGCTTACCTAGTCGTTGAGACTAGGTTCCGTCACGATGGTTCACGGAGGGTGAACCGGGGTTGTAACATTTATTTTGAAATAAACTTCAGAGATTTCTCCTGTATGAGGTCCGCTCTTCCTTTCATTTACTGTTATTTCAGTCCATTTCTCTTGTCGTTTATTTGTTCCATGTTTTTAAAGATCCTTTTTAAGACCTGTATGTTTGGATCTGTGGTTTGTTGATCTTACGAGCACTGTATTTTGTCTTCTATTTCGCTAAGGTAGTGATTCTCATTTGCTGCGTTATCTTATTCTCACAGTTCATTGAGACATTGCTTGTGAAATTCTCATTTTATTGTATTTCGTCCATTTCCACAAATTTGCCTACGTGGTTCTCCCTATTATTATTACTTATGAAAGTTGTTCTTGAAAATTGAACGGGAAATCAGTGAACAAAAGTGTTAAGTCGTGAATTGTTTAATTTCAATTAATAGAAGTTGGGTTTAATGTTTGATTGACAATGGATAGTGGAGTAGCATAGAGATAATATTTGGACCGATGTTTGATCTGGTAAATTTGGTAGGCTGTGTGGATTTACGAAGGTCTTGCTTCCTTAATAATTATAATTCTTAATAATCACTAGTTGCTTTAGTTGAAATTAAATAAATCATCGTGACTATGGGTACGGTTCCCGTGGCATGGTCACGATACATAAGCCGAAATCCGGGCGTATATTTCATGTGACCCGACCATAATTTCAAATAATAATAGAAATAAACATGTTATAAATCGCAGGTGCATTTCATGTGACGCGGTTTGCAATATGTACTACAATCATGATTTGTCCTATAAACATTAAAAGCGGTTAGAAAGTTAAAAATGCACGTAGGTTTAAAATATATAATTAATCAGATAATTAGGCCAATTATTAATAGTTAAGCGACCACGCTAAAACTACAGAACTCGGGAATGCCTAACACCTTCTCCCAGGTTAACAGAATTCCATATCCGGATTTCTGTGTTCGCAGACCATAAATAAGAGTCAACTTTCCTCGATTCGGGATTTTAAATCGGTGACTTGGGACACAATAAATTATCCCAAGTGGAGAATTTGAATTTGAAATAAATAATCCAGTTTCGGTTATTGTCACTTTAATTGGAAAAACTCCTTTATATATCCTTTTCGGGGTAGAAAAAGGATGTGTGACAAAGGGATGCTTTGTCTTGGTATATCAGTCCGAACCCGAAGAAGTCGGTTAATTGGGTGAGTGTGGCGCCATATTTCATGGACAGATTCAGGTTCAATACAGAAAAAGCACCAGACATTTTCTATTCCGAATCTCAAGAAGAAACCAATAAAAACCTTCTATGAGTATGCAACTCGGTAGAGGTCCGAAGCTGCTAATGTAAGACCAACACTTGAAGAAGAACAAATGAATAAGTTCTTCGTCAGAACTCAAGACTTGCAGTACTATGAAAGGCTAATGGCTATTGAAAACCATAAATTCTTTAACATCATCAAACTAGGAAAAAGAATAAAAGAAGGGATTGAGAGTGGAATGGTGACGAATTTTAAAGCATTACAGGCCACGAATAAAGCCTTGTAGTCAGGAGGTATCTCCGAAGAAGAAAGAGGTGAGTGCTGTAATGGTGGCCCAGGGTCCTAAGTATCCTCTCACATACCAAACACCTCCACCCACATACCAGCCCTTACCCTCAGATACCAACAACCTGCTACCACCTACCACGCGTATAATAATCAACCCGCATTTTATTACTCAACACCACCCGTCCGCCAAAATTACCAAAAACCAAGACCAAACTTCGACCACAGACCACCCAGACAATACACTCCACTTGCTGAACCGATAGACCAACTATATGAGAGATTGAAAACTGCTGGTTATGTCACTCCTATTCCTATCGTTTCTATGGAAAACTCTTCTCAGTGGATTAACCCAAACAATACATGAGCCTATCACGCAGGCATGAAGGTATTGATGAGTGTCACACGCTGAAGGACAAGATTCAGACATTAATCGACCCTAAAGTCATATAGGCAAAGGAAGCTACTCCAAATGCTTGTAACAATCCTCTCCCGGATCATAGAGGTGAGGGAGTAAATGTGATAGAGACCAACGAGGAATGGGATCCAGAGGGTCAATTGGACTTATTAGGGAGGGGGATGATCCTAAAACATGTCCAGTAACTATCACACCCATTGTGGTACAACCCAAGCACCGCTTGAAGTCGAGGTAACCGCACCAACACCATTTGTAGTCGAGGTAACCACACCTTTCACTGTTATGGTAGCTCCCATGCCATATTACGAGTCTGCTCCTATACCATGGGATTATGTTGCGGAAGCAAGGAGGAAATGAAAAGCAAAAATAGAGGAAACAGGTGCAACACAAGGTATGACTAGAACTGGAAGGCTTTATACACCTGAGCACTTGGGAGGCACAATCTAAGAAGCTGCATCTAAGCTACCTGTCGTTGAGACTGGCACTGACGACCTTTGGAGAAAAGTTCAAGCAAGAGAATACTCTGTGATTGACCATTTTAACAAAACTCCCGCTCAAATATCCATCTTGTCACTGCTGTAAAACTCCAAGACACATATGAATGCTTTGATGAAAGTGCTGAGTGAAGCTTATGTACCCACCAACATCATTAGTGGGGAGATGGACAACATGGTCGGGTAGGTACAGGAGAGTCACAAAATTACCTTTCATGAAGACGAGTTGCCACCAGAGAGACTAAGTCAACATGGCACTACACATCACAGTGCAATTTGAGGACAAGTTCATTGCTAGGGTCCTGATAGATGGGGGTTCAAGTCTTAATATATGTCCACTGACTACTCTAAAGAGGTTGGGTAAAGGCCTGCACGAGATATGAGCAGGAAGCATGAATTTGAAGACATTTGATGGATCTCAAAGAGCCATAATTGGAGAAATCAACCTCAACTTGCAAATGGTCCAAACCTGGTTTGATGTCGAGTTTCAATTGCTGGATATATCTGCTACCTATAACCTATTATTGGGGCGACCTTGGATACATGCCGCTGGGGCAGTGGCTTCTACTATGCATCAGGTTGTGAAGTTTGAATGGAACCATCAGGAGGTAATCATCTATGGAGATGGAAGTAATCCCATCTATACCAATCAGACTATTCCAGTCATCGAGATCTGAAAGAAGCTAGGTGGAGAAACATATCATCGTATCGAGCGCGTCAACGTAATTGAAAAGGAAAAATGGTGGAGCAACAAAATAGAAAACATACTGCTATGGACAAGGTATGAACCTGACAAAGGTCTCGGTAAAAGCTTCCAGGGATCACAGAACCAGTACAACCGAAGCATCATGGTACGACTTGCGGGCTTGGGTATGAATATACATGGAAAGATTACAAAGATTGGTTTCCACCATGGTGTGGTCCTTATTATTCGTTGGAGCAATCAGTACCACATTTGCACTAGACATTTCATCAAGCTGACATGATGTGGGGGTCTGAGGAAGACGAAGTCTTAGCTGGCATGAGGAAGCTGTTTCTGGACGAGGAAGATATGGACTTCAATGCAATAGTTGAGAAGGAGGAGGAGGAAGGCCATACTATTCAAATCATGGAGAAAGGAGCTGTTCTCAAGAACTGGACTATTGCACCATCCAGGGCCCATCGAGTTCCTAGGTAGCCTGGCAATTTAGCATCATTTTCAAAATAGTTTTGAGCATCTAAGACATTTTTAGTATTTTGTTTTGAAATAATTGCTCGATTCATTGAGCCGCACTTGTTGACATTTTCAAGATTGTCTACTGTGACATGTAATGAGACAACACAATATAATGATAGTGATTCGGAGGATCTGGAAGATGATATAATACCTGAGGAAATTGTCAGAGAAGTGAAAAACTTTGAAAACAAGCCTAAGTCTAATTTAGACGAACTGAGACAGCTAACTTAGGGGATTCTAAAACAGTTAAGGAAACACATACACATTCACCTATCACTGTCAGAGAAGGAAAAGTATGCCCGATTCCTAAAAGAGTATAAAGATATCTTTGCATGGTCCTATGTGGTATGACTGGTTTGAGTACATCCATTGTGGCTCACAAGCTACCTACCAATACATGTGTCTACCAGTAAAATAGAAGCTTAGAAAGTTCAAGCTGGATATGAGTTTGAAGATAAAAGAAGAGGTCACCAAGCAAATCAAAGCCAGGGTTCTTAGGGTGGTTGAGTATCCAACTTGGTTGGCCAACATCGTGCCGGTTCCGAAGAAAGATGCAAAAGTCAGAGTGTGTGTTGATTATCTAGATTTAAACAGGGTGAGTCCCAAAGACGATTTCCCGTTGCCCAATATACACATACTGATCGAAAACTGTGCCAAGCATGAACTGTGATCCATTGTGGACTGCTTCGTGGGATATCACTAGGTCTGGATGGATGAAGAGGATGTTGAAAAGACAACCTTTATCATGCCATGGGGAATGTAATGCTGCAAAATGATGCCGTTTGGTTTAAAGAATGCCGGAGCCTCCTACATGAGGGCCATGAAAACTATCTTCCACGACATAATACACAAGGAAATATAGGTGTACGTGGATGACATCATCATCAAATCCAAAAGGAGTACATATCACATAGCAGACTTGAGGAAATTCTTTGATCGGCTACGAAGGTACAATCTGAAATTGAATCCTGCAAAATGTGCCTTCGGAGTCCCTGTTGGAAAATTATTAGGATTCATCGTTAGTCACCGAGGGATTGAATTAGACCCATCAAAGGTCAAAGCTATCTAGGACTTACCACCTCCGAAGAATAAGAAATATGTGATGAATTTAGGGCGTCTCAACTACATCAACCGCTTCATAGCACAATCAACCGTGATATGTGAGTCGATCTTCAGGATGTTGAAGAAAGATGTTGTAGCAGGCTGAAATAAAGAATGCCAGAAAGCCTTTTACAAAATCAAGGAGTATTTATCTAAACCACCTGTTCTAGTCCCACTAGAACCAGGAAGACCTCTGTTGCTTTACTTGTCCATTTTGGATGAGGCTTTTGGTTGTGTTCTAGGATATCATGATAAGGCTGGAAGAAAGGAGCAGACAATAGATTATCTGAGAGAGAAATTCACACCTTACGAAGCCCGATACTCTTTGCTAGAGCGCACCTGCTGCACTTTGACATGGATAGCTCAAAAGTTGAGGCATTATTTCTGTGCATACACCACATATCTTATACCAAGGATGGACCCGCTAAAATACATCTTCCAGAAACCCATACTTACGGGTAAGTTAACAAAGTGGAAGATATTGCTGAGTGAGTTCGACATCGTCTACGTAACTCAAAAGGTAGTTAAAGGGCAAGCATTGGCAGATCATCTATTAGAAAATCCCATAGACGGAGAATACGAACCATTAAAAACGTATTTTCCTGATGAGGATGTATCGTTTGTAGGAGAAGATATCACCGAAGCATATGATGGCTGGGGAATGTTCTTCGACGGAGCTACAAACTTCAAAGAAGTGGGTATCGGAGCTATCTTAGTATCAGGAACAGGCCAACACTATCTTATATCCGCAAAATTCAGATTTTCATGCACCAACAATATGGCAGGATATGAGGCTTGTATCTTAGGGCTCCCGGTGTCCATTGACATGAATGTTCACGAATTTCTAGTAATTGGAGATTTTGACCTTTTAGTGCATTAGGTTCTAGGAGAATGGGCTACAAAGAATACCAAAATTTTGCCAAATTTGCATTGTGTGCAAGAGAAGATCAAGAGGTTTACAAAGATAGAATTCAAATATGTTCCGAGGGTTCAAAATGAGTTTGCAGATACGTTGGTCACTTTATATTCCATGATACAACACCTGGACAGGAATTTCTTCGATCCTATCCCAATAGGAATTCATAAGCAACTGTTGAAGAAGAAAGTGATGGAAATCCATGGTTCCACAACATCAAGGAATACTTGGCAAAAGGAGAGTATCTAGATCACACAACTCATACTCAGAAACGCACACTTCGAAGGTTAGCCAACCACTTTTTTCAAAGCGGAGGAATTCTGTACAGAAGGACTCCAGACCTAGGATTATTACGATATGTCGCCACCAAGGAAGCATCCTGATTGCTCGAGGAAATACATGTCGGAACCTGCGGACCACACATGAATGGCTTTGTCTTAGCCAAGAAAATACTAGGAGCATGATATTTCTAGATGACTATGGAAACAGACTGCATCAAGTATGTTCAGAAGTGTCACCAATGCTAGATACATGCTGATATAATACGAGTACCACCCAATAAACTCAATGCAACAAGTGCACCCTGGCCTTTCTGCACTTGGGGTATGGATTTCATTGGTCTAATCGAACCCGTTGCTTCAAATGGGCATAGGTTCATTCTGGTGGCCATAGACTATTTCACAAAATGGGTCGATGCCACATCTTCCAATGTTGTAACTAAGAAGTCCGTCAGATATTTTATCTAGGATCGCATTCTTTGTCGATTCGAAGTGCAAAGTCAATCATCACCGACAATGCCGCCAATCTCAACAGTGATCTAATAAAAGCCATGTTTGAAACTTTCAAGATCAAGCATAAGAATTCCAAATCATACAGGTCGCAAATGAACAGAGCTGTAGAAGCTGCCAACAAGAACATCAAGTAGATACTAAGGAAAATGGTAGATAATTACAGACAATGGCACGAGAAACTTCCATTTGCTCTGCTCGGGTATCGTACCACGGTTCGCATATCAATTGGGGCAATGCCCTACCTACTGATTTATGGCAGTTATTCCTGCCGAAGTGGAGATCCCTTCTTTAAGAATTATACAAGAAGCTGAGCTTAGTGACGCATAATGGATACAGAACCGGTACGAGCAACTAGCTCTCATTGATGGAAAAAGAATGAATGTGATATATCACGGTCAACTCTACTAGAACAGAATGTCAAGAGCTTTCAATAAAAAGGTCAGAACAAGGCAATTCACACCGGGAAAATTGGTGCTAAAACGGATCTTCCTACATCAGGATGAAGCCAAGGGGAAGTTGTCACTCAACTGGAAAGGTCCCTACATGGTTCATCGAGTACTAACAGGAGGAGCACTTATACTTGTAGAAATGGACGGAGAGATTTGGCCAAAACTTATCAACTCAGACGAAGTCAAGAGACACTATCTTTAGGATCGTTTACATTTCTTCACTTGATGTAACTGAAGTACGCTTGATCTGATTCCCATTTAAGAGGGGATACGTAGGCATCCCTGTAGGTTCGGTCACATATTAATAAAATCTTCATTTTCCCCATGATCGGAAATCGGAGCAAGGTTTGCAAATTCAGCAAACTTCGTCATATGTGGAATAGCAAAAAGTATTGCATTTAAACTGGGGCAAAATTTTGAGAGGGGCCCTCAAAATGCTAAGGCAAGGAGGTTGCAATGTCTCTAAAATGTATCACAGTCACCGGTTCATCTAAATTATTTGATATCGCATACCGCAATACATTTCAAACAACTATATTTCTGCAAATAATTTGTCAAATGCATATACATTTTTCGAAAACTTTGTTTCTATGGCAGCTAGACGTTACCCAGGGCAACTCAAATCGGATCTCGAGACGAGAGTGAAGGCAAAGCAAGAAGTCAAGATCACGAACCAAACATCCCCCGCAAAACTCACAATTTTTCTTTGAATGCAGGCATAAGAAATATAGCAAGGGTATTCAAAAATACACACACAGTAAATTACTATCTTCATAATGACAAGTTACCAAACGCAAACATATCCAGCTAAGAAATACTTCACTCTCTCTCAGCGCTTTTCTTGCATAAGGCTTGTGAGCACATGATTTTTGCCCTATAGGAATTACTCCCATAAACTCTAAGAATATAATGTTTTCCATTATTTGCAATTTTTGTAGATTTTTCATAGGATTTTTGTTAATTGTTTGCATTTGTATGTGCATGTTTATTTTATATAAATCATGAAAAAATACAAAAATACTTTGCATGGCATTTGGGGTTTATTTTTATATTTTTAGGTTAATTGGTAAATTAGTTGTTTTATAAAAATGAAAAAATCACAAAAAATGGATCACTTTTGCATCCTTTTAATTTTAAATTAGTAAATTTTTTTTAATTTAGGTCTAAATAATTTTTATTATTATTATGGTGGATTATTAGCTTAATTGTATAAGTTAATTTAGTTTAAGAGTTTAATTAATTGAAAAGGAAAATATAAACAATTATAAAAGGAAAACAAAAAAAGAAAGGAAATTTAGAATTTGAAATTGGCCAGTTTACTTGAAAATCCGCCCAAAATATACCCCAATCTTTCCATCCGCCCAGCCTAATCCCATTGACCCGGTCCAAACCCACCAAACCCAAACGGTGTCGTTTTGTGCAAGTAAGATCTGGGTCGTTGATTTCATTCAATCTAATGGTCCGGAACTGATTACCCAACCACTATAAAACTGTCCGAACCTAGGCCACCCCCCAGTCGAAACCCCTCCCCTTCAGTCTCTCATTGTCTCAACCAAAACCCTAGCGCCGCCCTCCAATTCTCTCTGCCATCTCCGCCGGCGGCGGGCTCAAAACCACCCCAAATTCATACCACGCAATTCCCAGGCCCTCCCAAATCCTATCCCCACATTTACTTCCCAAATATCTCAACGAAATCCCCCTAATTCCAAATCTAGGAAGTTCAAACCCTAGATTAGTCTGTTTTTCTAAATTCACGAAAAGTTCCGGCTCTCTTTGACCTATAACTCACATTAGTTGATTGCTCTTAACAAGAGCAATCGATTTGTGTTGGTTTTAGTTCATTCCGAGGATGCTGAATTTTGGCAAACTCATCGGACTCCGGCCAAGCCTTGGCTCCCATCACTGTGCGTCGAGCCGCCTTAATTTGCAAGTCATTCTGCCATGGTTTGGTACTTTTTCCTCTTCTTTCTCACGATTTTGTTTCGTTGTAGTATTTTTTATTTTTTTATTTTATTTTTATTTTTTATTTGCTGCATTGTTTTGCCCTGTCTTCTTTATAACGGAATTCATTTTAATTTGGTAGTTAAATTAGGTTTAATCGTTTAAGTCCGAATTTTTCTTATTTTTCTTCTTTCCATGAACCATTGAAATTGGCATTGGGTTTGGTCACTTCATTTGATTGGGATTTTGGGTCTTCTCTGACCCGGTTTCAAGGGAAGCCCAGTCATTTTGGTTTGTTTTTGGATTTGGGGTTAATTTGACCCATGAGTAATATCCTGAAGGTAAATAATAGCTGTTTAAGGGGTAGTTTAGGGTAGGGGAATCTTGCCTAACTAATTAGGAAGCTTCTAGGAAGGTCGAGTTTGGGGTGAATTACTGAATAGTTTAGGAGAACAGGGTCTGAAATGAAAAAAAGAAAGATGGGGAAGGGGTAATATTAAAATCAATTTGATTGCCCTAAAATTTGGCTATAAAGAGCTCATTTCCTACATTTGTTAGGCAGAGATGATAGACTAAAAAACTAGAAACGACTGAAAAATAGATACCCACTGATAGAGCTTGGAAAATTAGGAAGAAAAAAAATCGCAATCACTATTCCATTACAACTTGCTTTCATATTTCTGGGAATTTTAAAAGTTCAGGGGGACTACTCTTTTTCTGGGCTCAAAAGATAGTTGTAGCTGATTGAGAATTGTTGTTTACTACTGTTTAAGGGTTGTTGCTACTGCTATTTTATTGCTAAAATTCTCTGGTTGTCTCTTGTTATTCCAGGTACTCATTTGAATCTTGAGTTGATAAATGGAGTTTGAATGTGCTTGTGTGAAGGATGTGTTTCTGCAGAAGCTAATGGAGATTTTTTGTTTGGATTTTAGTTTTCATATGTTCTTTTGAGCCATGCAGTTTCTTTCTCATTTCTTCCCTTCTATCTCTTTCTTATTATGTGTAAGTTTGATATATTGATCCCTAGCTCGTGAAGTTATCCAGTGACAAACACTTTGGTAATTCATGTTGTAGATGTTGAATCTGTGTGAAAGTTCAAAGTAAAACCATAGTAATTAGCTCATTGTTTTGTGTTCTTTAGCTGAATTGGAGTTTAGTTAGTCTCATGTTTGATGCTTGAGCACTCCTCTGAAAAGGGTTGGTTGGGGTTCTTTCCCAATTGTATGTGGAGTTGTGGGAAATGGCTAGAAGTTTTACAGAGGGTTACAATCTAGTATGTATTTAATTCTAATAGTTTGGATTAATTTTGTTTGTTGTTGCATAGGTTAAGGTGTGTTGATTTCCACTTACTAGTTAACTGTTTCTTCAAATGGCCCAAAGTTTGGGTTAAGTAGTATTGAATTCACATGAAAGTTGATGTAATGTATGAAGAAGTCATGAGGGTTAGAGGTGAATGCCTCAATTAATTTCAATTTGATGTTCAAACTTGTTGAAGATCTCAAACGAGTTTTGGCATGAGGCCCAATTCCAGGTGGCCCGGTCTCAAGCTGGAATAGTTCTAGAATCATTGTCAATTGTTTATTTCTTTGATATTTTCATTTAGCTTAATTCAATTTAGTTGGAAGATTGTTGAAACCCCTTTTGGATGGTCAATAAGCTGTGCTTGGGCCTTGTGTGTGGCCCAGCTGAATCATGATGCACCTACAACTTCAATTTCGACCTTAGGCCTTCCGTTGAGCCCAATGTCCCTTTAAAATATGGTTCCCTATTACTTTAAGTCTGAAATCTCCCCCAAATGTTAGGCCAATATAGTATTTTGTTTAGGCTACTCATAGCGATGTACAGAATTTAATTTGGACAGAAACTTAAATTTCCTTTAGTTCTTTAATTAAACGTGATTCTTTTAATTAGGTTGAAGTGTGCCATATTGAGCAAGACCTATAATTTATGGCCCTAAAAAACTAGATCAAGACGTCATTTGAAGAAATAGACTTGAGGTGTGCCATAAGCAAAATTAAATCATCCATGGCCCTTACACATATTATAATGTTGATATTAAAAATGAACTTCGTAGTTTACTTTAGGTGCGCTAATTATAATTATAACAGTTATTACTAAAATCCGGGGGTACATTTCATGTGGCCCGGTTCTAATTTCCAACAAGGTTAAATAGAATGTGTCGTGAACTACGGGTATATTTCATGTAGTGTGGCTTGCGATATGTTTTATATGACCTTGAATTAATTCTTTAAATAAGTAAAAGCGGTTTTCAAAAGTTAAAAATGCATATAGGCTTAAAAGTGTTCTAAAATCAAATAAATATGCCAATAATAATAGTTGAGCGATTGTGCTAAAACCACGGAACTCAGGAATGCCTAACACCTTCTCCCGGGTTAATAGAATTCCTTACCCGTATTTCTGTGTTTGCGGAATGTAAAACAGAGTCAATCCTTCCTCGATTCGGGATTTTAAACCGGTGACTTGGGATACAATAAATCATCCCAAGTGGCGACTCTGATCAATAAATAAATAATTCCGTTTTGTTTGTCATTTAAATTGGAAAAAAACTCCCTTATACCCTTTCCGGGGGTAGGTAAAAAGGATGTGTGACATCTCAAGTGACTCTTGTAGGGATCGAACCCAGAATCTCTAGTTCAGGGTTCAAGAATTCGAGCTTAGAATAATTGTTATAGTTGGCTTTATTTATTATCTAGTTTTATTCACATGTTCGGGCCTAATGTGCTAAATGTTTCTTTTTACCGCTTTGATATTGTTGAACTGTATATAAATGGTTATGAATCCCTCCTCTCTCTGAGTTTTCTAAATCATTTGAGAAGGGTGCACTTCGTGTAGCTTCTCTTCTGTTAGAGTCATATCCCAATTTTAGAACGAGGTTCGGACAAGTTGCAAAGCCGATGAAGCTTCTGTATTCCTGGTACGCTGCCTCCTCCCCCCCTGGCTCGAGCTGTCCGCTCGGGTAAGCCAGGTCTAGAACAAATGAACCCAGGTTTTCAAACCTAGTATAACATAACCTCATGCCGAATCCCTAGTAGGAACACTTTTTTACATCACGTGCATTTGACTTTGGGGACTCAACACAGGGGTTGGGTCCGTCTAGGACAGGTGCACCCAAATTCAAAAGACCATCTTGATGCATTTTACTTGCTATTTGCACATTTATTTGACTTAGATTGCATGTTGACCGGCTTCTAGAATAAGGGAGAGAAAATTGAGAAAAACCAAATTGAGGTGAAAGAGAGGAAATTACCCTCCTGTGAAAAACCTGGTGTCCAATGTACCCCAAAACTCTTTTCAGAAAAAAAGAAAAGAAAAAAGGCTATTTCAAAAAGTTAGTGTTTTCTGTTGCGTCAAAGTTGATCGAACTACGCAAGTTTGATTCTCACCGGATGTGAGATACATAGGCAACCCTCATCTCCATTTTTACAAAAATAACCCAAAAATATAAAGTATCGCTGTTTCGTCATAAATAAGCTAGGTGATGTCGTTCTTGTCCGAAATAGCCAAAATGCCCCAAAAGGGCGCTGGAAGGCTGTATTCGCAAAAGTATTTTGTTTCAAATTGCAATTTTTGAAAACTGGTATTTTTCTCTTGAGTCAAAGTGAATCACAGTCTTTTAATCAATCACTTAAAATAAATGTGCAGGATGAGCACGATTGAAGATGAACCTTTCACAGTCCTCGAGGAGATCCCGTTAGAGCTACATATATGGTGGAATGATCTAGGGGAAGTCAGTAGAAAAACTGTGATAAAAGCTTTAGGCGGTCTTGTTGGTTTTTTGAATATTAATCCGAGGAAGGACATAATTGAGGCTCTGATACCCTTTTTGGACCCAACACATAATGTGTTCCATTTTGCTGATTTTGAGCTAACTCTCATGCTTGAGGAAATAGCGGGCTATGCTGGTTTTAGTGGGAATCTCAGAAATCAATACCCGGTGGCACATAGAACAGTGACTCTCCATAAGTTTCTGGATCTTTTTTAGCATCAGTCGGGAAGTTCATGACGGAAATTTGGCTAAGGGATTTTTCATATTCTACTTCTTGTACCGTCATTATGGGAATCCCCACGGTTTTGAGATGCCAGATACTGGTCTTACGCATTCAGGGAACAAAGACAAGTGGGAAACTCAGCGGGGACTTATTTTTATAGTGGCATTCCTGGGTGCTTTGATTTGTCCAAGAAAGGATGGAAACATAGTATTGGGGCTTGTGGGAATAGCCGATTTCATGACTAAAAAGGCGAATGGTACCATTGTACCGATGATATTGGCAGAGATTTACCGAGCTCTAACCGTTTGCCGAAAAAGAGGAAAGTTTTTTGAATGATGCAATATGCTTCTACAACTCTAGATGGAGGAACACCTTTGCCACCGCCCGGGGTACATGAACCTTGGTATGACCGGTATTTAACGCATTGAAAAACATGAACAACGGGTGGAGGGATATGAGTTTCTGGATGGTACGGAAGCATGGTTTGCACACTTGAGCTCCCTGACTGCAAACAAGATTGAATGGACATTCGGGTGGCTCTCGGTTAGTGAAGTCATTTATATGTCGGCCGAGGTGTGTTTTCTGTGTTTTCTTCTATTGATGGGTCTCCGGAGCATTCAGCCTTGTGCCCCGTACAGAGTTCTATGCCAGTTAGGCAGGTACTAGACCATCTCACATGATGAGGATTTGAGTCGGCATGTCATCGAATTGGAACCAAAAGCTGCTTTCCCGGAAGAAAGGGTGCGTTGGATTTGGCATCAATGTAGGTTCTTAGAGCCAAAGACTCAGGTACGAGATCTATCTAGAGGCGAGTTGGAGCCTAGTTACACAGCTTGGTACGACAAAAGGTCTCAAGCCCATCAAGATCCCGAACGGCCTGCAAAAAGGCCCCATGTCCCATAATTCACTGATGGGGTACAAGAGCAATAGGATTTGTTGGCAAAAGAGGCAAGCTACAGAGCCACCATAAGCAAATTGGAGGGACAAATCCGGGATCTTAAATTTGACAAAAGTGTACAAGCCGCTGCTGATGAATGGGAAAAGAAGCAATTTTTCGAGCACAGATCCAAAAGATGAAAATAGCTGCTGAGAATCAAGAAAAGAGCCAAAAGGATGAAAGACTCATAAGTGGGCTTACGAGGAAAATAGCTGAGTGTGAGGATGATCTGGAAAAATTTGAGGGTAATTTGGCGAGGGCCCGAGCACAGTTACTGAAGAACGCAGAGGGATGAGCAGAGTTTGTCCGGTATTTGAAAAGGAAATATAAGGGAACAATCACAAATTTGAAGAAAAGGATAACTACCCTCGAAAATGAGATGGCCAAACAAGCTAAGAACTTTAAAGTAGAAAGGGAACATTGCTATGCATTAATGGCCTAGTTATAGGAAGATATGCAACAATTGCAAGGTCAAAACCATCATGATGCCCAGGTTCTAGAAGCTAGGTCTTAGAAAATAGGGTGTTTTCTCCAAGAAAAGGGTATCATCAGGGAGAGAGTTAGAGCAATTGCTAACTACATCGTCATGAAGTGCCATGAATGTGAAGACATGACTAGAACCACCTTCTTTACCGCGGTAATGACCTTTGTTCGCCAAATAATGAGTGACCTGGAGTGTTTTCAAGGGGATTTTACGCATAGGCCCATGACGAGACCGATTGATGTCCCATGGGCCCCCGGAGCAATTGAGGCGCTTATGTATTCATGATTTCGAGTCTGTATTTTCATTTTTCTTCCAGAGTCTAATAGTCCTTTTTCTAGTATGCATTTCCATATTTTGTTAGTCCCCCTTTTCAATTCTGTTAGTTTTTATGATTAAATTCTGTAGGATAAGTCGTTGTAATCTAGATGTTTTTTATGAAAAACCCAAAAATGTTTGTTTTATTTATTTTTATTTTTACACTTATCCCCCAGAACTACGCTTGGTCTGATTCATGCGGCATCATGATACGTAAGCAATCCCCATAGGATTCAATCACAACCGTGAAAAAAAAGAAGAAAAAGAAGAAAAAAAAAGAAGAAAAAAAGAGAAAAAGAGGAGAGAGAAAACAAGAAAATTGTGGGGAAGAAAATAATGGCAAAATGATAGAGTGAAAATGAGTGAACCAAGCAAAGAAAAGCAGGAATAAAAATAGAAAAGAAAGGAGATAATTTGAAAATTGAAAGTTAGTGAAAGACGGGATGACACAAGCAGCCGTTCAAATGCATAGTAGAAATGGTTGACTGCTTAGGTGCATTGCATCCCCAACATGCAGTTGCCTATCTGTTAAGCTCTAAGAGCTAACAAGTTTGTTTTTGTCGTCAAGTCCAGGCAGGTGGTTAGTTTGTTTGGCATTCTGGCAACTTACCCGTACAACACCAGGTCCAAAGACAAGTTGATCATGGCTAACCAAGAACTGGATGCAAGTGTTATTGATTCGTCAAGAGAGGGGGAAGAGTCTGATGTTAATTTGAAAAAAGAGTTGTATAAGCTGAAACACCATATGGCATAGATGTACCAAGCATGGGTAAAAGGGCATCCACAACCATCCTACCTCACCAACCCTACTTTCGTCCCGCTAGGATTTCCCATTTACCACCACTACCAATGCACCACTTCCCAAACACCATAAGCACCACCACCCAAACCAGTCCAATACCCGCCTCCACCAGCCACCCTATTTTCGTAGCACCCCCACCCGCTACGCCCTATAGATTCTCCAGTAAGCTCTTATTCCAAACCCAGGATAACCAATACTACCCACCGGAACCTACTTTCAAGGCCCCAGAGCGTTAGTCTTATAAGACCTCCCTGTTGAGACTGAGAAACCACCCAAAAACCTAGAGCATGACGAGATGTTCAGGAAGGTTAGAAGCCTGGAACAGTCATTCAAAAACATGCAGGGATTGGGAGGCCAGGTGAGCGTAGCCTAAAAGGATTTGTGTCTATTCCCCGATGTTCAGTTGCATGTGGGGTTTAAGATGTCGAAGTTTGATTTGTATGATGGGCATGGAGATCCGGTGGCCCATTTGAGGGGATTCTGTAGTAAAATGGGAGGAGCCGGTGGGAAAGATGAGCTATTGATGGCATACTTTAGCCAGAGTCTGAGTGGTTTGGCCTTGAAGTGGTACACTCGTCAGGATCACAGTAGATGGTATACCTAGGATGATTTGGCCCAACCATTCGCTCATCATTTCCAGTGTAACATCGAGATTATTCCAGATCGTTTGTCTTTGACTAAAATTGAGAAAAAGCAAAGTGAAAGTTTCAGAGAGTATGGTTTCCGCTGGAGAGAACAGGCGGGAAGAGTCAACCCTCCGATAGAGGAGAGAAAAATGGTGGAGTACTTTTTGTAGGCTCTAGAGCCCACTTACATTGGCCATCTGATATCGTCCATAGGCAAGTCTTTCAATAAGGTAGTGGAGATCGGCGACATGGTGGAAGAAGGGCTTAAATCAAGCAAAATCATGAGTTACTCAACTATCAAGGCAACTACCCAATCCATTCAGAATGGTACTGAGGGAGTGATTGGAAAGAAGAAGAAGAAAGAAGACGTGGGAACAGTTGATTCAGGATCGTGGTTTGGACCCAGGGGCCAGTCACACCAATATACCCAGCCTCGACCCCATCACCGAACCTACACTCAAACCTAATATAATCCACCCCAACATTACTTCCCATCACCAGACCATCATATTTCTGTCCACCACGCCCAAACATATACTCAACCTCCTGCCTACGCACAATGGTGTGCCCCAGCCCCACAAAACACCTACCCAGCTCCACAAAATGCTTACCCACCCCTACAAGCCTACCGAAACCTTACCGGCCTAGGCTTCCGGCCCAATCCAGTATTCAAAAACAAAAGGTTATAGTGGAAGAAAACTTTCACCCCGTTGGGGGAGTCTTATACCAATTTGTTCCATATATTGAGGCAGTTAAATATGTTGAGGCCAATTGAGTCGAAATTGCCAAACCCTCCTCCAAAGAACCTTGATTACTCCGTAAGCTGTGAGTATTGTTCTGGTACTCCGGGGCATGATACGGAGAAGTGTTGGCACCTGAAAAATGCCATCCAGGAGCTCATTGACACAAACTAGATTGAAGTCCAGACTCCAGAGGCATCCAACATCAACCAGAACCCATTTCCAAACTATCAGGAAATAAACATGATCAAGATAGTACATAAGGGAAGGGATCCCAAGAAGCCTTCACAGACCATCATGATGATTCGGTCCAGTGAGGTCAAGCCAGTTTAAAAATCAACAATTGAGGGATTAGTGAACAAGTTGAGCAGGGCAAACGGTGAACCATCTGTGGTAGTCAAGGAAGGATCCCCAAGTGATGTCGCGGCGAAGCAAGAAAAGTCAAAAGTGGTTGTGCCAGGAGTGGCAAACAAGCCTATCATAATTGTAGAGGGTGCCTGTATGGATCCTGTCATCATTAAGCCTGTAACTCAGTTGTCGGTAATCAGCACCAAGGCCATTCGATGGAACTATGAACGGGTGATAGTGACCTATAAGGGAAGGGAAGGGAAGGAAGAAGTCAATGAGGCCCAGGGATTAACTCGTTTGGGGAGATGCCTTTCCCCGAAAGAGTTAAGGAAAGCTAAAACATCCAGAGATAACCTAGTTCTAGTAATGAAAGCAGTCATTGAAGAGGAAGCAGAGGAGTTTCTGAGAAAGATGAAGGTACAGGATTATTCCATCGTGGAGCAGTTGAGAAAGACGCATACTCAGAATTCGTTATTATCATTGCTAATCCATTAAGACGAGCATCGTTAGGCCTTGATGAAAATTCTGAATGAGGCTCATGTTCCCCACAAATTTCAGTAAACCATCTGGAAAAGATCGCCAACAAAATATTTGAGGTGAATAGGGTCACCTTCTCTGATGACGAGTTACCCGTGGAAGGTACTAAACACAACAGAGCTCTCTATCTTACGGTAAAATGTGAAGATTCTGTGGTTACCAGGGTATTAGTTGACAATGGTTCCAGTGCAAACATCTGCCCTCTCTCTATTCTAAACAAGTTGAAAGTGGATGATGCGAGGATTCACAAGAACAACATCTGCGTTCGGGGATTTGACGGTGGAGGGAAAGATTCAGTTGGTGATATAGTGCTTGAGTTGACAATGGGACCAGTGGAATTCACCATAGAGTTCCAGGTGCTTGACGTAACTGTCTTTTAAAATTTGCCATTAGGTCGACCTTGGATTCATGCCGCCAAAGAAGTCCCGTCCACTCTGCACCAGATGGTCAAGTTCGAATGGGATAGACAAGAGATCGTCGTGCATGGTGAAGATAACTTGTGTGCTCACAGTGATGCCTCTGTCCTATTCATTGAGGTTGAAGATGACAAAGGGCCTTGGGTCTATCAAGTTTTTGAAACAGTGCCGGTGGAGAAGGTTCCAGAAGGGAAATGTGTTCCAACCCCAAAGATAACCTCCGCATCAGTCATGGTGGCCTTTGAAATGCTGAAAAATGGCTTTGTACCCGGTAAAGGTCTGGGTGCATCTCTGCAGGGTATCATACAACCAGTGTCCCTCCCTAAGAATTTGGGTACGTTCAATCTTGGATTCAAACCCACAATGGCAGATGTAAAAAGGGCTAAAAGGTTGAAACAGAAGGCGTGGGCACTTTTAAAGCCTGTTCCATGTCTCTCCAGTTCTTTTGTCAAGCCCGGTGCCAGGAAATGCGACGATAGTTCCAAGTTCCATGGTTGACATTGATCAGGAGTTAATTGAAAGATTCTAGAGGTTGTTTGATGATGTGAACATGGTAGAAGGCGGAGAAGGTTCTAGCAAAGCAGACGTGCAGTTCGTCGGACCGAATGTGCTTAACAATTGGAAGGCTACTCCTCTCTCTACTCGGAAGGAGTCTTGGTAGTTTGTTTTGTTTTCCTTTCTATCTAGGTCATTCCAGGGTTGTGACCCAGACTATTATTTTTCGCTTGTTGATGTACAAACCCTGTTATCCTTTATTTTTAATGAAATGCAATTTTCCTTTTCCATCATTCTTGATAGTTTTATTTTTGTTTTTCTTTTCTTCTTTATACAGTTCTTTTTATGCTAGTTTCAATGACATGACATGCATGCGGAATCTTCGGCCCAGTCTTAAAAGTCAATATAATTTTGAAATAATAATCAAAGAAATAGAGTGTGATGATGAATTAGAGTATGATGAGGATGAGGCCTTTGAAGAGATTAGTAAGGAACTAAGTCATTTTGAAGAAAAACTCAAGCCTAATCTGAATGATACGGAAGCAATTAATCTAGGGGACCCAGATAATGTCAGAAACTAAGATAAGTGTCCATCTTGAACCGTAAATAAGGGAATAAGTAATTAAAGCATTGTTCAAGTATAAGGATATTTTTGTGTGGTCGTATGATGACATTCCAGGCTTGAGTACCGATCTGGTCGTCCATAAATTGCTAGTTGATCCAGCATTTCCCCCCCCCGTTAAGCAGAAGTTGAGAAAATTCAAAACTGACATGAGTGTAAAGATTAAAGAAGAGGTCACAAAGTCGCTTGATGCAAAGGTCATTCAAGTCATGCGGTATCGCACATGGTTAGCCAACGTTGTGCATGTGCCAAAGAAGGATGGTAAGACTAGAGTGTGTGTTGATTACCGTGATCTCAACAAGGCAAGTCCAAAGGACAACTTCCCATTGCCAAATATCCACATTTTGATTGATAATGGTGCCAAGCATGAGATTGGTATTTTGTGGATTGCTATGCGGGCTATCATCAGATTTTAATGGATGAGGAAGTTGTGGAAAAGACGGCATTCATCACGCTGTGGGGAACATATTGCTACAGGGGCATGCATTTTGGTTTGAAAAATGCTTGGGCAACTTACAAGAGGGCAATGACGACCATATTCCATGACATGATACACAAGGAGATCAAGGTTTACGTGGATGATGTGATCATAAAGTCCATGAAGAAGTCTGACCACGTCAGAGATTTGAGAAAGTTCTTCTAGAGGCTCTGTAGGTACAATCTTAAGCTCAACCCTGCAAAGTGTGCATTTGGTATTCCATCAAGGAAATTGTTGGGATTAATAGTCAGTTGGTGGGGCATTGAATTAGATCCATCAAAGATTAAAGCTATCCAAGAATTACCACCTCCAAGAAACAAGACCAAGGTGATAAGTCTGCTAGGGAGGCTGAACTATATCAATAGGTTTATTGCTCAACTCACGACAACTTGTGAGCCTATCTTTAAGTTTTTGAAGAAGGATGCTACGTTCAAGTGGACTGTTGAGTGTCAGGAAGCATTTGATAAGATAAAGGGGTACTTGTCAAACCCAATCATGCTGGTCCCACCGGAACCAGAGGGACATTTGATTCTTTACTTTACAGTCCTAGATAACTCATTTGGTTGTGTGTTGGGTCAGCATGACATCACTAGCAGGAAAGAGCAAGCCATCTACTATCTCAGCAAGAAGTTCACATCTTATGAGGTTAGTATACTCCCCTTGAAAGGACATGCTGCGCCTTGACTTGGGTAGCACAGAAGTTGAAGCATTACTTGTCTTCCTACACCCTCATCTCTCGCGTGGATCCTTTAAAGAATATCTTTCAAAAGCCTATGCCCACATGAAGGCTCGCAAAGTGGCAGATCTTGCTCATAGAGTTTGACATCGTATATGTGACTCGGACGGCGATGAAAGCCCAAGCTTTGGCCGATCACTTGGCCGAGAACCCGATGGATGAAGAATATGAACCTTTGAAGACTTATTTTTCTAATGAAGAGGTAATGCACATTGACGAGGTCAAGAATGAGGAAAAGCCGAGTTGGAAACTCTTCTTTGATGGGGCTGCTAACATGAAAGGCATTGGGATAGGAGCTATACTCATTTATGAAATAGGGCATCATTACCCTTCTACGGCTCATCTTCATTTCTATTGTACCAACAACATGGCTGAGTACGAGGCATGCATTTTAGGTTTAAGGCTAGCTGTAGATATGGGAATCCAGGAAGTCTTGGTCTTGGGAGACTCAGACCTTCTGGTGCACTAGATTCAAGGAGAAAGGGAGATGTGGGATTTAAAGCTTATATCATATCGACAATGTCTGCATGATCTCTATAAACGGTTTCGTTCTATAGAATTTAGGCACATTCTAAGGATCCATAATGAGGTTGTTGATGCCTTGGCTACCTTGGCGTCAATGTTGCACCATCCGAACAAAGCTTATGTTGACCCTCTTCATATTCAAGTTCGTGATCAACATGCCTATTGTAATGTGGTTGAGGAAGAACTTAACGGTGAACCATGGTTTCATGACATCAGGGAGTATATCAGGATGGGAGTGTACACCAGGGAGTTTTGTACAAAAGAACTCCAGATCTTGGATTGTTAAGATGCATAGATGCTAGACAAGCCACGACTATCATGACCGAAGTACATTCCGGGGGTTTGCGAGCCGCACATGAGTGGGTACGTTTTGGCAAAGAAGATTCTTCGGGCGGGTTATTATTGGCTCACCATGGAGCGATATTGTTTCAATTTTGTGCGCAAATGTCATCAATGCCAAGTACATGGAGATTTGATTCATTCTCCGCCATCTGAATTGCACACAATGTCCGCGCCATGGCCCTTTGTTGCTTGGGGTATGGATGTCATTGGACCAATTGAGCTAGCAGCATCCAATGGGCACAGGTTCATTCTGGTGGCCATTGATTATTTCACTAAGTGGGTTGAAGCTAAAACTTTCAAGTCTGAGACCAAGAAGGCAGTGGTCGATTTGGTTCATTCAAATATCATTTGTCGGTTCGGAATCCCAAAGGTGATCATCATAGATAATGGGGTTAATCTTAAAATTCATTTGATGAAAGAAGTGTGTCAACAGTTTAAGATCACGCTTCGCAATTCCACCCCGTATCGCCCCAAGTCGAATGGAGCAGTCGAGGCAGCCAACAAAAACATAAAGAAGATACTTCGGAAAATGGTGCAAGGTTCCAGGCAATGGCATGAGAAGTTGCCCTTTGCGTTGTTGGGTTATCGCATTACTGTTCGCACTTCAGTAAGTGCAACCCCTTACTTATTGGTATATGGCACAGAAGTAGTTATACCCGCGGAAGTTGAAATTCCATCCCTTCGGATTGTTGTTGAAGCTGAAATTGATGATGATAAGTGGGTCAAAGCCCGTCTGGAACAATTGAGTTTGATTGATGAAAAAAGATTGGCAGCAATGTGTCATGGCCAGTTGTATCAAAAGAGAATGGCAAGAGCATACAACAAGAAGGTGCGTCCCCGAAAATTTGAAGTGGGTCAGCAAGTATTGAAATGCATCCTTCCAAATCAGGCTGAGGCAAAAGGCAAGTTTGCCCCAAATTGGCAGGGGTCGTTCATCGTAACGAGAGTGTTGTCCAATGGTGCTTTGTATTTAACAGATATAAAAGGCAAATATGTAGATATGGATATCAATTCTGATTCCATCAAAAGATATTATGTATAATTTCTTTGGTTTGTCTAATTTGTTTGTACTTGGCATATTTTGGAGATTGTAATGACGAAGGCATTTTACTCTACTATCTAAACACTTTACCCTTTGTTACCCCTTTGAGACTTATTTATTTCCATTCATACCCCTCTTTTGGAATCAATAGCAATATTTAGAAACACAAATGCAAAAGGTAAGTAAAGAAGAGAAGAGAAAAAAGAAAGAAAAGAATGGAAAAGAGTGAAAAAAGAGAAAAGAAAGAATAAAAAGAAAAGAGAAAAAGAGGAAAGAAAAAAAAAGAAAAAGAAAAGAGAAAATCACAACAACAAAGTAATTCCTATGTCATGAGCTACGTTCGACCTAATTCCTTTTAAGGATATGTAGGCAGCCTCACAGTTCGGTCCCATCAAAATAAAATTTCAAAAGTCCACAAGCAAAGAAACTGGGGCAGAAGTTGTGGTTGTGGTAAGAAATCTGATTCCACCCTTTCAAGTGTTTTTGAGCCTTTTGATACCTTTTCTTTTTAACCCTATCCAAAAGCCCACATTATGGTCCAAAGAAAGACCTTCCGATCAGTCTTCGAGAGATGCCGAGTCGAGCGAGCAGAGGTGATTTATATCAGGGGCAACACTCCATCCGGAGTAAGAAATTTTAAAAGATGAGAGAGTCTTATAGGTGAAAACCCTCTCGGGCACCGTAAAGCGATAGAAAGCTGAGAGAAATTTTAAAAATGATAGAGTCTTATTGGTGCAAACCTTCACGGGCACCATAAGGCGACGGTGAGTTGAGAGATGAATAAATGAGAGAGTTTTGCTAGTGAAAACCCTCAGGGCACCGCAGGCCGAACAAGGTTGTCAACTTGGAAAGGGGGTTAGATTGTGGAAACCCTGGGCATAAAAGTGCGAATATTGAAAGAAGATTGGTTGAATAGGCTGTGCTGATTAATCCAAAATGCATGTCATGATCATTGTTGCCAACAGCTTCACTCAAATAAGTCTTTTTTCCTTTTTTCCTCAAATAGTCCTTCCGTTTGATTTTTCTTCTCTACTCATAACTCTCGGAGTCATTGCATTTCATTTCCTTTTGGGTCTACCCCTCTAAGGTTTTTTCAATGTCAGCTTTGTTTAAACAAGTAAGAAAGGATTTCAAAGCTTACTACCAACTTCCAGATTGCAAAAAGCAAAGTGTGGCCAAAACATACCAGAGATAGCATGATGTAAAGTGGGAAATAAGGGCCAGTGAAAGTTCCATTGGTTGATTGGTTTAGTAATCTAACAGGAGATACAAAGGTTCATGTAGAAGGGTCGAAATGTAAAACAACGGTTTGGGTGTAAAGCACTCGGGTCATCCAAGGTCCTGCAGTTGAGAGTCAGTCAGAAAGTGAAACGGTTCTTGACCAGTTCAAGGCAGCCAGTCAAAGCAAGGCACGGCAGTGAGAGGATCACCGTCAACAAGAATGCCGCAAACTAACCACCATATTTTAAAACTGATAAGATTTTTCTTTGGTTTAAATAGGGGCAGAAAATTTCGTTTGTTTCGGAGAAACCCTCCATGAGGAAAGCAAGTACCGGACAGGTTCGATCGTAAATCCTCAAGACACTCCTGGACAAGGGGACCTAGTTTAAAATTCAAAACATTCATGAGTAACAAGATCTAGCATAAGCTTTACCTTGAGGAAATATAAGTTGGCTTTGAAGTTTTCATTCTTAGGATAGGATTCAATTCGAAATTCTCAAGACCCTCCTGAATAATGGGACATAGATTTAAGACCTCCATTAGATAACAAGATTTAGCATAAGTTCTGCCTTAGGGAAATATAATTTAGCCTTAAAAATGTCACTCTTAAGATAAGATTTGATTTTAATTTTCAGGACCCTCTTGGATAATGAGATCTAGCTTTCAAATTCTTAGAGATATTGGGTAACACAATTCAATTAATGCTCATAGATGTGCCCAGCTACCAAACTGGGGAAAAAAAAATTCTTTGTTTTGTCTATTCTGTTGTAATCAGGCGCCCACCTGGAGAGTAATGGAAAATAACACGAGTTTCGAGAATAGAAAGTAGTCCAGGGTCAAGCAATCAGGAACCCACCTGGAGAAACAAGGGAGGACAATTCAAAGGAAAAGCAGTTTCAAGAAAAAGACAATTCAGGTTCAAGCAATTAGGCACCCACCTGAAGAAACAAGGGAAGACAATTCAAAGGAAAAACAGTCGCAAGAGGAAGTAGTTCAAGCTCAACAACGAGGATCCCACCAATAGAACAAAGGGAAAACAAGTCAAGTTCCAAGGAAGAGCAATTAAAGTTTTTAAAATCAGGTGCCAACTTGGAGAGCAAGGGAATACGGTTAGAGTTTTGGTAATTAGGAGCCCACCTGGAGAACAAAGGGAAAGCAATTTAAATGTTGGTAATTAGGATCCCACCTGGGGAACAAAGAAAAAGCAATTCAACTTTGGAAATCAGGAGCCCACCTGGAGAACAAAGGGAAAACAACTTAAGTGTCGGTAATCAGGAGCCCACCCGGAGAACAAAAGGAAAGCAACTCAAGTGTCGGTAATCAGGAGCCCACCTGCAGAACAAAGGGAAAGTAACTCAAGTGTCGGTAATCAGAAGCCCAGGTACCTGGAGAACAAAGGGAAAACAATTCAAGTGTCCGTAATCAGGAGCCCACCTGGAGAACAAAGGGAAAACAACTCAAGTGTCGGTAATCAGGAGCCCACCCGGAGAACAAAAGGAAAGCAACTCAAGTGTCGGTAATCAGGAGCCCACCTGGAGAACAAAGGGAAAGTAACTCAAGTGTCGGTAATCAGAAGCCCAGGTACCTGGAGAACAAAGGGAAAACAATTCAAGTGTCAGTAATCAGGAGCCCACCTGGAGAACAAAGGGAAAAACAATTCAAATGTCGGTAATCAGGAGCCCACCTGGAGAACAAAGGGAAAAGCAATTAAAATGTTGGTAATCAGGAGCCCACCAAGAGAACAAAAGGAAAGGCAACTCAAGTGTCGTTAATCAGGAGCCCACCTGGAGAACAAAAGAAAAGCAATTCAAGTATCGGTAATCAGGAGCCCACCTGGAGAACAAAGGGAAAAACAATTCAAATGTCGGTAATCAGGAGCCCACCTGGAGAACAAAGGGAAAAGCAATTCAAATGTTGGTAATCAGGAGCCCACCTAGAGAACAAAAGGAAAAGCAACTCAAGTGTCGTTAATCAGGAGCCCACCTGGAGAACAAAAGAAAAGCAATTCAAGTATCGGTAATCAGGAGCCCACCTGGAGAACAAAGGGAAAAACAATTCAAATGTTGGTAATCAGGAGCCCACTTGTAGAACAAAGGAAAAAACAATTCAAATGTTGGTAATCAGGAGCCCACCTGGAGAACAAAAGGAAAAGCAATTAAAGTGTTGGTAATTAGGAGCCTACCTGGAGAACAAAGGAAAAACAATTTGGGTGTTGGTAATCAGGAGCCCACCTGGAGAACAAAGGGAAACAGTTCAAGTTTCAAGGAAAACCGCGTAAATGTTGGTAATCAGGAGCCCACCTGGAGAAAAAATGGAAAGCAGCAATGTTCAAAGCAAGACGGTGTAAGTTCAGTAATCAGGCGACCACTTGGAAAATAAAGGGAAAACAAGTCAAAGTGTCAGAGGAAAGGAAGATAATTCAAATGTTGGTAATCAGGCGCCCACCTGGAAGAACAAAGGGAAAGCAGCAATGTTCAAAGGAAGACGGTTTAAGTTCAGCAATCAAGCGCCCTCCTGGAGAATAAAGGGAAAGCACCTCAGCAAACAATTCAAGTCAGCAACAAAGGAAGCTCACATGGAGAGTACAAGTCAACAGAGCAAAAGAAACTACAAGATCAAGTGGAAGATATAGATAGGATTCTTGTAAGTCATAGATCACAGTTTAGTCTAGCTTCTTTTATTTTGTCTTGGTGTAATAAGGAGTTCAGCAAGCAATAGCAGCAACAACAACAGTAAAATTACAGCTTCCTGGTAGTCCCAGCTACCGAAACTTCACGAGCTACACTGACCTGATTCCTTTATAGCCAAGGATATGTAGGCAACCTCGGAAGCAGGGTGCGCTCAAATGTTTCAAAAATGTTTCCAACGGAATATTCAAAAGGACAAAAATCGCTCGTATCCGCTCATTTTATCTTTGCACGAAAACTCTTCATGTTTCCGAGCAAAGAGGGGCAGCTGTGAGCACACGATTTTTGCCCTACAGGAATTACTCCCATAAACTTTAAGAATATAATATTTTCCCATTATTTGCAATTTTTTTAGATTTTTTATAGGATTTTTGTTAATTGTTTGCATTTGTCTGTACATGTTTATTTTATTTAAATCATGAAAAAATACAAAAATACTTTGCAAGGCATTTGGGGTTTATTTTTACATTTTTAGGTTAATTGGAGAATTAGTTTTTTTATAGAAATAAAAAATCACAAAAAATGGATCACTTTTGCATTTTTAGCCTTTTAATTTTAAATTAGTAATTTTTTTAATTTAGGAGTAATTAATTTTTATAATTATTATGGTGGATTATTAGCTTAATTGTATAAGTTAATTTAGTTTAAGAGTTTAATTTAGGTTTTAATTAATTAAAAAGGAAAAGAAAAACAATTATAAAAGTAAAACAAAAAAAGAAAGGAAATTGAGAATTTGAAATTGGGCCAGTTTACTTGAAAATCTGCCCAAAATATAACCCAAGCTTTCTATCCGCCCAGCCCAATCCTATTGACCCGGTCCAAACCCCCCTAAACTCAAATGGCGTCGTTCTATGCAAGTATGATCTGGGCCGTTGATTTCATTTAATCTAACGGTCCGGAGCTAATTACCCAACCACTATAAAACTATTCGAACCTAGGCCACCCCCAGTCCAAACCCCTCCCCTTCAGTCCCTCATAGTCTCAACCAAAACCCTAGCGCCGCCCTCCAATTCTCTCCGCCATCTCCACCGGCGACGGGCTCCAAACCACCCCAAATTCATACCACGCAATCCCTAGGCTCTCCCAAATCCTATCCCCACGTTTAATTCCCAAAAATCCAAAAAAAATCCCCCCAATTCCAAATCTAGGAAGTTCAAACCCTAGATTAGTCTGTTTTTCTAAATTCGCACAGAGTTCTGGCTCGTTTTGACCTATAACTCACATTAGTTGATTGCTCTTAACAAGAGCAATCGATTGGTGTTGGTTTTAGTTCATTCTGAGGATGCCGGATTTTAGCAAACTCATCGGACTCCGGCCAAGCCTTGGCTCCCATCACCGTGCATCGAGTTGCCTTAATTTGCAAGCCATTCCGGCATGGTTGGTACTTTCCCCTCTTCTTTCTCACGATTTTGGTTCATTGTAGTATTTTCTATTTTTTTTTTCATTTGCTGTATTGTTTTGCCATGTCTTCTTTAGTAACGGAATTCGTTTTAATTAGGTAGTTAAATTAGGTTTAATCGTTTGAGTCCAAATTTTTCTTATTTTCATGAACCACTAAAATTGGCATTGGGTTTGGTCACTTCGTTTGATTGGGCTTTTGGGTCATCTCTGACCCGGTTTCAAGGGAAGCCCGGTCATTTTGGTTTGTTTTTGGATTTTGGGTTAATTTGACCCATGGGTAATATCCTGAAGGTAAATAGTAGTTGTTTAAGGGGTAGTTTAGGGAGATTGGGTAGGGGAATCTTGCCTAACTAATTAGGAAGCTTCTAGGAAGGTGGGGTTTGGGGTGAATTACTGAATAGTTTAGGAGAAAAGGATCTGAAATGAAAAAAGAAAGCTGGGGATGGGGTAATTTAAAATCAATTTGGTTTCCCTAAAATTTGGCTATAAATGGCTCATTTCCTGCATTTGTTAGGTAGAGATGATAGACTAAAAACTAGAAACGGCTAAAAAATAGATACTCACTGATAGAGCTTGGAAAATTAGGAAGAAAAAACAAAACAAAAATTCGCGATCACTGTTCCATGACAACTTGCTTTCATATTTCTGGGAATTTTAAAAGTTCAAGGGGACTACTCTTTTTCTGGGTTCAAAAGATAGTTGTAGCTAATTGAGAATTGTTGTTTACTGCTATTTAAGGGTTGTTGCTACTGCTATTTCATTGCTGAAATTCTCTGGTTGTCTCTTGTTATTCCAGGTACTCATTTGAATCTTGAGTTGATAAATGGAGTTTGAATGTGCTTGTGTGAAGGATGTGTTTCTGCAGAAGCTAATGGAGATTTTTTGTTTGGATTTTAGTTTTCATATGTCCTTTTGAGCCATGCAGTTTCTTTCTCATTTCTTTCCTTCTATCTCTTTCTTATTATGTGTAAGCTTGATACATTGATCCCTAGCTCATGAAGTTATCCAGTAACAAACACTTTGGTAATTCATGTTGTAGATGTTGAATTTGTGTGAAAGTTCAAAGTAAAACCGTAGTAATTAGCTCATTTTTTTGTGTTCTTTAGCTGAATTGGAGTTTAGATAGTCTCATGTTTGATGCTTGAGCACTCCTCTGAAAGGGGTTGGTTGGGGTTCTTTCCCAATTGTATGTGGAGTTGTGGGAAATGGATAGCAGTTTTACAAAGGGTTACAATCTAGTATGTATTTGATTCTAATAGTTTGGATTAATTCTTTGTTGTTCCATAGGTCAAGGTCTGTTGATTTCTACTTACTAGTTAACTGTTTCTTGAAATGGCCCAAAGTTTTGGTTAAGTAGTATTGAATTCGCATGAAAATTTATGTAATGTATGAAGAAGTCATGAGGGTTAGAGATGAATGTCTCAATTAATTTCAATTTGATGTTCAAACCTGTTGATGATCTCAAACGAGTTTTGGCATGAGGCCCAATTCCAGGTGGCTCGGTCTCAAGCTGGAATAGTTATAGAATCACTGTCAATTGTTTATTTCTTTGATATTTTTCATTTAGCTTAATTTAATTTAGTTGGCAGATTGATGAAACCGCTTTTAGATGGTCAATAAGCTGTGGTTAGGCCTTGTGTGTGGCCCAACTGAATCACTGATGCCAATAAAATAAATATGCCAATAATAATAGTTGAGCGATCGTGCTAAAACCATGAAACTCAGGAATGCCTAACACCTTCTACCGGGTTAACAGAATTCCTTACCCGGATTTTTGTGTTCGCGGATTGTAAAACAGAGTCAATCCTTCCTCGATTCAGGATTTTAAACCGGTGACTTGGGACCCATAAATCATCCCAAGTGGCTACTCTGATTAATAAATAATAATCCCATTTCGATTATCAATTAAATTGGAAAAAACTCCCTTATACCCTTTCCTAGGGTAGGTAAAAAGGAGGTGTGACAAGGCTAAGCATTGCCTTCCCTTGTATGAGACTAAGCTTTGTCTCTCTTCTTTGCAAGAGACTAAGCACAATCTCCTCTTCTTGCATGAGGCTCAACATCGCCTTCCTAATTGCATAGGGCTAAGCACTGCCTTTCCCATGCATGAGACTAAGCATTGTCGCTTCTTCTTGCATGAGGCAAAACATTCCATCCCAAATTACATAAGGCTAAGCACTGCCTTTCTCTGCATGATACTAAGCATTGTCTCCTCCTTTTTCATGAGGGTAAGGATTGCCTCCCTAATTGCATAAGGTTTAGCACTGCCTTTCCTTGCATGAGACTAAGCATTGTCTCCTCTTTTGCATGAGGCTAAGCATTGACTCTCTAATTACATAAGGCTAAACACTGCATTTCCTTGCATTAGACTAAGAATTGTCTCCTCTTGTTGCATGAGACTAAGAATTACCTCCCTAATTGCATAAGCCTATGCATTGCCTTTTTTTGCATAAGACTAAATGCTATCTCCACTATGCTACCTAAGACCTAGCGCTATCTCTTTGTTCACCTAGGGCTAAGCACTTCCCTCATCTCACATAACACTAAACCTTGTCTTGTCTCGTCCTCGCATATGACCAAGCATCACATCTTTGCATTTTGTAGGCTGAAACATCGCCATTTTGTTGTTGGGACAAAACACACACGCAAGTATACGTAGTCGTCAAGTAATAAAGTGACTCGAAAGTCGGATGTCAAACCCATAGAGACGTAGATTGATCGTTAACTAAGGAAACTACAATCAATTAATTGTCCATGATAATCAAAACTATTAAAACTACTATTGTGAAATTTAATCACATAACCAAGGGAGATATAGATTCCAGGGTTGTGGTCGGTTTATCAATTCTATTGAGTTCGTATTACACCTGTTAATCAAAATTATCTATGATTGCTAGTTGACCAGATCGTGTATATAAATAGCATGTTCCCACAATACTATCCGTCTATCCATAATGTATTAACCCTATATTCCTATGGTCTTGAATCTATCATGAACGGATATAATACGGTATTCAACTAAGCAAGACTGTTAGGTATATTCTTATCCTAACAGCGAAATCCTTCCCCAAGCAACGGGTTCAGAAACAAGCTCTCTCTAATTCTACTTTAATCTAAACACAACTTTTCCAAGCATAGCATAGATAGTAAATAGAACTCAACTGCTGGACAAATAATAAAGCAATTATGCTCAGAATTAGAAAAATAACCAAAGCTGATAACTCGAATTAATGGTAATGTAATTAATAAACTTCAATATTCATGACAACCACAACCCTGGAACGTGAAGTTTAGCTCCACATAGACATGGTAGCAAAATAATAAATCATCAAGAAAAAGTAAAGATTACTAAGTTTGATGGAAGAAAGATGGAATCTGATGAACTCCGGCCTCAACGGCGGTTTCGTGCTCTCCCTCGGTCTAATCTAAGGTCTCCCCCTTAAAAATGGTATTTAATGCCTATTTATATGTGTAGGTAAAAGACCAAACTAAATAACTAAGTCCAAAAATCAAGCAGGAGACAAAAAAGGCTTTAAAAATCCGAAACACGCGTCGCCTCGCCACAGACCTCGCCTAGCCTGCTCTGCCGCGCGCTCCATCTCGCCTCAGGCCTTGTGGCGCACTACCAAACGTGAGCTAGAAAGCTTGCATCGCCTGCTCTATAGCGAGCTATATGACTCACTTCGCCCACTACTGCTACGTTCAATTTTGCTTTCTATCTTCTCAATTCCTTCTCATTTCTTTCTTCATTTTACAGTCCTTTGCCTTATTTCTTCTTTTTGTCTTCTTTTGCTTTTATCTTCAATCATTATTTCATTACTTATTATAATATTTCCCATCATCAAATAATCACGAGCCATTCTTGTAGTGCATAAAATCTCTACTTTGCTCCAAATTTCGTCTTCAACGTACCTACACATAAAATAGACTCAATTAAGCACAAATATAGTATAGTTTAGCATTAACGCTCCAAAATGTAAGATAAGTAATGCAGTAAAAATATGAAATTTTATGCAAACATCACTACCCCACACTTAAACGTTGTTCGTCCTCGAGTCAACCCCACACTTTATATTTACCACATTTGAAGCACACTATACTAATGACCATGGTTGTTAGCAACAATTAAACTCTAGCATATCAATCACATACACTTCCCTTTTCTTATGCCATACTTCACAAATATTCACAACAAAGGCAGTATGCTCCTAACAATCCTAGCCTTAAAAACTAACACAATCTCACAATTCCCTCATGGCTTGAACACCCAACATCATAGAGAGAAGTCTAATAACATTACCTGTCCATTGTGAAACCATGTGCCCTCACAACAAGAACAAGAGAGTAAGTTGAATCCACACATTCAAATATCATGATCAAATATAATTTGAGGACTCATATATATTAATGATAATCTCCCACCCTCACAAAAGAAGTCACATGCATGCAATTGGCACCATAGGCTTGCTCTTAATATGAATTTCTACTAGTGTAGGCTCACTCAGTCTAAAATCAATTAGGACTTTTTTTATGGTTGTAATGTGGGCTAAGGAACGAGAAGGATATATTTAGGAGTAGTGGCTGACCCTCCTAAGCAATTTAACACATCACAAAATTAATTCTAAGTGCTTATTCTTCAATCCCAACCTTAATTTCACAACTAAAATCATCCATAACAACGTTCCCTCTTTCTTTAGGCACTACTTTAATCCATACCCTCTATCAAGAACAAGATATCAATTTATTCATCTAATTTATTATCTTTTTTTTTCTCTTTTGCAATTTCCACTAGTGGTGTATTCTTTTACAAAACAAGTTCACATTTCTTCCTTTTATTTGGTTCCACTCGAAAGCAACCCAAATTCCCTCCTTACTTTTTTTTAGCGCTCATTTCACAATTAAAGTGCTTTAAGAGATAAAAGGATCAAAACAACGTCAATTGAGAATAAAAAGGGTATAGGTTTGTAATGTGCGTGCCAAATAAAAGTCTATAGGCTCAAAAGGGTTAACTAGGGATAATTTTTATTTATTGTAAGCAATAAGCTCAAAAAGATCAAAGAAAGCCTAAAATTATTTTTCAAATTAAGCCACACCTAAACATTCGCTTCGACTCATATACGGGGTAAGTTCTAGACACAAGTACAATGACATGGACTACACAAAAATCTCACTTCACATATGATACATGACTCACTAAGGACGGTCCCATTCTGACTCTCAACAAATGCAAGTACTCACGGAGCCATGAGATATTAATCATTAAACACAAAGTGAACATAAGTCAAGAAAATGAGACATAGGTGTCACAAAACATGCTATCCTGATAACCAATTCATCATAATCAATTTCAAAATATAGGGAAGATACTACACATGCCAAAGCCTAAATATGCTACTATCAAACAAGTCAAGGGCGCCTAGGAATCTCATCTTTCTTCCTCCATTTATTCCCTAAATTCTAATCTACTCTAAAAATAAAATAAAAAAAATAAAAGGAAAAATTACTACCCGGTTCAAACTACATCCCATGGAAATGAACCGAGGCACAAAGAAAAACCACAGGGGATTATTACTACCTAAAGAAAACTAAAAGACATTTTTTGGATTTTTTTTTGTTTAGATTTTAATCCCTCAAGAAAACTGTCTAGGAGATCCATCATCGGGAAAAGTCCAATTTTTCTACATTTTTTTTTCTTTTCAATTTTTTTAGGAGCTACTAAAATACTGCACAACTACGAAAACAAAAATAAAAAGTTAACATTTTTCTAACCTACTCTTATTAATTATCTAGAGAAATTCTCTCACCCTACACTTTAAGGAGTGCAATATCCCCAATGCACAAATAAATAAAAAATAATAACGAGGGTGGGCAAGAAACTCCTTGAAAGGCTAAAGGCTGAAGCATTAGCGGCTCACGAAGTACTCAGACTTCCCTCAAGCATGATCCTTTGTGCGGGTACCTCACACTAGTTCCAACGATCTGGCTCGCTTTTGCATACTTCCATTGGCTTTTCTTCTTATACTCATAATCCTACAAAAGAAAAATAACAGTACGAAAATAATATAATAAAGACAAAAATAAATGAAAGCAGTAAAGCTGGGTTGCCTCCCAACAGGAGCTTGATTTAACGTTGTGGCACGACTTGAACTACTTTTTGTCTCCTTCTCAAACTTATGAATTGAGCCCCCAATTTGGCTTCAAGCTTTTTGCTATGCTCTTGGGGTGGTGGGACAAATATAATTGGGCCAAGTAACCAATTTTGCATTCTACACTTCCTGGCCTTCAGATGAGGTATGTAATTCTTTTTCTCTGGCACAAAATATTCTAGAATGTAAGCACCTTGTTCCTTGTCCATTGGCTTTTTCAAAGTCTCGAATGACTCAATTCCCATATCATCATCCAAACACAATGTTGAAAATTGGATGGAATGGGGACCAGTGTGCCCCAACTCTAGAATTGCATCACTATTTACATCCTCATATGTACACACACTAGATTCTTCAAATATAACACTATCTACTTCCTCACATGACTCTAGATTGCTTTCCTTCACATGGACATCATCAATAAAATTATGGTCAATTGATTGACTCTCCACTTTTAGCTCCTCAATTTGGCGTATAAGCTCCTTTTCAGTTTCACACAACTCAGAACTATTTTGTTGGGCGTTAGACGCAACAAACTTTGCATTCAATTGAGCTTCCAAGTCGTGAATAGCACTGCTAAATTTTTTGATCTCTTGTCCCAATTCAGCTCTTCCTTTTATTAAGTCTTTTATTCCATCCGTAAGTTTCTCACGTTGAGCCTCATATATTTCTAATCTTTCAGCTTGTTCCATTAGCCATGTTTGGCTCAAAATCTCCTCTTCTTTGAAAGTTGCCTCTGGCTGGAACTCACTCTCTTGTCCAATTTTAGGCTCTTCCTGACTATCAACTAAGTCTGCAACTTGATGATCATTAGATGTTTCAGCCCATTCTTCTACTTGGACTTCATTCTCTTCATTGTTGCCTTGAGATCTTCCATCTCTTTTCGACGTTCCTAAGTTTGATCCATTAAAAATTTTGTTTGCTCCATTATTTGCCTCATCATGTCCATTGTCTGTGGATCATGTTCAATATCTTGCACTTCATTTCCCCTATCAAACTCACAAACATCATTAGAAAGATCGCAATAAGGGCTTAGAGAAAGATGAAAAGAATTAGGACAACCATCCCAATGGCCATCTTAACCACCACACATGTTACAAATATTCCACTCAAAGGATTGAGATTGTGCGCACAACTTGCTCCCGGGAACATTCTGACAATTTTACACTCGTGGGGCCCTCCACAATAAGGACAGGGATCATCAAAGTAAGAATAATCATCATTAAAATAATTTTCGTGCCAAGATGTCATGTCAAAATAAAAAAAAAGAAAATACTAACTAAATAAGAAAATTAAAACTTGAACAAAAATCAACTAAAAGCTAAACTTAAAAAAACAATCAATAACTAAATCCCTGGCAATGGCACCAAAAACTTGTTGGGACCAAACAAACATGCAAGTATACGTGGTCGTCAAGTAATAAAGTGACTCGAAAGTCGGATGTCGAACCCACATAGACTTAGATTGATTGTTAACTAAGCAAACCAGAATCAATTAATTGTCCAAGATAATCAAAACTATTAGTTTTCTATTACAACAACTATTTCAAAATTTAAACACGTAACCAAGGGAGATATAGATTCCAGGGTTGTGGTCGGTTTATCAATCCTATTGAGTTCGTAATTACACCTATTAATCCAAATTATCTATGATTGCTTGTTGCCCGGATCGTATGTCGCGCCCCCTTTTTCCCTCCGCGGAGAGAGTCCGGGTTTCGACATTCATGGGGGTAATAACTCATTTCCTTTTGGTAATTGGGTATTTGAAGAGTCGCCACCTAACGGATTATGGTGCGTTAGGACACCTAGAGCGATTAACTCTTGGATTGGTTTGCATTACCAGAGATTTAGAGTAAGGGATCGAAATAACCTTAAGGGGAAGGTGTTAGGCACCCCTCTCGGTCCACAACGGTGGGTCCCGGCCAAACTTATACTTATGAACTAGTCCATTAACAAATAAATAGTTGAAATAATTAATTGCAAATAAAGCATGTTGGACATTGTATGACTCAGATAATAAGACAAAGGATTTAAACAAGTTGTATACATATGGAAAATAAAGTTTTGAGCAAAAGGAATTTGGGAAAGGAGGGGTCCTAGGTTGGTTAGCCTATAGGATCACCCCATGCAATGTCCGGTAAACACTTCTCAATGAGGGGCTACACGTGACATTAGCACGTAGTCACCATATCCACATCTACCCTTCCCACCCCTTAGCGGTTATTTAAGCAAGTGTTGTTTAACGATCTCTATGCGTGCTGTTACTCGTCCCTTCTTAATGGTCCTGGAGGAAATTAGTACCTCTACCTATAGGCAGTTCTAGACAGACCCCCTAAGGTTTAAAAGGAGAAAATACTAGGCGACAGGCAAGAACAAATAGGACTTTAGCAAATAGAGGCAAGAAAGAAGCAATTAGAGGCTCAGTTTTACCTCCATAGATAATGCATGTAAATAGCACGACTCAAACACAAACAAGGGCTGTATTATTAAACAGGATCCTAAGACATGATGTCTAAGTGAATATCAAGACACAGAAGACATGCAGTTTTTATTTTATGAACTCAGAAGTAGGAGCCCTAATTAGTTTGACTACTGATTTCAAGCATGTTAACCACTAAGCAGTAAACATAGAGAACAATTTCCAGTTTTATAGAAGTTGACTACCTAAGGCTTGCCTAGGCATGGGATAATGCACAACTGTTACTAGAACTATTAAAATAGGGTAGTAATTATCACACCTAAGACATGCTGCTCTAAATGTTAAGAGAGACAGTATATTACCGGTTGCTTAAATAGGATGAGACCATTTTATATCCCCTTTTTTTCATGCATCAATAGTTAAACTAGGTGTAATTGAGCGAATACGAACAAGATCCTAAAACATGGTATCTAATGCACATAAGTGGTACAAAATGATTCATATGCAGAATTCCTAAACAGGATTTCTAATATATACGACATGATTGCAGAATTATCAAACATGATTGCGTGAAGAACAATTTATTACTACTGTTATTTATCCTAGGAACATGATTCCTAAGTGATAATAAGGATGCCAAAATGAGATACTGAAAACAACATACATAATAAAAAAAACTAGGGAGCATGATCTCTAATGCATGATATGTTTTGCACATGTTGGTCCTAAACATGAATTCTATTGCACATATAGGAAATGTAAACCTAAAGTATGGTTTCTACCCTTGATATTTATAGCATGTATAACTACCCCCCTTTTTCACTAGTCATTCCCAACCTTCATTTACAATAAATTATTACAGACCAATATTGCATGAATTACATAAGTAGATAAGAAAAATAAGAAATTACACTATAGGGAGCCTACAAATAGGCCCTGATTTCCAGAATTTCCAATGCCAAATTTCCTCACAGCCTTTCACATAATCCGGGTGTGTTAAAGTTCCCTAAGAACCTCAAGGAATCCCAGGCAGTGCTCACACCCTGATTTCATAATCATAGTTGAGTAGTGCAGTGTGGAAGGGCCAGCTCTATTGCATCAGAGTTCAGAGGAATCTCATAGGGATCACTAAGCAGTCATACATTATAGGGGCAGAACTTAAATGTCTAAGGGTAAAGTGAGAGTGCTTGACATAGTTTTGAAAGGGTTTTAGTAAGAAAACAATGTTAAAAGAGACTTGTTTGAAACAGTTTTGTGGAGTAAAAGAGGGAGTCATGCAGTAAAACAACTTTGAAAAGAGAGAGTTACATGATTAGATAACAGCAGATCAAACATGGAGCAAAAACCAACTCAGAAATACTTAAAGAACACAGAACCAAAACAGAAGGAACAAACCTACACATATGGGTGATAGGGATTGGAGACGCATAGAGCACATAATGGTAAACACATAACAGACAGAGGTCCACATAGATACGGCATCAGAATCTCTTAAGGAGTTCATGGGATTGGGGTACATCATGAACTTTAGAATTAACATAGAACCAAATAACATTAGGGTACAAATTGTTTTGCCAAAGAGAGATTCATACTAAAAACAGTTAGACAACAACTTTATATGCGTGAAAGATGTGTCTCAATATGATAAATGTGTTATTCTTGATAACTTGAAAGGCTGCCAGGAATATGAATCATGTACTGAAATGCTTAGACCTTAAATTGAGATTGAAGTTGTATATGTTGTGTCCTCTATGTGAAGTCTCATCTACACTTACAACTTTATTTGCTCTTGTGTGCACATATTATGCTAAAATACCAATCTAACATTGAAATTGGGAACGATGTGAAATGTGGCCTAGTGCCAAATATATGACGTGATAGCTGTGGCCCCAAGTGCCTATGATATGATATATATGATACAAATATTGAATTGAGATGATTGATGGAAAAGGGAAACACCTTGGTAAGGCGGCCTAGACGATCGGGCCGAGATCGGACGCCATACCGCACACATGGTGGTATTGTGTTGATATTGAACCCCGGATAAAAGGGGGAAAATGAGATTGTGATTGAAGTGTATGTATCAAATAAGGCAACCTAGTCGATTGGGTCGAGATCGAACTCCGCTCAAGCTAGCGGTGGTATAGCGAACAATGATGAACAGTATAAAATGCCCCAAACTAAAGGCTATGGAAACATAATGCGAAAATTGTATGATTCTTCTACATTGATAATGTTGTGATCGTTTAAAGCTTTTGAGTTATATATTATGTTTGGTATGAAAGTTCTTTCTAACTAGATGGTGTTTAGTTATACATACTAGTACTATTCCATGGTACTAACGTCCCTTTTGTCGGGGGCGCTACATTTTTAAATGAATGTAGGTGGCTCCATAGCGTACAGTGACGATCGCGCGTAGCAGAGTGTTCTCTTTTCGAAGTCTTGGTGAGCCCTCTTTCTCCTTCAAGGGGTTATGCTGTAGACTTCCAATTTTGAGGTATAGTTGGGGCCTTATTGTCGGCATTGTCATAACTTGTCTTTTGTATCCATAGAGGCTCCGTAGATGTAGATGTGGGTTATGTATGGGTGTTGGATAGGTCTACGAACTATGTTGTAATTCTAACTCTTGCTTCTCTAAAGTGTAATTGTATGGAATCTTGGTAACTTAACTACGGCTTAATGTTGTGATATAAAATGAACTAACAATGTTGAATGTACTATCTTTCCTCGTCTAAATGAATGAAAGCATGGTTTCCTTATTCATATTAAGTAGGGTAGGAAGTGTTTGATAAGGCTTGCTCAGTTGGGTTCACTCGATTGAGCACCGGTCACGCCTCCTGAGGTTGGGGCGTGACAGTTTCTACTTATTAACTATTTCTGTTAGCTGTTATCTTTGTGTTTTCATTTCATTTCCGTAATATTAGGCTTAACTAGTCGTAGAGACTAGGTGCCGTCACGATAGTTCACGTAGGGAGAAACTAGGTCGTGACACCGTCGGATCCAGAACACACATGGTATGATTCCCATAACACCAGGGATACGTAGGCAACTCAAGAACCAGGGTTCGGCTTCCATTTTTTCAAATCACATTATTCCTCACTCAATTCAGCCAAAACTGGTTATCATTTTCTTTACCCGACAACTCTTTCATCATTACCGGGTAAAGAGGGGCAGCTGTTGATATCCATTTTTGACCTCATATTTTTCAAATAGTATATATACTCTCAAAACATCATTATTTAGTTTACAAAATCTATAAAAGCATTTTCTATAATTTTCCATAATTTTTAGAGCTATAAAATTAATTTTCTTTCATTTAAATTACTTGAATATTTATTAATTATTCCTTAAAATTATTTTGTGATGACTTAATTAGCTAAAATTATTATTTGCACCCATAATACATTTTTCAAATATTTTTACTTCATTTTATATAATTATAGTAGTATTTTTAAGCTATTTGCACAATCTTGCAATAATAGCCTATATTTTACAACTTTATTGCATTGCCATTTATTCAAAGTCAAAATAATATATTACATTTTTATATTCTTCTACTACTATTTTAAAGTATTAATTTGCATAAATAGAATTTTTATATTTTATTTAACAATTTTTTATTAAATTATTTTCCCTTAATTTCCTGTTTTAAAATCTGGCCCAAAATTAGGATTAATTTCGGACTAATTAAGGTCCAAATAGACTCCTGGCCCAATAACCTTAGCAGCCCAAGTGACCTAATAAACCTACCTAGTCCAAAACCCGGCCCAGCCTGTTTTAAATCCCAGCCGTTGGTCAAAAGTGATTAAGTGCTCACAACATTCCCCCCCACTCTCTTTATATCCCCTCACCCAAACCCTAATCCCCATTTACCTTCATCAGCCACCTCTAAATGCTCCTCCCCCTTCAGAAACCTTAGCCACCCTCTCAATCTTCTCCGAATCCGTTTAAATCATGGATTCCTTCTGTGATTTTCTTACCTTTTATGTGTTACCTCAGTATTATTTATGGGATTGTTGTGTTACTTAGTATTTGCCCCATTTTTGGCATATATCAATCTCCGAATTAAGGGAGATCGGCTTCACCCTTTAATATTTGGACGACTTTTCATCTATATACGTCCATGGTGAGACTATATGGGTCCTATTCAGTAAGATCTTTCGACTATTTTAGTTCTTCATTATGAACTAGGGTTTACCTAATTTTTTCCTAATCCGATTTTTAATTGATTTTGCATGTTATTATTTCCTTATGTATATTGATTTTACAGTGTTTCCTTGTTCGTTTTGCGCTATTTCCACTACTATATAGATTCCTCCCCTATTCCCCTTAGAGCTTTAATCACCCGATTCACAAAAAAATTGAAGCTATTGTTCTATCATTCTCTCATTATCTTGTTCTATACTTTGGTTCTTGGCCGGCTGAAAACCAAGGCCACCGGAATTCAATTTTTCAACTTTTCTTGGTACGAGCACTGTCCAGGGTTCATTTGAAGCCCTTGGGAACTCTGACGCACTAAGATTCTGGGTGCTTGTTCTTTGTTGGTATTCATTGTACTGTGGAGTTTGTTCTTTCTTGTTGTCCCTTTATTCAACTGATAACTGAAAGTTCTCTTGGCTTTTTATTATTTCATTCTTCTGTGTTCATGTCTTGCATATTCACACCTCTGAAATTTCATGACCTAATGTGTTTTCAGGGTTGTCTCTGTGTGCAAGTTTATCAGAATTGAACTTGTTTTATGATCTGAACTTCTTTAGCATTTGATTTTACCTAAAACTGTAAGTTCTTAGACATGTATATGCTTATCTTGAACAATTTGGACCCTCTTAAGCTCGTTTAGACTAGTAGGTTGGTATCTGAATGTTTACCTTTACTAGCTAGCATGAGTTTGCTTCCCTGCTTTGTCCCGAGTCATTGTAATGACTAGCTCCTATTCAGAATGTACTTAAGACCTTCATGTTAACTATGATTCGCTCCTATGCTAGTTTTGGCACTTTGTTATATCTTTGTTTGCTGAATCCTATATCCTTTAGTGATTATTTGAGACATTTAGAGTAACTATCCTAACTTGACTTTCCAATAAGGTTTGATACTGGTTTGCTTCATGATGTAAGTTAGCATGCTTGTCTTTTGATATTGTGATGGATACTTGACATAATTTGGACCCCTAGGCTGAAATACTTTAAGCTAGTGCTCTATTTTAGACTTGTGTAGCATTGTGCACTCTTGTATGTTAATCTTGTAACCTCAGAAAACCTGATTCCCCTACTTCTTACAAAAATATTTTCTGTCTAATATGCTAAGTGTTTGAACTTGTGATACCAACCCGCCCTTTGAGTCTTGTTGATTCTCTTTGCTTGTAGGCTCTTTGTTTAATTACCCCATGTCATGTCTGCTTCTAAAATATAAGTGCACCTCTTCAAATTCTACCATTTGATCACTGTTCTCTCAGTTTCATTTGTTACCTACACTATTCTAAATCTATCACTATTGGCCGGCTGAAAGACAATACCACCAAGACTTTCTTTATTTGACCTCCCTAGTGTGAGCACTGCTCGGGGTCCATTTGAGACTCTTGGACACACTAGGATTTGGGGTCGTTTAGTCACTCTCTTTACTACTGGGACTTGAGCTATCTCTGACATTCAGTTTCTCTTTCCTCATTTTATCTGCTGAATTTGCCAAACTGGGTTGTTTAAGTGACTTTTGTGTAATTTAATATCTATGTCATATGGTTAATGTGTGACTGTTTGGTTTGGCCTGAGTTACTCAGTGGCTTTGGGGCTACGCTGATGGGTATAGTCTCCTGTTTAGATTTGGGCATGCCATTTGCGAAGAAAAAGTTTGTTGAAGGCCTAGGCAATATTGGGTATCTCCTTTTGGGCTTGCTATAGCCCTACTATTATTGCTTGTATAATATTTGTACTTACATTCATCATTGGGTCTGTAATAATTTTGTAATAAATAATTTGGGATGTTAGTGAAATTGGGGAAAAGGGTATATGCTAAGGTTTACATGAAAGGGTAGAAAACATGCCTATAGGGTTCGTATGATTTACATGTTATCAACCTGCCATATATGATGTTAATCTCCATGTACACTAGTAGAAATTATACAATTAGGGGAATCACGAACTCACACAACTTGTTTACTATCAAAGCCTGAGCTTAAGTACTTTATTTATTCCTATGTATACTATTATGTGTTACTAGACAGCATGTCTATAGGAAACAAATTCCAATAAACTTTCCTTCAATTTGTATAATCGCGGCATATTCATTAGATACCATGCCTATAGGATTATACTAGCTTATGTTCCACTGATCTTCATTTAGAAATCATGCCTATAGAATTTTAATTGGCTAATTTGTTATTGTTATTGTTATCATATTGCTCGCCTAGAAAACATGCCTATAGGGGTTAAGTATTAAAAATCAGTTTCAATTGTCAAACGTTAGAAATCCTGCTTATAAGGTATTATCACTCGCTTAAAATGGTTTATGGGATTAGCCCTGTTAATGATGAACTCTCGAACACTGTTTCATTGCTTAGCCATGCCACTATTAGAAACCATGCCTATAGGACAATGTCACCTTTCTAAGACGTGTATCTATAAAATCAGCGCTAATAGCTCTAAGTTACAAACAGTTTACTGCCTCCTCGCCTAAGCCACTCAGAGCAATAAGGTTGTATATACGATGCTGGAATTTAGAATCATATAGAAACCATGTTTATAGGGTTTAATGAATTCAATTTGCCTCAATTCTGAAACTGCTTATTCATAATACTGAATCTGCTTGCGTGTATTCTTTATCTTAGCATGGAGGCTAACTTGAGCCTTTAACTGCCTTTATATTTGAAGTCCTACTTATTTTGTATGTTTCTTAGTTTTTCTCATTTTGAGCAGCCTAAGTAAAGTCTAGAACAACCCAAATAGAGGTTCAACGCCTCCTGGACCATAGGCATGGGATGGGTAGTGCACGCATAGAGTATGACTTAGAATTGAAGTAGAGCGCATTTAGGTAAACAACTTTAACATAGTAATCGGGTAGCAGGAGATGATGGTTTGTGCCTGCTAAATAGTATGAGCAATTCTCTACCTCAAGGGAGATGCGAAGTATAATTTATGTTGTACGGGGTGATCTTTTAGGCTAAAAAACTTAGGACCCCCCTCCCCCCTTTTCTTTATACATTCAGTCACCTAATATAGACCGTTATAGTTATATCCTTGTAACCTTATTTCTCATCATGTAATAATAAAACTCCTTTGACCCTTATTCTCTTTGATTATCTTGCCTAATTGTAATCCACATAGTCTAATGTTTGGTCGGGACCCACAGTTGTGGACCTCGACCGGTCGTTTTGGGCTTTGCACTTTGCTCGCCAGTTCTCGGGCATGACTATATCCATGTGATATATTATGACTAATGTAAATCATCAGTTTTTGTTTTTAGGGTAATCGGAGTGAATTTGGAAGAATAGTTCTTAGTTCGAAGCTTGAAATTTGAAAGGTTTGACCAAGATTTGACTTGTTAGAAGATGACCTCGGATTGGAACTTTTATGATTTGGTTAGCTCCGTTAGATGATTTGGGACTTAGGAGCGTGGTCGGAATATGTTTTGGAGGTCCGCGGAAGGTTTAGGCTTGAATTGGCGAAATTGGAATTTTGGCATTTTCCGGTTGATAGGTGAGATTTTGATATAATGGTCAAAATGGAATTCTGGAAGTTGGAGTAGGTTCGTTGTGTCATTTGTGACGTGTGTGCAAAACTTTCAGGTCATTCGGATGAGGTTTGATAGATTTTTTGATCGAAAGCGGAATTTGGAAGTTCTTGGGATTCTTAGGCTTAAATCCGATGTAATTTTGGTATTTTGATGTTGTTTTGAGCATTCTGAAGGTTGGAACACATTTGAATGATGTTATGGGATATGTTGGAATGTTTGGTTGAGGTCCCAAGGGCCTCGGATGACTTTCGGATGGTTAAACGGATCAATTTTGGACTTTGGACTTGGCAGTTTTTGCTTGTTTTTGTTGCAAACGAATTGTTCTTCACGTTCGCGGTCAGGGACTCGTGTTCAAGAAGGGTTTCCTCTGAGGCGACAAATTTTGTCTTCGCTTTCGCATTTTGTGTGTCGCATTCGCGATGTTGTGATGCTGTGATTCTCCGCGTTCGCGAGGCTTATGTCGCGTTCGGATAGAGGAAGAGGAGTAGTTGGGCCCCCAATGCATTTGTTCTACACGTGTTCGCGTAGAAGGGGTCGCGATCACGAAGTGTTGAGTGTGTTGTGCATCGCGTTCGCAAGGGGTTTCTCGCGTTCGTGTAGAAGGAATTTTGGTCTATGAAGCGGTGTGCTTCGCGAATGCGAGGGATATGACGCGTTCGTGATAAAGAAACATCTGGGAAGATAGTTTATATTTTAAAAATCGAGAGTTTAAGTCCAATATCATAAAATCCATTGGAGAGCTCGGGAGAAGGTGAAATTTGAGGGGATTTTTAGTGGAGCAATTAGGGTAAGTATTCTTCACTCGTATTTGGTTTAATTCCATGATTTAGTCTTGAATTTCATCATTTAATTTGATAAATTAGAGTGAAAATTGGGAAAAAATGGAAGAAAAGTTTGAGAATTCTTTTGGGGATTTGAATGGGCAATTGAGGTCGGATTTTGATGAATTTGATATAGGTAGACTCGTGAGTGGATGAGGATTCTATTGATGTGATTTTTATCGGATTCGGAGACATGGGCTCGGGGGCTAAGTTTGAGCTATTTCGGGATTTTTTATGAAAATTGTATATTTTCGAGTGGGCTTTATTCCCTTCGCATATTTTAATGGTTATGTACTGATTGTGGCTAGATTTGGAGCATCCGGAGGACGATTCGTGAGGGCAAAGGCATCGCGGGCTAGAGTTTGGACCAGATCGAGGTGAGTAATGATTGTAAATGTTGTCCTGAGGGTATGAAACCCCGGATTGCACATCGTTGTGATATATTGAGGTGACGCACATGCTAGACGATGAGCGTGGGGTCGTGCACTGTGGGGTATTGTGACTTAGTCCATCCCGAATGATTGTTTTACCGCGTATTTGACTAAACGTTGTTTGCTATTATCATGTCTAGGGATGAATGCCATATTTGGACCTTGTGCCAACTATTTGAACCCTTAGGGGATTGCTACTGATATTTCCTCACTGTTTTGATTTTATACTTATATTCAGTCATGCTATATTCTACTATTTCATAACTCAGCCATGTTTACTCTGTTTTAAACATTAAATGACATTTTAAATGATAAATTGGGCTGAACATCATGTTTTACTGTTTCCCGAGTAGCTTACGAGATTCTTACTGAGTAAGGCCGAGTGCCTATGTTGTGAGAAAACACTAATTATGATTAAGAGGCCGAGGGCCTAAGATTTGTACGCCACGAGGTGGCTTGTTGATATGAGGCCGAGAGCCTATGTGATTATGCCACGAGATGGATTGATATTGCGCTTGGGCCGTAAAGGGCCCCTCCAGGAGCCTACATACCCCCAGTGAGCGCGGGTACTAATTTTGATATGAGATATAGCCCGAGGGGCTAGTGATTGTTCCACGATATTGCCCGAGGGGCGGATTCTGTTGACATTTTGCCCGAGGGGCGGATTCTTATGTGTTTATCTGTTGTAGCTGTTTTGCATTTAATTGTTTAACTGTTAAAAAGGCATTTCTAAAGAAGCTTAAACTGAACTAATGTGACTTTACATATTTCCACTGTTTCATTGTTTTTACTGGCTTTTACTACTTCTTTATAGCTTGTTGACTTGTCTTTATGTGATTTCTTATCGCTCAATCTTCATTTGTTATTATTACTCACCGAGTCGGAGTACTCACATTACTCCCTGCACCTTGTGTGCAGATTCAGGTATTTCTGAACCTAGTAGGGGGTATTGGTTGATTAGAGGAAGAGTCATCAGAGTTTAGCAAGGTAGCTGCCCGACATTCGCAGCACTGCTTTTCTCCCTTTTTATTTCATTAGACTGTATTTAGTACATTTTCAAACTTTCAGTTGTATTTATACCTTAGTAGATGCTTATGACTTGTGACACCCCGATGTCGGGCTGTATCTATTTTCGCACTTGTTCTATTTCGCTAAATTTTTGGGATTTATTCTTATAAATGACTTTAATTGACTTATTAAAATTGTTAAAAATGAATTTGGGAATTTTATCAGTTGGCCTTGTCTTCACGAGAGGCACCATCATGAGCGAGTCCGGTTTGGGGTCGTGACAAGTTGGTATCAGAGCCTAGGTTACATAGGTCTCACGAGTCATGAGTAGGTTTAGTAGAGTCTCGCGGATCGGTACGGAGACGTCTGTACTTATCCTCGGGAGGGTACAAAACCTTTAGTAAAAACTTCACATTCTTGGATTCTTATCGTGCATCCTTGATTCAACTTGGAATATAACTCTTGAAATTCCTTTCACGCGTTCGTATGCGCACATGAGTGCTCAATATCCGATATGCATCGATGGCTTGTGATTCCCTGATCGAGGGGCGAGATGTGATCTCTTTGTGTTGATATTGGGCCAGTCTGGAGGACTTGAGGCCAATTTTTGCCTATAGCTTGAGTATTGAGGCGTTGATTGTGTGAGCACGTGTTTTTGAACTTATATGTTCGATAGTATCCCTATTAGTAGAAGTGATGGCTGGATGGCAATGTGATGAGTATGTTATGACTGCGAGATGTATTCATATGATTTGGAGGCAACGAGAAGGGTCTGTTGGAGGATAAAAGAACTATTAGGTGTTTGATTTCCATCTTGAGTTGAGGTATAGCCCTGAGTTATGGGTGTGTGAAGAACCTTATCATGTTTTCTAGTTGGGGGAGTGAAGTGGACTTCACGTTGTGATATGAGTTCAGACTCGGGAAGATCAAGTGACTGTGTAATGTCTATGACGGTGGAAGGGTATGAAGAGATGTTATTTGAGGCGAAGCAGGTGGGTTATCTCTTACGGTTTGTTCTGAAGTTGCGTAATCCTTTATGTCATTTATTGGAAGATCTCTATTACCAGGGGAATATATGTGTTGCAATTTGAATTTGGGTCGCCTAAGAGAGTGGGTTTAACTGTTACGAGAGTAAATGTAAGATTTGCAGAAGATTTAAAGGACTAGATGGTCGGTGTTCCACGAGCTTATGAAGGATTGAGTTTAATTTCACTATGGTATTATGGCAGCAATAGAGTGTAGGAGTTATGAGTTATTGTGTATGTTTTGATCTATGGCTTCGAGCCAAGTAGGGGAGTCTGCCATTGATTAGTTGATTGCATAGTTATGTGCTATGTTGGTTCTAGTTCGAGGTGTGCGGGTGAATCTGTTATGGCTTACGGAGATTGAGACCGAGGATGTCTCGAGTAAACGAAAATTTTGGCAAAGGTTATATTATGCTTCATAGGTGCATGAGAATCATGGAATGTCCTGAGTGGTTATTGGTAAAGGATGTGCGCTACACAAAGCAGGAAGTTGCTTGGTTGTATTAGGGCGAGGTTACATTCTGCGGTGTTGGAGTGTTGATGAGTCACAGGTTGTTCGGTTCATTTGATCCGGCTAATTGCAGCTTGAGTAGAGTTGATGACTCTCGATAATAGTTCTAATGTGTTCGAGATTTTACATGTAATAATTGGAGATTTTCGGGTTGTATGTTTGGCTAGAATCTGAGGTGGCATTAGAGGGTATCAAGACTTGTGGTATTTCTATATCATTATGGATTCTACACATCAGCATCATGAAGGTGAAGGTAACGGATTTAGATTCGTAGGAAGTCTCTTCAGAGTAAAGTATTTCGAATGTGGTGCTTTTGGGGATATTTAAGAGAGTATTCAGCGGCTTATGAGCCTTAGATAGTGTGGTTCGATGCTTGGGTTTTGTGTGGCGAGTCTGGGTTGAGGAACTGTGGTGTTATAGAAAGAAGGAGTATCAAGTTGAAGGTAAATCAGAAGGAAACTCGGATAGATGGGATAGCTTGGTAGTAGGTCGAATCGGTATGATAAGGATATGATTAGTGCTTTGGATGCTTATGAGGTAATGAGTTTATACTAGTGATTCACGGTGATGCTCTTGGGTTTTAGTGGCCTGCGTAGCTTGGTTAAGTTAGAAGGATTCAGTCCTGATAGGTTTGGTTTGTGCAAAGGGGACTCGGAGAGTTCTTGATGATTTCTACCACGTTTTGGAGGTGTATATTTTCTACTAGCATAAGGAGCATGGGATGTATAGTGATTCTTTCTCCTAGATGGGATCAAATGGGAAGTTCTTGGTTAGTTGAGTACATAGTTGTCTGTGGCTCGGAATGGATATGAAGTTCTCATGTTTATCCTAGGGTTGTATGGTATATGCGGTATGTGTGTAGGATTGAGACTTGCATGTGTAGGATCGGTTCAGTTTTGAAAAGAAGGTCACAAATTCTTAGGTAGCATGGACAGCTCCAGATGATTAGAGAGATGATATTGCTAATTGGTGTGGCTTGATGGGGGTATACATTTTAGAAAGAGCAATATGGTTGAGTTGAGAATACTTCATTAGTATTGCGACACTCTCTTGTTTGTGTGCTGATATTCGAGTTTGTTTAGTGGCACAGAAGAATCATAGGAGTACCTCTCATGGATGTTTGGTTATTAGAGGTGTGTTGCATATTCATGTGGAGTTGGAATCAGATATGGTGATCCATGTGCTATATGGATTTGGAGACTGGGAGTTTTTATAGACAGGTTAGGTCGTGGTTGTGAACCACGTTTATCGGTCTTGTGCGGTAACTATTGGGAGGTTTGGAGACCCGAGTGGATCCTTGTTGCTTGTTATGTTAGGTTTTGGATGTGATATTGGGTATAGACTGGTTGTCTTTGTGTCGTGTTATTCTGGACTATTGCGCTAAGGCGGCGATGTTGGTTATGCCGAGAATGCCATGGGTTGAGTGGCGAGGTTTGACGGATTATGTTCTTAGTAGGGTGGTCTTATATTTCGAAGAACCAGCAGATGACTCAGAAGGATTGTCTTTCTTATTCGGGCCTTCGTGATGGATGTAAGTGCAGAGACTCCTACCATTGATTCAATTCCAGTGGTGAGGGACTTTTCGGATGTGTTTCTTGTGGCCAGGCATGTCGCCGGACAAGGTTGTTGATTTCACTATTGATTTGATGTCGGACACCATATCATATGGCACCGACAACGTTCAAGGAGTTGAAGGAGCAGCTTCAACGGTTTCCTTGATAAGGGGTTGTGACATTTGAGCCCTTACCCGATCTTTGGTGGCGTTGACTAGTCAAACAGAGTTATCCGAAAATAGGTGCCCTAACGCACCTCAAAAATCATTAGGTGGCGACTCTTCTTCTTCTTTTAACACTTTATCCCCCATCTAAAAGCGTTGTCACAATGTCGAAACCCGCTTTCACAAGAAAATGGGGCGCGACACCGGAAACGGCGCCAAAAATTTATCTCGTCCAAGTTCACACTTCAATTCAAGGTTATGAAATGGTCGATTGCAATAGTAATACCCAACAAGGAGTCGGGGTCGAATTTCACAGAGAGCTATACATGGGATTTAGGAGTATAGATTGCAGTGTATGAGTATGAACTATCTCAATTTACACTTCCACAAATTGGTGTTTGTTCTATGTATATTCTAATCTAAGATTACAAGATTAAGTAATGAAACTCAGAAATTATTTTTGTTGTTGTTTTTCAAATGATGTAAAAGGCCTAGGGCTATGACCTTCACCTAGGTGATTGCCTAAAGGGTTGTAAACAACTTTAAAGCTTGTTTTATTGGTTGGGGTATATTATAGCTATCAACAATCGAGTGATCACTCAATACCTCTCGGTCAGAGAGTGATTTTGCACATTTTGGCTTTATCAAGTCCAAATGGGTATTGAACAAAACGGTTGATACAAAGCTCAAGTCGAGTTTGACCATCTATAGATTCAACCGTTTAATTTGGACTATCAATCTCTTGATTTACCCTAATTTTTTGTTAGCCAAGTTTTCCTAGACTAAGTCTCTCTTTCTCAAGTAGAGACCAAGTCAAATAGGCATGAACTAATATTTGCAACCATTAATTCTACAATTAAAAGCAAGAACAAGGTTAAATAATAAACACCCATATATAAACAAGCAATAAATCAAACACCCATTAAGTTTACACTCTAGGGTTGGGTCACAACCCTAGTGAAAATCTATCTACACATGCTTAAGACAAAAGAAATAGAAGAAGAAATGATAGTTAAACCCCTATTGATAATTAAAATAATGAAATCTATGTTCACAAAGCTCAAAATAGCAAAAATTACTAAGGAGAGTAAAGAAAAATGGCTACCATAAATGCTGATGTCAAAACTTGACCTTAAAAAGTGAAACTCCTCTATTTATACAAGGCTCGAAATTTCGGACAAAAAGGCCCTTTCGGAGGTTCTGCGGCCGCACAATTCCATGTGCGGTCCGCACTTTGCTTCAACCTGACAGGACTGGAAACTTGTAGCCGCATAATTCTGAACTACTACCGCACTTCTCTCTTTTTGCGGTCCGCACAACATAGCTCTTCTGCGGACCGTATAAATGTGATTGCAGCCGCGTACTGATCTTCTACAGCCGCATAATAATTATGCGGTCCGTACTTCTTTTGAACTTGATATGCATGTTCTCTAAACTTTTGCTCTTGCCCAGCTTCTGCGGCCGCACATGTCATGTGCGGACCGCACTTTGCACAGGTCTCTAATATGATTTTCTTGGCAATTTACGGTTGCAGATGATAATTTGTGGTCCGCACTTTAAGCTTTTGTGCATGTTTTTGTCCTTGAGTTCAGGTTACTCCTTCTTGAGTTGGATTTCATCTTGGGAGCTCATTTTCCAATATTCCTGTAAGTAAGCATATTTCATCAGTTTTCAGGAATACAATTTGACGCTTCTGGACTAAAACGAAAGTTAAAAGGCACTAATAAGTAGTAAAAATTCCCACATATCAGAAACCCCTCTCTAAGAGGCTCCAAAATTGCCCAAGAAGTGAAATAAATAAACCAAAATGGCCTAAGTCTCGTTTTAGCAACGTTTTTGCCCAGTGGTCCTTAATCGCAATCACGACCAAGCGAAAAGACACTACGCGAATGCCAGAGGGCACACACAAACGCAGTGCGCTAGGCTGTCTACTCCTCGTGAACGCGTGAGGCAATTGGGTTGCCCAGGCCCAAGCACAGGCTTCTACGCGAACATGGTCAGCCAAACTCGAACGCGAAGGCCAATGGTTCCAAGCCTCCGTGAAAGTGGACCTGAATTCATGAACGCAAAGAGTAAAAGCTCCCAGTACCCAAATCCTTCATTGCTAATGCGAGATTCTTTCCGCGTTCATGAAGAAGGAAACTAGAACCAGCACACCAACAATTTTAGACTTAGCTCCGGGCGATCCGAAATGCACCCGAGCCCCTCTGGACCCCATCCAACTGCACCAACAAGTCTATAAATATAATACTGACCTACTCGAATTCTCAAAATGTGTAAAACAACATCGAAATAAGAATCGCACCCCAAAACCAAATTGAATCAAATTATGAACTTCAAGATTTCAACTTGCTCCGAACACACCGAATCATACTTAGACGACTCGAAATGATACCAAATTGTGCGTGCAAGTCACAAATCAACATACAGAACTATTTTCAGGCTCGAAATCCCAAATGGACCTCGATAACACCAAAACCTACTTCAAACTAAATTTAAAGAACTTTAAAACCTTCAATGCGCCAACTTTCAACTTTGTGCACCGAAACACTCCCGGGTCATCCGAAACCCGATCCGAACATACGCCCAATTCTAAAATTATCATACAAACCAATTGGGAGCATCAAATCCCAGTTCTGTGGCCGTTTACTAAAAATATTGATTCAAGTCAAACTTACCCTTTTTAAGCCAATATTAAGGAGCTAAGTATTTTGATTTCATCCCGAACCCTTCCAAACCCAAATTAACCATCCCCGCAAGTCATAAAATAGTATAAGCACATATGGAGAGTCTTATTTTAGGGAACGAAAATCTAAAAAGCAAAACTACTGCTCAGGCCGTTACTAGTCTACATAGACGATATGTTAGTCAAATCAGCATATGCGGGATTTCAACACTTATCAGACACTTTTGAGATTCTCTGCAAATATAATATGAAGCTAAATCCGAAAAAAGTGATTTTTGCGTGGCTTCAGGTAAGTTTTTAGGATTTCTTGTTTCTAATAGGGGTATTGAAGTGAATCCTGCGAAGATCAAAGCTATTGAGGAAATACCAGATATACGCACGAGCAAGAAAGAAGTGCAGAGATTAATAGGTAGGATAGCAGCCCTGGGGAGGTTTATATCAATGTTGTCAGAAAAGAGTTTTAAATTCTTTCAGTGTTGAAAAAGAAGAATCGGTTTTAATAGACTGATGAGTGCCAACAAGCTCTCAAAGACCTAAAGTTGTATCTATCAAATCCTCCTTTACTAGCCAAACCAAAAGATGGTGAAAGGTTGCTCATTTATCTTGTCGTGTTAGAAGTAGCGGTAAGTGCGGTGTTGGTCTGAGAGGATAAAGGTAAACAATCCCCAATTTATTATGTTAGTAAATCTTTACTAAATGCTGAGACGCGATATCCACACTTGGAAAAGCTTGCTTTAGCATTTATTATGACATCTAGAAAGTTAAGACCTTATTTTCAGTGTCATCCTATTTCTGTTGTAACCGCTTTCCTCCTTAGGAATAAACTGCATAAACAGGAATTATTTGGTAGACTAGCTAAATGGAAAATAGAACTTAGTGAGTATGAGACCAGAACTGCAATAAAATCGCAAGTTTTAGTAGATTTTAGCCCAAATTTAGATTCTCAAGCAAAAAGGAACTACAGGTATTTACCGGAACTAATCCGGGGACGTGGACCCTATTTACCGATGGTTCTTCAAACCTTAAAGGAGCAGGTTTAGGAATTGTTCCGGTTCCACCTTCATGGGAATTCATAAGACAATCAATAAAATGTTATCCAATCACTAACAATGAGGTAGAATAAGAAGCTGTGATTACAGGCTTGGAATTGGCAAAAGAACTTGCTATAGAATAGATTGTGATTAAACGTGACTCGCAGTTGGTGGTTAACAAAATGCAGGGGACTTACGTGGCAAGAGAAATATGAATGCAACAATACCTGGAAAAGGTACGAGAATTTTTTCGACAATTCCAAACATGGAAGGCCATATAGATACCCAGGGAAGAGAATGCAGAAGCAGATGTGTTGGCAAATATCGCATCCATCGCGGAGGTAACAAATGCAGAAAATACTATTGTGATACATTTGTTTCATTCGACACTCGACCAAGAAAAGAGTAAGGTAAATTTTAATAATCTAACTTAGGATTGGAGAAACGAATTTGTGAACTTTTTGCAATATGGTATCTTGCCTAAGGACAAGAAGAAGTCACAATTGCTTTGGCAAAAAGCAGCTTGGTATTGCTTAATTTGTGGTAATTTGTATCGAAAGATGTTTGGTGGACCTTTAGCACGGTGTCTCAACCCATCACAAACGGAGTATGTGATGAGAGAAGTACATGAGGGTATTGCGGCAATCACGCCGAGGGAAGATTGTTCGTAAAGACATGAATAAGGGCAGGATATTATTGGCCAAAAATAGAGGAAGAAGCAGAAAACTTTGTTGCCGGGTGCGATAAATGTCAATGATATGCCAATAACATGCACCGCCCGATAGAGCTGTTTTCACCATGGCCCTTCATGAAATGGAGCATGGATATCATAGGGTCATTGACTCAGGCTAAAGGAAGGTACGATTTCTATTAGTTTTAACAGATTATTTTTCAAAATGGGTAGAAGCAAGTGCTTTCAAACAAGTGCGGGAAAAATAAGTTAGGAATTTTGTTTGGCGAAACATTATATGTCGATTTGGGGTTCAAAAGGAAATTGTATGTGACAATGGACCATAGTTCATAGGCACAAAAATCACAGAATTCTTTCAAAGTTGGCAGATTAAACAGACTAAATCCGTACCCTACCACCCTGCGGCCAACGGACAAGCCGAATCAACAAATAAAGTTATTAGTGATAACTTGAGAAGAGATTAGAAGAATCAAAAGGCAAATGGCCATGAGTGTTACCGGAGGTGTTATGGGCTTATCGAACGACAGCAAAAACAAGTACGGGTGAGACTCCATTTTTACTTGTATATGGTGTAGACGCATTGATTCCGATAGAGATAGGTGAACCAAGTACGATGTACACACATGTTGCTGAAGAGGAAAATAAATAGGAGATGCGGGTAAATTTGGATTTATCAGAAGAAAGAATAGAAGTAGCATTAATTCGAATGGAAGCTCAAAATAGATAATTGAACGATATTGCAACATGAAAGATAATTTGATGTGCTACAATATTGGGGACTTTGTCCTCAAAAAGGTGTTCTGGTCAACAAAAGCGGCCAATGCAGGAAAATTGAACCCAAATTTGGAAGACTCATACAGGGTTCGAGGCATCGCTGGAAAAGGAGCGTACGAGTTGGAAATCATGGATGGCAAGGTGCTACCATTGAACTGGAATGTAGTTCATTTGAAAAAGTATTACTTCTAGACAAGGAAAATACCCACGGTCAGGTATCACACAAGCTCAATTTTATTTTGTTCTTTTGAATTTTACTAACCATTTTAGATGATAGGCAAAAAGTTGGCTCGTACCAAATGATGATATTAAACCCAAAAGGCATGTGGAATACTGACCTATTCTCAGTCTAGGTTGCAACTTTTCTGACAGAAAAAGGGTTATGCAGTCATCATCTAAATAATTATCTCCGAGTTTTTTCGTCTTTTCCTTTTCGGGGAATGGACCAAAAGAAATGAGTGATCTAGTGTTCGAGATTTCATACTTCAAAGCTCCAATACTGGGGGAACTATGTATATAGAAGGAAGCAAAAGAACCAAAAAGGCATAGTTCAGCCTGAACCAAAAACCTTGAAGAAACCTTGAAATATTTTCAAAGGAGTTCGAACTCGCGAAAAGGATGCAAGATATTCCATATTCCCACGAGTTTTAGGTTAAGGTGAAAAATTTAGTCACGGGATAATAGATCCGAATTTGTATTGTAAATCTGCTACAATCAAAACAGTTATGAATGTGTTGTATGAATAATTATGAGAATGATATATGAAATCTATTTGAAAGTTCAAAACATAAAACTTCTTCAAATTATTTCTATTTTCATGTCTACTTCATGTTTCATATATTTGCACCAATATGAAGATGAGACGTCATATTCATCAGTGTCGTTAACATAAATAGGCCCACTTTTATAAAAAATTATGTTTATCGAAGTCACGGATTGTTAAGGCATTTTTAAATGCAATAAAAAGCTCAAATATTAGAAAGTCAAAGAGAATAATATGCGGCAAAAGTAGCCAAAACATTTATATATTAAACCTAAAAAAACAAGGGTGATAATTTGTCATCAAACCCCAAAAAATAGAGGCAACCAAAACAAACCTTCCAAAAAGTTGTTAAACAAAGGAAAAACATCATAAGGGAGCCCATCTCCATCACCCTTGGAAGAAGAGGCTTGAACATCAGTTCCGCCAGGAACAAGTCCATCTCCATCACCCTTGGAACCTTTGTCTTCAGGTGAGTAAAAGCTTTGACGTTGCTGAGTTTTATCAATTACTTCTTTAGCTCTAGCAATCTCAGCATTAAGGTTAAACCCTTCCTGGTTGGCTTCAATTAATGTCTCTAGGCGAGTGTTCAGAAAAGCCCAGCTAATATCCAATGATAACTTATCCTCGAGGGCCTCGTAATCCTTCTCCCACTGATCAATCTTAGCTCTCAACTCTTCTTTTTCTGCTTCTGAGGCTTTATAGGTTGTCTTCATGAGGGAAAGAGGACTTTCCAAGAACTTAATTTTATTTGTAGAAGTGTGGAGCTTCCTAAGCTTCTGTAAGTGTCTGTACCATTCACCCGTGTAAACCTCTTTTTGATTAAGGAGTTCTTTCAAACCCCTTATTTCTTCAGTAGCCTTGGAGAGTTGTTTAGCAAAAGAGGATTCTAGTTTATCCTTATCTTTCCCGACTTGACTGGAAGAAGCATTTTCAACTACTAACTCAGTGGAAACCATTCTCGTTTGTTGCTCTAAAGCATTCTTCTACAAGAACTTCCTTTTCCAGTTGAAGAGCCTCAAATTATTCTTTCCAATTGTCAGCCTCGGTATGCAATTCAATAATTTGCTGGTCAGTCTGAGAAACTCTTTTCATAAGCTTTATGCCAATCAAGTTATTCTACAAAAAAGGTAGGTGGAAGAGTTATGAATGTGGAAAAAGAAGGAAGGAAATGGAATTAAACTTATACCTTCAATGAACTATGGCTTTCCAACTTCTTCTTCTCCACGGGGCCAAGCAATGGCTTCAACCACACATCAGTTTGACCAGACTTTCTCAGTAAGTTCTCGCCTTCAGAGAACTCAATTATAACTCTTTTCCTCTCCCTTCTGCTGCTAGAAGGCTCAGCTTCTACATGAGAAGCAGCAACGGGAGCGACAACTGGAGTAACATCAGGTAAAGACACAAGGGGGTTAGCGGTAGATGGAACTAGAAGGGAAGCAAGAGGTAATTCTTTAGAAACAAACCCAAAAGCCCAAAATATTCTTCACCCTCGAAGCCATAGGAGAACAACCTATCGATAAGAGTGGACAGAGGATTAGCAGCATCTTCATCAGAAATCTTTAAAGGAGCATTTTTTGGCTCATCAATGAGTCTGAAAGGAATTGAACTCGATGGAGGATCATGAGAAACATGGGTTTCATCATCGGAAACCATGCATCTCCTGACACACAGTTTTCTAACCAAAGAACCTTCTTCTACCTCCTCTTCATCATTAGATCCTCGAGCTTCAGCAGTTTTCCTCTTGGAGGACGAAGCACTCAAAATCCATTCCTGAGTAAGACTTATAGAGAGATTGGTTGATGGAAAAGATGCGGGACTAATGCCACGAATAGGAAACCCTAATAAAGAAAGGGAGATGATAAAAAAATTTCATATGAACAAATAAAAGAAGGAGAAGAATTGAGAAGGTGAAAAGTACCGTGCTTTTTCACTTTCCAACCGAATTTTTGAGAAAGAAATTTCCAATATCTTTTGTCCATAGGAGCAACAGTCAACATCTTTTCTACCCAAACATGGAAGTCTGAAATTTCTTCAAAGACTTCCATGGATGCTGGAAAAATGGGTATATGGTTACATGAAGAAATTCAAGACATATAAAAGAAAAAAGAGAAGAAAACGTACGTGCAAAGTTCCATTTCTGTGGAAAAGGCATGTTTTCTTCACCCATTAACTCACTAATGGGAGCAGCAAGAAAGCAGGCGTGCCAGCGACGGTCCCGGTTATCCTCGGGGCTAACTAACACTCTTTTACTTCTAGCCACGAGGGAAAAGACTCCTTCAAGAAACAACTTAGGGGAGTAAAGGTGAAATAAGTGACGAAAGGTAAAAGGGACGGAGACTAAATCCGACAAATAACAAAGGCATGCTACAACCCTCCACACGATGGGGCTAATCTGGCCAATGCACACATTAAAGTAGTGAACAAAACTCGATGATCACTGGATCAATGGGAGACTTAAACACTAAAGTAAAAGGATAGGTATAAACAAAAGAAAAATCGGCATGGTAAGAGGTGATTCTTTGGTTGGCACCGGGGATTAAAACTGGAAAATCTGGTTTCCAATAACATTCTCGTTAAACTAAGGAAAGAAGATTGGAAGTGATTAAACTTGGGTAAAGTTCAGCAGGGTTAAGGGAAGCTATAGAAGAGACTTGATTCCTCATGGTCTCATGGTCTGTTACAAAAGAAAACTCTTGAGGAACAATCTTAGCAACTGTAGGTTCGCGCACATGTTCATTCAGGTCGTTATTTCTAGAAGAAGATCTGGAGGTTAGAGGAGCCTTAGGTTTAGAAGAAGATGGCCTAGCAGAACTACTTTGAAAAGAGGAACCACAATTAGATAACGAACTAAGGCTACGAAGTCTACCGCCTCTTCTATTTCTAATAGGGTAAGTGGAATGAGCAAGTTCGTCAACGATCACAACTTCGCGAGGGTCTGTTGTTGTTGAAGACATGTTTAATGAAGGAAATACAGAAGAAGGACTAAAGTAATGGATACAGAATGAAGAAGGCTTCAAGAGATCAAAAAGAATGAATTATTTATAAGGAGATACAACCGTCGTTAAAATTGGTCATTATGGAGCGTCATAATGGAATAGTCACTTCATGACTGACGCAGCATGGGAAGCCACGTGTCATGGGCATTAGATGAATGTGACATACGTCGCATCGATTCTGAAGGAGGCATAATGATACTTGAGAGACGGCGACAAAAAATTCCCGCCATAAAAACTTACCACTTCTCGAACATTCAGTTGAGAATATTCAGAAAGTGGGAGGACTATCTGTATTGATAGAAAAAAGACATGACATGTGGGCTGTCAACAAGATGATGGGGCATGACACGTGAAACGCCAATGGAAGGACAAGTGGCATTCTCAATTAGGCAAATTAAGAATACAGAAAAGGCACGGGAGAAATACCCACGGGGTTACATTGAGGAAAGAATCGAACATGACAGTTGTTATAAGAGAAACTGGAACGAAATGAATAAAGCCTAAGATACACGAATCAGAAGTAAATAAGGAAGGGAAATCGGTACGGTTACAAGAAATCTTTAGTCATAAATGTATCAGTTACGGTTACATATGGTAACTGTCAATCAATACAATTAATACCATTAGTGAGCCCAAATTAAGTGTAAGAACCGTTATAATTGTATGCTCCTATATAAGGACGAAAATCTCATTTGTAATGGCAGGTGACGATTATTATTGAAACCCATACTATTATTTTTTCCTTTATTTTCCAAGCTTTAAGCCTTAATTTTGGGAAGCGATTATTAGTTCATTTCTTATTTTCATTGTCAATCATTTTTATTCTTTAATCTATTCTTCCAAAAAATTTGAAAATGTGAAGTAAATCTTAATTATCATAATCCAATTTGTCCTTGATATTAACTTTGACTTAAAAATCTATTTTTGGTCAAACAATTCGGCCGTAACTTCTACTATGCCAATGTTCTTTGCTGGAAGTAGCTATGCCCCTGATTTTATTTCGGAGTTAATTTATAACTTTGGTCTAATTTATAACTTTGGTCCTGTGGATAAGATGGGTTTGGTCCATGGCTTTGCTGCCCTGTTTCTGTTACCTCTACCATATGTAGCTGAGCAAAAGCGTGTGACCTATTCTAGTCTATATCTTGTAAAGTGGAGCAGTAGTACGTAGTACTACATCTACAAAATAAGCATGCCATTCTCTATTTTCTTTCACGTGATTTTAAAGTACTATACTAAGTACAAAGTAGGAGTACTAACCTTTGCGGTTACCAATAGAAGTGAGAAAACACCCATGTTTTTTTTTAGCACTTGCTGTTGTCATATTCTTCTGCTTATCTGTGTGTCAAAATGTACGCTGAAACAAGAAAATTACTAGACATTTCAAAAACCACGGACTTCAACTTGCTTCGTAGCTCTCATCACCTAGTTCTGAAACACAACTCTCAATTTCGTTTACATAAACTATGTGCTCTGCATCTTCTACCTGTTGCTGCTAATTAGGTGGTACCATCTCTAGTATACCTATAACGTACGTTTTTCCTTTTGCCCTTATCAAAACACGGAGTTTTTGAATAGAAATTAAAATAAATTTACAGAAGATGCTTTAGATTGTCATATTCTATAAATATTATCATTAAAGTTTTAATTAACCTGAGAAAAGTATATAGTACAGCATTTCACTTCATATGAAAAATTTAGGATCACTAGTGATAATGGCAACCCAATATAATCTTACTATTGGAGATCCCATTATGAAGGTTCAATGCGGTAACAACTAACAACAAGCTTACCAATAATTGGACAGGTGCTATAACTTTTTTTATTAATATCTTAGTCCCGCTATGAATAATTTTTACGGTACTTAACGGAACGGTTAGGAAGAGCACATGCTATGTGAAATCATAGCAAATAATGTAACGGTTAAAGAATTTACCTATTTAAGTGTGATTGTGAGGCTGCAATTTGCAACCTATGAGATTGGATTTTTCTCTAGAATCAAGATAGCAGCGTAAGGCCGTTAAATTTATGAACTCAATAAAAATCTCGTATAATGTGATGTTAAATTAAAAATGGGGCTAGCTAGAAGGTACTAGTTCAAGAATAAAGTTCACTATGGTCCTTCAGATCGGATTCTTTCATACAAGTGACGTTCTAGTCTACACAATACTTTCACCTATATAGAAGACTGCTTTTGTGTTCCTTAAATTCTTGAATCATGTGAGAGATTGTTGCAATTTAGTTTAGTGAACCGAAATTTAATGTACCTATCGTGGAAAAGGCACAATATTTTTTGAAAAAAGATATGTCCAATCCATTTAGGAGACATCTATTAATTAATTGAAGAGATGTATCCAATCTTTGTAAAAAGACACATCTATTCAGGAAAATGAAATAGTTATCATTTTGCTCTTTATAAATACTTAATCCCTTTGCAGAAATTAACACTAAGAAATTTTCATCATTTCAATCTTCATCTTGTCATAAGTCAACTTCAATCTATGTTAATCATCAGAGATTTGCATACTGAAACTTGCTTTCACTACTTAATATTGGCTTGAATAAGTAGTGGAAAAAAAATTAATGTATCAAACGCATATCTTACACTGAGTTTGTTGTTGTTATTAATTATTCAAGCCAAACGTAACTGACCATATATATAGTGGAGCTGTGGCACAAATTACTGGTAGTTAGATGAGTACATGAATTGGGACAACTATGAACTTGTATCATTAACAAGTCTGGTAGTTACAAAACAGTATAAGAAAGACAAAAAAGAAAAAAAGAAAAAAAGAAGGAAAATACAAAGTTTTCTATCTATAGGAATCCAATCAACTATCCTTTTAAACCTACAATGAGCGTCTTGACAACCCATCATTCCTAACAAAGGTGGGACTTTGACATGAAAAATAATTATGAGGCTGCAATTTTCTCAAACAGGATCAACCTGTTATCAGCCAATCTAGTTTTGTATGCAGATTTTTTATACTCAAACCACGTAAACTCTTTGTACAAGCTGTCTTCTCCTTCCATTAGTGATGCCAAAGGTGCGATCTTTTCACTCAATGGCGGCCCTCCAAAATATATCATTGATAGCCTTGATTTCATACTGTTAGCCAAAACTCTATGCTTTACACTCTTAAACTTCCCGTTAGTCATAACCTGCCATAAAAATAAAACCAGAGTATATAAGGTATTTTTTTTCACATGCACCTGTTGTTTATACAAAAAATAATACTATTCCCTCCGTTCCAGTTTATGTGAACTTATTTCCTTTTTGGTCCGTTCCAAACGAATGACGCATTTCTAAATTTGGAAACAATTTAGCTTAAACTTACAATTTTATCCTTAATGAGAAGTTTTTATAACCACACAAATACTCTGAGTCCCTTTTTGACTTGTTTAGGACTACAAATTTCAAAAGTTTTTATTTTTTCTTAAACTCCGTGCCCAGTCAAACAGGTTCACATAAATTGAAACGGATGGAGTAACATTTAACCTTAACACCGTAAAAAATATCGAACCAATTAAGCATTGCAAGAAAAACAGAACCAACTAGGCACTTAACCTTAAGAAGTCGTTTGGTATGATGGATAATAAAAATATTCCGGGTTAAAATATAGTACCGCATAATCCCTTGTTTGATTACGAATTCTATAAGTTAATCAGGATTAAAATAGTATGGGGATTACTTATACCTGCTAGAGCATGGAATAGTAATCCCAAAATAAGTTATCCTAAGATAAAACAGTAAAATTGACAATTACATGATTAATACAATATACCAAACAAGCAATAATAAATAATATCAGTATACTTAATCACATGATAACTAATCCCAATATAACTAATTATTGTATAATTTGTCTTCAAACCTAATCATTCCTTAAGAGAATATATATCACTTAACTATGATAAACCGAACCAATTAGGAAGTGCAAGAAAGCAATAAGAAGAAACTTCCTCTAGACAAGAACATGAATGTGCAAATAAATAAATAAACGTTTTAATGTTGTTTGACATGCACAAATGCCTCGAGAGGTGTACCTGCAATGAATCACCAACATTGACGAAGAAAGAATTTTCATCAGGTGGGACAGAAAGCCAGTGGCCATTTTTGAGTAATATTTGAAGTCCGGAAGTGTTGTTGGATCTCAATACTGATATGATTTGTGGGTCAGTATGCTCTCCAAATCCAATCAAATTATTGTCACTAAATTGTTGAATCTCAGGACAAGGGGGATAGTGATTAAGCCTGAAAACAGAGTCACTCTTTTCGTCCATTAAAAGTTTACTGAAAACATTCCTGGGATGAATCTTTAATCCCTCTGCTAACATTTCAAGAATCTCACACGCCATTTTCTTCACCGCTGACACGTAATCATTTACTGCAGCGCTGCAAAAAGAATGACTAAATCAAGAAATGATATAAATAATGTAATCAAGATATTATAACATTACTTACTGTGTTTGTTGATACAACACGTAACTTACCGAATGTTTTCTGGATTTACACCTAATATAGACGCAAATTTCTGGTAATTGAACTCAGAGTTTGTTGATACAAGAATGTGTTCGATCCAACCGAAATCGCCATTACGTCCAATCTGTTTATTGCCATAGCCAAAAGGGTCGGGTGGTCCAGCTTTTTGTTTCTCAGAAAGGGGAGAGGAGAAGAATTTAATGGCTTCAGATTCAAGTTTAGTTATGAATTCCGTAGGGACGCTATGGTTGATGACTTTGAAGAATCCAAATTCTTCACATGCCTTAACAATGAGGTTTTTAGAGTCAGGTTTTGAGAGGTCAATCAATGGAACACCATTGAAGAATGAGGTTGGTTTGCCGTTATTGGCCATATGGTTAAAAATAGTTTGATATATAGGATGAATAACTATGTGGGCAAAGAAATTGAACGATCAAAACTTGCTTGGGTTGTGATTATCAGTGACAAGTATTTGCTGTATAGAACTATATGACTAGTTGTGAATATTTTGATGCAAGCCCTACTTTGCTACTTATAGGGAACTCCGAGTCCAAAACCACGGACCCACATTATCATGACAATGACGTACATAGAATTTTATACAGGCAACATTCATTTATTGTCAAAATTCCATTTATACTCGCGTTTGATTGTATAATATAAGGAAATTAATAAATAAATATTGCACATACTATATAATTATATATTTCAACCAAGTAACATAATGTATCCACACCGCGCACCACAATATGCATTTTTGGTCATACAATAGACTTGCATAACAATACATGCATCTTTTTTACATCGGTTTGATGCAAATACCTAATACCAAACAATTTATTGGTCCGCTCCTAATTACCATGTTCTGGAAATATAATTTAGACGAAATGAATGACGTAATAGTATTTCATTTGCTTTTTTTAAAAAACTTGATGAACAGGTAGCCAAGGACCCAAGAGTCGGTATGAACACTGCTTAATTGGCATAACTTTCATATCTAATTGCTATAACTGAAATCGCTACATAATTGTCAATAGTTAGTTGGGATACCAAGTTAGGACAAAATCTTATCACAATGAAGGTCTAAATGTCTCTCTCAGTGGCTATAGGTACAGGGATGTACTTCATCTAATCCACTGTCACAAATAACACGTCATTGTGCTAGTTCAATTCACATATCAATCAATAGACAGTGATATCTTTTGACCTAAATCAAACCAATGGATGAGAATGAACACATACTACCATCACGGAATTAGGTAAAACTAAAACAAATAAAGAAAATTTTGTTACTCTTTGTTTAATTAATTGATATTTAAAACATACTGATTCGACTAATTCAGATTAAGGTTGCTAAAATTCATTTAAGGGTGAAACACTCTTTACTTGAAATTTCTCTATGCCATTTCGAGATATGTAATTAAGAATAAAGAGATCCCGTCCAATCCATTGTATTCCTAGGTGGTATATAGAAAATCAGTTATCCCTACATCCGTCCTAAAAAATGAAAGGAGTAGTGGCATTCCAAGTAGAAGTAAGCAAGCAATATATATTTGCTTAAAATACATGAATAAATTTTTATACTACTTATAAATCAAAATACTTATGTCGGTGAAAATATAATTACAGTTGAAAAATAAAAGGAAGGAACTAAAATATCTTCAGGGTGAGGCGCGGATATCTCGCTCTCTTTAAGGAGATTCAAGCCTGCTAAATCAAATTCTTCACTCCAGCAGTAACCCTCTTGACTTGTGTCCCCTAGGATACAACAACCCGATCACAACGTACGACTCGAACAAACTCTGAACAAGTTGTTGAGTTCAAAGCTCAACCAAGATGAACAACTTCCTTCAACAAAAGTAAAACTCTCTTCTTCTTTTTTTACAACTTTAATCTTACTTTTTTTAAGCACTCTACAATTATTTTTCGCACCACACTATGGAAGAAAGACTCGTATTTATGGGGGTAGAAATTCTTCCTTCAACTAAATTGGAAGAAAGTTGGGTAATAAGTTATGAAATCATAGAGAACATGGGATAATGGATGAATTAGTGTGTGTTTGACCAAAAGATAATAAAACCTTTTTGGGCTAATCAATTAATGATGAGGAGAGGAAAATCTTAGCCAAGCATAATCAACTTCAGATCTTCAAATGCATAGACCGATAATCAATAATAAAATAAAAGGGACATTTTATATTTCTTGATATTACAACCCTATTTTTGATAGGAAGAAGGAAGTAACAGTCTACATCCTTTGGAGGAGAAAAAATGATAGAGAAAAAGTTCAGAAGAAGAGTCCCCCTTTTCTGAGTATCTCCCTTCTATATATAGTTCTCAGAATTTTACTGTGTTCTTGACCAACGTGTCCTTCACGTGACAATCTAGACGTCATTACTCGAGTACCGCTCTTACTCAGCATTTACTATCGATGGTTGGACTGAGGTTGGTCATGGTGTTTCTTGCCATTTCGCTACAGGCGAGATCCCAGCTTGGTCGGCCACTGTGGTCAGATTTTGACCCATACAGTGAGTCCCTCCGTCCGTTGAGGTCGTTCCTTGCCGGGCTTGGCGAACGAACTTTGTAGATTCGAAGGCTAGGAAAAAATCTGACTTGTTCATGCCTTGAACGAGGTCTTTAGATCGAGGCGATGGTGCAACACTTCAACGATGACTTTGTTCCGTCGCATCCGTTCGGAGTCAAAACATTGCATTGATTTGAAACTTCGTTTATAATTACTGCCATTATGACACACGTTTCCTGAGGATTGAACTATTTCATGACTTATCAATGCTAACTGGCCACTCTTGGGTTTCCCTCTTGGGACATTCATATCCCTATAAATAAGGAAAAACATCAATTTTCTGACACTCTTTCCTGGTTTATCAAAAGAATTTTGTGAAGTTTCTTATTCCCCGATACTTCAGATTTTCGATTTGCTCCTATTGGTTAGAAATTGGCATCTTTGTCTTCCCTCTTACTTCCTTTGTTCATTTATTCTATTCAATTGAGTCAATGGCTGCTTCTTCTTCCCGCGCTGACGATCTTGCCGCAGTTCCGACACTAGAAAATGATATTCTTGTTCCCAGTGGGGTAGAAGTAGTAGAGGATGAAGAGGTTCCAATGACGGCCGAGATATTGCCTCGTCCGGGGAAGCCTTGGACCGATTTCAATAGCCCTATCGGAGAAGAATCAAAACATGTCTCCTCTGTTATGAATGAGGCGACGATTGCGGAGCTGAAGGTTAGGTGGGTGATTACGCACCATATCGAGATGCTGCTAGTGGTGAGAGATGATATCATTCATTTCGACCGCCCAGGAAATTGTGTGTTCTAGGCATATCCTTTTTTTTCCGAGTATACGCTTCCTCTCCCTTTCTTGGTAGTAGACTTTTGCCGTTTTACGAGGTATGTCCGGCTCAACCTTTGCCATATCTATATAAATTGTTCCTTATGTTGCTCAAGTTCCCGAGCTTGCCGGTCGGGAGATGACTCTGAGACACATGCTCAACATTTTTGCCTCTCAACTCATTCGTGGCACGATGATTCACATGCGCCATCGAGGGACGAAGAGTCTGGTGGTGACGATGGACGATAGAGCTAACCATTGTTTCTATGAAAACTACTTCGATGTGCGGACCGAGCACCTTTTGGAAGATTCTGCAGGGTTCCCCGAGAGGAGGAACTTCGCACGCAAGTTTGTATCTTTTGTCGGAATAATAGTCGACCACTTTTCTTTGGGCAACATTGAACTATTTTTTCTTTCGCAACCGTGAGACTACCCCCTACGCCTGCTGACGATATCCGCAAATGGGTGAATGTCGTTCTTCCTCACACAACGGGAGTTTACGAATGGTCGTCCTTCTATGAGAAATATGAACGTAAGCCCCTTACTGGTAAGTAGTAGCTGCAATTTCTATTTTCCACTTTGTAAATTGGCTTTGTTGCTTATATGGCTTTTATCGTTATTAGCGAGAGTGCGAAGGGCGAGGGCTCCTCGGCTCGCATTTCGTCAATTGACGTCTTCTACTCGGCCTGTACCAAGGTCTGATGTCCGACCTACGGCGAGAGATGCTCAAGTTAGATCTACGGCCGTAGCTGCGTGCACTGAAACTGTTTCTTAATCTGGGGCTTCAACCCCTACTGCCTGCTTGACAGGGGAGTCTTCCGTGCCGAGGACGGGGAAGGGCCGTCAAAGAGATGACGAGTGAAGTCTGAAACGGCTCCTTCAGTCGTGGTATGTTCAGAAGGTGGCATCCTCTTGATGAAGTCTGAGGTGGGGGACAATGCTAACCCGTCCGCAGAGGTAGAGCCGGTCGCTGCAACCAACCCGTCGACAGAGACTCTGGCTGTTATGATTGACCAACAAGCTACTACAATGGAGAGTCAGAATCCCGAGGTCGTTGTTGCTACTTTGGGCGAGCTTTCATCTTCCAGACCGTGTTGTGCTTCTTCTTCGTTCGTAGATAGGGGTAAAAGTGTTGTGGTCAATGATTACGAGTCTGAATCTAATCATGATCCTGATGATGTTTGGAAGTTTGAGGAGAGCCTTATGCGTACGGTAGTACATGCGGGAGGCCCGTCCCATATACTTGAAATCTCTTTGGAGATTAACCTTCTGGGGGATACGGAAGACCTGGCATCGCAGTTCGACCTTTTGTGCTTTGCTGTTGAGAGTGAGGCTCTCTGGGACGTCCGTGATGTTGATTTGATGCATGAAGTGGCCGTTATGGGCCTGAGGGTAAGTTTCTCCTTTCTCTTATGTTCTTTTAATCTTTGGCGACCTTGGCCTTAACCAATCTTTTCGTCTTTCAGTCGTACATGGTAGAGATTGAAAGTGCTTATAGGGCCGACACGTGGGCCAAAATTTTCCTGACGATGTTGGAGAAGTATCGGTGCTACCGCAACAAGTGCCGTGAGATGCACGAGCAGCTGAGGGCGAACATCGGTGATCAATATCTTGGTGAGGAACTGGAGAAGCGGGATCAAGAGATGATGTAGGCTATTCCCGGGAGTAGCGAGCTAGAGTAGCAACTTCGTGTAAAGGACGAAGAACTTGAATTAGGCAAAGGGGTCACCGCACAGTGTGAGCATCTTCAAGCGAAGGTGCGGTCGATGCGATCCGAAATGGATCAAAATACCATCAGAGTCGAGGTTATGAGTGCGGAATGGATGGGAAAGTTAGCCAAACTGGAGTGAAAGGTTTCCGGATTGGAGAGTGTCGAGAGTGCTTGGGCATTGGCTTCGACGAGGGCAGCGGCTTTAGAGGACATTATCAGCGTCCTTCAATCCGAGCAGGAATCTGAGAGGGCGATGACAACGCTTAGGGAGGTGAGTCTCAAAGAGCGCATTGGCGAAATTGATCGGGAGGCTTCAACCTAGGGAGACAAGGTCGCTATTCTTGAGGCCGAAAAGGGGCAATCACTGGCCCAGGTCAAATCTTCCTTTGCCGTTGTTCCTCGCCATTTGCACGAGCTCTGGATACATGCCGAAGCCTAGTGGGACATATATAAGAGTTTATGGGAAGTGGGTAATGTTTCTGAGGCCGCTTATGAAGGAGCTCGGGTAAAGGCACGAGAGGCTTGTCCTAGCTATAGATATGATCCTGCGACGCCGGAGGCCGACGAGGATGTTGATGCTGAAGAGGGACTTCCTGGAGATGGTGATGAGGAGGACGACGGTGGTGACGCCGAGTGAATGAGTTGTTATCTTTGTTTGTGTTGTTTATTTTTTGTTGTTCTTTCTATTTCTGTGTTCTTTTTTTGTATTGGACCGGTTTTAGCCATGTATAATCTACGGCTATTTGCACAATTGTTTAAATAAAAGAGCTTTCATCATTGTACGTCCTTTATATCCCTTCCCTTTTGCTTTACCTATCTTTGGCATAAATTTTTGGATCTTCGCATAGTAGATCCCTGTTATTTTAGGGAAACCAATTTTAACCGGACTGAGCGGGACTTTGTTGTGATTCCTAATATAGTCCCATTCGATTCGGCTATTTGGGGTGGAATTGACTTGGAGACTTATTGCTTTAGACAGATCCGTCTTTGACTCAACTGAGTTGATATAATTTTGTTGTTTTGGGCGAAGTCACTTCTCTCTTTTTTTATCAATTTTTCTATAAGAATAAGGGACAAAGGCGCGACGGTGGTCGATAGCTGCAAAGGCATTATTGGGCTCGAAAGAGTTCGAACTTTTTCTTTTGCGATGGTTCTTTGCCATAGGGATGTTGTTTTGAGCGAGCGTCGACATACTATCCCGTTATAATTTGAATGAGGTTGATCTTCCCTTTTCGTTCGGCGACGGCCTTTGACCGAATTGATTTTCTACCTCATGGAGATAATTTTTAAAATTTTCAAATGCATCACTTTTATATTTTATCAAGTAAAAATATGTATACTTAGAGAAATCATCAATAAAATGATAAAATATCTATTTCCTCCATGATTTAAAATTCCTCCAAATTCACAAATATCGACGTGAGCTAATTCTAACAATTCAATTTTTCTTTCAACTTGTGAATGTGGCATTTTAATTATTTTGGCTTCACTACAAGCCTCATATATTTTAATTTTCTTTTAGTGATTGCGATTAATTCTAAACTACTCAAGATTCCCAAAAGGTCAAAAATTGCCCCTCTACTATGGTATATTGTTTACTTCTACCAACCGTTATACTTTTTGTCCAAATCTATCTCTATTGTTAATCAACTTTTAAAAATTGCCCCTAACCCTAACGAATCTCCACTGTGACAACTGACCCCTCAATTTTCTCCATGTCAGCTGCCAACTCACTTGACCCCACCAAATTGAAACCCGACAAACTCCATTACATTTTTCATTGACAAAGAATTAGGGCTCACACTTGTCCTAAATAGGGTCCTAGTTTCCTTAGGTAACTAAGAATCAATTTTAACTAAGAAAACAGAGACGATAATTTTTGTGTTTGTTACTCCATTACTGCCGATGGATATTTTTGATGGTGAAGGGGAGTGGTGGCTTCAGATTTGGTGGGCTTAGACGGTTTAAGTGTAGTTTATAATTGATTTTCTCTTTTGATGAAGGATTTTTCATAGGGCTTTGGATTTGTTGTTTATGAAGGTGAAAATCAGAGAAGAAAATAATAAGTTTTAGATAGCAAAAGAGAAAAGAGAGAAGGAAGAGGGGGGCCCACCAGTGAAACCTTTTTTTTCAAGTTTCGTATTGTGATTGTTGAATTTATTTCTGGGTCTTTCCTGCTTATATCTCTGGTGGTTTGTATTTTCTGTTGTGGTTGCGGTGGAGATGATTGTGAACCATGTGTTCTGTTGTGGTTCCTTTTTAACTTAGTCTCCCTTCTCCTCTCAATCATAATTTTTGTTATATGGTAGTTGGGTAAGATTTTTGCTCCTCTTTCTATCTTCTTTTCCATTGTCTCATAGGCAAATTTAGCACGAGTTTTATAATTCATTTGAGAGGTCACTGGTGGTGGAGCTATGGTGGCTTAATGTTTGAGGTGTGGTTGTTATAGGGGGAAAGGAGAATGGTAAAGAGAGATTGCTAGAAAATTTTAGTGGGGTCAAGTGACTTGACAACTGACATGGAGAAAATTGAGGGGGAAGCTACCACGGTGGAGATCCGTTAGGGTTAGGGGCAATTTTTAAAAGCTGATTAACGGTAGGGATAGATTTGGACGAAAAGTATAACGAGTAACAGAAGTAAACAATATACCATAGTAGATGGGCAATTTTGGACCTTTTACCTTATTAATATGACACAACGAACATGCCAAAAATTAATAGAAGAAAACATATAAATAGAATTAGAATAAGTTTCATTCATCTCAACATTCAACTTGAACATCCCATCACATGCATATCCCTTACCCACAAAAATACCCTTTTTCACTATTACATATTGATCACTCTCAATAATTTGTGTGAAACCTGCCTTATTAAGAAAAAAACTAACAATCAATTTTTTTTTCATTAAAGGAGTATAAAGTACGTCTTTTAATGTTAATGCTCTTCCTGAAGTAAACTTCAACTCGACCTCTCCTTTCTCGAGCATTTGAGTTGTATGAGAATTACCAAGCATGATGGTTCCGGGTTCCTCAAATGGAGTATATACTTTAAACCAATCTCTATCACAGCAAACATGACGGTTTGCTCCAAAATCAGCTCACCATCCATCAATATTTTCTACCATATTAATGTCTGTTATCACCTCCATAAGTGGATCTTCGGTAGCGTTCGCATGTGATGTAGGATCACATTTTCGAAATTTGCAAAATTTAGTTGTATGCCCACTCTTGTCACAGACAAAGCATGGTCTCGCAATTTGAACTTGTTGATTCCGTGCTTAGTTGTTTGCACCATTATTCTTCTTGGGAGGTCTACTATAATTTTTCTTAAAAGTTTTTTTATTCGGCTTCAAAGAAGTATTTTTGTGACTTTCAGGAGTAACATTCTTTGAAATAACTAAATTTACCTTTGTAGTGACGGGTTGTAGAGTTCTCTCTTCCGATTGCATAAGTGCATCTTGGCCTCTTGCCTCTTCTTCCATGCGAATTCGCATTATCAATGTCTCTAGTGAAGTTTCAGCATCTTGGCTTCTTGCCTCTTCTTCCATGAGAATCTGTATTATCAACGTCTCAAGTGAAGTATCCTTTTGTTTGTGCCGCATGGTTTTTTGAAATTCCTACCATGAAGGTGGAAGTTTATCTATTATGCCACAAACAATAAGGTTGTCTCCAATTTTAATATCCTCATACATGAGCTCTCCAACAATCATTATGAAATCTTGAGCTTGGTCAACTTCAAATTTATTGTCCACTATTTCAAAACGAAAAGAAATCTACTAACAATATATTTTTTCGCAACTGACTCCTCGGTATCATGCTTACTCTACAATGCTTTCCAAATTTTCTTTGTAGTAGAGTAAATACTATCATAATAATCATAAAATTACTAGATAGATAATTAAGAAGATAATACCGACACTTGTATGAATCATCATTGTATTTTTCATTTTTTTCTTGGAGGGTAATTAGCCCATCATCATTCATGGAGGAGTTGTCCACTTTGCTTGGATTCTTCTCAATTAAAACGTAAGAAACATCGAGAAGACTCAAATAAAAAAGTATTTTACCCTTCCATCTCTTGAAATGAATACCGTTGGAATAGAATGACTTGTTGAAATCTCCCATCTTGTTATCCGCGGATTTTTAACTGTAGCCATTTAAATCTCCTTAATATTATTGGTGAAAATAAAATTACAGTTGGAAAATAAAATATCTTCAGGCTGAGATGCGGACATCTCGCGCTCTTTAAGGAGATTCAAGCCCATTGCAAAAAAATTCTTTAAAGGTCCAGCAATAACTCTCCTGACTTGTCTCCCTCATGATATAACAACCCGATCACGTAGTACATCTTGAACAAACTCTGAACAAGTTGTTAACTCTACAATTATTTTTCACGCCACATTATGGAAGAAAGACTCTTATTCATAAGTGTAGAAATTCTTTCTTGAACTAAATTGGAAAAAAGTGGGGTAATAAATTACGAAATCATGGAGAATATAAGATAATGGATGAATTAGTGCATAATTAGTGGCAGACATGGGAGAAGAGTTACAAAGAGTTATGGCCATTTTTTACATCATGGAGTAGTGAAAGTTAAGGCCATTTTTTACATCATAAAGTAGTGAGAGTTATAAAGTATTTTGTTTTAATATTAAAATGCTTAACAATTGATAACTAATACTCCCTCTGTCCTATAACAACTCGGCTGGACGTTTTGAGAATTTAAGCTTCGTTCAGCGGCATAAGGTTTTGAGAAGCTTTATATTATGTTTATAGACTTGCTTTCATGGTTGATTCAGTTACCGGATGATTCAGAATCGAATTGGAAGAAGGAATCTAACTTTGGAAGCTTAAGCGATGAGAATTTGATCGGAATGTGACTTTTCTGTAAACGACTCCGAAATTAGTTTGGATGATGTTATCAGCTTCGTATAGTAATTTTGGACTTAAGCGTGTGTCCGAATTCGTATTTGGAGGTCCGTAGAGTAATTTGAGGCATTTTCGGCGAAAGTTGGAAAAGTTGAAGCTTGGAAAATGGAGAAGTTTAACCCATGGTTGACTTTTATGATATCGGGGTAGGAATACGATTTTGAGAGTTGGAAGAGCTCCGTCTTGTCATTTTGGACTTGTCTGCATAATTTGGCGTCATTCCGGGTTGATTTGATAGGTTTCAGTGCAAGTTCTAGAAGTTGGAAGATTTGGAAGTTTAAAGCTCGATTCATGGCGCGATTTGCATTTTCAGCGTTGTTTGATGCGATTTGAGACCTCACGCGAGTCCATTTAGGTTATAGAACTTGTTTGTGTGTGTAGACGGGGTCCCGGAGACCTCGGGTGTGTTTCAGACGAATTTAGGATGTTTTGTATGGTGTTGGAACATGTCTGATATCTGGTGTTTTCGCACTTGCGACCTTGGAGCGCAGGTGCGGCTCCGCTTCTGCGTGAGCCTGGCCGCTTCTACGGTCATGAAGGCGTGGGAGCTTGCTCGCTTCTGCGGAAGCTGGCACGCTGATAAGTGGGGATTTTAACCATTATTTACTCTCTTTTTTACTTGCGTTTTGGGCTTAAAATGCATAAAGGTATTCTTGAAAACTAACATAATATGCTTGCTTGCAGGGATTGTTCACAATGAGCCAAAATGGCCATGATCAACTCATAAAGGAGTCAGAACCTAGACTAAGACTAAGGATGGGCCAAGACTATAGAATGTAAACCGCGACAGAAAAGTGCTGCCGTAGAAGTGTAACCGCAGACGCGGTCATAAATTTGCAGACCGCGAATGGGAGAATCAGATAGGTGGTAGTTTGAACTCTTTAGGGGCTCGGACAACGACAAAAAGATGCGGCTACTAAATGACTGGCGCAACCTCGTTTGGAATTTCGTTGATAGCGTGTGCTAAGGATTCAGAGACTTTGCAAGTTGTACAAGAACGAAGAACGCAGTTCGCGGTAAGAATACGTGGCCACGAAAATCACCAACGCGGAAACGATGAGAAAAATGTGGTCCGCGAAACAAATTCCAGTCCAGCCTCAGATGTAAAGAAACGCGGACCGCGCTCCGTATTAAGTGGCCGCGACAGCAAGAGTGCGGCCACGATCAGAAATACGCGGCCGCGAAACCTCCGTAGGGGCATTTTTGTCTTGGAATTTTGTCCTAGTATAAATAGATATTTTTCATATTTTTCGGTTAAGTTATGTTTTGCTGAATACGTGCGACGGCTAGTTTTTCCTATTTGGGCAATTGTACAAGATTTACCTTATAAATTTAGATTTTCATCTTTTAATTTAGCATTATGGATTTTATCTTCACTTTATCTTTTATTTCTGCTATTTTCATGGGTAGCTAAACCCATAGCTAGGGTTCTGACCCAACCCTAGTGTGAGTATTTAATGGGTCTTGAATTTTGGGGCTTGAATGTGTATGGGTTAGTAGTATTTAGCCTAGTTCTTGCTAGAACTAAGGAATTGGTGGTTGCAAACACTGATTCATGCCTTTATTTCTTAGTCTCTACTTGAGAAAGTGGGACTAAGTCTAGGAAAATTAGGCTAAATAGGAATTGGGGTGAACTCAAGAAATTGATAGCCCTAGTTAAAGGGTTAAACCTAGATATAGTAATACTCGATTTGAGCTAAATTCACTTGAATTGCATGAATACCCATTTGTACTTGAGAAAGCAAAATTGAGCAAAATCACTCAAACTACCGAGAGGTATAGAATGAGTACCCGAGTGTGATAGCTATACTACGACCCCAATTAATCACATGATTGCCCTAGATTCTTGCTACCCGTTAAGTATCCACCTAGGTGGAAGTCACTACCCTAGTCCCTTTAAATCTTTGAAAACAACCATAAAAAATATTATACTTAGTTTCAAATACTGCATGCTATAGAATAGAAGTAGAAGTAAATAACAACCCAACCATTTGTAAGTGCAATTAAGAGCAAAACTCGCATCTCTACTCGGATATAAACCTAACTCCAAACTAATTAACTCCCTGTAGATTCGATTCCGACCTTTGTTGGGTAAAACTGTGCGACCATCCTTGCTAATCAATAGTAGTACAGGTTTGGAACCGATCAATTTTTGGCGCCGTTGCCGGGGAGTTAAACGGTTTTAGCTATATCTCCGAGTATTTGTGTGTTTTGTTTTTCTTTCTTTCCAATTTTCTAATTTGTTTGTGAATTGCTTTTAGGTGCAATGTGGCTCTTAACAATGATGCTCCCAAAAATTTGCCATTGGGGGAGGAGGTAGATGATGATAATGTGGATGAAATTCAACCCGGACCACAAGCACAAAGGAGAGGTCGACCGCCTCATGATAATATTCAAAATCCTCCCCCACCTCCAGCAAGGGCAGCACACTGGGTGTTGCCCAACGAAGGATACGCAAATACAATAGTCCCACCCCGGATTAGGGCGGGTAACTTCCAAATAACCAATTTTATGCTTACACTCTTAGAACAACGAGGTTTCTTCACTGGAGCTCCACACCAAAATGCCTACAAGCATCTCAAGGGTTTTGTTGATACATGCTAGGGGAGCAAGCAAACGAATGTTTCTGAGGACGCACTGAGATTAAGGCTTTTCCTATTTTCTCTAAGGGGGAAGTCTTTGGATTGGCTTGAAAGGTTGCCCAACCATTCCATCACCACTTGGGATGAGTTGGCCGAGAAATTCATAGAAAAGTTCTTCTCGCCGGACATATGGCGATGCTGAGAGATAAGATCCTTGCCTTTAAACAAGAGCCAAATGAACCGCTTCATGAGATTGGGGAAAAGTATCAGACGATGGTTAAAGAATGTTCGAACAATGACATGACCGAAACCATGATCCAACAAACTTTCTACCGTGGCATCAACACTACCAACCAGTGTGTAGTTAACCAACTCGCCGGGGGAAACTTCATGAACGCACCTTATGCTGAGGCATGTGATATACTTGATGAGATGGCGAATACTTCCTCGGCATGGCAAAGTCGAGATAAAGTGCCAAAAGCTGATCCCAATATCATTCACCTACATAAAGAGCTTCATGACCATGGCCAAGCAATAGCCGAGTTAACTACGACCATGAACCAGTTGGCCAAAGCTCAATGGCAGCAAGTTCTAGGGCCAAAATAAGTGAATTCCATGGAAGGGGTAAATATGATGGTCAAAAAAAGGAGGCAAAAAGGTCAACAAAGTCAAGGAAATCCGGATCAATTTGAGCAAGGTGGTAGTGGTTACAATCAAGATGATGTGTATTATGATCAAAGTGAAGAAGTTCAGTATGTGAACAACTACCAATGACAATGTGGCAATGCTCCGAATCAACAACAACAGTGGAGATCCCAAAGAAATTGGGGAAATCAAAATCAACAAGGAAATTGGAACAGTGGCAACAAAAACAACCAAAGCAACTGGGGGAACAACAATCAAAATTGGGGCAACCAAGGTAACCAAGGCAACTGGGGTGACAATAACAATAGCAATTGGGGAGGCAATAACAACCAAGGGGGTTGGAATAATAATAGTCAGGGAAATCGGGGGCCGGGCTTTCAAAGGACTCCGATGTTTTAACATCCTAACAACCCGCCTCCAAATACATCACAAGGTCCGAGCTCATCCAACAATGAGATGGGACGGATTGAGTCAATGTTTGAGCAAATGATGAAGAAAAACACCAACTCTAATGCCCAATTAGCGTCCTACAATACTTCTATCTGCAACTTGGAGGTCCAACTTGGCCAAATTTCTCAAGCTTTGAATACTCACCCTAAAGGGACACTACCTAGTGACATGGTAGTAAACCCGAAGGGAGGGAACAATACGGGCCATGCTATGGCAATGACTACAAGAAGTGGAAGAGGTGGAGATGCTAGTACCTCTAATGTAAGAAAGGTTGTGACTGATGATGTGTTGGTGTAAGACGATGATGAACAAAGCAATGATGTGCAAGTGAGTAATGAGAATGTGCATGAAGAAGTGAGAATTAACATTGATGACAATGTGTAGGAGACACAAAATGATCTGAACCCATATAGGGAACATGTGATAGATACCGGAAACGGTAGTGCCTAAAGCCAAGGCTTCTTTGCCAAGGACTCCTCCATCATACCCTCAAAGGCTTGCAAAACAAAACAATGAGAAACCGTTCAAAAAATTTATTGATATGATGAAAAGTTTGTCCATAAATATGCCTTTGGTGGAAGCTTCAGAACAAATGAAAGGATATGCCAAGTTTATGAAAGACTTGGTAACAAAGAAGAGATCCATGAATTGTGAAACGATCAAGATGATGCACCAAGTGAGTGCCATTGTACATTTCATGGCCCCAAATATAGAGTACCCTGGTGCTTTTACAATCCCGTGCACTATTGGTAGCGCCGATTTCGCCAAAGCTTTGTACTACTTGGGGGAAAACATTAACTTGATGTCATATTCTGTGTTCAAGACATTGGGGATTGGGCAACCAAGGCCCACATCCATGAGGTTGCAGATGGCAGATGGCAAATAGGACAATGAAGATGTCATTGGGGATAATAGATGATGTGCTAGTTCGGGTCGACAAGTTCATACTTCCCATAGATTTTGTGATACTTGGCTGCGAGGTTGACTACGAGATGCCGATCATATTTGGGAGACCTTTCCTAGCTACAGGAAAGGACTGTGTTGTTGAACCATGATGTGACTGAGGATGAAGGTTTGGTGGAATATGTCAATGCTTTGCAAGCAATGGGTTCACACACATATGAGCCCCGAAAACTTTCCTTGGACCTTGAGAACCGAAAGACTCCACCGACAAAGCCCTCAATCGAGCATCCTTCAATATTAAAGTTGAAGCCTTTGACTTCACACCTCAGGTATGAATTCTTGGGCCCTTGTTCAGTTTTACATGGTATTCTTTCTTCGTGCTTAACTAACGTGTAGGTAGATGCCACCCTTGCGCTGCTCCAAAGAAGGAAGAAGGTAATTGGATGGACTCTGGCTGACATTCGGGGGATAAGCCCTACCTTTTGCATGCAAACAATTATACTAGAAGATGATGTCAAACCTTCCATGGAACATCAAAGGAGATTGAATGAGGCCAAGCAAGAGGTCGTCAAGAAGGACATTATCAAGTGGCCAGATGCAGGGGTTGTGTACCCTATTTTGGATAGTTCATGGACTTTGCTGGTACAATGTGTGCTGAAGAACTGGGGTATGATTGTGGTCAAAAATGAGAAAAATGAGTTGATCCCCACTAGGACTGTCATCGGATAGAGGGTATGCATGGATTACCGAAAGCTGAACAAAGTGACCCGCAAAAATCATTTTCCATTGCCCTTTCTTGACCAAATATCATATAGACTTCCTGGGTGTGCCTACTATTACTTTTTCGATGGGTACTTAGGTTACAACTAGATTTTCATTGCACTGGAAGACCAAGAGAAAACCACCTTCACATGTCCGTATGACACTTTTGCATTCTCACGGATGTCATTTGGTTTGTGTAATGCACTGGCTACCTTTCAGCGGTGTATGATGGTAATATTTACGGATGTGTTGGAGGACTTCCTCAAAGTGTTCATGGATGATTTTAGTGTTTTGGGTGACTCCTTTGAAAAATGCTTGAATAATCTTGACAAAGTGTTGGCCCGATGTGAAGAGACCAACCTAGTGCTTAATTGGGAAAAGTGTCACTTTATGGTCGAGGAGGGCATTGTCCTCGGCCATAAGATCTCAAAGAACGGTTTTGAAGTGGACAAAGGAAAGATTGAAATGGTTTAAAAACTCCCTCCTCCTACTTCCGCCAAGGGAGTTAGGAGTTTTCTAGGGCATGTGGGGTTCTACCGTCGGTTCATCAAGGATTTCTCAAAGGTGGTGAATCCTTTGTACAAGTTGTTGGAAAAGGATGCAAAGTTTGTGTTCAATGATGATTGCATGAAAGCTTTTGAGCTTCTCAAGTATAGATTGACTACCACTCCCATCATCACCACACCCAATTGAAGCTTACCATTTGAGCTCATGTGTGATGCTAGTGACTTTGCGGTAGGAGCGGTTTTGGGGCAAAGGATCAACAAGATATTTCATCCGGTCTATTATGCAAGCAAAACGATGAATGACGCCCAAGTCAATTATACGATGACCGAGAAAGAGTTATTAGCCATTGTCTTCGCCATGGTAAAGTTCAGGCCATATCTCATGGGCACTCCGTTACTTGATGACAAAGAAGGACTCTAAGGCTAGGTTGATGAGATGGGTTCTTTTGCTTCAAGAGTTTGACCTTGAAATTATTGATCGAAAAGGGAGTAAAAATCAAGTGGCGGACCACTTGTCCCCCTTAGAAAAGGAGGGGAGGCACCATGATGGCCTCAAAATTAATGATTCATTTCCGGATGAACAACTCCTCTCCGTTACTTTGAATAGTATGCCTTGGTTCGCCGATGTGGATAACTTTCTTGTGATCGGCATTGTCTTGAGAGCTCTCATCTAACCAAAGGAAGAAGCTTAAACGGGACAGCATGAATTATTATGAGGACGAGCCATATCTTTTCAAGATTTGTAATGATGGTGTGGTCCGAAGATGTGTTACGGAAGAGGAGCAAATGAGTATTCTTGATGCTTGCCATTCCTCGCCCTACGGTGGTCATCATGGTGGGGCGAGAACTGCTTCAAAGGTTCTCAGCTGTGGATTTTATTGGCCTACCCTGTATAAGGATGCTAGTGAGCTTGTTAAGAGATATGATTATGAACATGTGATTTTGTCCCTATAGGAATTACTCCCATAAACTCTAAGAAAATAATGTTTTCCCATTATTTGCAACTTTTGTAGATTTTACATAGGATTTTTTGTTAATTGTTTGCATTTGTCTGCGCATGTTTATTTTATTTAAATCATGAAAAATACAAAAATACTCTGCATAGAATTTGGGATTTATTTTTATATTTTTAGGTTAATTAGTAAATTAGTTGTTTTATAAAAATGAAAATCACAAAAAATGGATCACTTTTGAATTTTTAACCTTTTAATTTTAAATTTATAGTTCTTCTTCTAATTTAGGAGTTAACTAAAATTTGTAAATAATATGATGGATAATTAGCTTAATTGTGTAAGTTAATTTAGTGTAAGAGTTAATTTAGGTCTTAATTAATTGAAAAGAAAAATTATTATTATAAAAAAGGAAAACAAAAGAGAAGGAAATTGAATTTGTTTTAAAATCCCGAATTTGGGCCTGTCTAGTGGAAAACCCCAACCTTTCCATCCGCCCAGCCCAAAACCCCAAACCCGGTCTGTCTTATTTGACTAACCAAATGACTTCATTTTGAGGTTTTTTTATCCCAGCCATTGATTTCCACTCATCGAACAGCTGGGAACTGTGGCTTCTATCTCTATTTAACTATTCGAATCTAGGACCCCCCCAGTCCAAACCCCTCCCCTACAATCTCTCATTGACTCCATCAGTAACCCTAGCGCCGCCCAGAAACTCTTCACTATCTCCGGTGGCTGCACAACTCCAAACCACCCCAAATTCCTCCTCCACAATCCCCACACCCCATTGAATACGAATCCCACATGAATTTCTCCAAAATCCTCACCCACTTATCCCAATTTCAAATATGAAATCAAAAACCCTAGGTTGTCCCCTTTTCAGAAATTAAAGCAGTTTTAGGGTTTCGATTTGAGTTAGAGTTTATGCTGATCAATTGTTCTTGATAAGAACAATTGATTAGTATTGATTTTAGCTCATTTCAAGCCCCATTAAAACTCTGAACATGGCCAAGTTGTCTCGTACTTTTGGTTTGTGCATAAACGGTAGATTTTCACCTTATGTTCTTCATTTCTCTGGTAAGTCAGTGGGTTCTGATTTTTCTTTAAGCCGTTAAACTACTTGTGTTCATTTGAGAGTCATTAAGTTTAATTGGGTTTTGGTTCGTTTTAGTAAATCAGTTTAAATTCTAGCTTAGTTAGACTAGTCCAGTAAACTGCTTGGTTCAGTCATGCTATTGATTTTGAAATCGTTTGATTCTGAATTTGCTTCTTTTTTCTTCTTTTCATAAACCGCTAAAGCTGATTTTGATTTGGGTCACTTTTGTTGATTGGGCTTTTGGGTCATCTCTGACCTAGTTCAAAAAGCCGGATCATTTGGTTTGGGATTTTTGGTTTAATTTGGCCCATATCTGATATCTTGAAAGTAAATATCAACTGTTTAAGGGGTAGTTTAGGGAGATTAGATACGTGGAATCTTGCCTAACTAATTTGGAAGCTTCTAGGAAGGTGGGTTTTGGGGTGAACTACTGGATAGTTAGGAGAACAGGGTCTGAAATGAAAAAAGAAAATTAGGGGGAAGGGGTAATGTTAAAATCAGTGTTGCTGCCCTAAGGTCCTTCTATATAAGGTTTGTTTCCTTCATTATCAAGGCAGAGATTAGAGGTACCAAAAAATTAGAAACGGCTGAAAGAGTCCCAGCCTCCTTTTCTCTACATTAAACCTCTGAGAAAAAGCCTTTGATACTCTAAAAAAAATGCTGAAAAACAATCATGCATCCTTTGGTTGACATTGGTCTTAGTCTTGTTCTTTGATTTCGATTGCTAGTCAGATTTTAAAAGCTCCAAGAAATTTCTGTGCATCTGGGTGTTAGAAATGGTCTAAAGTGAGATAAAAATTATTATTGAGGTGCTAATATATTGCTGTTGCTGGAATCCTTATTCTCCTTACTTTATTTCGATTTTCAGGTATGCTTTGGGCCCTGAATGACGTGTTGAAATGCCAATATGTAGTCCAACATGGAAATCTAATAACAAATGTTACTTGTTAAATCTGTAGTCTTTTGTTTCTCAATGATCATGCAGTCTGCTGTAATAATTTAAGTTCTTCATGCTCATGTACATCTGAATCTTGTGTATAAGTTGGATCAGTACTATATTCTAGTAGGTTGGTTGTGAATGAGCTGAAGCTCTATCTGTTAGACATGTAGAATGCTTGATTTCTTGTAGCATGGGTCTAAGTTGGAGTGAACATTTCTCTTTTGGTTTTGTTGAAGCCTGTCAAAATCAGTGTGGAATTTCCAGATTCAGGGGTTAGTCATAGGACAATTTCTGGTTTATTTTCTTATAAGTTTGATTTGAGCATTTTGTTCTTTAAGGGTTATAGGTTGAGTGATAAGTTGTTAACTTGATAAGTGTCGACTATTCCAACTGTGAGAATTTCCACTGTTATTTGTTAAGTTATAATCAAGGTTTGAATCTCACACAGTGTGTTTACAATTTAACTTGGGTAAAAATTGCGATTGGGATGCTGCTTCATATGACTTATTCAATTAAGTTCAAGCAATGTTTATATTAGAGATGTAATATGATTATTTGGGTGTTGTATCATTTGGGGTTTTGTACATCATTTCGCACATGCTGATCATAGCAAAAGAGCTCAGTTCAATTCCTTGGGCTGCAGATGTTCCTTCTGTTCTGTGGGGAGTCGATGTTGAGTCCCATACCCCTTTTACATTTATTCTTTTATCAGCTTTAGCCTATCTTGGGCTTGGGGTGCGAGGCCATTTGGAAATGGGGAAATTACTTGCCTTACCATCACTTGGGCCTGCTTTCAAGCCCAAAACCCTCATTTAAATGCTGCTGCCAACTACGTCTATAACAGGCGTGGCCCAAATGCTTGAAAGACCAATGCGCATTTTAAATTAATAGTTGTGCAAATGAAGCTTTAGATTATGTTTGGTTAGAGTAATTCTTTTAATTAGAGTGAGGCGTGCCATATTAAATGAGACCTATAATTCATGTCCCTCATCAGTCTAAACCAAGAAATCATTTGAATAAATAGGTTTGAGGTGTGCCATAAGCAAAATTAAATCATTTATGGCCATCACACATGTTATAATTTAGATATTAAAATGAACTTCGTAGTTTGCTTTAGGCGCGCTAATTATAATTATCAGTTATTACTAAAATCTGGGGGTACATTTCATGTGGCCCGGTTTTAACTTCCAACAAGGTTAAATAGAATGTGTCATGAACCACGGGTGTATTTCATGTAGTGTGGCTTGCGATATGTTTTAAATAACCTTGAATTAATTCTTTAAATAAGTAAAAGTGCTTTTCAAAAGTTAAAAAATTCACATAGGTTTAAAAGTGGTTTAAAATCATATAAATAGGCTAGTAATAACAATTGAGCGACCGTGCTAAAATCACGGAACTCGGGAATGCCTAACACCTTCTCCCGGGTTAACAGAATTCCTTACCCGGATTTCTGTGTTCGCGGACTATAAAACAGAGTCAATCTTTCCTCGATTCGGGATTTATACCGGTGACTTGGGACCCCATAAATCATCCCAAGTGGTGACTCTAAATTTTAAATAAAATAATCCCGTTTCGGTTGTCACTTCAATTGGAAAAAACTCCCTTATACCCTTTCGGGTGTAGGAAAAAGGAGGTGTGACAGCTCTGGCGACTCTGCTGGGGAACAAGAACTCATAATCTCTGGTTCAGGGTTCAGAATTCGAGCTTTGAACAATTGATATATTTGGCTTTATTTATTATCTGGTTTTATTCACATGTTTCGGCCTAAAGTGCTAAAGGTTGCTTTTTAGCGCTTTGATATTGTTGAACTGTCTATAAATTGTTACGAATCCCTCCTCTCTCTGAGTCTTCTAAATCATTTGAGAAGGGTGCACTTCGTATAACTTCTCTTCTATTAGAGTCATATCCCAATTTTAGAACGATGTTCGGACAAGTTGTAAAGCCGGTGAAGCTTTTGTATTCCCGGTACGCTGCCCCCCCCCCTCGGCTGGAGTTGTCCGCTCGGGTAAGACAGATCTAGACCAAATAAACCCAGATTTTCAAACCTAGTATAACATTGCCTTATGTCGGATCCCTAGTAGGAACGCTAGTTTGCATCATGTGATCTTGACTTTGGAGACTCAACACAGGGGTTGGGTCCGTCTAGGACAAGTGCGCCCAAAATCAAAAGACCATCCTGATGCATTCTACTTGCTACATGCGCATTTATTTGACTCAGATTGCATGTTGACCAGCTTCTAAAATAAGGAAAAAATTGAGGAAACCCAAATTGAGGTGAGTGAGAGGAAATTACCCGCCTGTGGAAAAACCTAGTGTCCAAAATACCCCGAAACTCTGCCGAAAGTTTCAAAAAAAAGGAGCTATTTCAAAGTTTGTGTCTTCTGTTGCGTCAAAATTGGCTGAACTACGCAAGTTTGATTCTCACCGGATGTGAGATACGTAGGCAACCCCCATTGGGTCCCACTCTATTTTTGCAAAAAATAACCCAAAAATATGAAGTGTCATTGTTTTGTCATAAATAAGCTAGGTGATGCCGATCTTGTCCGAAATAGCCAAAATGCCCCAAAAGGGCGCCGGAAGGCTGCTTTTGCAAGAATAGCCACCTAAGGTCCTTTTTCAAATTTTGGTTGATTAGCAAGCATAGCCCTAAAATTTTCTTTCTTGAGGGGCTTTGTTCGTAAAAATATTTTGTTTTAAATTGCAATTGACGAAAATTGGTATTTTTCTCTTGAGTCAAAGTGAATCACAGTCTTTTAACGAACCACTTTAAAATAAATGTGCAGGATGAGCACGATTGATAATGAACCTTTCACAGTCCTCGAGGAAATCCCGTTAGAGCTCCATATGTGGTGGAAAAATTTGGGGAAAGTCAGTAGAAAAACTGTGATAAAAGCTTTGGGCGGTCTTATTGGTCTTCTGAATATTAAGCCGAGGAAGGATATAATTGAGGCTTTGATAACCTTCTAGGATCCAGCACATAATATGTTCCATTTTGCTGATTTTCAGCTAACTCCTACACTAGAGGAAATAGCGGGCTACGCTGGTTTTAGTAGGAATCTCAGAAATCAGCACCCGGTGGCACCTAAAATAGTGACTCATCATAAGTTTCTAGATCTTCTAAGCATTAGTCGAGAAGTTCAAGACAGAAATTTGGCTAAGGGATTTTGCACATTCTACTTCTTGTACCGACGGTACAGAATCCTTGTGGTTTTGAAATACCAGATACCGGTCTTACTCATTCGGGGAACAAAGGCAAGTGGGAAGCTTGGCGGGGACTGGCTTTTATAGTGGCATTCCTGGGTGTTTTGATTTGCCCGAGAAAGGATGGAAACATAGAATTGGGGCTTGTGGGGATAGCTGATTTCATGACTAAAAAGGCAAATGGCACCATTGTACCGATGATCTTGGCGGAGATCTACCGAGCCCTGACTGTTTGCCGAGAAGGAGAATTTTTTTTGAGGGATGCAATATGCTTCTACAACTCTGGATGGAGGAACACCTGTGTCACTGTTCGGGGTACATGACCCTTGGTATGACCGGTCTTCATGCATTGAAAAACATGAACAACGGGTGGAAGGCTATGAGTTTCCGAAGGGTACAGAAGCGTGGTTTGCACACTTGAGCTCCCTGACTATAAACAAGATTGAATGGACATTCGGTTGGCTCTCGGTTAGTGAAGTCATTTATATGTCAGCAGAGGTGTGTTTTCTTCTATTGAAGGGTCTCCAGAGCATTCAGTCGGATGCCCCGCACAGAGTTCTACACCAGTTAGGCAGATACCAGACTATCCCACATGAGGAGGACTTGAGTCGGCAGGTCATCGAATCGGGACCAAAAGCTGCTTTCCCAGAAGAAAGGGTGTGTCAGATTTGGCATCAATGTAGGTTCTTAGAGCCAAAGACTCAGGTACGAGATCTGTCCAGAGGCGAGTTGGAGCCTAGTTACACAACTTGGTACGGTAAAAGGTACCAAGCCCATCTAGAGTCCGAACGGCCCACGAAAAGGCCCCAAGTCCAATAATTTACTGATGGAGCGCAGGAGCAATAGGATTGGTTGGCAAAAGATGCAAGCTACCGAGCCACCATAAGCAAATTGGAGGGACAAATTCGTGATCTTAAATTTGACAAAAGTGTACAGCCCGCTGTCGATGAAGGGGAAAAGAAGAAATTGGCTCAAGAGAACAAGGCCCTTCGAGCACAGATCCAAAAAATAAAAATAGCTGCTGAGAATTAGGAAAGGGGCCGAAAGGATGAAAGACTCATAAGTGGTCTCAAGAGGAAAATAGCTGAGTGTGAGGATGATGTGGAAAAATCCGAGGGTAATCTGGCAAGGGTCCGGGCAGAGTTAGCGAAGAACACAGAGGGACGAGCAGAGTTTGTCCAGCAGATGAAAAGGAACTATGAGGGAACAATCACCAATTTGAAAAAAAGGATAACTATTCTAAAAAATGAGATGGCCAAACAAGCTAAGAGCTTTAAAGCAGAAAGGGAACATTGCTATGCATTAATGTCCCAGCTAGAGAAAGATATGCAACAGTTACAGAGGCGAAACCATCATGATGCCTAGGTGCTAAAAGCTAAGTCTCAGCAAATAGGGTGATTGCTCCAAGAAAAGGGTATCATCAGGGAGAGGGTTAGAGCAATTGTTGACTACATTGTCATGAAGTACCATGAATGTGAAGACATGACTAGAACTACCTTCTTTGCTGCGGTAATGACCTTTGTTAATCAAATAATGAGTGACCTGGAGCGTCTTCAAGGGGATCTTGCACATAAGCCCGTGGCGAGACCGACGGATGTCCCGCGGGCCCCTAGAGCAGTTGAAGCATTGATGTATTCATGATTTTCATTCGAGAATGTATTTTAATTTTCTTTATTGGAGTCTGTTAGTCTGTTTTCTAGTCTGTATTTTTATCTTTCTGTTAGAGTCTGTTAGTCCCCCTTTTCAAGTCTGTTAGTTTTTATGATTAAATTTTGTAGGACTAGTCATTGTAATCAAGTTGTTTTTATTTTATGAAAATTTGAAAACCCCAAAATATTTTATTTATTTATTTTACACTTATTCCCATAACTACGCTTGGTCTGATTCATGCGGCATCATGATACATAGGCAATCCCCATAGGATTCGATCATAACCGTGAAATGAAAAGAAAAAAAGAGAAAGAAAAAAATGATGAAAAAAAGAGAGAAAACAAGAGAATTGTGGGAGGGAAATAATGGCAAAACAAGAGAGTGAAAATGAGTGAACAAAGACAAGAATCAAGCAAAGAAAAAAGGGAATAAAAAGAGAAGTTGCAAAATGAAAATTAGTGAAAGCCGGGATTACGCAAGCAACCGTTCAAATGCATAGTAGAAATGGTTAACTGCTTAGGTGCATTACATCCCTAACGTGCGGTTGCCTAATCTGTTAAGCCCTAATCGCTAACAAGTTTGTTGTGTCATCAAGTTCAGGCAGGTGGCTAGTTTGTTTGGCATTCTGGCAACTCACCCATACAACACCAGGTCCAAAGACAAGTTGATCATGGCTAACCAAGAACTGGATGCAAGTGTTACTGACCCGTCAAGAGAGGGGGAAGAGTCTAATGTTAATCTGAAAGAAGAGTTGTATAAGCTGAAAGACCAGATGGCAAAGATGTACCAAGCATGGGTAAAAGTGAATCCACCACTATCCTACCCCGCTAGCCTTGTTTTCATCCCGCCGCTGGCTCAATCTCAAGAACCTCCCACTGTTGATTCATCTCCGGGCTTTCCCATTTACCACCACTACCAAGGCACCACTTCCCAAACCCCACAAGCACCACCACCCAAATCGGTCCCATACCCTCCTCCACCAGCCACCCCTGTCTTCGTGGCACCCCCACCTGCTACACTCAATCGATCCTCTAATGAGCCCTTATTCTAGACCCAGGATAACCAATACTACCCGCCGAAACCTACTTTCAATGCCCCAAAGCCTTACTCATATACTCCTCATTTCGACCTCCTTGTTGAGACTGAGAAACCACCTAAAAACCCATTTCATGAGGTGATGTTCAGGAAGGTTAGAAGCCTGGAACAGTCATTCAGAAACAACAGGGATTGGGAGGCCAGGTGAGCGTAGACTACAAGGATTTATGTCTATTTCCCGATGTTCAATTGCCTGTGGGGTTTAAGATGTCGAAGTTTGATTTGTATGACGGGCACGGAGACCCGGTGGACCACTTGAGGGGATTCTGCAATAAAATGAGAGGAGCCGGTGGGAAAGATAAGCTATTGATGGCATACTTTAGCCAGAGTTTGGGTGGTTCAGCATTAGAGAGGTACACTCATCAGGATCACATCAAATGGTATTCCTGGGATGATTTGGCCCAAGCATTCGCTCGTCATTTCCGGTACAACATCGAGATTGTTCCAGATCGTTTGTCTTTGACTAAATTGAGAAGAAGCCTAGTGAAAGTTTTAGATAATATGGTTTTCGCTGGAGAGAACAAGCGGAAAGAGTTAACCCCCCGACGAAGGAGAGCAAAATGGTGGAGTATTTTCTGCAGGCTCTGGAGCCCACTTACTTTGGCAATCTGATATCGGCCAAAGGCAAATCGTTCAACGAGGTAGTAAAAATGGGTGGCATGGTAGAAGAAGGGCTTAAATCAAGTAAAATCTTGAGTTACTCAGCTATCAAGGCAACTACCCAAGCCATTCAGAAGGGTATTAGGGGAGTGATTAGAAAGAAGAAGAAAGAAGATGTGGCAACAATTGATTTAGGATCATGGTTTGGACCTAGGGGCTGTCACACCAATTACCCAGCCTCGACCCCATCACCGAACCTACACTCAAACCTCATATAATCCACCCCAACACTACTTCCCATTACTAGACCCTCATATTTCTGTCCACCACGCCCAAGCATATACTCAACCTCCTACCTACACATAATGGCGTGCCCCAGTCCCACGAAACACCTACCTAGCTTCACAAAATGCTTATCCACCCCCACGAGCTTACCGAAACCCTACCGGTCCAGGTTTCCGACCCAATCTAGCATTCAAAAATGAGAGGTTGCAGTGGAAGATAACCTTCACCCCATTGGGGGAGTCTTATACTAGTTTGTTCCACAGATTGAGGTAGTTGGATATGCTGAGGCCAATTGAGTCAAAATTGCCAAACCCTTCTCCAAAGAATCTTGATTACTATGTGAGATGTGAATATTGTTCTGGTACTTCAGGACATGATATGGAGAAGTGCTGACACTTGAAAAATGCCATCTAGGAGCTCATTGACACAAACCAGATTGAAGTCCAAACTCCAGAGACACCCAATATCAACCAAAACCCATTACCAACCTATCAGGAAACAAACATAATTGAGATAGTACATAAGGGAGGAGAACCCAAGAAGCCTTCGCAGACCATCATGATGATTCGTGCCAGTGAGGTCAAGCCAGTTAAAAAACCAACAGTTGAAGGATCAATGAACAAGTTGAGTAGGACAAACGATGAACCATCTGTGGTAGTTAAGAAAGGATCCCCAAGTGATGTCGCGGCGAAGCAAGAAAAGTCAAAAGTGGTTGTGCCAGGAGTGGCAAACAAGCCTATGATAATTGTAGAGTGTGCCTGTATGGATCTTGTCATCCTTAAGCCTGTAACCCAGTTGCCAGTAATCAGCACCAAGTCCATCCCATGGAACTATGAATGGGTGATAGTGACCTATAAGGGAAAGGAAGTGAAAGAAGAAGTCAATGAAGCCCAGGAATTAACTCATTCGGGGAGATGATTTGCCCCGGAAGAGTTCAGGAAAGCTAAAACATCCAAAGATAATCCAGTCCTAGTAAAGAAAGAAGTGACTGAAGAAGAGGCGGAGGAGTTTCTGAGAAAAATGAAGGTACAAAATTATTCCATTGTGGAGCAGTTGAGAAAGACGCCTGCTCAGATATCTTTGTTGTCATTGTTGATCTACTCAAACGAGCATCGTCGGGCCCTAATGAAAATTCTGAACGAAGCTCATGTCCCCAACAAAATTTCAGTGAACATTCTGGAAAAGATCTCCAACAAAATATTTGAGGTGAACATGGTCACCTTTTCTGATGATGAGTTGCCGGTGGAAGGTACTAAACACAACAAAGCTCTATACTTTAAGGTAAAATGTGAAGATTTTATGGTAACCAGGGTGTTAGTCGACAATGGTTCTAGTGCAAACATTTGTCCTCTCTCTACTCTGAACAAGTTGGAAGTTGATGATGAGAGGATTCACAATAACAACATCTGTGTTCGAGGTTTTGATGGTGGAGTGAAAGATTCAGTCAGTGATATAGTGCGTGAGTTGACAATAGGACCGACGGAATTCACCATGGTTTTCTAGGTACTAGACGTGGCCGTCTCCTACAATTTGCTGTTAGGTCGACCTTAGATTCATGCCGTCAAAGCAGTCCCATCCACTCTGCATAAGATGGTCAAGTTCGAATGGGATAGACAAGAGATTGTCGTGCATGGAGAGGATAATTTGTGTGCTCACAGTGATGCCTCTGTCCCGTTCATTGAGGCTAAAGATGACAAAGGGCCTTGGGTCTATCAAGTTTTTGAAACAGAGTTGGTCAAGAAAGTTCCAGAAGGGAAATGTGTTCAAACTCCAAAGGTAGCCTCCGCATCAGTCATAGTGGCTTTTGAAATGCTGAAAAATGGCTTTGTGCACGGTAAAGGTCTGGGTGCATCTTTGTAGGGTATCATACAGCCAGTGTCCCTCTCTGAAAATTTGGTTACTTTTGGTCTTGGATTCAAACTTACAGTGGCGGATGTGAAAAGGGCTAAAAGGATGAAACATAAGGCATGGGCACTTCCAAAGCCTGTTCTACGCCTCTCCAGGTATTTTGTCAAGCCCGGTGCTAGGAAACGCCCAGTGACGACAGTCTCAAGTGTTGTGGTTGACATTGATGAGGAGTTAATTGAAAGGTTCCAGAAGTTGTTTGATGATGTGAACATGGTAGAAGTTGGAGAAGGTTCTAGAAAAGCAGACGTGGAGTTCATCGGACCGAATGTAAAGCTTCACAATTGGAAGGCTACTCCTCTCCCTATTAGGAAGGATTTTTGGTAGTTTGTTTTGCTTTCCTTTCTATCTGGTCATTCCAAGGTTGTGACCCAAACTTTTATTTTCCGTTTGTTGATGTACAAACCCCGTTATCCTTTATTTTAATGAAATGCAATTTCCCTTTCCATCATTCCTGATAGTTTTATTTTTGTTTTCTTTTCTTCTCTATACAGTTCTTTTTATGCTGGTTTCAATGACATGACATGCGTGAGGAATATTCAGCCCAGTCGTAGGGAACATATTGCTACAGGGTCATGCCTTTTGGTTTGAAAAATGCTGGGGAAACTTACATGAGAGCAATGACAACCATATTCCATAACATGATACACAAAGAGATTGAGGTTTACGTGGATGATGTGATCATAAAGTCCAGGAAGCAGTCTGACCACGTCAGGGTTTCGAGAAAGTTTTTTCAGAGGCTCCGCAGGTACAATCTCAAACTCAACCCTGCAAAGTGTGCGTTTAGTGTTCCATCAGGGAAATTGTTGGGGTTCATAGTCAGTCGGCGTATTGAATTGGACCCGTCAAAGATCAAGTCTATCCAGGAATTCAACCACCAAAGAACAAGAACGAGGTGATGAGTTTGCTAGGGAGGATGAACTACATTAGCAGTTTTATTGCTCAGCTCACGACAACTTGTGAGCCCATATTTAAGTTGCTAAAGAAGGATGTTGCGGTCAAATAGACCGAAGAGTGCCAGGAATCCTTCGATAAGATCAAGGAGTATTTGTCGAATCTACCTGTGTTGGTCCCTCCAGTACCGGGAAGACCTTTGATTCTTTATTTGACGGTCCTGGTTAATTCGTTTGGATGTGTATTGGGTCAATATGACATCACCAGCAGGAAAGAGCAGGCCATCTACTATCTCAGCAAGAAGTTCACATCTTATGAGGTTAAGTATACTCCCCTTGAGAGGGCGTGTTGTGCCCTGACTTAGGTAGCACAGAAGTTGAAACATTACTTTTCGTCCTACACTACTTATCTCATTTCTCGCCTGGATCCCCTAATGTATATCTTTCAGAAGCCCATGCCCACAGAAAGGCTCGCAAAGTGGCAGATCTTGCTCATAGAGTTTGACATCGTACATGTGACTCGGACGGCAATGAAAGCCCAAGCTTTGGCCGATTATTTGATCGAGAACTCGTTGGACGAAGAATATGAACCTTTGAAGACTTATTTTCCAGATAAAGAGGTAATGTACATTGACGAGGTCGAGAAGGAGGAAGAGCCCGGTTGGAAGCTCTTCTTTGATAGGGCTGCTAACATGAACGACATTGGGATGGGAGTTGTACCCATTTTTGAAATAGGGCATCACTACCCTGTTACGGCTCAGCTTTGTTTCTATTATACCAACAACATGGCTGAGTACGAGGCATGCATTTTGGGTTTAAGGCTAGTTGTAGATATGGGGATCCAGGAAGTCTTGGTCTTGGGAGACTTGAACATTCTTGTGCACCAGATTCAAGGAGAATAGGAGACACGGGATTTAAAGCTTATACCGTATCGACAATGTCTTCATGATCTTTGTCAACGGTTTTGATCTATAAAATTCAGGCACATTCCAAGGATCCATAATGAGGTTGCCGATGCCTTGGATACTCTGGCGTCGATGTTACATCATCTAGATAAGGCTTATGTTGACCATTTGCATATTCATGTTCGTGATCAGCATGCTTATTGCAATATGATTGTGGAGGAACTTGATGGTGAACCATGGTTCCATCACATCATGGAGTATATCAGGATGGGGGTGTATCCAATACAAGCTACAGTTATCAAAAGAGAACAATTCGTCGTTTGGCAAGTAGATTTTTCTTCAGTGGAGGAGTTTTGTACAAAAGTACTCCAGATCTTGGATTTTTAAGATGCATAGATGCTAGACAGGCCACAGCTATCATAACCATGTGCATTCTGGAGTCTGCGGACCATATATGAGTGGGTATGTTCCGGCAAAGAAAATTCTCCGAGCAGGTTATTGTTGGCTCACCATGGAGCGAGATTGTATCAGTTTTATGCACAAGTGTCATCAATGTCAAGTACACAGAGATTTGATTCATTCTCCGCCATCTGAATTGCATACAATGTCTGCACCATGGACCTTTGTTGCTTGAGGTATGGATGTCATCGGACCAATCGAGCCAGCGGCATCCAATGGGCACAGGTTCATTCTGGTGGCCATTGACTATTTCACTAAGTGGGCTAAAGCTAAAACTTTCAAGTCTGTGACCAAGAAGGCAGTGGTCGATTTTGTTCATTCAAATATCATTTGTCGGTTCGGAATCCCAAAGGTGATCATCACAGATAATGGTGCTAATCTTAACAGTCATCTGATGAAAGAAGTATGTCAATAGTTTAAGATTACGCATCGCAATTCCACCCTATACCGCCCCAAGGCGAATGGACAGTCGAGGCAGCTAACAAGAAAATAAAGAAGATACTTCGAAAAATGGTACAGGTGTCCAGGCAATGGCATCAGAAGTTTCCTTTTGCTTTTCTAGGTTATCGCACTACTGTTCACACTTCAGTAGGTGCAACTCCTTATTTGTTGGTATATGGCACTAAGGCAGTGATACTCGCGGAAGCTGAAATTCCATCCCTTCGGATTGTTGCTGAAGCCGAGATTGATGATGATGAGTGGGTCAAAACCCGTCTAGAGAAATTGAGTTTGATTGATGAGAAGAGATTGGCAGCAGTGTGTCATGGCCAATTGTATCAAAATAGAATGGCAAGAGCATACAACAAGAAGGTGCGTTCGCAAAAATTTGAAGTGGGTCAACAAGTATTGAAACGCATCCTTCCACATCAGGCTGAAGCAAAAGGAAAGTTCGCCTCAAATTGGCAAGGGTCGTTCATCATAACGAGAGTGTTGTCCAATAGTGCTTTGTATATAATAGATATAGAAGGCAAATGTGTAGATATGGCTATCAATTCTGATGCAGTCAAAAGATATTATGTATGATTTCTTTGATTTAATTTGTGTTTGCTTGTACTTGGCATGTTTTGAAGATTGGAATGACAAAGGCATTTTGTTCCGCTATCTAAACACTTTATCCTTTGTTACCCCTTTGAGCCTTGTTTATTTTTTTTCATACCCCTCTTTTGGAACCAGTAGAAAAGTTCAGAAACACGAGCGCAAAAGGTGAGTAAAGAAGAAAAAGAGAAAAGAAAGAGAAAATAGAAAGAAAAGAATGGAAAAGAGTGGAAAAAAAGAGAAAAGAAATAAAGAAAATAAAAAAGAAAAAGAAGAAAAGAAAAGAAAAGGAAAATGAGAGAAAGAAAAAGGAAAAAGAAAAATATCAATAACAAAGTAATTCCCATGACATAAACTACGTTCGACCTGATCCCTTTAAAGGATATGTAGGCAGCCTCACGGTTCGCTCCCATTAAAATAAAATTGAAAAGTACCCAAGCAAACAAATTGGGGCAGAAGTTGTGGTTGTTAGAAATCTGATTCCAAAAGTTGTAAATTTGGACCTATTTAAGCTGTTTTGAGCCTTTGTGACACCCTTTCTTTCTAACCATATCCAAAAGCCCACATTACAATCCAAAGAAAGACCTTCCAACCAGTATTCGAGAGATGCCAAGTCGAGCAAGTAGAGGTGATTCATATCAGGGGAAACACTCCGTTCTGAGCAAGAAAATGAAAAATGAGAGAGTCTTATTGGTAAAAACCCTCACGGGTACCGTAGGGCGATGGAAAGATGAGAGAAATTAAAGTGAGAGAGTCTTATTGGTGAAAATCCTCACGGGCACCGTAAGGCAATAGTGAGTCGAGAGACAGATAAATGAGAGAGATTTGTTGATGAAAACCGTTCAGGGCACCGCGAACCGAACAAGGTCAGTGATTTGGCGAAGAAATTGGGTTATGGAGATCCTGGGGCATAAGGTATGACAACTGAAAGGTGATTGGTTGAATAGGTTGGGTCGATTAGTCCGAAATGCATGTCATGATCATTGGTACCAGCTGCTCCATTCTGATAAGCCTCTTTCCCTGTTCTACCTCAAACAGTCATCCAGATTTGGATTTTCTTTTATTCCTAGCTCTCAAAGTCATTGCATTTCATTTCTTTTGGGTTTATTTCTCTAAAGTTTTTCCAATGTCATCCTTGTTTAAGCAAGTAAGAAAGGGTTTCAAAGCTTACTACCAACTTTCAAATTGCACAAAGCAATGTGTGGCTAAAACATACGAGAGATAGCATGATGTAAAGTGGGAAACAAGGTGTTAGTGAAACTTTCGTTGGTCGATTGGTTTAGTAATCTTGTGGGAGATATAGATGTTCAGGTAGAAGGGTCAGAAATATAATACAATAGTTTGGGTGTAGAGAACTCGGGTTATCCAAGGTCCTACGATGGGGAATCGGTCAGAAAGTCAAAACGGTTCTTGGCCAGTTCAAGGTAGACAGTCAAAGCAAAGAACGGCAGCGAAAGGGCCACGTTCAGGAAGAATGCCGTAAACTAACCACCACGTTTTTTAAATTGACATGATTTTTCTTTGATTTGAAGCAGGGGTAAAAAATCTCGTTTATTTCAGAGAAATCTTCCGTAAGGAAAGCAAGTACCGGACAGGTTCGACCGCAAATTCTCAAGACCCTCCTAAACAATGGGACTTAGTTAAAATTCAAAACATTCATGAGTAACAAGATATAGCATAGGCTCTACCTTGAGGAAATATAAGTTGGCTTTGAAGTTTTCATGCTTAGGCAATTTGAAATTTTTAGGACCTTCCTGAATAATGGGACTTAGTTTAAGACCTCCCTTAGATGCTGAGATTTAGCATGAGTTTCACCGTTAGGAAGTTGAATTTAGCTCTGAAATTTTCACCCTTAAGGTGAGATTTGATTTTAAATTTCAGGACCCTCCTGGATAATGGGATTTAGTTTTAAGACCTTCTTAGATAACAAGATTTAGCATAAGTCCTGTCACACCTCCTTTTTCCGCACCCGAGGGGGCGCAGGGGAGGAGTTTTTTCCAATTAAAGGACAATCGAAACGGGATTGGTTTGTTTATTTCAGAGTCGCCACTTGGGAGATTTAGGGTGTCCCAAGTCACCAATTTTAATCCTGAATCGAGGAAAAGAATGACTCCATATTACAGTCTGCGTACCAGAAATCCGGATAAGGAATTCTGTTAACCCGGGAGAAGGTGTTAGGCATTCCCGAGTTCCGTGGTTCTAGCACGGTCGCTCAACTGTTATATTCGGCTTGATTATCTGATTTTATACAAATATGAACTTATGTGCAAAATTTTATCTTTTTACCGCTTTCTTACTTATTGTTATTATTTTACGAGAATTGCAACGTCGTGGAAACATATCTCGAACCACGTTACATCAATGCACCCGTAGTTGTTTGGCATATCTCGACTCGGTTGAGATTTGGATTTGGGTCACATAAATGTGCACCCGAGTTAAGGAAAATAAATTATTAAAGGCGCGCCTAAAGCAACTAGCGTCTTGTTATTTTGGGGAAGGCCGTAAAATTCGCTAAACGGCCTGTCCTCGAATTCTAAGTATTTTAATATATACATTTAGAGGGCCCCGCAGCTTGTGCATTTTTTGTTTGTCGAGGCTCGTCTCATTCATTATTAAAAAGAATTTGCAATGTCATGGAAACGCATCTCGAACCACGTCACAATCAATGTACCCGTGATTAGAGACACATTTCGACTCCATTGAGATTTGGATTTGGGTCACATAAATGTGCACCCGAGTTTAAGAAGGTAAGGTTTATTAAGGCGTATCCTAAAGAGACTAACGTGTTGTTATTTTAGGAAAAGGCCGTGAAGGTTCATTAAACGGCCAGATCCAAAGTCTAGTCAATGGTTATGTATTTTATTGAGGGCCCCGGCGATGTGTGATTTATTTGGCGAGGCTCGTCTCATTTTTATTTTTAAAGGATAAACCTATAGTGACTACATTTTTCTATTACGTTTGTCTCTACTAATGAAAGCAATGATCCTACTTAGTTACATGTTTGCAGGTTATTTATAGCGGAGTCCCGAATGCTTTCGCAAAATCCGAAGCCCGACCGCGTTCATGGACAGCCGTATGGACACTATGGGCCCAAACCCAGCCCACACAGTATTGGCCGGACCTGGGCCACTGCTTTTCCGATGAAGGCCTGTTTAGCTCATTCGATTTGGGCTTGATATTTGTAAGGTTGAAATGTAGACTTGTGTTGTTTGTTCCAAAAGGTATGGTTTGCCAGTTATAACGAGGCAGCTTATCAAAGGAAATAAGATTAACTAACAATGGATAGTTTCATACTTAACATGCATTAAAGGATATACTAATCACAAACATAGCTAAAGTCTAAGGTATAGCCTATCTACACTGTCAATCCTTTTATCTACCAGCCTATATACACAATATGCTATTAAGTTGCCATACATCGACATTCATTATGTAGGAGGACTACCTTTACTATCCAGGCAAAAATGTAAACTATTATACCCCATATAATGTTCAATATACAGGCTACATATGAAAATAAATAACTTCAACTCCTTTCTTTTGTATTCATGCTCAACTTTCAAGTTACATTGGCAGTGTATCAGTCGTGTACCTGGTATAGAGAACGAAAAGAAGAAAGGAATGGTCAGCTGGGCAGTATGTAGCACACACAGCAACAGCAGATACACAGCAACAACACAGCAACAAATCAAAAATCCAAGTGTTTTCCACAGCCCACAGACAACCAGCAATATTTCCCAGAACAAAAAAAACCAGCAGATAATCGAGTACCAAATGAGCAATCCCAGGAAAGAGTGATGAAACAACAGCAGTAACAGGGTATTCAATGCAGCTACACCAACAGTTCAACAACCACAAACAGCTCAGTCAATGCAAACAACAGAACTTGGCCAAGGCAGCTTGACCAATATGAATTCTTATACAACTTTCAGATAGTGTTTGGTTACAATATTTTTTGGAAACTACCTTATGTTTTTTCAGTTTTCTTTAAACTCAGTAGACCTCTCTTCAAACTAAAAGTTCCAGTCTCAATACTAAAAATTCCAGCCCCTCTTCAGTTTTCAAATGGCCTATTTATAAGCCAAATGACCCAGTGCAGCTGAGCTGCCTCCTCCCCTACTTGCAGACTGCCCATACTCTTTTAAGCCCATCCTAAGCATCTTTTTGTGCCAGCCCTTTGTTCCTCACGCCTGGTTTTGTTTAATCAAGAATTATGGGCTCATTTTATTATTCATTTTAAGCCTCATACCCTTGTGTCTTGTTCCCCATTGGTATTAGTTTAATCCTAAATTAGTACCCTACTTGTCAGCTCATTTAAACTAATCTTTCTATCCTTTTTAACACCCCAGAATACCCTTGTTAACCCTTGATTATTACTGCCCTGCCTATTGCAGCATCAGGGCATTTTTGAACTTCTGAGAGTTCAATTTCAGGACTGCCCTGGACTGAACCTTCTCAGTCATTTTTGCAATGCAAACAAACTCATTTCAAACAATGCTGGGGCATTCAGTCAGTGGCAAGGTTCAATTAGTCACGTGAAATTATTAGCTTATTTGATCCATTAATTATAGAGAACTAATCGACGGCATTTATCAGGTCGACTACACTAATTATAACAGGTAATAATCAGTCGCTCATATAAACAATACGTTCAGGGACCTAAAGGGCATCAGACAACTTTTGTTCAATTACTGGGGTCTATATGAATTAACTCATTTGACGACTAATCTAATTGACGATCACGTTTATCATGGGGTACATTCAGAATATAAACAGAAAACAATTGACCCAATAAAAGGCCTTTGACAGAGATGGAAGAAATTCGAATGAAAAATGACAAACTAACAAACAAACACAACGAAACATGCTGACAACTTAGACTCAAATCAGACTCAACTTTGACCATTTGAGGCCGAACAAATTTTAACCAGGGTGTTCTCACATGAGAACACCTTGGTTAAGATCCATTAAACCTCAAACCCTATGTTAAGACCGGCCGGATTCCAAGGCTATTAGTGTTCTAGGTTTTGGATCTTCAGATCTGATTTTTTGGGAGTTGTGGGTAGATTCGGACCAAACAAAGCTTGGTTTGGTCACGAGGAGGGTCAGGGGAGTGTCTGGTATGAAGATGGGGTAATTTGGCATAGGTCCGGGCTTGACTCAAATCTTCAAATGAAGATTCGAGACGAAGGAAAGTGATTCGAGGCAAATGGATAGCAGATCCATGTTCAGGAGAGTGAGGGGGACTTAGGGTGTTCAGGAGGTGGTCACCGGCGTTCGTGCCGCCGGGTTCTGGTGAAAGGGAAGCTAGGGCGGCTTGCTAGGGTTTGGGGTTTCAGTGTTTGAGCTTGGGGACAATGAAGGGGGGTTCGGATAGGGGGCGTGGGGAGTGATAGAGGGTTTATATACGGAGTAGGGGATTGGATCTGAGCCGTTAGATCAGATGATCTCAACGGCTTGGATCTGATGGTGAGAAATGAGACGGGGTCGTTTGGTAGTTAAACGGGGTCGTTTGGTTTAAGTGAGGGGTTGGGTCAGACCGGTTATTGGGTCGGGTTTGAAAACGGGTTGCTGAAAGAGGTCCTGAGTCGTTAGATCGGCCTGGACGGACGGCTCAGATCAAACGCCTTTATACGGCGTCGTTTGGGGGGTTTGCCTGAGGCCTGGTTTGGACTGGGTCGGCTCGAATTGGTTTGGGCCTATTTTTGGTTTATTCTCTTGGCCCAAACCGTTTTCTTCATTCTTTTCTTCTCTTTTTTTCTTTCTTTTTTTTTCTAATTTTTAAAACTAAAAATAAAATGAAGTTCAAACAAACATTAATTTAACACCTAACATAATTATCAAAATATTTAAATAGATTAAATCGCACCCTAGAATATATTTTGTGAATTTTCTTTTACTGAACGAATTATGGTCTAATTACCATGACATACATTTTGTATTTTGTTTAATAATGTTAAAAATAGCAAAATGGACAGAACCACACATGACTAGCAGCACACGTTACGGAAAATTGAAAATTGTACAGCGAGGTCCTTTGTCACTATTTTTCTTTCGGAGTGAATGTCCGTGAAGCAAAAATCACGTGCTTACAGCTGCCCCTCTTTGCCCGAAGACACGAAGGGTTTTCGCGCAAAGATAAAGCGGGCAATTTTTGCTCGTTTGAGTACTCCGTGTGAAGCATTTTTTTTTAAAAAAGATTTGACCGAACCTTTGCTTCAAAGGTTTTCTACATATCCTGGGATGAACAAGAATCAGGCCAATGTAGTTCGGGAAATTTTTGGTAGCTGGGACTACCGTGTGACTGTAGTGCTTGCCGCTGTTGTGCGCTGTTGCATGCTGCTGTAGGATGCTACCGCTCACTGATCTCCTTGTTACATTGATCTTGAAAGGAAAAACAAGAAGCTAAGCTAGAGTATGAGATCTCATCTATCTCCAACTTGTTCTTGTTGTCTTGCTTTCTTGTCGGCTAATGCTTTCCTCTGACGCCTTTATTTTGTGAACTTGGCAGATTATGCTGGTCCTTAACCTTTTCTGAATGCCAGTTTTCATCACTTTGTTTGATTTGCTGGGAACATGGCTTTCTTCTTTAAATCTTTCAATGGCTTCTTCAGTGGTATGTTTCTTCATCAACATTGTTATACTGGGCATGCTACAATGTTTCCGAACTGATTCTTCTGAGACGCGTTCCCTCTTCCTTTTGAATGTTCGCTTACTTTGGCAGCCTTCTGCTTCTTGGCGCTGGGGATTTTATTGTTTCCTGTTTGGGGATCTCTGTTGTACCCTTCCGTCTTCAGGTGGGGTTACTGATTCCAAGATCTAGAGCTAAAAGTATTCCCGCATTATACTGGTGGGCGACCTAGAACTTAAATGTATTCCTGCATTATACTGGTGGGCGACCTAGAACTTAAATGTATTCCCGCATTATACTGGTGGGCGACCTAGAACTTAAATGTATTCCGGCATTATACTGGTGGGCGAACTAGAACTTAAAAGTATTCCCGCATTATACTGGTGGGCGACCTAGAACTTAAAAGTATTCCCGCATTATACTGGTGGGCGACCTAGAACTTAAATGTATTCCCGCATTATACTGGTGGGCGACCTAGAACTTAAAAGTATTCCCGCATTATACTGGTGGGCGACCTAGAACTTAAAAGTATTCCCGCATTATACTGGTGGGCGACCTAGAACTTAAAGTATTCCCGCATTATACTGGTGGGCGACCTAGAACTTAAATGTATTCCCGCATTATACTGGTGGGCGACCTAGAACTTAAAAGTATTCCCGCATTATACTGGTGGGTGACCTAGAACTTAAATGTATTCCCGCATTATACTGGTGGGCGACCTAGAACTTAAATGTATTCCCGCATTATACTGGTGGGCGACCTAGAACTTAAATGTATTCCCGCATTATACTGGTGGGCGACCTAGAACTTAAAGTATTCCCGCATTATACTGGTGGGTGACCTAGAACTTAAATGTATTCCCGCATTATACTGGTGGGCGACCTAGAACTTAAATGTATTCCCGCATTATACTGGTGGGCGACCTAGAACTTAAAAGTATTCCCGCATTATACTGGTGGGCGACCTAGAACTTAAATGTATTCCCGCATTATACTAGTGGGCGACCTAGAACTTAAAAGTATTCCCGCATTATACTGGTGGGCGACCTAGAACTTAAAAGTATTCCCGCATTATACTGGTGGGCGACCTAGAACTTAAATGTATTCCCGCATTATACTGGTGGGCGACCTAGAACTTAAAAGTATTCCCGCATTATACTGGTGGGCGACCTAGAACTTAAAAGTATTCCCGCATTATACTGGTGGGCGACCTAGAACTTAAAGTATTCCCGCATTATACTGGTGGGCGACCTAGAACTTAAATGTATTCCCGCATTATACTGGTGGGCGACCTAGAACTTAAAAGTATTCCCGCATTATACTGGTGGGCGACCTAGAACTTAAATGTATTCCCGCATTATACTGGTGGGCGACCTAGAACTTAAATGTATTCCCGCATTATACTGGTGGGCGACCTAGAACTTAAAGTATTCCCGCATTATACTGGTGGGTGACCTAGAACTTAAATGTATTCCCGCATTATACTGGTGGGCGACCTAGAACTTAAATGTATTCCCGCATTATACTGGTGGGCGACCTAGAACTTAAAAGTATTCCCGCATTATACTGGTGGGTGACCTAGAACTTAAATGTATTCCCGCATTATACTGGTGGGTGACCTAGAACTTAAATGTATTCCCGCATTATACTGGTGGGCGACCTAGAACTTAAATGTATTCCCGCATTATACTGGTGGGTGACCTAGAACTTAAAAGTATTCCCGCATTTTACTGGTGGGCGACCTAGAACTTAAATGTACTGAAATTGCTTCCCCGTTCTTCCGAGAAAATTTTCGACAATCGGCAGAAAATTTTCTGCCCCGTTTTTGGTGGTTTCCCTGGCGTTGCATCTTGCTGCCATTATCAATTCTTTTGTTCTCCTGCAGCAGACAAAAGGATTTAGTCAGTTTTATCGTGGTGGTAGAGGGTGCCTTTCCGGCGAACGATTTTTCTCTCTTCCCCTTTTCTTGCTCTATGTCCCCATAATTGATTAATGGGCAGAGTTGCCTGTTGGGGGTCTCTAGCCTGCTGGGGATTGGCTTTCAATTAATTCCCTTTTTTGCTTTCTCTTTAAGCACATGCTGTGGGAGTCTGCTTTTAACTCCTGGAACCACTCCCTTTATGAGATTACTTCCTCCAAAATTGCCGGGCACGATCACTGCATTGCCTGGGATCGGCCTTTAGGACTGTTTGTATTATCCTGCATTGGATGAATTCCCCTCCGGTTTCTGGTAGTAAGCTTTGAAAAATCCTTTCAAGACACATTTTAGGGAAATAAATAAAAGCTAGAAAAAGGAGAAAGTCTTTCTGAACCAATATTTTGGTGGGGAAGAAACCCAAAAGAACTTATCTGGAGGATATGACTGGTCTCCGTGATCATGACGTGCACCATAGATTCCCGACCCAGTCTATTTGTATCAATCGATTTGCCCGATGGTCTGACTTGCTGAGGATGATAGAGGAGTGTCCATTTCGAATGTGGTAGCTTCTCTGATCTGTCTTGTCGCCTCATAGTGCCCTTCGAGGGGTTTTCACTAATCAGACTCTCTCTTTTCTCTCATCTCCCGGCGCCTTATGGTGCCTGTGAAGGTTTTCACCAATAAGACTCTCTCATTTCATATCCCTCATCTTACATCGCCTCTCGGTCCCCGTGAAGGTTTTCACCGATAAGACTCTCTCATTTTATTTCTTTCGGGGAATCGGGGCGTTGTAGATACGACCCTCTCTTCTGGAGATTCCTTTGATCATCAATCCTTTCCCAGTCTTACGCTTCTCTTCTTTGCTGGGGATCAGTGTGTTATTCTCGGCCTCATTTGCCTGATTCGACATCTCTCGAACATTGATCGGGAGGTCTTTTGGACGTTGATGTTGGTCTTGGTGTGGAGTTAAAGAAAGGCTATGAAATTGAAAATAATTTGATGGGTGGTGTGCTACAACTTTTGGAATCAAATCTTTGTTGGAACTTAAAACATAATCTCTTCCCCAGTTTTCTTGCTTGGGGAATTTATTTTTTCACTTATGTTGCGTTATGTGCGTTACGCACAATGTGCCTATTATGCACACTATGTACCTTATGCATCTTATTATTTACTATGATGCATACTATGACCGAGCCGTGAGGCGCCTACGTATCCTCTTTGAGGAATCAGGTCAAACGTAGTTCCCACGGTTTTATATTCCTTTATTTTTTCTTTTCTTTCTTTTCATTTTCTTTTCCTTTTCTTTTTCTTTTCTTTTTCTTTTTCTTTTCTTTTCCTTTCTTTTCTTCTCTTTTTTTTTCATGTCTTTTCCATTAGTGATTCCAAAAGAGGGGTATGAAAGAATAACTTAAGGCTCAAAGGGGGAAACAAGGGTTAAAAAGTGTTTGGATAGAAGAAAGAATTGTCTCCGTCATCTCATTATCCAATAAATGCCAAATACAAACAAGTAAACCAAAAATTGCCATAATTAAATAAATTACGCATAATATCTCTTGACTGCATCTGAATTGATAGCCATGTCGACACATCTACCTTCGACATCTGTCAAACACAAAGCACCGTTGGACAATACTCTGGTCACGATATAAGGCCCTTGCCAATTTGGGGCGAATTTGCCTTTTGCCTCGACCTGATGTGGGAGGATCTTCTTCAATACCTGCTGCCCTACTTCAAACTTCCTGGGGCGCACCTTCTTATTATATGTTCTTGCCATTCTCTTCTGGTACAGCTGACCATGACACACTGCTGCCAATCTTTTCTCATCTATCAGGCTCAACTGTTCCAATCGAGCTTTGACCCATTCATCATCATTAATCCCGGCTTCAGCGACAATTCGGAGGGACGGAATTTCGACCTCCGCTGGTATTACGGCCTCAGTTCCATACACCAACAAATAAGGAGTTGTGCCTATGGAAGTCCGGACGGTAGTGCGGTAACCCAACAAAGCAAAGGGTAATTTCTCGTGCCATTGTCTGGACCCTTCCACCATTTTTCGCAGTATCTTCTTGATATTCTTATTGGCTGCTTCGACTGCTCCATTCGCCTTGGGACGATATGGGGTGGAATTGCGGTGTGTAATCTTGAATTGTTGGCATACCTCTCTCATCAAGCTGCTATTAAGATTCGCACCGTTATCCGTGATGATCACTTTTGGGATCCCAAATCTGCAGATGATATGGGAGTGAACAAAGTCCACCACTGCCTTCTTGGTTACTGATTTGAAGGTTTTAGCCTCAACCCATTTGGTGAAGTAATCAATGGTCACTAGAATGAACCTATGACCGTTGGATGCTGCCGGCTCGATGGGCCCAATGACATCCATGCCCCATGCCACAAACGGCCAGGGTGCTGACATCGTATGTAACTCTGTTGGCGGAGAATGAATCAAATCTCCATGTATCTGGCACTGATGGCATTTCCTCACGAAAGTGATACAGTCGTGTTCCATGGTGAGCCAATAACACCCTGTTCGAAGGACCTTTCTTGCCAACACATATCCGCTCATGTGTGGCCCACAAACTCCAGCATGTACCTCTGCCATAACCGTCGTTGCTTGACTGGCATCTATGCATCTCAACAATCCCAAATCCGGGGTTCTTTTGTACAATATTCCCCCACTGAGGAAGAAACCATTCGACAAACGCCGAAGGGCTCTTTTTTGGTCTCCAGAGGCATGTTCCGGATATATCCCCATCCTGAGGTATTCCTTGATATCATGAAACCAGGGTTCGCCATCTGCTTCTTCTTCTATGGCATTGCAGTAGGCGTGCTGATCACAGACCTGGATGTGTAGAGGATCAACATACATTTTGTCAGGGTGGTGCAACATTGATGCTAAGGTGGCCAAGGCATCCGCAACCTCATTGTGAACTCTCGGGATGTGTTTGAACTTCACCGATCGAAATTGCTTGCTCAGATCATGCAAGCATTGTCGGTATGGTATGAGTTTTAGATCTCGTGTTTCCCATTCACCCTGAATTTGATGTACCAAGAGGTCCGAGTCTCCCAAGACCAAGACGTCTTGGACATCCATGTCAGCAGCCAAGCGCAGACCCAGAATGCAAGCCTCATATTCGGCCATATTGTTGGTGCAATAGAAGCGTAGTTGAGCCGTAACAGGATAATGCCGTCCTGTTTCAGAAATGAGTACTGCTCCTATTCCAACCCCTTTTGCGTTTGCAGCTCCATCGAAGAAAAGCTTCCAACCCGGTTCCTCAGGTAATTCCAACTCATTTGTATGCATTACCTCTTCGTCAGGAAAATACGTTCTTAAGGGCTCGTATTTTTCATCAACGGGATTCTCTGCCAAATGGTCTGCCAGCGCCTGGGCTTTCATGGCCGTCCTCGTTACATAGACGATATCAAACTCTGTGAGCAGAATTTGCCATTTTGCCAACCTTCCCGTGGGCATAGGTTTCTGAAAGATATACTTCAATGGGTCCAAACGGGATATGAGATAAGTAGTATATGAAGACAGGTAGTGCTTCAACTTCTGAGCTACCCAAGTTAGGGCGCAACATGTTTTCTCGAGTTGAGTGTACTTGACCTCATGTACTGTGAATTTCTTGCTAAGATAGTAGATGGCTTGCTCCTTCCTTCCTGTGTCATCATGCTGCCCCAGTACACAACCAAATGAATTTTCCAGGACCGTTAGATAAAGGATTAGGGGCTTCCCGGGCTTAGGCGGGACCAATACGGGTGGATTAGACAGATACCCTTTGATTTGGTCGAAAGCCTCTTGACACTCTGTCGTCCAACCTTCTGCAGCATCCTTTCTCAGTAGCCGAAATATGGGCTCACAAGTTGCTGTGAGTTGAGCGATGAACCTGCTGATGTAATTGAGTCTACCCAGCAAACTCATTACCTCTGTTTTGTTCCTTGGCGGTGGCAAATCTCGGATGGATTCAATTTTGGATGGGTCTAACTCAATCCCCCGTCGACTGACGATGAATCCTAGCAACTTTCCTGATGGAACCCCGAATGCGCATTTGGCCGGGTTAAGCTTGATATCATACCTTCGGAGTCTTTGGAAAAATCTCCTTAGGTCTGCCACATGGTCCTCCTGACGCCAAGATTTGATGATCACATCATCGACGTACACCTCGATTTCTTTGTGTATCATGTCATGAAACACGGCAGTCATTGCTCGCATGTACGTTGCCCCGGCGTTCTTTAACCCGAACGGCATTACCCGATAGCAGTAGGTTCCCCATGGCGTAATAAACGCTGTCTTCTCAGCATCCTCCTCGTCCATTAGGATCTGATGATAACCCGCATAGCAATCCACAAAGGATCCGATCTCGCGCCCAGCGCAGTTATCGATCAGGATATGAATGTTGGGTAGCGGAAAATTGTCCTTGGGACTTGCTTTGTTGAGGTTGCGGTAGTCAACGCACACCCTGATTTTTCCATCCTTCTTTGGGACTGGTACCACATTGGCCAACCACTCGGGATATCGAGTGACCCGAATGACCTTCGATTGCAACTGCTTAATCACTTCTTCTTTGATCTTTACACTCATTTCTGTTTTAAATTTCCTTAGTTTTTGCTTGACCGGAGGGTATGCCGGGTCAGTGGGCAATTTGTGAACCACTAAATTGGTGCTTAATCCAGGCATATCATCATATGACCATGCAAAAACATCTTTGAATTCCATGAGAGTTTTGATCAATTCTGCTCTGACATTCGGCTCAATGTGGATGCTAATTTTGGTCTCTTGGACGTTATCAGCGTCTCCTAGATTCACAGCCTCGGTGTCATTTAGGTTAGGCTTGGCTTTCTCTTCAAATTGGCACAATTCTCGGTTTATCTCTTCGAAGGCTTCACCTTCGTCACATTCCGATTCATCGTCACAAACGACCTTTTGCATCATTGAGTCGATTTCAGATTGATTTATTAGACTAGGTCGAAGATCCGCTGTGCATGCCATGTCATTAGAACCAGTAAAAATAGAACTGTTCAGAAAGAAAAAGAACAAAACAAAATTAAGATGGGACAAAAGAAAAGAACTTTATTAAACTTGCGGGATAAAAAGGGTTCACACTTTTACAAAACGAAAGTAAAATTTGGATTACACCCTTGAATAATCCGATCAAACAAACAAACAAACAAAACATTAATCAAAGCCTACTACCAAGACTCCCCTCGGACAGGAAGAGGAGTAACCGTCCAATTGTTGGTCTTGGCCTCAGGCCCCACAAATTGTATCTCTGCTCTGCTGGAACCTTCTCCAGCTTCCACCATACTGACATCCGCGAATAGCCTCTCAAAACTCTGATTCAGGTCTTCATTTATACCGATCAAAGGTCCTCGAATCTTTGGGATCGCTGACCCCTTGGCACTTGCTTTAACAAAAGACCTTGAGAGGCGTGGCACTGGTTTAGGCAGAAACCAGACCCTCTTCTTCATTTTTCGCGCTTGCTTCCTGTCTGCTGCGGTTGGTTTGAACCCCAATCCGAAAGTTTCCAGATTTTTAGGAAGGGAGACAGGTTGGACAATCCCTTGAAGCTCGACTCCCAGGCCTTTTCCCGGCACAAATCCATTACCCAGCATTTCTGAGACCATCATGACTGTTGCGGCAGCTACCCTAGGGTGCGGGATGATTTCTCCTTCAGAAATTTTGTTGGCCGACCCTGTATCGAAAATCTGGTAGACCCAAGGACCTTTGTCATCAGCGGTCTCTATGAAAGGTACAATGGTTCCGCCCATGGTGCACGTTGTATCCTCGCCGTGTAACACGACCTCTTGTCTTTCCCACTCGAACTTCACCATCTGATGTAGGGTGGAAGGCACCGCTTTGGCTGCATGAATCCAGGGTCGTCCCAACAGCAGGTTATAAGATACTGTGGCGTCCAACACCTGGAATTCCATGGTAAACAGGACCGGACCAATGGTCAGTTCAAGTACAACATCCCCCACAGTGGCCGTTCCGTTTCCGTCAAACCCTCGGACACAGATACTGTTCTTGTGGATCCTTCCGTGGTCGATCTTTAACTGGTTCAAGGTAGATAGTGGGCAAATATTGGCGCTTGAGCCGTTATCCACCAATACTCGAGTTACCACCGAGTCTTCACATTTGACAGCTAGGTATAGAGCTTTGTTATGCTCCGTACCTTCCACTGGCAGGTCATCATCTGAGAATGTTACCCTGTTCACCTCGAAAATCTTGCTGGCAATGGTTTCCAGGTGGTTTACAGAAATCTCACTGGGTACATGAGCCTCGTTCAATATCTTCAACAGGGCCCGACGATGCTCCTCAGAATGGATCAGCAATGACAACAGTGAGATCTGGGCCGGTGTTTTTCTCAGCTGTTCGACCACAGAATAGTCTTGTACTTTCATCTTCCTCAGGAACTCTTCAGCCTCTTCTTCGGACACAGGTTTCTTGGTTGCAACTGGGTTGGTTCTTCTTAGCTCCACCGGAGCAAAACATCGACCTGATCGAGTCAGCCCTTGCGCTTCACAACTGACTTCTTCCACCTGTTTTCCTTTGTACATCACCACCGCCTTTTCATATTTCCAAGGCACAGCCCTGCTGTCAATCATCGGCAGCTGGACCACAGGCTTTATGGTCACCCGTTCTCTACATACCCCTTTCAACACGACCGCCGGTGTGGGCGGGATCCCTGGTATTACCAACTTGCTTGGCTCGGGTTTGCTTGTTATGGCGGACGGGCTCTTTCCCAATATCACTACCGGCTTGACGCCTTCTCCCTGCGACTGTACACTCGTTCCTCCACTGGTTGAGACTTCTTTCGGGGCGGCTTGGATCATCATCACTGTTTGTGAGGGTTTTCTCAATTCTCCTCTTTCACACACCAACTCAATCATGTGAGTTTCGTGGTGTGCTGGCAGTGGGTTTTGGTTGATGTTAGGAGCTTCTGGTGTCTGGACCTCGATCTTATTGGTGTCAATAAGATCTTATATGGCATGCCTTAATTTCCAGCACTTCTCGGTATCATGCCCGAGCATCCCTGAACAGTATTCACAACTGATTGATCGATCCAAATTCTGAGGTGGGGGATTTGGTTCTCGAGTCTGGACAGGACTAACCAAACCCAATTGCCGCAGCTTGTGGAACAAAGCGGTGTAGGTTTCTCCCAGCTCCGTGAAGGTTCTCTGCTTCCGCAACCTGTCATTCCTAGCATCTGGATTTCCCCGAAAGCCTATCCCTGAAGGGTTTCTATATGCCCTTGGTGGAGGGTAGGTGTTTTGCGGTGGGTAGTTATTATGTGGAGCTGGGTATGTGTTGTGGGGGGCCGGTGCGCGCCATTGTGGGCGAACCGGAGGCTGAGTGTATGCCTGGGCTTGGTGTACGGAACAATGTGGTTCTCGAGGTGGATAGAAATTTTGTGGTGGGCTGTATGGGTATTCTGACCTGTGAGGTCTGGGTTGGTTGTAGTGTGGCCTGCCAGCCCTGGACCAACTGCCTGCCTCGATCGTGGCAACCTCTTCTTTCTTTCTTCTCAACGCACCTCCCGTGCCGTTTTGAATGGCCTGGGTTGTGGCCTTGAGTGCCGAATAGTTCAAGATCTTGTCAGACCTCAAACCCTCTTCTATCATGACCCCTATCTTGACCACCTCGTTGAAAGATTTTCCAACCGTTGTCACCAAGTGACCAAAGTAGGTTGGATCCAATGTCTGCAAAAAATAGTCCACCATCTCTCCCTCTCTCATGGGAGGATCGACTCTAGCTGCTTGTTCTCTCCAGCGGAACCCGAACTCGCGAAAACTTTCCCCGGGTTTCTTCCCAGTTCTCAATAACGTGAGACGGTCAGGGACTATCTCTAGATTGTACTGGAAATGACCTGCAAAAGCCTGCGCCAGATCATCCCACGTGTACCACCTGCTGAAATCCTGCCTGGTATACCATTCCAGTGCAGATCCGCTCAGACTTTGGCCGAAATAAGCTATCAACAGCTCATCCTTGCCGCCTGCCCCTCTCATTTTGCTACAGAATCCCCGCAAATGTGCCATGGGATCACCGTGCCCTTCATATAAATCAAACTTAGGCATCTTAAAACCAGCCGGAAGTTGGACGTCTGGGAAAGGACACAGATCTTTGTATGCTACACTGATTTGATTGCCCAATCCGTGCAAGTTCCTGAAGGACTGCTCCAGGCTTTTGAACTTTCTCAACACTTCATCCTGTTCAAGGGTCTTAACCGGCTTCTCAACCTCTGCCGGTACTTCCAAATGTGGATTGTAAGCCTGTGGTTCGGGTGCATAAAACGTAGGCTCGGGGGGATAGTATTGTGTATCGTGAGCCTGAAACAATGGCTCACTGGCCGTTCTTTGCAAAGGGGCTGAGGTTGGTCCCACAAAAATGGGAATATTGGGTGTTGGGAGAGGTTGATGGGGTGGTGGAGCTTGGGAATCATGAGGGCTTCTTTCTTGATGATAAAAGGGATTTGGACGGCTTGTGGAAGGGCCAGAGTGAGGGTATTCCGGCATGTGTCCCAGTGTTTCAGGGCTTTTTTGTGTTTTGGCTAGGGCTAGCTGCATTGCATTCATCTCTAGTCCCATCCTTTCGATCTTTTCCATCGCTTCTTTTAGCAACTGGCTCATTGGCCTTTCTTCCTCATTACTATTCTCTGAAGTGTCATGCTTGTTGCTACCGGTCCTTTGGATCTGGTTTGGTAGGAGTGTGTTGCCAGAGTTCTTTAACAACTAACTTGTCTGAATCAGACAGCAACAAACTTTTAGCGTTAGAGTTTAACAGATTTGATCATAACATACAGAGGATGCAATGCACCTAGGCAGTTAACCGTTTCTACATGATTTGCTTCAAACAACATGCGTCATCCCGGTTTGCTCATTCGTCCCTCCTTTTAAGTATTTTGGAAAAACCCTGTGTTTTATTTTATTATTTACATTTTCTTTTCTTTATTTATTAAAAGCGGTCGAATCTTATGGGGATTGCCTACGTATCACGTCCCCGCGTGAATCAGACCAGGCGTAGTTCTGCCTTAAAGTAAAGACACATAGAAATTCTTCCGGAGTCACTTAATTTCATTATCAAAATTTGCTATTACACATTACTTCAAACAAAATAGCAACAGTACAGACTCCAGGGTTTTAAACTTGGTTTGAGGAAAAGAAAACAACATTGGGGAAACAACAAACAAAACAACCAGGACTCGATCAACAACTAATTTTCCAACTTAGGGACCCACGAGGCATCTTTCGGCCCTTTCGCGGCCCTAGGTGTAAGGTCTCTTTGCAAGCTCTTCAACTCGTTCATAATCCGGTGGACGCAGCCCATGATGGAAGCAATGAGGGTTTCCCGAGGTGTTTGCTCGCATGCCAACCATTTTAGGTAGATGTAATGCCCGATTTCGTCAATTCTTGCTCGAATGTTGTCCCTTTCTGCGAACAACTGCCTTATCTGTTGGCTCTTTAATCCTAGCGTCTGTGCATTGGTGGCGAGCTGATCCTGGAACATATCCATTTGCCTTTCCATCTTTTTCATTGCATTGTAATAGCGTCTCCTGTCGACTTGGGCATCTTGTGTTTGCTTGAAGATCCGCCCTTGCAGGGCGGAATTTGTTTCCTTTGTTGCTTTGACGCTCAGTTCACAATTCCTCATGATTTGCTGTAGGCGCTTCCTCCGGGCCATTGTACCTTCTGTCCATTTGACCCTCATCCTTGCTATGCAAGCCTCTGATTGGTCTAATTCTTCTTGGCTCTGGATGACCTGATTTCTCAAATTGGCTATCAATCTTTCGTCGGAGCAGCGCTTCTGTCGGTCGATGTTATTCTTACTGGCTTGTCGAAGGCGGGCCTTCAGGGTTTGGTTCTCTTGGGCTAGCTTGTCTTTTTCAGCCTGCTCTTGGGCGACTTGCACGTTGTTTTCGAATACAATCCTTTCAACTTGTCGCTTCAGCTTCCTGATTTCAACCAGGTAACCTTCTTCTCTTGCGAGCCAGTCCCATTGTTCTTGCGATGACTCAACAAATTCTTGGAGGTGAGGCCGTTTGGTGGGCCGTTTCACAATGTTCTTCTTGTTATGCCAAGTGAGATAGGCCGGCGAGACTTCACCCCTAGACACATCATTTACCCGGGTATTTGCCGTCAAGTACTGGCATTCACTCCATATGCAACGAACTGTCTTTTCAGGAAATTGGCCGTCACTGCTGACCTCGACTGCATAAGTGCTGAGATCTTCGTCCGGGTGTAGTACTTGACATCTTCCCAACTGTCTCATTACCCTGTAAGGGGCATAAGGTTGAATACCCCTGAGTCCCATCAAGAGGAAGTGAGGACCAGTGGCGGGCATGTATATGATTTCTTCCACAGAAAGCCAACCCAAAGTCCAGTTTATTTGGTCTGCGGTGATGACCCGGAGATAGGATATCCATTCTTCAAACCCTCCTGGTGATCAGAAACCTGAAACCCTTAGGCTATAACCCTCGATGCAGCCCCCATTTGTAGACATGTAGCGCATATACTGAGGATGGTGACACAAGTGTTCGATCATCCACATCTGTAACAACAAGTTGCACCCTTCGAAGAAGTCTGCTCCGGCCTTACAAGCCGTGAGGGCTCGGTATATTTCTGACATTATCATAGGAGCAATGATGCTTTTATCGTTGGTAATCAAGATTTTGACGATTCCAGCCACCTTCAGGTCGATATTTCTATCTTTTCGGGGAAACACCACAAGGCCCAAAAATGCCACCATAAAAGCGAACCGCCTATGCTCCTTCCATTTTACCAGATTTCCCCTGCTGCAAATACCACTTTCTGGATCATTAAATCCCCCTTTGCTCCCGTACCTCTGGTATATGAATTGTAGGGTAGAAAAACCTCTATCCAGTTCAGCGTATGGGACTCCCTTGCTTATCTTCAACAGATCCATGAATTTGTGTGAATTCACAGCCCTTGGAGCGATCAGGTATTTGTGTCTCAAACCTTCAGTGACGTCCATGTAACCCGCCATTTCTTCTAAGGTTGGGGTGAGTTCAAAATCTGAGAAACGGAACACGTTGTGGGCCGGATCCCAAAATTTAACCAAAGCCTTTATGATGTCGCACCGAGGCCTGACCTTCAACAAATCAACCAGACCTCCCAGGTACAGTCTGACCTTGTCTTGCTCTGACTTTTCCAAATCCTCCCACCATAATCGCACCTCCAGGGGGATTTTGCTTCTAACTGTTACCGGCAAGCTTGGACTCATGCTCATTCTGCATGTTTATTGGGGTAATTAAGCGAAGATCCAGACTCATTGGACTCAAATACACAAATTGACACACTATTTTTCTGGAAAAACGAAATTTTGGTTGTTTCCGAAAAAGCACGATGTTAAAACTTTCGTTATTTGGATTGTACCTATATTTTGAAAAACAAGTTGAGCCCGATGGGGGTTGCCTACGTATCTTGCACCCTGCGAGAATCAAACTGACGTAGTTCAGGCATAAGCCGAATTTTGAGACACACTATTTTTCCCTTAGAAATGAATCAAAGACCCTTACTAAAACAAATTAATAAGACACACATTTTCTTTTCTTTTCTTTTCTTTTTTCAATATTCTGGCAGAGTTTTAACCATTTTCTGGGTATTGATCTTTCAAAAATAATTATCTCCTTATCCGTTATTCAAAAACCGGTCGGCATGCAAGCTTTGAAACAAGTAAATGCATAAAGCAAGCAAGATGCAGCAGGATGGTCTTTTCATATCAGGTTGCTAGCCCTACATGGACCCAACCCCTGTGTTGAGTCCCCTAAGTCAAATGCACATGATGCAAATAAACGTTCTTACTAGGGATCCGGCATGTGGCTTTGTTATACTAAGTTCATAACCTGGGTATTTGTTCTAGACCTGGCTTACCCGAGCGGACAACTCGGGCCAAGGATGGGAGCTGTGTACCGGTAACCAAAAGGCCATCCGATTTTGCAACTCCTCCGAATCCTCGTTCTATTTTGGTATATGACACTAACAGAAAGAAGTCACGACCAGCGTGCACTCCTCAAGAGAGAAGAGAAGGGTTTCGGCACAGTTTGTATGTACAGTTCCAACAATATCAAAGCAGTAAAAGCAGCATTTAGCACATTAGGCTCAAAACATGTAATAAAATCAGATAATAAATAAAGCCAAATAATAACAATTACACTAAGCTCGAATTCTTAACCCTGAACCAGTGGTTCTGGGTTACGGTCCCCAGCAGAGTCGCCAGAGCTGTCACACACTTTTTCCGCACCCGAGGGGGCGCAGGGGGGGGGAGTTTTTTCCAATTAAAGGACAATCGAAACGGGATTGGTTTGTTTATTTCAGAGTCGCCACTTGGGAGATTTAGGGTGTCCCAAGTCACCAATTTTAATCCTGAATCGAGGAAAAGAATGACTCCATATTACAGTCTGCGTACCAGAAATCCGGATAAGGAATTCTGTTAACCCGGGAGAAGGTGTTAGGCATTCCCGAGTTCCGTAGTTCTAGCACGGTCGCTCAACTGTTATATTCGGCTTGATTATCTGATTTTATACAAATATAAACTTATGTGCAAATTTTTAACTCTTGACCGCTTTTATTATTATGTTTTTACGAGAATTGCAACGTCGTGAAAACATATCTCGAACCACGTTACATCAATGCACACGTGGTTGTTGACATATCTCGACTCGGTTGAGATTTGGATTTGGGTCACATAAATGTGCACCCGAGTTAAGGCAAATCAATTATTAAGGCACGCCTAAATCAACTAGCGTATTGTTATTTTGGGAAGGCCGTAAAATTCGCTAAACGGCCTATCCCGAATTCTAAGTATTTTAATATATACATTTAGAGGACCCCGCAGCTTGTGCATTCTTGTTTGTCGAGGATCATCTCATTCTTATTTTTTAAAAGGACTTTGCAACGTCATGGACACGCATATCGAACCATGTCACAATCAATGTACCCGTGATTAGAGACACATTTCGACTCCATTGAGATTTGGATTTGGGTCACATAAATGTGCACCCGAGTTTAAGAAGGTAAGGTTTATTAAGGCGTATCCTAAAGAGACTAACGTGTTGTTATTTTAGGAAGAGGCCGTGAAGGTTCATTAAACGGCCAGATCCAAAGTCTAGTTAATGGTTATGTATTTTATTGAGGGCCCCGGCGATGTGTGATTTATTTGGCGAGGCTCGTCTCATTTTTATTTTTAAAGGATAAACCTATAGTGACTACATTTTTCTATTACGTTTGTCTCTACTAATGAAAGCAATGATCCTACTTAGTTACATGTTTGCAGGTTATTTATAGCGGAGTCCCGAATGCTTTCGCAAAATCCGAAGCCCGACCGCGTACATGGACAGCCGTATGGACACTATGGGCCCAAACCCAGCCCACACAGTATTGGCCGGACCTGGGCCACTGCTTTTTCGATGAAGGCCTGTTTAGCTCATTCGATTTGGGCTTGATATTTGTAAGGTTGAAATGTAGACTTGTGTTGTTTGTTCCAAAAGGTATGGTTTGCCAGTTATAACGAGGCAGCTTATCAAAGTAAATAAGATTAACTAACAATGGATAGTTTCATACTTAACATGCATTAAAGGATATACTAATCACAAACATAGCTAAAGTCTAAGGTATAGCCTATCTACACTGTCAATCCTTTTATCTACCAGCCTATATACACAATATGCTATTAAGTTGCCATACATCGACATTCATTATGTAGGAGGACTACCTTTACTATCCAGGCAAAAATGTAAACTATTATACCCCATATAATGTTCAATATACAGGCTACATATGAAAATAAATAACTTCAACTCCTTTCTTTTGTATTCATGCTCAACTTTCAAGTTACATTGGCAGTGTATCAGTCGTGTACCAGGTATAGAGAACGAAAAGAAGAAAGGAATGGTCAGCTGGGCAGTATGTAGCACACACAGCAACAGCAGATACACAGCAACAACACAGCAACAAATCAAAAATCCAAGTGTTTTCCACAGCCCACAGACAACCAGCAATATTTCCCAGAACAAAAAGAACCAGCAGATAATCGAGTACCAAATGAGCAATCCCAGGAAAGAGTGATGAAACAACAGCAGTAATAGGGTATTCAATGCAGCCACACCAACAGTTCAACAACCACAAATAGCTCAGTCAATGCAAACAACAGAACTTGGCCAAGGCAGCTTGACCAATATGAATTCTTATACAACTTTCAGATAGTGTTTGGTTACAATATTTTTGGAAACTACCTTATGTTTTTTCAGTTTTCTTTAAACTCAGTAGACCTCTCTTCAAACTAAAAGTTCCAGTCTCAATACTAAAAATTCCAGCCCCTCTTCAGTTTTCAAATGGCCTATTTATAAGCCAAATGACCCAGTGCAGCTGAGCTGCCTCCTCCCCTACTTGCAGACTGCCCATACTCTTTTAAGCCCATCCTAAGCATCTTTTTGTGCCAGCCCTTTGTTCCTCACGCCTGGTTTTGTTTAATCAAGAATTATGGGCTCATTTTATTATTCATTTTAAGCCTCATACCCTTGTGTCTTGTTCCCCATTGGTATTAGTTTAATCCTAAATTAGTACCCTACTTGTCAGCTCATTTAAACTAATCTTTCTATCCTTTTTAACACCCCAGAATACCCTTGTTAACCCTTGATTATTACTGCCCTGCCTATTGCAGCATCAGGGCATTTTTGAACTTCTGAGAGTTCAATTTCAGGACTGCCCTGGACTGAACCTTCTCAGTCATTTTTGCAATGCAAACAAACTCATTTCAAACAATGCTGGGGCATTCAGTCAGTGGCAAGGTTCAATTAGTCACGTGAAATTATTAGCTTATTTGATCCATTAATTATAGAGAACTAATCGACGGCATTTATCAGGTCGACTACACTAATTATAACAGGTAATAATCAGTCGCTCATATAAACAATACGTTCAGGGACCTAAAGGGCATCAGACAACTTTTGTTCAATTACTGGGGTCTATATGAATTAACTCATTTGACGACTAATCTAATTGACGATCACGTTTATCATGGGGTACATTCAGAATATAAACAGAAAACAATTGACCCAATAAAAGGCCTTTGACAGAGATGGAAGAAATCCGAATGAAAAATGACAAACTAACAAACAAACACAACGAAACATGCTGACAACTTAATTAGAACTAAACAAAGAGAAAGGAAAACTTACCGAAAAGTTTGAAATCAAACAGACCCAAATCAGACTCAACTTTGACCATTTGAGGCCGAACAAATTTTAACCAGGGTGTTCTCACATGAGAACACCTTGGTTAAGATCCATTAAACCTCAAACCCTATGTTAAGACCGGCCGGATTCCAAGGCTATTAGTGTTCTAGGTTTTGGATCTTCAGATCTGATTTTTTGGGAGTTGTGGGTAGATTCGGACCAAACAAAGCTTGGTTTGGTCACGAGGAGGGTCAGGGGAGTGTCTGGTATGAAGATGGGGTAATTTGGCATAGGTCCGGGCTTGACTCAAATCTTCAAATGAAGATTCGAGACGAAGGAAAGTGATTCGAGGCAAATGGATAGCAGATCCATGTTCAGGAGAGTGAGGGGGACTTAGGGTGTTCAGGAGGTGGTCACCGGCGTTCGTGCCGCCGGGTTCTGGTGAAAGGGAAGCTAGGGCGGCTTTCTAGGGTTTGGGGTTTCAGTGTTTGAGCTTGGGGACGATGAAGGGGGGTTCGGATAGGGGGCGTGGGGAGTGATAGAGGGTTTATATACGGAGTAGGGGATTGGATCTGAGCCGTTAGATCAGATGATCTCAACGGCTTGGATCTGATGGTGAGAAATGAGACGGGGTCGTTTGGTAGTTAAACGGGGTCGTTTGGTTTAAGTGAGGGGTTGGGTCAGACCGGTTATTGGGTCGGGTTTGAAAACGGGTTGCTGAAAGAGGTCCTGAGTCGTTAGATCGGCCTGGACGGACGGCTCAGATGAAACGCCTTTATATGGCGTCGTTTGGGGGGTTTGCCTGAGGCCTGGTTTGGACTGGGTCGGCTCGAATTGGTTTGGGCCTATTTTTGGTTTATTCTCTTGGCCCAAACCGTTTTCTTCATTCTTTTCTTCTCTTTTTTTTCTTTCTTTTTTTTTCTAATTTTTAAAACTAAAAATAAAATGAAGTTCAAACAAACATTAATTTAACACCTAACATAATTATCAAAATATTTAAATAGATTAAATCGCACCCTAGAATATTTTTTGTGAATTTTCTTTTACTGAACGAATTATGGTCTAATTACCATGACATACACATTTTGTATTTTGTTTAATAATGTTAAAAATAGCAAAATGGACAGAACCACACATGACTAGCAGCACACGTTACGGAAAATTGAAAATTGTACAGCGAGGTCCTTTGTCACTATTTTTCTTTCGGAGTGACTGTCCGTGAAGCAAAAATCACGTGCTTACAAGTCCTACCTTTAGGAATTATAATTTAGTCGTAAAATTGTCCTTCTTAAGATGATATTTAATTTGAAGTTTTCAGGACCCTCCTGGATAATGAGATTTAGCTTTTAAATTCTTAGAGATATTGGGTAACATGATTCAATTAACCCTCACAGATGTGCCCAGCTACCAAACTGGGGCAGAAAAGCTTCTTTTGTTTGTTTGTTTTATTGTAATCAGGAACCCACCTGGAGAAACAAGGGAAGATAGTTCAAAGGGAAGACAGTTCCAAGGAAAAGAAGTCTCAGGAAAAAGCAGTTCAAGTGTTGGAAATCAGGAGCCCATCTGGAGAACAAAGGGAAAGCAATTCAAGTGTTGGAAATTAGGAGCCCACTTGGAGAACAAGGGAAATCAGTTCAAGTGTTGGAAATCAGGAGCCCACCTGGAGAACAAAGGGAAAGCAATTCAAGTGTTGGTAATCAGGAGCCCACCTGGAGAACAAAGGGAAGTAGTTCAAGTTTCATGGAAAAACAGTGCAAATGTTAGTAATCAGGAGCCTAACTGGAGAACAAAGGGAAAAACAATTCAAGTGTTAGTAATCAGGAGCCCACCTGGAGAACAAAGGGAAGCAGTTTGAGTTTCAAGGAAAAACCGTGTAATTGTTGGTAATTAGGAGCCCACCTGGAGAACAAAGGGAAGCAACAATGTTCAAAGGAAGATGGTGCAAGTTCGGAAATCAGGCGCCCACCTGGAAAACAAAGGGAAAACGAGTCAAGTTTCGGAAGAAAGGAAGATAATTCAAATGCTAGTAATCAGGAGCCCACCTGGAGAACAAAGGGAAGCAACAATGTTGAAAGGAAGACGGTTCAAGTTCAGCAATCAGGCACCCACCTAGAGAAAAGGGAAAGTACCTCAAAATACAATTCAAGTCAACAACAAAAGAAATTCACCTGGAGAGTACATGTCAATAGAGCAACAGAGACTGCAAGATCAAGTGGAAGATATAGATAGGATTCTTGTAATTCATAGATCATAGTTTGGTCTAGTTTCTTTTATTTTGTCTTGGTGTAATAAGGAGTTCAGCAAGCAGTAGCAGCAACAGCAATAGTGAAATCACAGCTTTCGGGTAGTCCCAGCTACCAAACTCCCCGAACTATACTGACTTGATTCCTTTATAGCCAAGGATATATAGGCAACCTCGGAAGCAGGGTACGGTCAAATCTTTCAAAAATGCTTACCACGGAGTATTCAAATGGCGGAAATCGCTCGTATCCGCTCACTTTATCTTTGCACAAAAACTCTTCGTGTTTCCGAGCAAAGAGGGGCAGCTGTGAGCACGTGATTTTTGCCCTATAGGAATTACTCCCATAAACTCTAAGAAAATAATGTTTTCCCATTATTTGCAACCTTTGTAGATTTTTTCATAGGATTTTTTGTTAGTTGTTTGCATTTGTCTATGCATGTTTATTTTATTTAAATCATGAAAAATACAAAAATACTCTACATGGCATTTGGGGTTTATTTTTATATTTTTAGGTTAATTGGTAAATTAGTTGTTTTATAAAAATAAAAATCACAAAAAATGGATCACTTTTGCATTTTTAACCTTTTAATTTTAAATTTGTAGTTCTTCTTCTAATTTAGGAGTTCACTAATTTTTGTAATAATATGATGGATAATTAGCTTAATTGTGTAAGTTAATTTAGTGTAAGAGTTAATTTAGGACTTAATTAATTGAAAAGAAAAATTATTATTATAAAAGGGAAAACAAAAGAGAAGGCAATTGAATTTGGTATAAAACCCCGAATTTGGGTTTGTCCAGTGGAAAACCCCAACCCCAACCTTTCCATCCACGCAGCCCAAACTTCAAACCCGGTCTGTCTTATTTGACTAACCAAACGACGTCGTTTTGAGGTTTTTTTATCCCAACCGTTGATTTCCACTCATCGAACGGCTGGGAACTGTGACTTCTATTTCTATTTAACTATTCGAATCTAAACCCCCCCCCCCAGTCCAAGCCCCTCCCCTTACATCTCTCATCGTCTCCATCAGAAACCCTAGTGCCGCCCTAAAACTCTTCACCATCTCCTGTGGTGGCACAACTCCAAACCACCCCAAATTCCTCTTCCACAATCCCCACACCCCATTGAATACGAATCTCACACGAATTTAACCAAAATCCTCACTCACTTATCCCAATTTCAAATTTGAAATTGAAAACCCTAGGTTGTCCCCTTTTCAGAAATTAAAACAGTTTTAGGGTTTTGATTTGAGTTGGAATTTATGCTGATAAGAACAATTGATCAGTATTGATTTTAGCTCATTTCAAGCCCCGTCAAAACTCTAAACATGGCCAAGCTGTCTCGCACTTTTGGTTCGTGCATAAACGGTAGATTTTCACCTTGTTTGTTCTTCATTTCTCTGGTAAGTCAGTGGATTCTGATTTTTCTTTAGGCCATTAAACTAATTGTGTTCATTTGAGAGTCATTAAGTTTAATAGGGTTTTGGTTCGTTTTAGTAAATTAGTTTAAATTCTAGCTTAGTTAGACAAGTCCAGTAAATTGTTTGGTTCAGTCATGCTGTTGATTTTGAAATCGTTTGATTCTGAATTTGCTTCTTTTTCTTCTTTTCATAACCCATGAAGTTGATTTTGATTTGGGTTACTTTGGTTGATTGGGCTTTTGGGGTCATCTTTGACCCAGTTCAAAAATCCCAGTCATTTGGTTTGGGGTTTTTTGTTTAATTTGGCCCATGTCTGATATCCTGAAGGTAAATATCAGTTGATTAAGGGTTTGTTTAGGGAGATTAGATAAGGGAAATCTTGCCTAACTAATTAGGAAGCTTCTAGGAAGGTGGGGTTTGGGGTAAACTACTGAATAGTTTAGAAGAATAGGGTCTGAAATGAAAAAAGAAAATTAGGGGAAGGAATAATGTTAAAATCAGTGTTGCTGCCCTAAGATCCTTCTATATAAGGTTTGTTTCCTTCATTATCAAGGCAGATATTAGAGGTCCCAAAAATTAGAAATGACTGAAAGAGTCCCAGCCTCCTTTTCTCTGCATTAAACCTCTGAGAAAAAGCCTTTGATACTCTAAAAAATTGTTGAAAAACAATCCTGCATCCTTTGGTTGACATTGGTCTTGGTCTTTGATAAGTTAGGATTTTAACATGTTTTATGCCCCTACTTGCCTATGCTTTGATCATATATTGTTACAAAATAGTCCTAAAAGGCTCACAAGTTGTGCTTGATCGCAGATTTGATCGACAAAGTGATGAAATGTCAAATATCGGCTCAAAAAGGAGTGAAACCTGCTCAAGTATCAAAGACCAAGAAATATTAAGAAAAGAAGGCCTAGTGCAGACCACGCAAAGTGGAATGCGGCCGCACTAGGTGGTTCAGAGAGTTGGTGAATCAGGACTAGAAGAAGCGCGGCCGCGGTACACATCTCGCGGTCCGCGGTGAAGGCTTCGCAGCCGCACTACTCTTTTGTGCGGTCCACGGTCATGATGTTCAGAGAGATTGAGTTTACAAAGCTAGTGCCATGCGGTTCGCTGTCGTGGTTGCGCGGACCGCTCCAGCTTCCTCTGCGGCCGCGGTTCGTTCTACGTGGTCCGCAGAGTCCAAGTTCAGAGAAGCAGGAGTGAGCCTAGTGCGGCCGCGGTCCATTTAATGCGGCTCGCACTGATCCTGCAGGGGTATTTTTGTCCAGTTTTTCAGTCAAGTATAAATAGAACATTTTACCATTTTTTAGGTAATCAGAGACATCAGTGGAAAGCTGCACTCGTTAGAACATATTTTGTAGCCATTTTTGGCACTTTTGCTTTACATTTATGATAGATTCTTGTAATTTAATTTTAGCAATTAATTAATATGCTTAGTTCTTCATCTATTTCTTCAATTTCTTTATCTAGCATGAGTAGCTAAACACATTAGCTAGAGTTGTGGCTCAACCCTAGTGTGGGTAATTTATGGGTGTTGCTATCTATTGTTAGATTGACTATGGGCGTTTGCTATTTGGGTTGATTTTATGTTTTAATCTAGGATTGGTGGTTGCAAACACTGATTCAAGCTTTGTGGGTTTAACTCTTCTTGAGAAAGAGAGTCTATAACCCCAAAATTGACCCAACAAGGAATTGGGATGGACTCATGAGAAATAATAGTCCCAATTAACGGGTTAAACCTCGAGTGAGTAATTACCCTACTTGAACCCTAGTTGCTTGGTCTAATTTTCCTACCTATTTGGTCTCGAGAGAGTCAATTGGCAAAGTCACTTTCTCTCCCGAGAGGTCTGAGAGTGGGTAAAATTGTGCAACGGTTATAGCATAAGCCTCTATTATGTCAATCGAACCTTAGTAACATCTACCCGTCAATTAGCCACATAGGTAGTGTCACGACCCTAGTGCCCTTTTTCCCATTAGATACAACTTAGCAATATTCTCGTAGCATAATTTAGTGTTAATCAATAGTTTTACAAAAATAGTTATAATTTGAAAACCCAAAAATGTTTGAAGTGACATTAGGAGTACAAACACATCACTAGGATGGACAGACAATCCAACTCCACTACTAGCTCCTTGAGGAATTCGATCCCAACCTTCATATCGGGTAAAAGCTATTGCGACCCGCTCTTCCTACCTTAGTGTAGCGTTGAGTTGTCAATGATCACTTTTTGGCGCCATTGCCGGGGAGCTTACGGTGTTGACTATCTATTTATTTAGTTTTGTGTTTTTCTTCTCTTTCCTTCTTGCTTACTATTTTTTTTTGTGTCGATCACTCAGGTACAAATGTCTCGTAATGCAAATGACCCTCTCGGCAACGTGATAGCGGGGGAGGAGGTAGAGGATCTAGAACAAGATGAGGTCTTACCTCAAGTTCCACGGAGGGGCCGAAATGCCAATATAAATGCAAATGAGAACAACAATATTCCAGACCCTCCTCTGCAACCGCCGAGAGTGGTTCCCAGAGTTTTACCAAATCAAGGATACGCCAGTGCTATTGTGCCTCCCCGAATCCGGGCGGGGAACTTTCAAATCACAAATGTTATGTTGACCTTGCTCGAGCAAAGAGGGTATTTCACGGGCGCCTCCGATCAAAATGCCTACAAGCACTTGAAGGGGTTCGTGGGATACATGCTGGGGTAGCAAGCAGACAAACGTGTCCAAGGATGCGTTGAGATTGAGGCTTTTCCCTTTCTCTCTTCGGGGTAAAGCATTGGATTGGTTAGAAAGGCTCCCCAATCATTCTATTACAACATAGGATGAATTGGTGGACAAATTTATTGCCAAGTTCTTTTCTTCAAGTCATATGGCATCTCTTCGAGATGAAATTCTAGCCTTCAAGCAAGAGCTAACGGAACCTTTGCACGAGATATGGGAAAGATATAGAACAATGGTGAAAGAGTGCCCTAATAACGACATGACTGAGGCTATGATTCAACAAACCTTTTATCAGGGCATCAACACCACGAATCAATGTATTGTGAACCAATTGGCCGGAGGGAACTTTATGAAACTTTCTTACCAAGAGGCATGTGATGTACTTGATGAAATGGCCGACACCTCTTTGGCATGGCAAAGCCGAGCAAATGTGCCCCAAGGTGACCCTACGGTCATCCATTTGCACAAGGAATTGCACGATCAGGCCAAGCTATTGCCGAGCTTACAAAAACTATGAATCAATTGGCAAAGGTGCAATTGCAACAAGTCCAAAACCCGCGCCAAGTCAATACAATGGAAGGTGTTTCTATGTTAAAAAGGAGGCAAAGAGGGCAACATCCTCAAGGTAATTGTGAACAATATGACAACAACAATGATGGTGGTGGTTATTCAAATGAGTGCTATGATGACCAAAGCGAAGAGGTCCAATATGTCAATAACTACCAAGGGAATAGAGGCAACTCTTCGAATCAACAATGGCGTCCTCAAGGAAATTGGGGCAATCAACAACAAGGCGGAGGTAATTGGAATAACAACAATCAACAACAAGGTGGTGGCAATTGGAATAATAACAACCAAAACAACAATTGGGGTAATCAAAGCAACCAAGGGAATTGGAATGGTAATAACAATAATTGGGGCAACAACAACAATCAAGGAGGGTGGAACAATAGCGGGAACTAAGGAAACCGGGGGCAAGGCTTTCAAAGGCCCCCCATGTATCAACAACCGAACAATCCACCCCCTTTCCTTCTCAAGGTCCGAGTTCCTCCGGGAGTGATATGGAGAGAATTGAAAGCATGTTCGAGCAAATGATGAAAAAGAACTAAGATTTCGATGCCCAATTAGCTTCTCATAATACATCTATTCGGAACTTGGAGGTGCAATTAGGCCAAATCTCTCAAACGTTGAATACTCGTCCCAAGGGTGCACTACCGAGTGATACAGTAGTGAACCCGAAGGGTGGGAATAATAATCATGTGATGGCGGTTACAACAAAAAGTGGGAGAGGCGGTAATGTGAATGCCTCAAAGAAGAGCCTCACAATCAATGTGCCTTTGGTGGAGGCGCTTGAGCAAATGTCGGGGTACGCTAAGTTCACGAAAGATTTGGTAACAAAGAAGAGGTCGATGGAGTGTGAAAAAATTAAAATGACGCATCAAGTGAGTGCTATAGTGCATTCAATGGCACCCAAAGTTGAGCATCCCATAGCTTTTACTATCCCTTGTACTATCGGAAGTGCGGATTTTGCCAAGGCTCTTTGTGACTTGGGGGCTAGCATAAATTTGATGTCGTACTCGGTCTTCAAGACTTTGGGAATTGGACAACCTCGAACCACCTCAATGAAACTTCAAATGACGGATCGATCGATGAAGAAACCTTCGGGCATAGTCGATGATGTACTTGTCCGGGTGGATAAGTTTATACTGCCGGCCGACTTTGTCATATTGGATTGTGAGGTGGACTTTGAAGTGCTGATTATTCTTGGTAGGCCTTTCCTAGCTACGGGGAAGGCATTGGTTGATGTTGAAGCAGGTGAGTTGACTTTCCGAGTGGGGGATGAGAAGGTGGTATTCCATGTTTGCAAATCAATGAGACAACCCAATAGCATGGAGGTGTGTTCATTTGTGGACATTGTCACAGCTGTGATAGTAGATGACACAAGTTCCATGATCCATGTTGAAGATCCCCTTGAAGTCGTGCTTCTTAATATGGATGTCAATGATGATGCTAGTAGAGTGGAGTGCGTGAATGCATTGCATGGTATGGGTTCATATTCATATGAGCCTAGGAGGCTATCCTTGGATCATGAAAACCGCAAAACTCCACCAACAAAGCCATCGATTGAGGAGCCACCGGTGTTGGAGTAGAAGCCACTTCCTCCACACCTCAGGTATGAATTCTTGGGTTCAAATTCTACTTTACATGTTATTCTTTCTTTTAACCTTACTAACATGCAGGTTGAGGCCACCTTGGCGGTTCTTCAAAAGCAGAAAAGGGCAACCGAATGGACTCTAGCTGATATTCAGGGCATAAGCCCCGCATTTTGCATGCACAAAATCATCTTGGAGGAGGATGCAAAGCTTCCTTAGAGCATCAAAGAAGACTAAATGAGGCGATGCAATAGGTGGTGAAGAAAGAGGTTATCAAGTGGTTAGATGCTGGGGTGGTTTATCCTATTTGTGACAGTTTGTGAACTTCTCCGGTGCAATGTGTGCCGAAAAAGGGTGGTATGACCGTGGTGACCAATGACAACAATGAGCTCATTCCCACTAGAACGGTCACCGGGTGGAGAGTTTGTATGGATTACCGGAAGCTGAACAAGGTGACTAGAAAAGATCATTTTCCATTGCCATTCCTTGACCAAATGCTTGATCATCTTGCGGGCCGGGCTTTCTATTATTTTCTGGATGGTTACTCGGGGTACAATCAAATTCTAATTGCCCCGGAGGACCAAGAGAAGACCACCTTTACATGTCCTTATGGAACATTCGCTTTCTCTAGAATGCCATTTGGATTGTGTAATGCTCCGGGAACCTTCCAACGTTGCATGATGGCTATTTTCACTGACATAGTGGAGGATATCTTGGAGGTCTTCATGGATGATTTCAGCGTGGTTGGGATTCTTTTGAGGAGTGCTTGGTAAACTTGGATAGAGTGTTGGCTCGATGTAAAGACACCAACCTTGTTCTCAATTGGGAAAAGTGCCATTTTACGGTAGAAGAAGGTATAGTGTTGGGTCACAAGATCTCGAAGCGAGGAATTGAAGTTGATAAGGCCAATATTGATGTTATTTCGAGTCTCCCTCCCCCTACTTCTGTCAAAGGGGTAAGGAGTTCCTTGGGCACATGGGTTTCTACTAGAGGTTCATAAAGGATTTTACTAAAATGGTACATCCGTTGTGCAAGTTGCTAGAGAAAGATGCAAAGTTCTTGTAATATGAGAGTTTTATGCACGCATTCGAGCTTCTTAAGCTCAAGTTGACTTCTACCCCCATCATTACCGCACCAAAGTGGAGCTTGCCTTTTGAGCTCATATGTGATGCTAGTGACGTTGCGGTTGGAGCTGTTTTGGGCCAAAGAATCAACAAGATATTTCATCCGGTGTACTATGCAAGCAAGACCATGAATGAGGCTCAAAGAAACTATACAGTCACCGAGAAAGAATTGTTGGCTATTGTGTTTGCTATGGAAAAGTTTTGACCTTACCTTATGGGGACCAAAGTTATAGTGCACACCGATCACGCCGCCCTTAGGTATTTGACGACCAAGAAAGACTACAAGGCGAGATTGATGAGATGGGTGTTACTTCTTCAAGAGTTTGATCTAGAAATTGCTGACCGGAAGGGTAGTGAGAATCAAGTGGCGGACCACTTATCCCGTTTGGAGGAGGAGGGGAGGCCTTGTGACGACCTTGAGATCAATGATTCATTTCCCGACGAACAACTCATTGCGTTGTCAATGAAGGATATGCCATGTTTGCCGATGTTGCCAATTACCTTGTGACCGGAATAATCCCGTGTGAGCTCTATTCTAACCAAAAGAAGAAGCTCAAGCGGGATAGTTTGGATTTCTATTGGGATGAGCCATACTTGTTCAAGATTTGCACGGATGGTGCGATTCGACGATGTGTCCCGGAGGAGGAACAATTGGGTATTTGGAGGCTTGCCATTCCTCTCCCTATGGTGGCCATCATGGCGGGGCGAGAACGGCTTCTAAAGTGCTTAGTTGCGGATTTTACTGGCCTACCTTGTTTAAAGATGCAGGCGATTTGGTGAAGAGATGTGATGAGTGCCAAAGAGCCGGTGGGATTTATAAAAGGGATGAGATTCCCCTCAATACAATTCTCGAAGTGGATATTTTTTATGTTTGGGGCATCGATTTCATGGGTCCTTTTGTAAGCTCTTGTGGGAATACTTACATTCTCGTGGCGGTGGACTATGTCTCAAAATGGGTTGAAGCCATGTCTTTGCCCAACAATGAAGCCTGGAGTGTTGTGACATTATTGAAAAAGAGTATCTTCACAAGGTTCGGCACTCCTCGTGCTATTATCAGTGATACGGGTCCCACTTTTGCAACAAGGCTTTCGACACGTTGCTTTCTAAGTACGGTGTCAATCATAAGTGTTTAGACCCCCTATCATCCTCAAGTTAGTGGCCAAGTGGAAGTCTCCAGCAGAGAAATTAAGAGTATCTTGTCTAAAACTGTCAATGCTAATAGGACCGATTGGTCGAAAAAGTTGGATGATGCTCTTTGGGCTTATCGGACGACTTACAAAATTTTGATTGGTATGTCACCATACAGGTTAGTGTTGGGAATAGTTTGTCATCTTCCGGTGGAATTAGAGCACAAGGCCATGTGGGCTTTGAGGAAGTTGAACTTAGAATGGGATGTTGCGGCAAATCTGCGGGTTGAACAACTTAATGAGCTTGATGAGTATAGATTCCATGCCTACTCCAGCTCATCCTTGTACAAGGACAAAATGAAGTACCTTCACGACAAATATTCTCATGGCAAGGAGTTCAAGTTTGGAGATATGGTTCTCTTGTTCAATTCCCAGTTACGTCTGTTTCCGGGTAAGCTCAAGTCAAAGTGGAGTGGGCCGTTTGAAGTTGTGTTCGTGACCCCATTTGGTGCTCTTGATCTAAAGAACAAGAATGGTGAAGTATTCCGAGTCCATGGACATCGGGTCAAGCATTATCTTGGGAAATTTGATGATAGCCACGTGGTGGCACTTCTCCATCTAAAGTAATGTGCTGGTAACATGCGTCGTGTCGCGATGTTAGATCAGGCGCTGTGTGGGAGGCAACCCATGTCTTTTTCTTTTTGTTGTTTATGTGTTTTTCTTGGTAGTGTATATTTGATTTTTGAGCTAACTGATTGTGAGGTGTTGCAGGGATTGAGTTGATGCAGTGCAAAATAGCTTGAATAAAGTTGAACAGCCTCTGAAGGTTGCCAGTGCGGCCGTAGTGCACTTTGTGTGGTCCGCACTGGTGATGATGAAAAGTGGTACTCTCTGAAGTTTGCCACCGCGGCCGTATTCCATTTAGTGCGGAACGCGATGGACCTCCGCGACCGCGGTCTATTTTGTGCGGACCGCGGAGGTTGCCTGCTCAAGCTTCATTTTAAACAAACCCAGTGCGGTCCGCGGTCGGTTTTGTGCGGCCGCGCTGGTAGGTAAGGCTGGGTCCCACTGTTTTTCTATAAATAGAGCCCAAGGGTCACAGCTTACACTTTTCAAAATTTTAACACTCATACCCCTAAAAGCTATTGTTCACTCTCTCTTCTGATAGTAATTCTTGTTTAGCATGATTAATTGCATCTCATTATCACAATCTGGTAACATTTCATCATCTTTCTTTGTTTTATATTATAATTTCGTTTTGTTTTTTATACCGAGTAGCTAGAGTCTCTTCTTCTTCCCGTTTTTATTTCATTTGTTAGCTTAGGAAAGTGTAATGGTTGGATATTGTGTGTTTAGAGACCTTTGTGAACTGGGTAATGAGTAGGGACAAGTTAGGTGGAAAACTTGAACAAAAATAGCAAAAACTTAAACCCTAACTTAGTGCATGTTCAAAGTACTCTTCGCGGTCCGTGGTCGCCTTTGTGCGGTCCACAGTGCCCTGACGCGGTCCGCATTACCATTTTGCGCGGACTGTGGTGTTCAAGTGACTGAAAGTGAACCTGTGCCCTGCGCGACCGCATTGCACTTTGTGCGGTCCGCACTGGCACACCGCGGCCGCAATCCCACTTTGTGTGGACTGTGGTGGGATGATTCAGAGAGGTGATATTTTGGCCTTTGCCCCAATGCGGACAGCGGTCGCCTTTGCGCGGACCGCGGTTCCCCGAGTGCGGCCACACTCCTGTTTGTGTGGGCCTCAGTGCCATGTTCTGCAACATTTAACCTGCTGTCTGCAATTCAATTTCAAGACTTATTTCACTGCATGTGCTGATACTAACCATGTTAGATGTGTATGCTTGTAGATAATGGTCAAACAACGAGGTAAAGGTGCCAAACAACCCGACCGAGGTAATTCCTCCCGAGGAGGGAAGCAACGGATGGTAAAACTCACTCCCCAGGCTAAACAAAACATAAAGGACATGAAGAAAGCAATCAAAGCGGCTGATAGAGCCCTTGACACCTCAGGGAGTGAGTACGAGCCCTCCCGGGAGATCTCTTTAGATTCAGTCCCTCTATACATCCCATATCCGGAGAACTCCATACATAGAGACACTTTCCCATCTTTCCCCGATGCTCGAGCCTCAATCAACATTTCTTCTGGGTCGTCTGAGGGCTCAGCGGAAGGTAGTGGGGATGAATGCTCTACCTCTCCCACAGTATAAATATCTGGAGAGGGTACTAGAGGTGATGAGGGAGATGGGGAGTTACCGGGGGTGGTGTGCCGCAGGTTGGGGGTGTTGACCGGACTAGGAATGCCGCTGTTTGGGAGGATAGATTCGTTAGCCATGTGGCATTCCACAAGTTTAGGGAATGGTGGCCGGTATGGAAATTGATTCTTGAGAGGAGTTTCATTGACAGAGACCTCCTACGCCTACACCCCAATGTACATAGACAGTTTCAGGCTCTGGTGGGTTGGGAGTTCTTTAAAGATAATTGTGTGAAGGCGAATGAGCATATGGTCAAGGAGTTCTATAGCAATGTGGCCCACATCTTGAAGGGCACTAAGATGACCAAAGTGAGAAACAAAAATGTGGTATTTACCGGGAAGGTACTAAATGAATACCTGGGGTTCAATGATGAAGATGAGTCCTTTTACAATGAAAAGTTGGCAATGGGCGAGGAGGTTCGTCCGTGGTTAGCTTCATACCTAGAAATCCTGGGTACGGTTCCAGAGTGGTTGCAAGCAGGGGCCAAAATACTTCGGAGAACTTTCAACTTTGAGGCTAGAGGGTGGTTGACTTTTGTGTGCAGTCGGCTCGACCCCACTACCCATGATCAGACTATTCCACTTGCCCGGTCTATTCTTGTTGCTTCTATTATGGTAGGATATCCTATCAACGTGGGCAATGTGATGTCCCGCGTCATTTCTGTAGTGGGGGTTGAGCATGACTGAAACTACCCTTTTCCCAGCGCCCTCACTATGTATTTCTGGGACCTAGAGGTGGAGAAGAGACCTTTTGACGTAAAGGTCAAACTTGTGGCTCTGTTTTCATGGTACAGTTTGAAGGGGTCAGATAACCCCAAGGACAAAAATTACAAGTCGCCTGCTTCTGCCCCAACCGGCCAGTCTGAAGAGCCGGTTGCGCTAGAGCCCTCCACTGATCCTACTTCTATAGTTGCTGACATGCCTCCCGGACCTTCCACTTTTGCTGGCCCCTCGACTTCAGCTAGCCCCGGATCCATCTTCTCGAGCCCATCCTATCACAGCCCACCAGCTGAGCCCGACACTTCATAGCTTGAACAACTAGATGGCGACTGCTTCATCCAAGTTGTCCACCTTGACTTCTACCATTACGGCTCAGTCGGCACCACACCTAGTGCAGGAGCCCCAGTCTATCGAGGATTCACTTAAGGAGATTTTTGCCAACCAGTAAAAGATCCTCGATTCTCAGGCTGCCTTGGCTAAGGAAGTGGATTCACATGGCAAGGCCCTGAAGGAGCTTTCCATGGAGCACAAGAAGCTGCGCAAAGCACGGGCTTCAAATGAGTCTGTGAAGGCGCTGAGGGAGGACGTTGACAAATTGAAGGCAGACCAGTTGCCTTTAGACTTGCTATTTGAGGATCCATCCCCAGTAGCAGCACTAGTAGCAGAACCACAGCAGGAGCAGACACAGAGTCTTCCAAAGAAGAAGAGGAAGCTCCCTAGTGCAGATGAGGCGATCATCCAGTTGGCGAACCCACCGAAGGATCCCCCAGTCAGCCATAGGATGTTCCAGATATTTAGCCCATACAAGTCCAGGCCCGAGTCCCAGCAGCTGAGCAGCAGGAGATCGGGAACTAGTCTGAAGTTCCCGTACATACAGAGGACCAGGGGACCACTCATGTTCCCATGCAGACAGACGAGGCTTAGGGAGCTCCTATATCCTTTCTTTTTGATTTCTTGTTGCTTATTTGTTTAGTTGGCATTGGGGACAATGCCAGCTTTTATTTGTGAGGGTGAGCCCTACTTTTTATCCGGATGATTGTATATATTAGTTGACTTAGTTTATGTTTCTGTTGATTTTTTTTATTTGGTCAATATATAACTTTATATTTAGTTACTTTTATCGCACTTTTTATCTTCTCTTTGGTCTGTATATAAAGTTATATTTTTGTATATATATTCATCCCCTGTTGTATATTCTAATCCCCTATTGTAAATATTCATTCTATTTTCTATTTTCGCACAAATATTTCATTCTTAGCTTAGTAGATAGGCTCGCAGCTTTTATGCTTCGGTTTTGGCGCTTTCAATAAACCCTTGATTTTCTTAATGCCACGGTTCTTTCCAAGGGTGGAGTATTGTGCGAACCGGGTGGCTCTTCCCGATGATGGATGCATGACAACCTTCTTAAGGGTTTGAGTCCGTTTTTGATTTTTTCCCTCATTTTTAGTAGTTTATAGTTAAGGGTACCTCAAGCAAAGCTTCACTTGGGCCTAACACATTTTCCTTTGATCCCATGGTCAAAGACAAGTGGTTGTGTTTAGGATGGTGAAAGCAGTGACCTTGAGACTCTTGTTTTGACCAAACAAACATCATGTGGTCTTTCGGGACTATTGTGTGCTCAATCGTGTCTAAGGTTGTTATGGGCCCCTGACTATATGTCTTTAGCAATCCTTGAGTGTGTGTGGTAAGAAATTGAATTGTGAGTCCAAGTCCCGAGCCAATGGTCTAGAACTTGCCCTGAATGTTTGTTGAGACGAAATTTTGAGAAATTCGATTTGAGAAGTGATTATAGGCTCTCCTTGATCCAAATAATAGTCGAACAATTCTATAGCCTACCAATGATATAATCCTTAGCTATCCCTTTTGAGTCTTAAACATTTTTCTTTCAATAACCAATGCTACAAGCCTATACACGTTCTAAATTATACCCTCTCTTGGCACCCAAATAGTCCCCTAAGTAATGGCAAAAGTCTAAGTTTGGGGGGGGGAGACAAGAAAGGAAACAAAGTGGTAAAAGGAACAAAAGCAAAAGGAAAGGAACCCATTGCATAAGTGAAAAAGGTGTGAAAAAAAAAGTAGAAAAAGGAGAAATGCTTTGAATTGCATAAGAAAGAGTGACAATGTGTCTCTCTAACCCCTTGAAAAGAAGTGAAATACTCAAAGAGTCAAAGAGAATTGTGCCAGAATGAATCAAAAGAAGTGCTTAAGGGAAGATGGAACCCATATAGACCAACAACTTTTCCTACCCTGAACCAAAAGCCTTCACATTGACTCCACAAAAGCCCTATATGATCTTGAGTTGGATGACGCTCGCATTAGTGGATACTTACATGAGGGTCAAGCATATGGTACTTAGAGACGGACTTGTGACCTTTCCTTGAGAGAGACAAGTGACTTCCCATTAACCCTGGTTTGCGTGCTTATACTCTAAAAAGGTGAGGTTTGCTTAGTGAGAGTTGAGGATGTATGAGTTTGGGGTCCACAGCGACCAAAGTAATTGAAATAGTTCTTTGATGTAATGAGTCAATTCGTGAAGTTCTTGTGTCACACTTGATCCATAGTTTTTTAAAGTTTAAATTTTGTTAATGATCCATTCGTATTGAGGGCAATTGTTAGTCCCAATTGATGCTTGTTGAGGTTACTTTAGGACAGCTGGAATGACTTGAATTTTCCTTTAAAGGGTGGGTCTTATTTTGTTTGCTTGAGGACAAGCAAAGGTTTAAGTTTGGGGGAGTTGATAAGTTAGGATTTTAACATGTTTTATGCCCCTACTTTCCTATGCTTTGATCATATATTGTTTCAAAATAGTCCTAAAAGGCTCACAAGTTGTGCTTGATCAAAGGTTTGATCGATAAAGAGATGAAACGTCAAAGATCGGCTCAAAAAGGAGTGAAACCTGCTCAAGTATCAAAGACCAAGAAATATTAAGAAAAAAAGGCCTAGTGCGGACCACGCAAAGTGGAATGCGGCCGTACTAGGTGGTTCAGAGAGTTGGTGAATCAGGACTAGAAGAAGTGCGGCCGCGGTACACATCTCGCGGTCTGCGGTGAAGGCTCCGCGGCCGCACTACTCTTTTGTGCGGTCCACGGTCATGAGGTTCAGAGAGATTGAGTTTGCAAAGCTAGTGCCATGTGGTTCGCGGTCATGGTTATGCAGACCGCTCCAGCTCCCTCCGCGGCCACGGTCCGTTCTACGCGGTCCGCGGAGTTCAAGTTTAGAGAAGCAGGAGTGAGCCCAGTGCGGCCGCGGTCCATTTAATGCGGCCCGCACTGACCCCGCAGGGGTATTTTTGTCCATTTTTCTAGACTAGTATAAATAGAACATTTTACCATTTTTTAGGTAATCAGAGACATCAGTGGAAAGCTGCGCTCGTGAGAACATATTTTGTAGCTATTTTTGGCACTTTTGCTTTACATTTATGATAGATTCTTGTAATTTAATTTTAGCAATTAATTAATATGCTTAGTTCTTCATCTATTTCTTCAATTTCTTTATCTAGCATGAGTAGCTAAACCCATTAGCTAGGGTTGTGGCTCAACCCTAGTGTGGGTAATTGATGGGTGTTGCCATCTAGTGTTAGATTAACTATGGGTATTTGCTATTTGGGTTGATTTTATGTTTTAATCTAGGATTGGTGGTTGCAAACACTGATTCAAGCTTTGTGGGTTTAACTCTTCTTGAGAAAGAGAGTCTATAACCCCAAAATTGACCCAACAAGGAATTGAGATGGACTCATGAGAAATGATAGTCCCAATTAACGAGTTAAACCTTGAGAGAGTAATTACTCTACTTGAACCCTAGTTGCTTGGTCTAATTTGCCTACCCATTTGGTCTTGAGAGAGTCAATTGGACAAAGTCACTTTCTCTACCGAGAGGTGTGAGAGTGGGTAAAATTGTGCAACGGTTATAGCATAAGCCCCAATTATGTCAATCAAACCTTACTAACATCTACCCGTCAATTAGCCACCTAGGTAGTGTCACGACCTTAGTGCCCTTTTTCACATTAGATACAACTTAGCAATATTCTCGTAGCATAATTTAGTGTTAATCAATAGTTTTACAAAAATAGTTATAATTTGAAAACCCAAAAATGTTTGAAGTAACATTAGGAGTACAAACATATCTCTAGGATAGACAAACAATCCAACTCCACTACTAACTTCCTGAGGAATTCGATCACGACCTTTATATCGGGTAAAAGCTATTGTGACCCGCTCTTCCTACCTTAGTGTAGCATTAAGTTTGCAGTGATTAGTCTTGTTCTTCGATTTCGATTGCTAGTCAGATTTTAAAATCTCCAAGAAATTTCTGTGTATCTGGGTGTTATAAATGGTCTAAAGTGAGTTGAAAATTGTTATTGAGGTGTTGATCTATTGTTGTTGCTGGAATCCTTATTCTCCTTGCTTTATTTCGATTTTCAGGTATGCTTTGGGCCCTCAATGACATGTTGAAATACCAATATGTAGTCTAACATGGAAATCTAATAACAAATGTTACCTATTGAATCTATAGTCTTTTGTTTCTTTAAGATCATTCAGTCTGCTGTAATAATTTAAGTTCTTCATGCTCATGTACATCTGAATCTTATGTATAAGTTGGATCAGTACGATATTCTTGTAGGTTGGTTGTGAATGAGTTGAAGCTCTATCTGTTAGACATGTAGAATGCTTGACTGCTTTTAGCATGGGTCCAAGTTGGACAAAACATTTCTCTTTTGGTTTTGTTGAAGCCTGTCAAAATCAGTGTGGAATTTCCAGATTCAGGGGTTAGTCATAGGACAATTTCTGGTTTATTTTCTTATAAGTTTGATTTTAGCATTTTGTTCTTGAAGGGTTATAGGTTGAGTGATAAGTTGTTAATTTGATAAGTGTCGACTATTCCAACCGTGAGAATTTCCATTGTTGTTTGTTAGGTTATAATCAAGGTTTGAACCTCACACAGTGTGTTTACAATTTAGATTGGAAAAATGAGATTGGGATGCTGCTTCATGACTTATTCAATTAAATTCAAGCAATGTTTATTTTAGAGATGTAATATGATTATTTGGGTGTTGTATCATTTGGGGTTTTGTACATCAATTCGCACATGCTGATCATAGCTAAAGAGCTCAGTTCGATTCCTTGGGCTGCAGATGTTCCTTCTGTTCAGTGGGGACTCGATGTTAAGTCCGATACCCCTTTTACATTTATTCTTTTATCAGCTTTAGCCTATCTTGGGCTTGGGGTGCGAGGCCATTTGGAAATGGGAAAATTACTTGCCTTACCATCCCTTGGGCCTACTGTCAAACCCAAAACCCTTATTTAAATGTTGCTGCTAACTACGTCTATAACAGGCGTGGCCCAAACACTTGAAAGCTCAACGCGCCTTTTAAATTAATAGTTATGCAAATAAAGCTTTAGATTATGTTTTGTTAGAGTAATACTTTTAATTAGAGTGAGGTGTACCATATTAAACGAAACCTATAATTTATAGCCCTCATCAGTCTAAACCAAGAAATCATTAGAATAAATAGACTTGAGGTGTGCCATAAGCAAAATTAAATCATATATGGCCCTCACACATGTTATAATTTAGATATTAAAATGAACTTCGTAGTTTGCTTTAGGCGCGCTAATTATGATTATCAGTTATTACTAAATACGGGGGTACATTTCATGTGACCCGGTTTTAACTTCCAATAAGGTTAAATAGAATGTGACGTGAACCACAGGTGCATTTCATGTAGTGTGGCTTGCGATATGTTTTGAATAACCTTGAATTAATTCTTTAAATAAGTAAAAGTGGTTTTCAAAAGTTAAAAAATGCACATAGGCTTAAAAGTGTTTTAAAATCAAATAAATAGGCCAGTATTAACAATTGAGCGGCCATGCTAAAACCACGGAACTCGGGAATGCCTAACTCTTTCTCACGGGTTAACAGAATTCCTTACCCGGATTTCTGTGTTCGCGGACTATAAAATAGAGTCAATCATTCCTCGATTCGGGATTTAAACCGTTGACTTGGGACACCATAAATCATTCCAATTGGTGACTCTAAATTATAAATAAAATAATCCCGTTTCAGTTGTCATTTAAATTGAGAAAACTCCCTTATACCCTCTTGGGTGTAGGAAAAAGGAGGTGTGACAGTGATGAGTGTCAGAGAGCTGGTGGAATTTCCAGGAAGGATGAAATGCCTCTCACCACTATTCTTATATTGATATTTTTGATGTATGGGGCATCGAATTTATGGGTCTATTTGTGAGTTCATGTGGGAACACATATATTCTTGTTGCTATGGATTACGTCTCCAAATGGGTTGAAGCTGTGGTTGTTCCCAACAATGAAGCACGTAGTGTGGTAGATTTTTTAAAGAAAAATATATTCACAAGGTTTGGCACTCCAAGGGCGATCATCAGTGATGGGGGTTCTCATTTTAGTAACAAAGCCTTTGACATTTTACTCTTTAAGTATGGTGTCACTCACAAGGTATCAACTCCCTATCACCCCCAAGCAAGTGGACAGGTTGAGTTCTCCAACAGGGAGATCAATAATATTCTTTCCAAGACTATCAATGCAAACCGGACTAATTGATCAAGGAAACTTGATGATGCTTTATGGGCCTATAGAACAGCTTACAAGACTCCAATTAGTATGTCCTCGTATCAATTGGTATTTGGGAAAGCATGTTACCTCCTGGTGGAATTAGAGCGTAAGTCCATGTGGGCGCTGAAGAAGTTAAACCTTCGATGGGATGTAGCTGCAAATCTCCGGGTAGAGCAACTAAATGAACTTGATGAGTTCCGGTTTCATGCTTATTCTAGCTCGTCCTTGTATAAGGACAAGATTAAGTACTTACATGAAAAATATGCCCGGAACAAGGAATTCAAGGAGGGTGACTTGGTTCTTCTATTCAATTCTCAGTTACGACTGTTTTCGGGAAAGGTCAAGTCAAAATGGAGTGGCCTATTTGAAGTGGTGCATGTAACTCCGTTTGGTGCTCTTGATTTGAAAAACAAAAATGGTGAAATCTTCAGAGTTAATGGGCATCGAGTGAAGCACTATCTTGGCAAGTTTGATGATAGCCACATGGTTGCATTGATCCATTTCAAGTGAATGATGGTAACATGCGACGTGCTGCGACGTTTAATCAGGCGCTTCTTGGGAGGTAACCCATGTGTTTTTCTTTATTTTTTATTTTCTTCTTAGTTTAGGCTTTGTTTTGGACTAACTGGTTGTGAAGTTTGTGTAGGAATTGTTTGTGAAGTGCAGGACTTTTGCTGGAAAAATTTGCCCAATTATGAGGAATTCTGCGGACCGCGCCCAAATATCTCGCGGTTCGTGTTAGCAGTACGCGAGGGTGCTTTTTGTTCGTGGACGCGTACTTGAAGAACTCAAAATATCACCTCTCTGAAGTTGAGTTCACATCCGCGTTCATAATTTGGCGGTCCGTGGTGAATTCCGTGGCCGCGTTCATAATTTCATGAACCGCGGCCAATTGCTTGAAGTTGTTCTTCATCAAGTAAAATAATGTGGACCGCGGTAGAATTTTGCGGCCGTGTTCAGTAAGTTTTGGGGTCCATCTTCTAAGTATAAATAGGAGGTCCCTAGATCTTTTACCCTTTTCGAACCCTAAACTCCTAGAGCATTGTTCATCTATATGGCTTTCACTCTAAATTCTTTTGAATCAAGCGTTGTTTGCCTGCTAAACATTCACATCTGGTATGTTAAAATCCATAGATTAATTTCATCTGTCTCATTTCTTTTCTTTTTGTTTTAATTTTTCTTTTCAATTTTTTTAGTTAGAATGAAATACACCCCTTGATCTAAAACTACTGACTAAGCATATATGGGTAAGGTATACATGCCTAATGGGGGGATAGGGTTAATAACTTTCATTGCAAATTGAATGGATTGGATGCACTTGGTGAAAACCCTTTGTTAAATTGTTCTTCAGTGCCACATGCGTTAGAAGTTCGCGGCCGCGGTTAATTTTTCGCGGTCCGCGGTAGGGAACTTTTTATTTCTTAGTTTTGGTACTAGTTCGTAGTACGCGGTTGCTTTTTTGCGATCTGCAGTTGTTTCTTCGCGGCCGTGGCCGAGTTTTTGCGGATCGCGCTGTTGAACATCAGAGAAGTCTGATAAATTATTCGCGTGCGCGTCTACTTTTTGGCGGCCCGCGGTTGATCATTCGCGGCCACATTTACTTTTTTGTGGTCCGCGGTTATTAAAGTTTAGAGAGTTAGTAGTCTGATCCTAACCTCTTCGCGGCCGCGGTTACTTTTTTGCGGTCCGCGGTGGTCACTTTATGGTCGCGTTAACTTTTTTGCGGTCTGCGGTGCCTGGTTCTGAGAAGCAGTTTCCGCATTTCAACAGCACTGATTTAACTCATGCTTGAAGCTTTGTGCTGATTTTTTTCATTGCTTGTTTGCTGAAAATAATGGTCCGATCTAGAGGTGGAAGCGATACAGTTAAAGAGAGGGCAAAACCCTCCCGAGGTAGGGGAAAAGGAAAGACCAAGTTACTGTTGATACCCAATTTTTCCCTATGCATTTTATATATGCAAAATATTTTCAAAATAGCATATATATGCATATATAAGTATGTCCAAGTATTTTAGTATTTTTTCCTAATTTTTAAAAGATTTTTTAAATCAATTTATTGCCCATTTTAGCAGTACAAAAACTAATAGTTATTCCCAAAATAATCATTTTGGTGAATAACTTATTTTATTCTCACATTTATACCAAAATATAGCTAAGGTAATTTTTACGCATTTTTACAAATTTATGTAGTATTTTAAAGCTAAATTGCATATGATTGCAATTTTAGCCTATCTTAAGATTTAATTACGTTTATAATTACAAATTTGATTCTAGTATTTTTAATTTAATACTTATACATTATTAATTAATTTAGTACATTTAATTTGTTTTCAGAAATTATTTTACTATTTTTATAAAAATAAAGGGAAAAGTGGTTATTTAAATACTAACCTTATTTCATTTCAATTATAGCCTAAAATCAGCCCCAATTAACCCCAATTTCAAATTCAAACAAGCCAGCCCAATTCCTAAAATGACCCGCCCCTAACCCGCTTATCCAACCTGCCCGGTTTCCTCTTTTGATCCAGGCCGTTGATCAGTTCGATCAACGGCCAAAATTTCCCCTTTCCTTTTTAATTGCCAAACACCCCCCAACCCTATCCCATTTCTCACCAGCTGTCTCCTCTGAATCCTCTCATCTCTCAAACTCTCTCGAAGGTTCTTGAAACCCTAATCATCTCCTACTGTCTTCTACCTTCAGCTCACCAGAATCCATGGCCTCTAAGGCCATGGATGGCTTAAAATCATCTCCCTCTGCTCTTAAACACTTGGTGTTCGAAGTTTCGAGGTTTGACCTCAATGGTGTCCATTCAGATCCTCTCCAATTCGAGGTTCTATGGCCTCTCCGGCCTTGCTCCGGCATATCCAAGCATTATGAGCCTATTTCTAACTTATCCGACTCAGATCAGACCTTTTCCAACCCTTTCTCGCTTTAGGGTTCCTCTGAAACCCTAGCTATTCAAGGTTTTCTCTGATTTTTTTTCTTAAATCTATTCTATATATGTGCTCTACTTGAGTTTTTAAACGTTTTTCCTAATTTTTCTTTCAAAAATCACTTCTTTCCGATTTAAGGTTTTTCTGAAACCCTAGAATTTGGGAGTTTCCTCCGAGTTTGGTCATATGATCAAACTAGGGTTCTGTTTGAGGAACCTTGACTCTTTCAGACTTATTTCTGGGTCTATGAACTAAGTGTGAACTTCTTTTGTTTGCACACAATTTTGATTCTCCTACACTAGACTCTTCTGAATAGCATGACAAATTTCTTCATGTTTAACGTGTTTGTATGCTTTTATATATGAGGAATATTTCTTCAGAATGATTTTCCAACTTGTGATTGATTCAGAATTCCTTTTAATAAGTCTAATTGATTGGCACTAATTTTCCTTAAGTTGAAATCTTTCCCATCTTTCTGACTTGGTTCATTCATACAAAATCTTCAATATTCGATTTTCTTGGCTGTTAACTGATTTCCTTTCCTTATTTGCACAAACTGTGTGTTGTCAAGCCCATGTCCTTAAATATACCTTTATGTATTTACCCCTTTTATGTTGATTTGAAAAAATGTTTGATGAATCCATTTCCTTAATTAGTTTTGCCCGTTTAAAATCAGAATCCCTTAATTAGGGGGAAACCTTGTGTAATTGATTTTCAAACTATTTTCTTACCTATTTCTGCTTGCTTTCTACACTATAAAAGAGCACGACCCTTCTGCACTTTAACAGACCTTCAGTTCAACAATTTTACACTTTATACTTCACCCTTACAACATCACGATTCTTTTCTAAGATCATAGCATTCTGACTGCCTGTTTGCACTTTGGCTTTGCAAGACTACTGCTTTCTTTCAATTGTTTCTTTGAGACTGGGTATGTTCTAGTTTTAGCTTCAGCATCATCCCAATGTGTTCACTTATAGCCTTTACATCCATGTCTACTTTACTGTCTATATAGAGTTGAATGTTTAATTAGCCTGTTAATTTATTTTTCTTGTTTCAGCTACGAATCCCTATACCCTCATTCCCCTCTATGTGATTTGAGTTGTAGTTCATGACATGACAATATGCAAGTTATTGTTCATGTCTGGACTTGATCCCTTAGAGGATCCTAACTCCCAAAACAATGTGTTCTCACAGGCTTGTGGGGTGTGCTAGCACTTCCCATTGCTAGGTATGCCCACTACCCTATCCCTATTTCTCTACCACTTCCCATTTCCCCTTTTCAAACTCTGCACTTACACTTACTCTTAGCTTCTAAGATCTGCCCCCTCCTGTAAGCCTTGCCTTGGGACCTTGAGTTCCCTCTGAACTTGGATACTTGAGGGATGGCCCTTCCACACTACATTATGTTCTTAATCCTGTATGTGTTTGGGTGTGAGCACTGCCCGGAGTCCATTTGAGGCTCTTAGGGAACTCTTACACATCCAAATAAAAGAAAGTCTTGGGATCCTGATATTTGGAGTTTGTTCATCTTATATTTTAGACCTGGGGTCTGAATTAGGCTCCCCTTGGTTGTACTCTAATTTCTGATGTAATTTTGCTTTTCTTATTCATTCTGGGCTGTAATAATTTGTAATAACTATTGGGGCTGTTAGTGAAAAAGGGAGGGTCAATCGTGCATGCAAAGGGGTAGATACCATGTTCATAGGGGATTACTATACTTCTGCATTCACGTATCCTGCTTTCAGCTTTTGCACTTTTGCATTTCATATAGATACCATGTCTATAAGTTTTTTGCACTTCTGCATTTCATATAGATACCATATCTATAAGTTTCTGCACGTCTGCATTATATAGAGACCATGTCTATAGGTATCTGCACTTCTGCATTATCATATAGATAATATGCCTATAGGACTTCCTACATTTTGCACCTGCATCTGTCACTAGGCAAATGAGTTTATAGGCTTAAACAATCGATTGCATATAGATGACCTGTCTATAGTATTCCTGTATGCCAATGACAGTGTTTTAAATTAACAACGCCTAGAAAATATGCCTATAGGAACTATCAATCAAATCTGAATCGCCTCGCTCGTTTTAAGTTTAATCTGCAAAACTTGGCAAAAAACTGGCAACCTTCCTGTAATCAGTTTACTGCTTTATTTCTGAAACTAATAGATATCATGCCTATAGGTTTCGCCCAACACCTAGGCAAGCTTTAGGGTAAAAGCTATAATTGCGCTAGTCTTTGATAATTACAACCAATGGGCAGGTCCAATTCGGACTTCTTATCTGAAAATATGTGATAAATCTGCCTGCTTTAACCTTTTAAGTTTAATCATACCATAATCAGTACGTGTAAGACATGTTAAAACTATATGCTCTCTTTGGTTTAAGGAGGTTTATTTGAGTCATATCTATTTACATGCTTTCCCAATAGTTGTTATATATGTTTTGATTGTCTCCTTAGAATTTTGTCCTTTAAAACTGCAAAAACTTCATACCCCTCCCTTTTAAGATTAGTAGTCCCAAGTACCTTCGGGACTGATAGGAATGGGGCGGGTAATAGCATGCAATAAGTAAGGAAACCATTCCACGCTTTAATACCTTAACGGGGTTGGAAAGGGTAGATATGGATATGATGACCACACGATAACATCTCGTGTAGCCCCTCTTTGAGGAGTGATTACCCGATGTTGTGTGGGGTAATCCATATTATTTGTAAACCTAGGACCCCTCTCTCCCTTTACTTGTTTATTTTTTCAGAATTTTCAAACTGTTTTCCTCAAAAATTCAGCTTCCTTTTGTTTTCTTTAAACTTTAATCTATTTGCAACCATTACGTGAAAACCCCTTATATTTAAAACTTCTACTTGCCTACTTTTTACTTAAAGTCACAATTGTAGCATGTCCGGGAACCACACTAGTGGATCCTGAGGGGTGCCTAACACCTTCCCTCGGGATAATTTCTAGCCCTTACCCAATCTCTAGTTTTCTAGATCAATTCCTTCCTAGTGTCCTAATGCACTTTAATCATTAGGTGGCGACTCTCCAATTCAAACCCAATTCCCAAAGGGGAGCGAGTTGTCCTCCCAAATGTCCTAAACCCGATTTCGCGAGAAAAAGGGAGCACGACAGCATGACGACTCTGCTGGGGACATACTTTTAGGCTTTTACCATTTCAAGCTATTACTGTGACTTTACATTTCCTCTGTGCTTTATTTGTTTAATACCTTTAAGCTTTTAATTCCCTCTTCTACTGCAAAAACTAACTTGCCTCTTGTTTATTTCCCTTATTTCTTTCACTGTTTTCCTTTACTACACTCCTTTATTACTGTTTTAAATTATTGTAATTACTACTTTATGAACGTACGAATACATGATGACTTGTTTTAATTGCATATGCATGTTTCCAACATCATATTCCACTCGTGCCAAACAAATACCATAGCAACGCTTATAATGAGTGATTGCGCTCTTCCAATATTATCACTCTTTAAATAAGGCAAAGGCGTATTTGCGATAAAACCAGTCGATAAACGGTGTAGTCGACGGTTCTGTGTCTTTCCCTCTTGAGTTGTCCGCTCAAGGGTACCAGCCTAAAAACCCCATAGAAACCTTACTCTGTTTAATTGTGCATGCATCATGGTCAAACCTAGCCAATTCAGCTATGTTGTCCGCATAATGACTCTTTAAGATAGCCTTATCCAAAGTCCACTGGGTTTCCCAAAAACCCAAACAGACACTATCATGTTTTGTGCATTTATTTGGAGAACTAAATGGTTTTATGCCAATTATTGGTATTTAATAGTCGAGTCTGGTGGGGGTAAGGGCCTAACCCTTTTATCTTGTAGAAACATGAGGAACGAAGTCCCTAGATTCGGCATGGTCACAAACATCCACCCAAGGTTGCTAAGCTGGTGGGAGGATCTTCATTCCAGTGATCAGACTCTTGTCAAGAAATACCTAGCAAATCTACCTTCCCTTCTGGAGGTCCAACCCAACAACAAAATCATAGAAGTTGCTACTCTGTTCTGGGATTGTGATAGGTCTGTGTTTCTCTTCGGATAGATTAAGATGACACCCCTGCTAGAGGAATAGGAGGATTGGCTGGTATACCATGGGAGACCCCGGGTTTGTTAATGCCGGAAAATCGCAAGGGTAGAGGTTTTCTCAAAATGAGAGACTAAAGAAAAATCCAGACTTGACATGTTTGAAGGAGTCCTACATTCCCTTTGATTATTTGTACGAGAGGTATGGTCACATCAAATCCTACCGTACATATATGGATGAGTTTGCCCTTACATCGTTGGGGAATATTCACCGAAGGGTCTTTGTCTTCATGTTCTGCTTCTTGGGAATGATAGTGTTTCCAATGAAGAAAGCAAGGATCCACACCAGGCTAGCCATGGTCACCAAAACTTTGATGGAAGGAATTGGTGGACAACCATTTAGCATAGTGCCCATGATCATTGCAGAGATATACCGAGCCTTAGAAAAGTGTCAACAAAGAGCCCCACACTTTGAGGGCTACAACTTGCTACTCCAACTATGGCTCATGGAGCATCTCTAAAGGGGTAAATATCGGCAAGATATTCAGCGTAGAGACTGGGACGATCATATAGCCTTCCATCAACCAAGGCAAATGAACTACATGCCCAACATGTTTACTCAGCCAAAAGATGCCAAGGGATGGGTGGAGCTGTTTGAAAATCTGACTGAGGATCAAATACAATAGATGTTTGAGTGGTTCCCTACTGAAGAGTTCATCACCCAATCCAGGGATGCACCATTTCTGATACTGATCGGTTTGAGAGGAACCTACCCTTATGTCCCTCTCCGGGTTATGAGACAGGCTAGTAGGAAATAGGTTATACCAAGGGTCGACAAGATGAGTCACTTCCGGGCCGACTTCCAAGCTGATGACAATCCTTATAAGTGCCAAGCTCAGCATATGTGGCATTGCAAGATCATCATGGGGAGAGATACTATTGAGCCAGACAGATTGCTGGCTGCACCCCATACTATTCAGGATGGCTGGAGGACAATCACAATGGTCTGGGCCAACCTGGATTTGTTCGAGGTCACAGAATCTCGATGAAAGGGCTGAAGCACAGGTCAAATACAACCAACTGTGCAAGAGGATTCGGGAATGTGAAAGAGAGTACCGTGAGATTCAAGAAGCCCACCAAACACTAATTGAAGAGTGGAAAGACATGGCTGTCAGTGCCAACAAGCGATTAGGATACCTGGAACGAGGTTTAGTGGAGCTGGAAAGGAAGTTTCTCAAGAGGATCGAGGACTGCCAGAATGCTGAAGGAAACGAGGGTGGACACCTGGACAGAGCCTACATGCTGTTGGGACTTCGCGAGCTGGTAAAGTTGTTCGATGGAGCCAAAGACGCCGAGTCTGGGGAAGGTCCTTCTAGGACAAAATAGATAGGAATTTACCTTTTCGTTTTATGAATGTAATAAGGCCAATTGCCATTAGTGACATTTTTATCTTCTGTTATTTAGTGTCGTTTTGGGATTCGTCTTATTTTTATCAATAAAATGAGGCATTTAGCATTATAAGTTCTCCAAATCAACTTGTTGCTAGGACTACCTCAGGCACAACGAGGCTCCCAAATTAGGACACGACTTACATTTTTGCACTACGTGTTTAAATATCGCAACGTTTCTTTTCATAATCCTCATTGACTTGTTGCCTTTTTGTTTTTATTTTTTTTATTTCCCTCCCCAAGGTTAGTTCGTGCACTCTGGCATCATCATCATATTCCACAAGATCCAAGGGCCCTCCACCCACTCCTCCTCCTATCCCCGTCAGAAATAGGAACAAAGGAAAGATGGAAGATTTGAACAACACCAGAAAGGAAAACTCAACTGAACGGGTAGAGGTCACTCATGGTACTCTGGTTCCTAAGGAAAGTGCATCCCAGCTTGAACAAAAGCTGCTAAAATTCCAAGAAGAACTTGATCAGGTCTGGAACTTGGCGAGCTTACCATTTTCCCTCACCACCCCAGATGTCAATTTTCCTAACGCTCAGAACCCTACACCTTCACAAAACATCCCAAAACCACAAAATCATCTCGCTCCTCACCACCACTGCAACACCTGTCATACTTCCAACAATACTCCACTGCTCATCCAAGAACCGATGAACTCCATATATGACCATTTCTACACTCATAACACCTCCATCTACGTGGAAACCATGTCGCACTCCACCCAACCCATTTCAAGCACACCCGAGTCTGATGATAAAGACTCACTCATCAGGAGTCTGGCTGAAGAGCTTAAGAAGTTGACTAGCCGAATTCAGGGCGTCGAAGGAAGCAAAGGAATTGAGGGGCTAAACTATGAAGATCTCTACATACAACCCGATGTTGAAATGCCCGAGGGGTACAAAACTCCGAAGTTCGAGATGTTTGATGGTACAGGAGATTCGAGAGTTCATTTAAGAACATACTGCGACAAGCTGGGCGGAGTAGGAAAGGACGAAAGGATCCACATGAAACTCTTCATGAGGAGTCTGAAGGGAGATGCTCTGTCTTGGTACATTAGCCAAGATCCGAAAAAGTGGTCAAACTGGGTAAGCATGGCATCCAATTTCATGGACAGGTTTAGGTTCAACACATAAAATGCGCCAGATGTGTTCTACATCCAGAACCTAAAGAAGAAACCCACAAAAATATTTCGCGAGTATGCCACTCGCTGGAGGTCAAAAGCTGCCAAAGTCAGGCCTTCTCTAGAGGAAGAACAAATGAACAGGTTTTTCGTCCGAGCCCAAGACCCCCAGTACTATGAAAGGTTGATGCTGATTGAAAGCCAGAAATTTTCCGACATCATCAAGCTAGGTGAGAGGATCGAGGAAGACATCAAAAGTGGTATGGTTACAAACTTTGAGGCTTTGCAGGCTACCAACAAGGCTCTACAGTCTGGTGGCACGACCAAGAAAAGGGACCCTCGCCAAACCTACCCGATGCCTCCACTCACATATCAACCTACCCCAAATTACCAAGCACCATCACCCTCTTACCAAACTATACCACCTACTTACCAATCACCTCCACCTCCCACATATCAGCCTACTTCACCTAGATATTCCCAACCCGTACATGTCTACCAAGCCTACAATACTCAACCCTCTCACTATCAATCACCTCCCACTCGCCAAAACTTTCCTAGACCCCGACTAAATTTTGACCGCAGACCTCCCAAACAATATACCGCCATTGCAGAACCAATTGACCAGCTGTATAAAAGGCTCAAAGCTGCTAGTTATGTCACCCACATCCCCGCTATAACTCCTGAAAACCCTTCACAATGGGTCAATCCTAATAAATCCTATGCATACCATTCCGACATGAAAGGGCATACCATTGATGAATGCCGCTCTCTGAAAGATAAAATCCAAGCACTTATTGATAACAAGGTTATTGTGGCAAAGGAGCCCGCTCCAAATGTCCACAATAACCCTCTACCAAACCACACGGGTGGAGGCGTTCACATGATTGAAATAGAGGATGACTAGGACCCCAAGGGGTAAATAGGTTTGATCACAAAAGGCGACAATCCAAAGAAACCAACAGTCACACTTAATCCGATTGTAGTCCAGATTCAGCCTTCTAGGGACGCTGAGGTGAACATGTCCATACCACTTGAGTTTGAAACACCATCCTCTACAAAGACGCTAGCACCGATCGAGGTCGAGTTTGGGTCCCCGGCAAATGTACCTAAACCATTTGAAGTTGCGGTCTTGCCTTCCAAAATACAGGCTCCTTTCGGAGTAAAGGTGCCCATTCCAGTAGCAATGTTGGCTATAACACCATTCCATACAAATGCCATACCTTGGGACTACACAGCCGAGGCAAGAAGGAAAGGGAAAGCCAAATCTGAAGAAGCAGTCGTAGCATAGGGTATGACAAGAACTGGCAGAGTATACACCTCAGAATATTTGGCTGAATCAAGCAAGCAGGCCTCTGGACAGCCAACCATCACTAAAGCTGGGCCCGATGATCTCTAGAGAAAAATACAAGCAAAGGAGTACTCAGTCATCGATCAGTTGAACAAAACACCGGCACAGATCTCTATCCTAGCTTTGCTGCAAAGCTCCGATGTACATAGGAACGCCTTGTTAAAGGTGCTGAGTGAGGCATATGTACCGAGCAACATCACTGGAGGAGAAATGGCAAACATGGTAGGGCAGGTATTGGAGAGTCACAAGATCACTTTTCATGAAGATGAGTTGCCACCAGAAGGGTTGAGTCACAACAAGGCGCTGCATATCACTGTGCAATGTGAGGATTATTTCATCACTAGAATCCTGATTGACGGTGGGTCCAGCCTCAACATTTGTCTATTGGTAACACTTAGAACATTGGGAAAGAGTCTGCATGAGATCAAGGACGGGGCCATCAACGTCAAAGCTTTTGACGGTTCCCAAAGGTCCACTAATGGGGAAATTAGCTTGCTTTTGCAGATGGGGCCTACTTGTTTTGATGTTGAATTTCAAGTAATAGATGTGCCGGCATCTTACAACTTGCTGTTGGGACGGCCGTGGATTTATACCGCTGGGGCCGTAGCGTCAACACTGCATCAGGCGGTGAAATTTGAGTGGAACCACCAAGAGGTGATCATTCACGACGACGGTAGCAATCCCATATACAGTCGCCAAACCATCCCAGCGGTTGGAGGAAGGAGAAATATAGGCGGGGAAACCTATCACCACATCGAGCGAGTCAACGCCGTTGACAAAGACAAATGGTGGGACAACAAAATTGAAAGCATATTGAACTGGAGTGGATATGATCCTGGCAAGGGACTTGGCAAGGACCTCCAAGGAATCACCAAGCCGATCAAACTGAAGAAACATGGCACCACTTTCGGTCTGGGATACGAGTATACTTGGAAGGAATTCAACAACTGGTAGCCACCATGGCGCGACCCTTACTACCTACTTGAGCAGCCGATACCCCATTTAGAACAGACTTTCCAGCCAGCCGATGTTATATATGGGTCGGAAGAAGAGGAAGCACTGGCAGCAATGAGGAATTTATTCGTGGAAGATGATGACATGGATTGCTGTGTCATTTTCAAGGAGGAGGGGGAGGAAGGCCCTTCTATACAAGCCGCAAACCGAGGAGCATGCCTCAACAATTGGACCATCAGAACCACCAGAGCTTGAAAAGCCTCGGGGTAGCAAGGCTGAACAAAGCATCATGCACTATCTTTCATTTTTACTAGTTGATTTTTCTTTCGCATTTTGGAATTTTCGCAATAAGATCTTCAATATTCAAAACAGTTATGGAATTTAGCAAAACATTTCAATTTTCCCTATAAATCTTACTCTTATTATTTTTCTCTCATTACTTTACTCATACAGTATTACTATTACTTATCTTGATGAACCAATGACTGTGACATGCAACGAGACAACGCAACAACGGACATAGATTCAGAGGAAGATAACATACCATAAGATATTTTTAAAGAGGTTGAAAATTTTGAGAACAGACCTAAGTACAACCTGGATGAGACCGAGATTGTTAACCTGGGAGATGCAGAGAACGTCAAAGAAACGAGAATCAGTGTCCACTTATCGCCATCAGAAAAGAAGGAATACATAGAATTTCTAAGGGAATATGAAGACATATTCGCTTGGTCGTATGATGGCATGAATGGTCTAAGTATATCTATTGTGGCTCACAAACTGCCAACTGATCTGACATGTCCACCGGTAAAGTAGAAGCTCAGAAAGTTCAAGCCTGACATGAGTTTGAAAATCAAGGAATAAGTCACTAAGCAAGTCAAAGCTAAGGTTCTCAGGGTAGTAGAATATCCGACATGGTTAGCCAACATCGTGCCAGTGCCGAAGAAGGACGGGAAGGTCAGAGTCTATGTCGACTACCGGGATCTCAACCAGGCCAGTCCAAAAGATGACTTCTCTTTGCCAAACATACACATCCTGATTGACAATTGCGTCAAGCACGAGTTGCAGTCATTCGTGGATTGTTTTGCTGGGTATCATCAGATTTGGATGGATGAAGAAGACACTGAGAAAACGGCTTTCATTACCCCGTGGGGAATGTACTGTTACAAGATGATGTCGTTTGGGTTAAAGAATGCTGGGGACACCTACATAAGGGTCATGACTACCATTTTCCATGATATGATACATAAAGAGATCGAAGTATATGTAGATGATGTAGTCATTAAATCTAAGAAAGCCACTGATCACATGGAAGATTTGAGGAGGTTCTTCATTAGACTGAGAAGGTACAACCTGAAGCTGAATCCCGCAAAATGTGCGTTTGGGGTTCCTGCCGGAAAACTACTTGGGTTCATTGTGAGTCGCTGAGGAATAGAACTGGATCCATCAAAGGTCAAAGCTATTCAAGAATTACCACCACCAAAGAACAAGAAAGAAGTAATGAGTTTCTTAGGGAGACTCAACTACATCAGCCGGTTCATAGCTCAATCTACTGTCATCTGTGAGCCAATCTTTAAGATGTTAAAGAAGGACGCCGCTACCAAATGGACTGATGACTGCCAGAGGGCCTTCGACAGAATTAAGAAATACCTGTCAACACCACCAGTTTTGGTCCCGCTCGAGCCGGGTAAACCTCTATTACTCTACCTTGCAGTACTAGATGGAGTGTTCGATTGTGTTCTTGGGCAACATGATGAAACGGGGAGGAGGGAGCAGGCCCTCTACTATCTTAGCAGGAATTCACCCTTTACGAGGCCCGGTATTTTCTATTAGAACGCACCTATTGTGCTCTGACTTGGGTAGCTCAAAAGTTGAGGTACTATTTCTGTGCCTATACCACATATCTCATATCAAGTATGGATCCGTTGAAGTACATCTTTCCAAAGCCCATGCCCACTGGCAAGCTAGCCAAGTGGCAAATCCTGCTAAGTGAATTCGACATTGTCTACGTAACTCAGAAAGCAATCAAAGGACAGGCTTTAGCAGATCATCTTGCCGAGAATCCCGTGGACGGAGAATACGAATCCTTAAAGACGTATTTTCCTGATGAAGAGATATCATTCATAGGAGAAGACATTGCGAAATCTTATGACGGTTGGAGAATGTTTTTCGATGGAGCAGCAAATTTCAAAGGAGTTGTCATAGGAGAAGTCCTAGTCTGAGAAACTGGTCAGCATTATCCAGTGTCTACCAAACTCAGATTACCTTGCACCAATAACATGGCTGAGTACGAGGCCTGCATCTTGGGACTCAAGATGGCCATTGACATGAACATTCAAGAGTTGTTAGTGATCGAGGATTCAAACTTGCTTATACATCATGTTCGAGAAGAATAGGCGACCAAGAACTCCAAGATACTCCCTTATCTGCATCACGTACAGGAGTTGAGAAAGAGGTTCATAAAGACAGAGTTCCAACATGTTCCCAGAGTCCAAAATGAGTTTGTCGATGCATTGGCTATCCTAATATCCATGATGCAGATTCAAGATAAGAATTTCATTGACCCTATTCCAGTAAAGATCTACGATCATCCAGCTTATTGTGCTCACGTCACAGAAGAAGTGGATGGAAAACCTTGGTTTCATGATATCAAGGAATACTTGGCGAAAGGAGAATACCCAGATCTCGCAAACGCTACTTAGAAGCACACACTTCGGAGGTTATCCAACAATTTCTTTCACAACGGAGGAATCCTATACAGGAGGACTCCTGGTTTGGGATTACTAAGGTGTGTCGACGCAAAGGAAGCATCTAAATTACTAGAAGAAATCCATGCTGGGACCTGTGGGCCACATATGAATGGCTTTGTCTTAGCCAAGAAGATACTCCGAGCTGGTTATTTTTGGATGACTATGGAACAGACTGCATCCAGTATGTCCGGAAGTGCCACCGCTGTCAGATACATACAGATATGATAAAGGTGCCTCCAAACAAGCTTAATGCAACAAGCTCACCATGGTCGTTCGCCTCTTGGGGAATGGATGTTGTCGGGCCAATCGAACCTGCCGCATCAAATGGGCACAGGTTCATCCTAGTGGCAATTGATTATTTCATTAAATGGGTTGAAGCAGCATCATACAAGGCAGTGACTAAGTAAGTCGTAGCAGACTTCGTCCGCGACCATATTGTTTGTTGGTTCGGAATTCCAGAAACAATCATTATTGATAATGGTTCCAATCTCAATAATGACTTGATGAAAGCCATGTGTGAAACCTTCAAGATCAAACACAAGAATTCTACAGCCTACAGACCTCAGATGAACGCATCCGTAGAGGCCGCCAATAAGAATATCAAGAAGATACTAAGGAAAATGATAGAGAAGCATAAGCAGTGGCAGGAGAAGTTATCACTTACTTTATTGGGGTATCGCACCACAGTCCTCACATCAACCGGGGCAACCCCCTATGTGTTGGTTTACGGTACAGTGGTTGTTATTCTCGCTGAGGTAGAAATTCCTTCCCTAAGGATCATATAGGAAGCTAAACTCGACAATGCAGAATGGGTAAAAAGTCGTTACGAACAGCTAGCTCTTATAGATGGAAAAAGAATGAATGCAGTTTGTCATGGTCAGCTTTATCATAACAGAATGTCCAGAGCCTTCAACAAAAGAGTCAAGCCGAGACAGTTCACACCGGGGTAGCTAGTGTTAAAGAAGATTTTCCAGCATCAAGATGAGGCCAAAGGGAAGTTCTCTCCCAATTGCCAGGGTCCGTACATGGTCCACCGGTTTCTAACAGGAGGAGCCCTCATACTTACAGAAATGGACGGAGAAGTTTAGCCGAAGCCGATCAATTCAGATGCAGTGAAGCGATACTATATGTAACCTTTATGCTTTCCTTTATGATGTAATTTGAACTACACTTGACTTGATTCCCGTTTAAGAGGGGATACGTAGGTAGCCCTATGGATTCGGTCACAATTCAATAAAATTTTCATTTCCCCCGCAATTGGAAACTGGGCAGAATTTTGAGGACCCTCAAAATTCTGAAGTGATTTCAGCCATTCGCCGCAAGCAGCCGTCAGAACCAGCAACCCGGTAAACTGGGGCAGAATTTTGAGGAGGACCCTCAAAATTTCGGAGCAAGAGAAGTTGCAATGTCTTGAACTACGTTGCAGTCGTAGGTTCATCTAAGGAAAATTATTCTCGATTATGTCTTTATGTTATATTTTTTTACTAAATCATGCATGTCTGTTACCAAAGTTGCTTCGTTTAGCAATGCTACCCCAATGATACGCATAGTATCACCAGAAGAGAGCCGAGCAGGTCAAACAAAGCCAGCGGGAATACGAACTAACCTCCCCCCTTTTACAAAACTCACGATTTTCTTTGGATGCAGGCACTTGAGTTGCAAAATCATCAAATATACTATACACTCACAAGACTCACATTGCTCGGAAATACTACGCTCATAACCGTTGCACTTACTCACAGCTTCTATCCGCACGCAGTGTCCCCAGCAGACACAGTATCCCCAGCAGTCACAATATTGCAATCCGCTATCAGCTAAGAAAACTCTATTGCCATTTGCCATTTTACTTCCTGCATAAGGCTACCATTCTGCCTTACGAGACTAAGCTCTGTCTCCATCTGCATTGCATAAGGCTACCATTCTGCCTTCCGAGGTTAAGCTCTACCTCCATCTGCATTCTCTGCATTGCATAAGGCTACCATTCTGCCTTCCGAGACTAAGCTTTGTCTCCATCTGCATTCTCTGTATTGCATAAGGCTACCATTCTGCCTTCTGAGACTAAGCTTTGTCTCCATCTGCATTCTCTGCATTGCATAAGGCTACCATTCTACCGTCCGAAGTTAAGCTCTACCTCCATCTGCATTCTCTGCATTGTATAAGGCTACCATTCTACTTTCCGAGGTTAAGCTCTACCTCCATCTGCATTATCTACATTGCATAAGGCTACCATTATGCCTTCCGAGACTAAGTTGTCTCCATCGGCATTCTCTGCATTGCATAAGGCTACCACTCTACCTTCCGAGACTAAGTTCTGTCTCCATCTACATTTCCTGCATTGTATAAGGCTATCATTCTGCCTTCTGAGGTTAAGCTCTACCTCCATCTCGCATGGCTGAAAGGTCGCTACTTTCATTTACTTCTTGCATGGCTGAAAGATCACCACCTTCATTTACTTCTTGCATGGATGAAAGATCATCGCCTTCATTTACTTCTTGCATGGCTGAAGGATCGCCACCTTCATTTACTTCTTGCATGGCTGAAAGATCGCCACACTTATTTACTTCTTGCATGGCTGAAAGATCGTCACCTTTATTTACGTCTTGCATGCCTGGAAGATCGTCACCTCATTTACATTTGCATGGCTGAAAGATCGCCACCCTGCTGCATCTCATGGGCTGAAAGATCGCCAAATTATCCGAGGGCATCATCATTCAGAGGCACCATTTTCATAGCCCGAGAACACCATGCCATGGCCCGAGGATCCCTTTTAATCTTTTGCATATCATTATTCAAAGGCATCATCCTCATAGCCCGAGAGCATTATTTCAAGGCCCGCGAATCCTTTATTATACGCTTCATGGCCCAGGACATCATGGTCCAAGGACGTCACCCTAACCGTCTAAAGATAGCATTCATGGTCCAACCGGAACTTGCATCATGTTTAAATTTACACACAATATACACTTGTATTGCTTATTTGCAGGTAAACTGGCGAGCAACGGCCGTCTCAGCAGGAGCAACCCCGCTCCAGTTCCCACAGCTCTACCATCCATCCCAACCCGAATATCTCGTCCGTTCTTGAAAAATCTCCATCGGCATATTCCGCCGACGAATCCTGAACTACATATGGTTTGATTCCTGTAAGACCAGGGATATGTAGGCAGCTCAGGAACCATTGCACGGTCAACCTCTTCAAACCATTTCGTTTGGTCAAATTGGTCATCACATCTTTACCCGACAACCCTTTCATCCTTCCCGGGTAAAGAGGGGCAGCTGTTGATACCTAATTTTTCCCTATGCTTTTTATATATGCAAAATACATTCAAAATAGCATATATATATATATATATATGCAAAATACTTTCAAAATAGCATATATATATGCATATATAAGTATGCCCAAGTATTTTAGTATTTTTTCCTAATTTTTAAAAGATTTTTTAATCAATTTATTGCCCATTTTAGCAGTACAAAAACTAATAGTAATTCCCAAAATCATAATTTTGGTGAATAACTTATTTTATTGTCACATTTATACCAAAATATAGCTAAGGTAATTTTTATGCATTTTTACAAATTTATTTAGTATTTTAAAGCTAAATTGCATATGATTGCAATTTTAGCCTATCTTAAGATTTAATTACGTTTATAATTATAAATTTGATTCTAGTATTTTTAATTTAATATTTATATATTATTAATTAATTTAGTACTTTTAATTTGTTTTCAGAAATCATTTTACTATTTTTATAAAAATAAAAGGGAAAAGTGGTTATTTAAATACTAGCCCTATTTCATTTCAATTATAGCCTAAAATCAGCCCCAATTAACCCCAATTTCAAATTCAAACGGGCCAGCCCAATTCCTAAAATGACCCACCCCTAACCCGCTTATCCAACCCGTCCGGTTTCCTTTTCTGATCCAGGCTGTTGATCATTTCGATCAACGGCCAGAATTTCCCCTTTCCTTTTTAATTCCCAAACACCCCCCCAACCCTATCCCATTTCTCACCAACCGCCGCCTCTAAATCCTCTCATCTCTTAAACTCTCTCAAAGGTTCTTGAAACCCTAATCATCTCTTACTGTCTTCTACCTTCAGCTCACCGGAATCCATGGACTCTCAGGCCATGGATGGCTTAAACTCATCTCCCTCTACTCTTAAACACTTGGTGTTCGAAGTTTCGAGGCCTGAACTCAATGGTGTTCATTTAGATCCTCTCCGATTCGAGGTTCTATGGCCTCTACTGCCTTGCTCCGGCATATCCAAGCATTATGAGCCTATTTCTGACTTATCCGACTCAGATCGGACCTTTTCCAAGCCTTTATCGCTTTAGGGTTCCTCTGAAACCCTAGCTATTCGAGGTTTTCTCTGATATTTTTCTTAAATCTGTTCTCTAGCTTTGCTCTACTTGAGTTTTTAAACGTTTTTCCTAATTTTTCTTTCAAAAAATACTTCTTTCCGATTTAGGGTTTTTCTGAAACCCTAGAATTTGGGGTTTTCCTCCGAGTTTGGTCATATGATCAAACTAGGGTTCTGTTTGAGGACCCTTGACTCTTTCTGACTTATTTCTGGGTCTATGAACTAAGTGTGAACTTCTTTTGTTTTCACACAATTCTGATTCTCCTACACTAGACTCTTCTGAATAGCATGACAAATTTCTTCATGTTTAACGTGTCTGTATGCTTTTATATATGAGGAATCTTTCTTCAGAATGATTTTCCAACTTGTGATTGATTCAGAATTCCTTTTAATAAGTCTAATTGATTGGCACTAATTTTCCTTAAGTTGAAATCTTTCCCATCTTTCTGACTTGGTTCATTCATACAAAATCTTCAATTTTCTATTTTCTTGGCTGTTAACTGATTTCCTTTCTTTATTTGCACAAATCGTGTGTTGTCAAGCCCCTATCCTTAAATAGACCTTTATGTATTTACCTCTTTTATGCTGATTTGAAAAAATGTTTGATGAATCCATTTCTTTAATTAGTTTTGCCCGTTTAAAATTAGAATCCCTTAATTAGGGGGAAACCTTATGTAATTGATTTTCAAACTATTTTCTTACTTATTTCTGCTTGCTTTCTACACTATAAAAGGGAACGACTCTTCTGCACTTTAACAGACCTTCAGTTCAACACTTTTACACTTCATACTTCACCCTTACAACCTCACGATTCTTTTATAAGATCATAGCATTCTGACTGCATGTTTGCACTTTGGCTTTGCAAGACTACTGCTTTCTTTCACTTGTTTCTTTGAGACTGGTATGTTCTAGTTTTAGCTTCAGCATCATTCCAATGTGTTCACTTATAGCCTTTACATCCATGTCTACTTTACTGTCTATATAGAGTTGAATGTTTAATTAGCATGTTAATTTCTTTTACTTGTTTCTGCTATAAATCCATGTACCCCTATTCCCCTCTATGTGATTTGAGTTGTAGTTCATGACATGACAATATGCAAGTTATTGTTCATGTCTGGACTTGATCCCTTAGAGGATCCATACTCCCAAAACAATGTGTTCTAGCAGGCTTGTAGGGTATGCCAGCACTTCCCATTGCTAGGTATGCCCACTAGCCTGTCCATGTTTCTCTACCGCTTCCCCTTTCCCCTTTTCAAACTCTGCACTTACACTTACTCTTAGCTTCTAAGCTCTGCCCCCCTCCTGTAAGCCTTGTCTTGGGACCTTGAGTTCCTTCTGAACTTGGATACTTGAGGGCTGGCCCTTCCACATTGCATTATGTTCTTAATACTGTATGTGTTTGGGTGTGAGCACTGCCCGGAGTCCATTTGAGGCTCTTAGGGAACTCTGATACATCCAAATAAAAGAAAGGCTTGGGATCCTAATCTTTGGAGTTGGTTTATCTAATATTTCAGACCTGGGGTCTGAATTAGGCTCCCCTTGGTTGTACTTTAATTTCTAATGTAATTTTGCTTTTCTTATTTATTCTGGGCTGTAATAATTTGTAATAACTATTAGGGTTGTTAGTGAAAAGGGGAGGGTCAATCGTGCATGCAAAGGGGTAGATACCATGTTCATAGGGGATTACTATACTTCTGCATTCACGTATCCTGCTTTCTTCTTTTGCACTTCTGCATTTCATATAGATACCATGTCTATAAGTTTTTTGCACTTCTGCATTTCATATAGATACCATGTCTATAAGTTTCTGCACTTCTGCATTACATAGAGACCATGTCTATAGGTTTCTGCACTTCTGCATTATATAGAGACCATGTCTATAGGTTTCTGCACTTCTGCATTATCATATAGATAATATGCCTATAGGACTTCCTGCATTTTGCACCTGCATCTGTCACTAGGCAGATGAGTTTATCGGTTTAAATAATCGACTGCATATAGATGACCGGCCTATAGGATTCCTGTACGCCAATGACAGTGTTTTAAATTAGCAACGCCTAGAAAATATGCCTATAGGAACTATCAATCAAATCTGAATCGCCTCGCTCGTTTTAAGTTTAATTTGTAGAACTTGGTAAAAAACTGGCAACCTTCTTGTAATCAGTTTACTGCTTTATTTTTGAAACTAATAGATATCATGACTATAGGTTTCACTCAACACCTAGGCAAGCTTTAGGGTAAAAGCTATAACTGCGCTAGTCTTTGATAATTACAACCAACGGGCAGGTCCAATTCGGACTTCTTATTTGAAAATATGTAATAAATCAGCTTGCTTTAACCTTTTAAGTTTAATAATACCATAATCAGTACGTGTAAGACATGCTAAAACTATATGCTCTCTTTGGTTTAAGGAGGTTTATTTGAGCCGTATCTGTTTACATGCTTTCCCAATACTTGCTATATATGTTTTGATTGTCGCCTTAGAATTTTGTCCTTTAAAACTGCAAAACCTCATACCCCTCCCTTTTAGGATTAGTAGTCCCAAGTACCTCCGGGACTGATAGGAATGGGGTGGGTAATAGCATGCAATAAGTAACGAAACCATTCCGCGCTTTAATACCTTAACAGGGTTGGAAAGGGTAGATATGGATATGATAATCACATGATAACATCTCGTGTATCCCCTCTTTGAGGAGTGATTACCGGATGTTGTGTGGGGTGATCCATATTATTTGTAAACCTAGGACCCCCCCCCCCCCTCTCCCTTTACTTGTTCATTTTTTCAGAATTTTCCAACTGTTTTCCTCAAAAATTCAGCTTCCTTTTGTTTTCTTTAAACCTTAATCTATTTGCAACCATTACGTGAAAACCCCTTATATTTAAAACTTCTATTTGCCTACTTGTTACTTAAAGTCACAATTGTAGCATGGCCGGGAACCACACTAGTGGATCCTGAGGGGTGCCTAACACCTTCCCCTCGGGATAATTTCTAGCCCTTACCCAATCTCTGGTTTTCTAGATCAATTCCTTCCTAGTGTCCTAATGCACTTTAATCATTAGGTGGCGACTCTTCAATTCAAACTCAATTACCAAAGGGGAACGAGTTGTCCTCCCAAATGTCCTAAACCCAATTTCACGAGAAAATGGGGCGCGACAGTTACCCCTAGCAGTCCAAAAATCAATTGGGAAGATGAGAGAAGCCATCAAAGTTGCGTATAGAGCAGCGGACCACTCAGATGCGAGTAAGTATGTCCCTTCCCAAGAAGCTTCGAAAGGAGACTCAGTGCCCACTCATATCCCCACACGGAAAATACCAGTTAAGAGATGACACTACCTCCTCTTCTGAGTCATCTGATGTCTCAGAGGAAGGTAGTGAAGGTTCAGTACCAACTTCCCCACCTGCTACAACTTCGGCTGCACCAGCTGCACCTATTTCGGCGGATGATAATGATGAGGTACCAGATGATGGGAGAGGGGATAGCACCAATATTGGGGGGTTGGATAGATCCAAAGAAGTCAATGTATGGGCTGACCGATTTGTGAGTGAGTTAGCCTACCAAATGTTCCGAGAATGGTGGCCCCAAAGGTCACTCACCCTTGAGAGGCAATTCATAGAGAGAGACCTCCTTCCCCACAATCCAAATGTAAAAAGGTAGTTCGAGGAGAAAGTATGGTGGAAATGATTTACTAGCAAGGTTTCGGATGCCAATGAATATCTTGTCAAGGAATTCTATGCAAACGTTGCCCACATCAAAAAGGGCACCACTGTCACAAAGGTTCGGAACTTGAAGATCCGGTTTGATGGTCGCACATTGAATGAGTATGATGGATTTGAGAATATGGAAGTCGTGCAATACTTGGAGAAGCTGGCACTTGATGAATGAGCCCATCCATGGTTATCAAAAATATTAGCCCCAGGGATGATACCGGTATGGCCCATAGCCAGAGTCTTAATATACAGAAACACCCATAGTTTTGAAGCCAAAGGATGGTCCACCTTTGTGTGCAGCCGGCTGGATCTGTGTCAGCGTGACAATGTCCTCCCACTCATCCTATGTGTATTGATGGCATCCGTCATGGCGGGGTTTCCTATCATTATGGGAAACCTCATGTACTATCACATCACAAAGGCAGTCGGAAAGGAAGAAAGGTCTTATCCCTATCCCAACTTCCTCACCATGTATTTCGAGGACCAAGGAGTTGAGAAAAAGATTTATGACACTAAGACAAAGCCAAAGAAGCCTTTTTCCTGGTATAGCACAAAAGGAACGGACAACCCTAAAGCAAAGGGTAAAGCAGCTACCTCCACTGGCCAGTCTGAAGAGCCAAGGGTAGTAGCTGCCGGGTCGGAGCATTCCATAGCAGGGGGATCTTCTGCCATACCTCCTCCTTCATCCGGGCCATGCATCACAATGTCGTTGTCTGTGCCATCTTCTTCTACATACCCTCAGACTGCATTGTGGGTTTCTCAGACTGCATTACGAGTTTCTCAGACTTTGTCCAGCATCAACAACTGGATGTAGGCAGCTACATCAAATATGTCTCTCTTATCCAGCGCAGTGGCAGCACAGTCAGCCCCGGTACAGCCCTAGGTGCCTTCATCAGTAGAGGAGTCATTGAAGGAGCTTTTGGACAACCAGAAGAAGCTCCTGGACAACCAACAAAAGATCATGGATACTTCGAATATTCATGGAAGGGCTATAAAGGACCTGGGAAACCAAGTCAAGAAGATGAAGAAGACTCGGGCTTCAAAGGAATCAGTGGAGCAACTTAGGAAGGATGTGGAGAGGTTCACATCTACCGGTGATATTCCACTAGATTTGCTTATAGAGGAGCAAGTCCCAGCAGCACATGCAGCAGATCAGCAGGCACCAGTAACTGGCCAGTCTGAGGTGCCAACTATAGCTACACATAGTGCTACGGAGTAAATCCAAATGCTCCGTAACCCCATGGTCCCCCAGTCAGATTTAGAGATACAGTTAGAGGACCTGGAGGGAGCTGCTGATCCTATGCAGTCCAAGGACCCCACTGATGTACAAGACCCGATGCAGACCACATAGGGAGTTTTTTTTACTCTCTAAACCTTTCCCTGATCTTATTTTGCTTTTAGCATTAAGGACAATGCTATCTTTTATTTGGGGAGGGGGGTGGTCTATTTTGATTCGGTAAGTAATAACTATAACTATTTTTCTTTCTTTACTTCTCTTTATTTCACATTTGGTATGTATATATTTTTGCCATTTGATGTATATATTCATTCTCATTTATGTAAATATTCGCTTTACTTTAATTTTGTATATATTCAGTTGATTTCCGTATTTTACTTCGTAGCTTCTTATTTCTCTTAGTAGTTTCTTATTAAGTTGTTAGCTTCCTTTTACATTTTATGTGGACAATAAACCTTTAGTTTTCTTAATGTCACGGTTCTTTCCTAAGGTGGATGTTGTGTGAACCTGATGGCTCTTCCCAATGATGGATAGCGTGACAACCTTCTTAAGGGTTTTAGTCTGTTTTATTTATGTTTTTGTTTAAATAGTAGTAATGAATAAAAGTGTCTCAGGCAAGCTTCACTTGGGCCTAATACATTTACCTTTGACATTATGGTTGGAAAAAAGTTGATTGGCAAAGAAAAGTTTTAGTTGTGACCTTTAGACTCTTGTGTTGACTAAACAATCATTGAGTGGCTTCTTAGAGCCATTTGTGTTGCTCAATCTTAGCTAGGGTTGTTGTGGACCCTCGAATCTATTCTCTTTAGCAATCCAAAAGCTTGTGAGGTGAGGTATTGATTTGTAAGTCCAAATCCCGTGTCCATAAGTCTAGAACTTGCCTTGAATATTTGTCTAGGCGAAATTATAAGTGTAGCTCGACTTGAGAAATGATTATAGGCTCTCCTTGATCCAATTTGAACCTTGAAAGCATCCATAGCCTACCAAATATGATATCCTAGTCAATTTCATTGAGCCAAAGTCATTTTTCTTTCAATAGCCATGATACAAGCATTTATCCGTTCTATAATGACCCTCTCTTGGCGCTCGATCTTTTCTTAGCATTCATAATTGGGAAAAGCATAAGTTTGAGGGAGAGACGAGGAATGTGAAAGTGATAAAAGGTACAAAATGAAGAAAAGAAAAGGCAAAAATAAAAGAAAGAAAAAACCAAAAAAGAAGTATGTCAAAAAGAAAGTGAATAAGATGGGGAAAGTGAATGGATTCAAAAAAAGCAATGACGAAAGGTATGGAAAGATTAGTAAAGGAGAAAAATGTTAGTCATGAGCAAGAAAGAGAGATAGTGTGTCTCTCTAGTTCCCCTAAGGAAGAAGAAAACGACTCAAAGAGTCAAGAAAGTGTGAGCCGAAATGAGAAAATAGAGTGCTTAAGGAAAGAAAACCATCATATGCCAATAAGTCCTACCTTGAACCAAAAGCCTTCATTACATTCCCGCAAAAGCCCTATATGATTTCGAGTTGAGTGAGCTTACATTAGTGGTGATTTACATAAGGGGCAAGCTTATGGTACTTAGAGCCGAACTTATGACCTTCCCTTGAGAGAGATGAGTGTACTTCTCCACAATCCTTGTTTTGAGTTCTACAATCTAAAGTGAGATTTGCTTAAGGAGAGTAGAGGAGGAAGAGTTTGGGTTTCACAATGACCTACATAGTAGAACAAGCTTCCCTGGCAAGTTAAGTCAACTCTTGATACTCTTGTGTCGCACTAGAACTATGGTACTCTAGAGGTTGTGTGTAGTTGATAATTCATTTGTGTTAAAGGCAATTGTTAGTCCCAATTGATGCATGTTTGATTCACATTAGGGCAACTGAAATATCCTTTTGTTTTGTTGAAGTGGGGGTGGGAGTTACCTTATTTTCTTAAGGAAAAGCCAACGCTTAAGTTTGGGGGAGTTGATAAGTTGGAATTTTAACCATTATTTACTCTCTTTTTTACTTGCATTTTAGGATTAAAATGCATAAAGGTATTCCCGAAAACTAACGTAATATACTTGCTTGCAGGGATTGTTCACAATGATCCAAAGTGTCCATGATCAACTCATAAAGGAGTCAGAACCTGGACAAAGACCAAGGCTGGGTCAAGACTGTAGAACACGGACCGCGATAGAAAAGTGCGGCTGCGGAAGTGCCATCGCGGACGCGGTCATGAATTCGCGGACCGCGAATGGGAGAATTAGAGAGGTGGTATTTTGAGCTATTTAAGGGTGCGGACAGCGACAAAAAGATGCGGCAACTAAATGAATAGCGTGGCCGCATTTAGAATTCCGCTGACAGCGTGTGCTAAGGTTTCGGAGACTTTGCAAGTTCTACAAGAACGAAGAATGCGGTCCGCTTTAAGAATACGCGGCCGCGAAAATACCAACGCGGACGCGATGTGAAAAATGCAGTCCGCGAAACAAGTTCCAGCCCAGCCTCAAATGTAAAGAAACACGGATCGCGCTCAGTATTACGCGGCCGCGAAAGCAAGAGTGCGGCCGCAGTCAGAGATATGCGGTCGCAAAACCTCCGCAGGGGCATTTTTGTCCAGGAATTTCAGCCTAGTATAAATAGATCTTTTTCATATTTGTAGGTTAAGTTATGTTTTGCTGAAAATATGAAACGGCTAGTTTTTCCTATTTGGGCAATTTTGTACAAGATTTATCTTATAACTTTAGATTTTCATCTTTTAATTTAGCATTATGGATTTTATCTTTGATTTATGCTATTTTCATGAGTAGTTAAACACATATCTAGGGTTCTGACCCAATCCTAGTGTGAGTATTTAATGGGTCTTGAATTTTAGGGCTTGAATGTGTATGGGTTAGTAGTATTTAGCCTAGTTCTTGCTAGAACTAAGGAATTGGTGGTTGCAAACACTAATTCATGCCTTTATATCTTAGTCTCTACTTGAAAAAGTGTGACTAAGTCTAGGAAAATTAGGCTAACAAGGAATTGGGGTAAACTCAAGAAATTGATAGCCCTAGTTAAAGGGTTAAACCTAGAGATAGTAATACCCGACTTGAGCTAAATTCACTTGAATTGCATGAATACCCATTTAGACTTGAGAAAGCCAAATTCGGCAAAATCACTCAAACTATCGAGAGATATGGAGTGAGTACCCGAGTGTGATAGCTATACTATGACCCCAATTAATCACATGATTGCCCTAGATTCTTGCTACCCGTGAGGTATCCACCTAGGCGAAAGTCACTACCCTAATCCCTTTGAATCTTTGAAAGAAACCATAAAAATATTGTACTTAGATTTAAATACTGCATGCCATAGAATAGAAGTAGAAGTAAATAACAACCCAACCATTTGTGGAAGTGCAATTAAGAGCAAAACCCGCATCTCTACTCGGATATAAACCTAACTCCAAACTAGTTAACTCCTTGTGGATTTGATCCCGACCTTTGTTGGGTAAAACTGCATCGACCATCCTTGCTACTCAATAGTAGTGCAGGTTTGGAACCGATCACATGCAAATGAGAAGGCCGCTTCTGCGGTCCAGCGATCGCACCTGCGGAGAAATCTCGCTCATGCGAATTCTCCTTTCGCTTCTGCGGTGCCGCTGATGCGGCTGTATATCCGTAGATGCGGTCCCTAGACTAGTTAGCTGAGTTTGCAGATGCGTTCTCTTTCTCGCAAATGTGGTCCCGCAGATGCGGAAGTCCTTGCAGAATCATTTAAATCAAGGGTTTGACCATTTTATTCATATTTTGAGTTTTGGACTTTGATTTTGAGAGCTTCTTTCTGGGGTTTTCAAACAAATCGAATGGGCAAGTGTTCTTCACCTAGAATTTAACATATTCTATGATTTTATCTTTGTTTTCATCATTTAAATTGTGTTTTGGGTTGAGGGAAATGTTGGTTTTTGAAGAAAATTTCTAAAATGAAAAATCATGATTAGAGGGACCAAATGGTATCGGAATTTAATAATTTTTGTATGATTGAACTCATATCCAAATGAGGATTCGGTTTCTGTAAAATTTATCGAGTTTCGAGGTGCGGGCCCGAGGGTCGACTTTTGGACCGATTTTTGGATTATGTTAAAGATTGAGACATTAAGATCCAGAATGGTTTCTTATACATTTTATTAGTGCTTTGAAGTTATTTTGGTTGGATTTGAGTCGTCCAGAGGTCTTTTCACCCGAGAAGTGCATTTTAGAGTATCTTTCTGTCTTCTTGGATGTAAGTATCTTGCTTAACCTTGTGTGGGGGACTTTCCCTTAGGATTTGAGTCTTCCATGTCGATTGTAGTTCGTGTACGCGAGGTGACGAGTGTGTGCTCGGACTTATTTGTGGAAAGTTGGCATTTAGGGTTCTTAGGTCCTTATATTTACTGTGTATGAAGTTGTTCGTGATATTTATGAGTTCTTATTTGCTGATTTCACTTCTACATGCTTCAATTAGAATTAATTGCTTTAGGATTAACTATTATTGCATATTGACTCTTATTTGACTTAACTGAAGGTTTTGCCTCTTCTATCGTCGTGCTATCTTTTCACAACTGCTTATCTTTAATTAAAATTATTATTATCTCAACCTATAATTGTTTAGTCTTAATTAGAGTTATGATTATCTTATGCTGCTTACCATTATTTGAATTGTTGAATATCTTCTGCAAATTGCTCAACCTTAAAAGGGAGTTTAGATAACTTATATCTTAGTTGACTTGCCATTATTTGGGACTATTGGACTTATGTAGACTTCCTTATTGTTCACTTGTATATTGTGGGATCGTTGCTACATAATAGTTTTTCCTTGTTGAACTGTTCCGTTTATGCCTAGTACTCTTTACTGTGGTTATTCCATGTAAATTTGTTCTACCGTTTCCTTGTGATTTAAAGTTCTTGAGTTGATTTACTCGTCGTACTTTGTATTATTTCATTGTTGTTGTTGTACTTGTTGTGGTGATGTACGAGTTTGTGTCGTGCTGTAACTGTTATCTTTGTTGGTTGCACTGCATATTTACTTGACTACGGGACGGTATCTGGTAGATTCCCATGTCTGTATATTTACTTTGGGACTACAGAACGGTATTCTGGTAAATCTCCATGTTCTGCATATTTACTTTGGGACAACGAAACAATATTGCAGTAGATCATCCTGCACATTTACGTTTGGGACTACGGGACGGTATCCCAGTAGATCCCCCTGTTCTGTATATTTATTTTGGGACTAAGGAACAGTATTCCGGTACATCCCCCTACACATTTACGTTTGGGACTACATGACAACATCCTAGGAGATCCGCTGCTATTATCACTATGTTCTGAGCTATTATTTTTCATTGATCATATCATTGTGTAAACATTATACTTGATGTCCGTTCTTTTCCTTATGCTTACTAGCTGGAACGAACTATGTTAGGACACTTGCACAAGAATACACGTGGCTAAGTACCCTTATCGGATAAGAGGCTTCTTGATAGTTCTAAGTATAGATGCATACCCTCGTTTACTTGCCTTCCATGTGAGAATGGCTCTATTTGGCACGTGAGTGGTCTGTATGATTATGAGGTGTGATAAGGGCATAGGATGCCAAGTGTTAGGGTTCAGATATTGAGACCCGTATTGTTTGATTATGAGATGAGGTGCCACAGAATGACTTATATTCGAAAGATATTTATTTGAAAGGTATTCATTTTGAAAGAACTATTTTTGAAAAATATTTACTTGGAGGAAGTATATTTCAAATTTTATCAATTGAAGGATTTGACTAATTGATTGAAGTTTGTTGTCTAAGACCTAATGTGAAAACTATCGTAGTTGCTGAGTTATGACTTGTCTTTACTATATTTGTGATTTCGGATTTGGCTTGTATTTTCGTTTACTTCTTCTGTGTTCTTATTATGGTGTTCCGTTGTTACTTTCTATTTTCTTTCCTTATTGCAATTACTGTATTGTTAGCCACATCATGTAGTCTTTGTATAGAAATCATGTTCTGTTGTTTCTACATTTATACTTGTTCAGTTTATTAGACCAGTAAGTATTTTGATTGTTCCTCGTCACTACTCCACCGATGTTAGTCTTGATACTTACTGGGCACCATTGTGGTGTGCTCATACTACACTTCTGTATATTTTTGTACGGATCCACATATCGTTCACTAGTAGTTGTACAGACCGTTGCTATGGAGACTAAAAGCAAACTTGTTACAGCATTCGCAAGCTTCGGAGTCACCTTCTTATTTTGTATTTACATTGTTCACTCTTATTTTGAGACAGTTGTATTTTAGTAGTTTTCTAGCAACTCATTATAGCTTATGACTTGTACTACCGGTTTCGGGAATTTGTAAGTTTTTGTAAAGATTTCTATATCGAGTCTGTTAGATTTTCTTTATATTTGTTATTATTCAGTAAATGTTAGGCTTACCTAGTCTCTAAGACTAGGTGCCATCACGAAACCTAATGGAGGGGAATTTGGGTCGTGACAAGTTGGTATCAGAGCTCTAGGTTCATAGGTGCTTCGAGTCATAAGCGAGTTTAGTAGAGTCTTGCGGATTGGTACAGAGATGTTTGTACTTATCTTCGAGAGGCTACGGAACTATTAGGATATCTCACTTCTTTCATTCCTATCATGCAAGCTTATTGATCTCGGAGTTTAAACTTTTCTCATTCCATTTTCTCACAGATGGTGAGGACACGATCTGCAGTTATCGATGACGCTGCTCTCGGAGCAGGTGTCGCTAGAGGTAGAGGCAAAGGCCAACGAGGAGTACGTGCCATAGTTAAAGCACCTGCTAGAGTAGCAGTTGAGGAGCCGCCAGTAGCTCTAGTTGGGGGACAGGTACCGGAGGAGCCTGTTGTTACCCCCGGACTTCAGGAGACTTTAGCATAGTTCTTGAGCATGTTTTGTACATTGGCTCAGGCGGGGTTGATTCTGGTTGCACCAGCTACTTCACAGATCGAGGAAGGGACTTAGACTCCCGCCTCCTACACTCAAGAGAGCGAGTTCACGTTGGTCAGGTTCCAAGTGCCATGGCAACACAGCCTATGGTTCCAGTTTAGCCCATGGTCAGGGTAGTAGCATCTGAGGAAGGGCAGCTTAGATTTACAAGGTTCAAGTAATATGACACTCCTACATTCAATGGTTTAGCTTCATAGAGCACACGAGGTTTTATAGAGGATTGCCATCGCATTCTCCATGCTATGGGTATTGTTGAGACGAGTGGGGTTACTTTTACTATGTTCCAGCTTCAGGAAGCAGCTTATCAGTGGTGGCGGGCATATGAGTTGGGTAGCCCGGCCGATGCAGCTTCACTTACATGGTTTCAATTTTCAGGGATATTTTTGAGAGAGTTTGTACCTCATTCCCTTAGGGATGCATGGCGCATGGAGCTTGAGCAGCTACGCCAGGGCACTATGTCAGTATTAGAGTATGCCTTCAGATTCAGTGATTTCGCCAGACATGCACCTGCCTTGCTCGCTACAGTTAGAGAGTGAGTCTGTAGATTTATTGAGGGGCTCAGGCATGATATTCAGTTTAGCATGTCTCGGGAGTTGGAGTCAGATGTTTTGTTTCAGTAGGTAGTAGGGAACACTTACTGGTTAGAGAGCATGTGGGACCGGGAGCGAGAGGACAAACAAGATCAGGAGAGAGAGTATAGGGAGGCGAGGGGGCCTCATAGTCGAAGAGATCTGCTGATCCTTATTTTAGAGGCAGGGTGTGACATGGTAGAGGTTTCGTGGGTCAGCCAGCTCAGTTTGCGCTTCAGGCCTCGCACAATGATTCAGGTGTTCATGGGTCTCAAAGTACCCGTACCGCACAATTCCCATAGCCACGTCAGTAGCGGGGTTGCTTTTAGTGAGGAAATACTAGCCACGTGGTGAGATATTGTTCTAGACTTCGGACAGATGCATCACATCGAGGTATTCAGGCGAGTAGAGGGCACCTAATAGGAGAGGCCTAGCCCATTGATGTGTTTCATATAGTAGGCTTGAGGCCACTATGCCAGTTGATGTCATTCAGGTATGATTTTGAATCGTTATAGAGGGGCACCAACTGTACTTCATTACAGCTCTGCTTATCGGGGTGAGTTCCCCTATTTGTTGCTCCACTTACGGGTGCATTTTGTGATTAGCACTCAGTTTATGTGTTGCCCTGTTGGGAGGTTCTATGAGTGATAGTCGTGTCTATTATCTGTTTCTATTCATTAGTGAGAGTTATGAGACTAGTAGTAAATTCCTATTGTCCATTACGGTAGGCTTGATTTGATTTCTGAGCATTTTTTGTCACGAGCTATGATTTTATGCTCTACCAGTGTGGGAGCCAGCACGTGTTGTAATTTTGTTGATGGAATTGATCTAGTGAGAGGTTCCAACTAGTTTATGTATCCCTACTTGTGATTCAGAGTTGAGGGCGGTACCCTCGCGATTTTATATGATTTGATGTGTTTGAACCCAGCTGTGTATCGCGGTGGAAGTGATATCAGTATGAGATCCTTGTGATTTGTTCATATGCTTTAATTCTTTTCTTGTTATATTGTTTTATGGGTTGGTACTAATAGAAAATTGTGCATGTCGGGCTTGTTTGATAGTTTCCTTATGTGTTTCTCTTTCCATATTCAGTCATTTCCGTTCTGTGCTTCTTGAGTTTTAGCTTGCGGGGTGTGTGCCCGGTGGTGTTAGTTGTGACTTATTGATTCTGGTGTTTGGTTATGAGGTCTTCGTATTTTTTGCATCATTTTCAGTGTTATGGAGGTTTGAAACCGAGTTCTATCAGATATGAGGCGTATGGCCGATTCTAGATTTGATTTTGGGCAGATATTGTGATCAGAATATTATTGTGGGCCTATGTGTGATGTGTCACGTTGTATGGTTGTACTCTGTGGTTGTAGGCATAGTAGTTGCAGCTAGTTGAGACTGATACCGGATATGGATTTAGAATCGGCTCTCTTGGAAATGAATGGAAGGTGAGAATTTTGGCTCTAAGGATTATTGGTATTGGTAGAAAGACTAAATTGCAGTTGAAATGGTGTCGTCAAGCTTATGTAGATTGGGGTGACGTGGGATCACCCGCGGGTGTATGTTGGAAGTGTGCATTCAGTGATTTGAGGACCTCGAGGCAAATCTTGGCACGTTCAAGGACGAACATTTGTTTTAAGAGGGTGAGGATGTAACAACCCAGCCGGTCATTTTGAGAATTTAAGCTCCGTTCAGCAGCATGAGGTCTTGAAAGCTTTATATTATGTTTATCGACTTGCGTGAATGGTTGAATTCAGTTACCGGATGATTCAGAATCAAATTGAAAGAAGGAATCTAGTTTTGGAAGTTTAAGCGGTGAGAATTTAACCGGAATGTGACTTTTGTGTAAATGGCTCCAGAATGAGTTTTCGATGATGTCAGCAGCTTCGTGTAGTGATTTTAGACTTAGGCGTGCGTTCGGATTCGGATTAGGAGGTCCGTAGAGATATTTGAGACATTTCGGCAAAAGTTGAAAAGGTTGAAGTTTGGAAAATGAAAAAGCTTGACCTATAGTTAACTTTTGTGATATCGGGGTCGGACTACGATTCCGAGAGTTGGACTAGCTCTGTCTTGTCATTTTGGAATTGTCTGCAAAATTTGGCGTCATTCCGGGTTGATTTGATAGGTTTCGGCGCAAGTTCTAGAAGTTGGAAGATTTAGAAGTTTAAAGCTCGATTCATGGCGCGATTTGCATTTTTGGAGTTGTTTGATGTGATTTGAAACCTCGAGTGAGTCCGTGTTAGGTTATAAAACTTGTTTGTGTGTGTAGACGAGGTCTCGGGGGCCTCGAGTGTGTTTCGGACGAGTTTCAAATGTTTTGCATGGTTTTGGAACATGTCTGATTTCTAGTGTTTTCGCACCTGCGACCTTGGAGCACAGGTGCGGCTCCACTTCTATGTGAGCCTGGCCGCTTTTGCAGTCATGAAGGCCTCAGAGCTTGCTCGCTTCTGCAGAGGCTGGCACGCAGGTGCGAAGGCCGCTTCTGCGGTCCAACGATCGCACTTGCGGAGAAATCTCGCTCATGCGATTTCCCCTTAAGCTTATGCGGTGCCGCTGATGCGGCTGTATATCTGCAGATTCGGACCCTGGCCTGGTTAGCTAAGTTTGCAGATACGGACTCTTTCTCGCAAATGCAGTCCCGCAGATGCGGTTTCTTGTCTGCAGATGCGGAAGTCCTGGCAGAATCATTTAAATTGAGGGTTTGGCCATTTTCTTCATATTTTGAGTTTTGGACTTCAATTTTGAGAGCTTCTTTCTGGGGTTTTCAAGCAAATCGAATGGGTAAGTGTTCTTCACCTAGAATTTAACATATTCCATGATTTTATCTTTGTTATTATCATATAAATTGTGTTTTGGGTTGAGGGAAATATTGGTTTTTGAAGAAAATTTCTAAAATGAAAAATCATGATTTGAGGGACCAAATGGTATCGAAATTTGATAATTTTTGTATGGTTTAACTCGTATTGGAATGGGGATTCGGTTTTTGTAAAATTTGTCGGGTTCTGAGGTGCGGGCTTGGGGGTCGACTTTTGCACCGATTTTTGGATTCTGTTAAAGATTGAGACTTTAAGATCCAGAATGGTTTCGTATGCATTTTATTTGTGCTTTGAAGTTATTTTGGTTGGATTTGAGCCGTCCGGAGGCCTATTCACTCGAGAAATGCATTTTAGAGTATCGGTATGTCTTCTTTGAGGTAAGTATCTTGCCTAACCTTGTAGGGGGAACTTCCCCTTAGGATTGAGTCTTCTATGTTGATTGTAGTTCGTCTACGCGAGGTGATGAGTGCGTGCTCGGACTTATTTGTGGAAAGTTGGCCTTTAGGGTTCTTAGGTCCTTATATTTACTGTGTATGAAGTTGTTCGTGATAAGTTTGAGTTCCTACTTGCTGGTTTCACTTCTACATGCTTCAATTAGAATTAATTGTTTTAGGATTCACTCTTATTGCCTATTAACTCTTATTTGACTTAACTGTAGATTTTGCCTCTTCTATCGTCATGCTATCTTTTTACAACTGCTTATCTTTAATTGAAATTATTACTATCTCACCCTATAATTGTTTAGTCTTAACTGGAGTTATGATTATCTTCTGCTGCTTACCATTATTTGAATTGTTGATACTTCTGCAAATTGCTCAACCTTAAAAGGGAGTTTAGATAACTTATATCTTAGTTGACTTGCCATTATTTGGGACTATTGGACTCATGTTGATTTCCTTATTGTTGACTTGTATATTGTGGGATCGTTGCTACATATTAGTTTTTCCTTGTTGAACTGTTCCCTTTATGCCTAGTATTCTTTAATGTGCTTATTCCTTGTGAATTGGTTTTACCGTTTCCTTGTGATTTAAAGCTCTTGAGTTGATTTACTTGTCGTACTTTGTATTATTATCATTGTTATTGTTGTACTTGTTGTGGTGATGTACAAGTTTTGTGTCGTGCTATAACTGTTATCTCTGTTGGTTGCGCTGCATATTTACTTTGGGACTACGGGACGGTATCCTGGTAGATCCCCCTGTTCTGCATATTTACTTTGGGACTACGGAAAGGTATTCCGGTAGATCCCCCTGTTCTGTATATTTACTTTGGGACTACTGAACGGTATTCCGGTAGATCCTCCTTCACATTTACGTTTGGGACTACGCGACGGTATCCCGGTAGATCCCCATGTTCTGTATATTTACTTTGGGACTATGGAACGGTATTCCAGTAGATACCCCTGCACATTTACGTTTGGGACTACGGGACGACATTCTGGGAGATCCCTGTTATTATCACTGTGTTCTGAGCTGTTGTTTTTCATTGATCCTAGCCCTGAGTAAACATTATACGTGTTGTCTGTTCTTTTCCTTATGCTTACTAGCTGGTACGAACTATGTTAGGACACTTGCACAAGCATACACATGGCTAAGTACCCTTATCGGATAAGAGGCTTCTAGATATTTCTAAGTATAGACGCACGCCCTCGTTTACTTGCCTTTCTGTATCGAGACTGTTAGATTTTCTTAATATTTGTTATTATTCAGTAAATGTTAGGCTTACCTAGTCCCTAAGGCTAGGTGCCATCACGAAACCCAACGGAGGGGAATTTGTGTCGTGACATGTCCCAATTATGTATATGGAGGAGTTTGGATTCCGAGAGTCAAACGAGTTTTTCTTTTACCGCAATATTTTCATACACCTTTTTTATATTTTAAATTATTAATTATTATGACTTAGTGTACTTTTTACATAGTTCCAAATATATAAAAAAAAAAAACTTTAAAATTCTATGTCGGAATTTACAGTAACAATTATGAAGTGTGATTCTCGAAATCCGAGTTCTGCCACATAAATTGGGACGAGAAAGTTCCCTAATATTTATAGAATAATTGAAAATTTGTAGTTAAAAGAATATGTTTGCTTCACAAGAAAAGATATTGTCCTTTTTAGGACGTAAATGATGTATATTAAACAAGTTTACATAGGTAATTCGTCTACTTCCCTAATTAAGTATTCGGAGATAAGATTTAACTAATACAACCTTCGTTATCGTGCTCATCGTTTTCTAAACAGCTTTTATGTTTCCACTATAAAGACCTCGTCGAAAAGAAAGGTCATTGACAAGAACAATCAATGAATCAGATTATGGAAATATGGAATGACTATTCTAATGAACCTTGTACAAGATTGATAACTGATTATGACTTTCAAATTAGGCTTGACTTATTTCTCTTTTTACATTGGTAGGGCGTTGTAAAAGGAATAATCGAAAACGACACCTAATAAAATGGTGTAGATTATATATATCAATAAACTTCGAACTTGGAAAAGTACTTCCTCCGGTCTAAAATAAGTGATTTTTTGGCTTTTTTCTTGTGGTCCAAAATAAGTGATTTTTCCGAATTTCAAGAATGAATTAATTATTTTTTTCCTATATTGTCCTTGGAGTAAATAATGTTGGAATATGTGTTAGGAGTATTTATGTGAGATAGTAAAGGTTAATATGGTCAATTCCATTACTAATTAATGTTAAAAGGTAAATTTCTTAATCTGTGTGAAAACATTCAAAAAAATTATTTATTTTGGACCGAAGAGAGTACTTAGGACCTGTTTATTCATAGATTTTTATTTTTAAAATGTGATTGTCCATGAAATTTTGTAAATTTTTAATTTTTGAAAATGAGTTTTTCAAAAACTAAAATGTGGTTTTGACCATTTTTTTCAAATTTTTGAAAAAAAAAAACTTTTTTCCCTACTCACAACACTACAATATTTTTTCAAGTGAAATGCATATTTAAACATAATTTCAAATTCTAAATATTACTTTACAACTTAACTTCAAAAATACAATTTTTATGTCCAAACGCCAACTTAATAAAGTATCTCATAAGATCCGGTTGATATATTCCTAACCAACTTTTCTTTTTAATATGTTAAAAAACAATTAAATTTTTTTATGTTTTAACTCTCCAACTCTTTCATTTTTGTTTTTTTTTTTTTCCTTTCTGAAATCTTTCATTCTTGTTAGGAGTCAATTTCATTGGGATCCCTTCGTTTCCCCTCCCCATGTTTTTCTTGAGAAGATTTTTTCTTTGGTATTCTCCCATATTCTCCATCTTTTTCAATTCTCTTTGAATTTAATGCTATGTCATCATCAGCAGTCCAATTATAAAGTGTTTTCGTTTTCAAAATAAATGCTAGTTATATATGACACGCTTTTCAAAATAAATGCTCCGTAATATATGCTATTAATATTTGTTTTCTTTTAGTCTGTTTTATGTTATCTTCTGATATTTGAAAATAGCTTTACTTTAAATGTCACATTTTATCTTTAATTATATATTTTTATGGCACATAAAATTACATAATATATTTAAAATTCTAAGTTTTAATTTATGCCAATTAAAGATCGCTATATGAAATAAATCGGAGGAAGTAATTTTATTTTGTAGTACAATGAAATCACACGTGTTATCACATCCAACCACATAAATTTTGCCACGTGGACGCTAGTAGATATTGTCGGGGACAGTCCATACAGGTTTTATCCCGAGCAACGTGGCTTTTTATTATTCTTACAACCTTTTTTTCCTCGTCGGTTACGTTCATAGTATTATTCGCATTTTATGACACATCACAAATGACAATGAAGTAAAAAGACTGGTTGGGTCTGGCCAGCCAACGTGGAACATCATTATTCTCAAATCTCAAATCCAACTTTAATTTTTTGGAATCAATTTAGCTTCCACTTGTCTAAAGAAAAAGGAGGAGGAAACTATGTTGAAATGGATATTTTCCTTTGTAGAGTCCGGAATTCAATTGTGATCTTTTTAGATAAGTGTGACATAAATATGTGTAAAAAAAAAAGTGATCATTCCATATATAACGCAATTTTATTTCGCACTATAGCTGGCGTTAACATTTTCTCGCATAACTCTTTAAAATACTGCGCTATACATATGTACGGTCTTTATCTCTTTTCAATTGTATATCTATCCTTCTCTTTCTTTTCAATTTCCTTCTCAATTTCCTTCTCTTTTCAATTTTGATCCCAATGGGGTCCACCTTTGTTTGTAATCACTAACTATCATTCTAACTATGATAATGGCATGGTTACAAGTTTAGTTAATAACCTCTGAATGTGAGACCAGAATAAGCAAATGAAACTTCGTTTGTTTCCATTTGCGAACATTATGAACAGAATTTAACACTTCAAATATGGTAAAAGTAGTAAAAAGGAAAGAATAAACAGAACTCGATCTCTGCAATATTTAACAACAGGAAAAAGACGATCCATCTGAAAAGAAAGAGAAGGATAGATAGAAAAGAGATATACATATGTATAGCACAGTATTTTAAAGGGTTATGCTTGAAAATGCTAACACTAGCAATAGCGCGGTATAAAACCGCGTTATATATAGAATGGTCACTCTTTTTTTTACATATATTTATGTCACGCTTGTCCAAAAAGACCATAATTGAGTTCGGGTAAGTGGACCCCTTTGGAATTGAAATTTAATCTTCTATAGAACATAGATTGGTCACATTTGACATTTTTGGTACTTTGATAATTAGGTTTCGTTTAGTTGCATTTCATTGTTCCCATATTTTAGGGGAAGTATGCTCCATTTGTAGGTCTTTTTTCTAGTGTCATTGTCCACATCAAGAAGAATCAAACACATTTTTCTCTCTCAACCTAATTATATAGATGCATTTTAATTTAATTTAGCCAAGTTTAAGAATAAAGTAGAAGTTTAATAAAGACTGAACTAGTATTAGTATCACTTTTAATGGTTCAAAGGAGAAAAATCTTTTACTTAAATAATTAGTATATGATTCAGAATTGAAAAAAGGGGGATTAATTTAAAGAGGTTACTTATTATGGGGCCGATTGCGACCTATATGACATGCAACAAATTAAAATTCTTGTTATTCATGAATCATTTCCGGTAAAGGTACATCATCAAGTGAAAAGCAAGTTTTTTGGTACAACATTATTATTGATGGAATTGGATTTTTAAGGCGGAGTTTTAAACATTAAGAATGTGCTTTCTAACTAACAAACAGTTGTTCAAATTTTAGTTATCATTAGTGTTTTTAAAGTAGTGACCCTGAGGTGGGACATTTATCTGGTATGGGATAAGACGTATGCTTTGAGAATGACGTCAAATTCCATTGAGTCTATAACTATTTATAAGTTATTAAAATAACGTAATAAAATAAAAGTACGGAAAATAAAATTAAAAGTTTTAGAACATCTAAAAACATTTGTTGTAATTTTACTTACCGAAAAAATATAGAGCATACAAATATTAGTATAAACAATAAAACAAATAAAAATTATTATAGACGTATGTAAATCAATTACGACAGTCTTAGATAATCAAAAAATATAAAGGATATTGTAAAATGTTATCAAGCTATACATCACATCTCCTAACAAGTAAGTAATGGGAAAATTTCTTAATACATAATTTTAAAAATTACTCTCTCCAATATTGAATTTCTAGGTTAGGACTCAATTTGATTCCAAATAAATCTTAAAAATATATATATTTCAAGACCTAAATAAACACAAACCACATCCACAGAATGTATACGGTTAAAATCGGGCCTACTCGATTGTGCTATTTGAACGAAAAAAGGGTACTGCATCGAGGGTTAGCCTCATAATGGATCAGACCAGAGCACGAAGTCGAGGTAATCCAAGGATCGAGGTGCCTGTCAAGACCGAGGTCAGCAGCGATCGAGACCAAATATGACGGACTTCGAGAAAAGCGCAATAACGGAAAGGTGAGATATTTGTGACTGACTGAAGATCATGGCGTAAATATCGGAACAGATCAAATCAAGGGCAGTTATCTAGTTAATCGTGGGATTTACTTCTGTAGTTAGAATTGTACCATAAATAGGATTCCTCTACTATATAAATGAGGCCTTAATCATCTTGTACAGATCTTACATTCTGGCATATCAAAGCCATACAATATTCTCTCTTTAATTTATATTCTCTTGTTTATCAGCTTGTGCGTTTTAACTGTTCTTGCACAACTAGCTCAAGGGCTTTGTTCAAATACTGGTTCACCTTATATTATTGTTAATTTCCATCATTACTCTTTGTATTCATCAATTGGCATTAGGTAAAATCACATATCCTTAAAATCACATTATAAGTTTAATTGTTATTCAATTTTTAAGGTAAACAGTTTGGCGCCCAACGTGGGGCTAAGGATAATAGTGATTGCCTAGTATTAATCCTCATAACATACATTGCTTTTACGCTTGTTCTCGTAAGTGTCACTGGTTCACAAAGTCAGCAAAGTAGGGTACTATTGGGTCAATATGGAAAAAGATACTAAGGAGTTCGTTTGAAAATGAGACAAATGTCAAAGACATGCACCGATGATCCACCAGCCGGGGGAGCAACTTCATTCAGTCCTATCCCCATGGCCATTCATGAAATGGTGAATGGATATCGTCGGCCCTTTGCTATCAGCCCAGGTAAAGCTAAATTCATTTTATTTATAACTGACTATTTCTCTAAGTGGGCTGAAGCACAGGCTTTAGAAGTCATAGACATCATTTGGGATCACGTCATATGCCGGTTCGAGATACTTACCGAGATCGTATGTGACAATGGAAACCCATTCATCGGCAGAAAAATAACAAAGTTCCTTAAATATCATAAGATAAAAAGGATATAGTCAACGCCATATAATCCTAGTGGGAACGGACAGGCCGAATCAACAAACAAGACCATCATTCAGAATCTAAAGAAAAGGTTGAATGACGCTGAGGGAAAATGGAGAGAGATTTTTCCCGAAGTCCTTTGGGCGTATCGAACAACGACAAAATCCAGTACCAAGGCAACACTGTTCTCCTTAGTATATGGCGCCAAAGCTCTAATTCCGATCGAGGTAAGAGAACCTGGCGTCAGGTTTCGATACACAAAGGCAGAGTCAAATCTCGAGGCTATGAATACAAGTCTCGAGTTGCTAGATGAAAAATGGGAAGCCACCCTTATTCTAATGGCCGCCCTTGTTCTAATGGCCGCCCAAAAACAACGAATTGAAAGATATTACAATCGAAGAGCCAATTTGCGAGACTTCAAAATTGGGGACTTAGTTCGAAGAAAAGTCACCATCAACACTTGAGACCCAAATGATGGAAAGCTCGGTCTGAACTGGGAGGGACCGTATCAGGTCCTCAACATCGTCGGAAAAGGATCTTACAAACTTGGCACGATGAACGGCGAACAATTATTAAATAATTGGAATATATTCCTCCTCGAATGATATTATTGCTAAGGTATGACCTTGTCCTTTTTCATTTGTATTATATAATAACTTGTTGCAGGTGTTCGATCGAAGGCATCAAAGTTCTCTCCAAAAATGAAGTCCTTACATCTGAAAGCACGCGGTGCAGTCTTTTTCCCTTCGACTGATTTTTATCCCAAATGGGTTTTTCTGGAAAGATTTTTAACGAGACAACCATTGTTCGTGCTAACCTAGAGCAATTCAACAGTATCCGAGGCTTCTTTACAATCAACCTTGAATACTGGAGGGCATCGCCCTCGGATGTTATGTTTTCAAGGAAAATACTTTGTGTCAATATTTTCAAGGAAAATACTTCGTGTCAACAAGGTCTCGATAGGTAAATTTTGTAAAGGCCAAACGATCAAATGAACCGTGCCCATGTAGATTACTCGAACCTAATGGTAAGACATGTACTTATGAATGATCTATTGAAAGAAGTATGTTCTCCTTACCAGATGTTCCATGCCTTAGTGAATTTTTTTTTTACAATTTCGTACTTGTGATCTATTGCGGAAACCAGCTCAAGTGCATATCGCAACCAAAGCTCGAGCAATCAACCCCATACTCGGGGACTGCTGTCCAAAAGTCGACACGCTCGAATTATTAAACTTCGAGACCATAAGACCTTAAAAAGGCAACCCTCAATTTTTTAGGACAAGGCCGCCCCACTCGGGGACTGATACTTCGAACAAGTTCAAAGTATAATTGGGAAATAAGCCCAAGAGGCAAATTCTAGGGCTATGGCCAAACTAATACGATTCAGAGACGTCCGAATTCCATAATGAAAACAAGCCTTCGAATACTTTTATAAACCAGTTAAAAAGGCTATCCTTGGCAAAATGAATTAACACTACAAAAAATTATGCTAAGGCACAAAAAAGCAAAGGGTTTCAATAACACTAAACCTCGAAAAAACCCAGCGGGTGCAGACTTACTTCGTGCTAAGTCATGATAAATGTTTATACGATTAAAATTTTTAAGCCGAAAAGGGAAAAATCCACTCTTTAAGGCCACATCGGCCCTATTCAAGAGCCTAAGGGCCATTATATTTTTTAGTTCGAGAATCCACCCTCACTCAACTAAAAAACTAAGGGTTTTCTACTTCGAGTTCGAGCAAGTACTCACTCGATTATATAGACTGTATTAGTCTAATTTCGATTAAGGTGCCTGAGTTTCAGATTCACAAACAAAATTTTCACAAGGCAAAGTTGAGACAAGAAAGAAAACATTTTATATATACATGAAATATTTACGTGGATCGGTCAGGATCGTACACAAAAAATTCAAAAAAAAAAGGGAAGAATCCTAAGTACCTAATTTCCTTTGCGAGTTGCATCCTTATCATCATAATCCTCTATGCTCTCGGATCCACTCGCGCTCCCGGAATCATCATCATCAGAAGAGAGCAACGCTTTGGCTTCGGCCTCGAGTACTTTTGCATTCTCGATATCGACAGCAAGGCTGAAGCCACGAGCATGGATCTCCTCGTGAGTCTCTCTTCGAGACTGATACTTGGCATGCTCAACGGCCTAGTATGATTGAGTCTGGGCGGTGTCACCCACTTCCTTTGCTTGAACTTGAGCAGCCTCATCATCAGCCCGGTAGACGACCATGATCGCCTCCCCTTCAGCTTTTATCTTTTTTGCCTCAGACGTGGCCTTTACAAGTTTGGCGGCCAACCGAGCCTCGAGCTCCTTAATTTTCTTGGCTTGGGCCGAGTTTTCTTCCTTCATGATTTGGAGCTGGCGTTCCGTCGGACAATTGGGCTCGGGTGGTATCTATCTTCGAGACAAGGTGATCCATGTTTTGCTTCCACCCCAAAGTCTCCACCTTCGTCATCTTGGCCTCCTCGTGAAGTTGCTCGATCTTTTCGGCCTTCTGCTGAACCTGCGAGATCATAATGTTAGTCGTCGTTCCCGAGGTGTTAAATCGAGCTTCCAAAATTTTACATTACATGCTTAATTAGGCCAGTCTGCTCTTTATGTGTTGTTGCCAATTCAGCTTGGAGGTCCTTGATCTCCTCTTCTCTTTGCCCACTGAGAAGTTTGAGGGCATCTCTCTTCTCCGTGAGCTTTTTGAGATCGGCCTCACACCGGCTCAGCTCTGTTCCTGATGAAGTGTCAAAGCCTACGAAGAAAGAAAAGAAGTCAGGCAAGAAAAATAAATGCAAGCATAATATTGATGAAGGGAACTGATGCTTACTTGGCGCAGAAGTCGTTGAGCCTCATCAACAAGGCTTGATGCATCGCCCGGGTTGGTAACATATTCGACCCCCGTGAAGCAACCACGAAATATGTCATCTTATTCGTGGTCCGTTCCCACATCGGTGGTCTCTATACCCTGGGCCTCCTAAATTTTCCCCTCGGAAAATGTGGGGAGGGGCAGAAAATTGCCAATATCTATTGCCCCAAGCAAGGCACTTGGGCGTTCTCTCTATTTCGAATAGTCTCGAGACCGGTCCCTTCAGGCACATCCGCCGATTGTTCATCATGGCGGGAGGCATTTTCAGCCTCCAATGACTCGGGGACTCTGCTCAGGCCATCTTCCGAGATCTCCTAGGTCCGAGGCTGAACCTCTTTAATTATCACCGGTTCATCAACCTTTGGGGGCTCGACACTCCTCTTTCGAGCCACTAGCTCGAAGTCAGCATCTTCATCTTCCTCCCTTAGCCGCTAAACTATGTCGGTAAGCAAGAGGGTGGTGTCTTTCTTCGACCTACGAGCTTTGCTCTTCTTGGGATTCGGAGTATCGGAGGGCGAAACCCTTTTTCTTTTTTTTTTCTTTCGACGATTTTGGGATCGGGGGCGAAACCTTCTTCTCCCCAGACGGGGGCCTCATGACAGCATCTTTCCTAAGGCTTGCATGAAAGGAAGTCAAGTGAGTATAAGAGGGAAACATTCTAAGGCCATCAGATATGCAAAGAAAAAGGCTTACTGTGATTTTTGGCCTCTTATCGGCCTCTTGCTAAATCGCGCCATGAGCGCTCAACGTACGAAGAGGTTGAAGCTAGGGTCCGAACCCAAATCTCGAGGTTCGGAATCGCACTAGGCATCCAAGCGACCGCTACACCATGGAAAAGAATGTCGATGAGGAGAAATAAAGGAAATGAAAAAAATGAATAAAAGCTAAAGGAAGAATTGAACTTACGATTCATGTTCCACTTCTCAGGAAATGGCATCTTCTCGGGCATAATTAGGTCGGAAGTCTTCACTTGGATAAATTAACCCATCCACCCTCGATCCTTGTCCTCGTCTATGCTCGAGAATAACACCTTGGTAGCCCGAAACTGAAGCTTTATCAGTCCAACTTGAAAAAGACGAGGCATGTATAGTCTGATGAGGTGGTTGAGGGTGAAAGACGTCCCATCCTTTTTGCTCGCAAATAACTGGAACAGAAGGACAATCCGCCAGAAGGAAGGGTGGATCTGACCTAGGGTTATTTGGTATTGGCAGCAAAAGTCGAGAATAACAAGGTCGACATGGCCCAGTGTGAAAGAGTAACTGTAAAACACTTAGAAACCCATTCACGTGGGTAGTGATATCTTCCTCAGGGGTCGGGATCATTACCTCTTTCTTATCCCAATAACAGTCTTTCTTGACATACTCAAGGTCACTCTCAGTTATCGAGCACATGTATCTCGACATTGGTTCACACCGGCCAGGGACAGAGGAAGTTTTCTCGACTTTGAAGTCAGAAGTAAGATCACACCCCCTCGGGAACACACTCTTCAGGGCGCGGGTCCACCGGCCGCGATGAAGAAGCTTTTTCTTTCTGAGGAACGGTTTTAGATATTTTTGCCATCTCTGTAAGTTTAAAGAAGGAAAAAGAGAATAAGGTTAGGTATTTTGAGGAAGGGTTGGTAACGAAGCCTAGGAGACTGTGCAGAACGGGAAGGCTTAAAAGATGTGAAAAGCTTTGAAGATTTGCACATAGACTTGAAGAACTCAAAAGGATTTTGAAGATTAGTACAAGAAAAATTCAAAGTACTGTTTGAGAAAGAGAGAAGAAGACCTATTTAAGGATTCACGGCGATGGTTCAGAGGCACTGGTGGCCAACCGCCAACTGACACTCATTAATGATTTTAGGAACTGTATCGACGGGACATTTCGGTCGCTTACGTCACGAGGGTGACGTCATGATAGGTCGAGGTACAAAATCGAAGGCTCAATTCGTTTCTTCTCATTACATTACAAAAAACGAAAGGACTATCTGTATACAGTTAAAACCGGGCCTACTTGATTGTGTTATTTGATCGAGACCAGGGAACTGCATCGAGGATTAGTCTTGTAATGGATCTGACCGGAGCACGAAGTCGAGGTAGTAAGTCCAGGGATCGAGGTGCCTGTCGAGATCGATGTCAGTAATGATCGAGACCAAATATGAGGGACTTCGAGCAAAGCGCAATAACGGAAAGGCGAGATATCCGTGAATGACCGAAGATCATGGCGTAAATCTCGGAACAGATCAAATCAATGGTGATTATCTAGTTAACCATGGGATTTACTTCTGTAGTTAGAATTGTACCATAAATAGGATTCCTCTACTATATAAAGGGGACCCTAATCATCTTGTACATATCTTATATTCTGGCATATCAAAGCAATACAATATTTCTTTAATTTACATTCTCTTGTTTATCAGCTTGTTGCATTTTAACTGTTCTTGCACAACTAGCTTGAGGGTATTCAAGCAGAGGGCTCTGTTCAAACACCGGTTCTCCTTATATTATTGTTAATTTCCATCATTACTCTTTGCATTTATCAATTGGTATTAGGAGAAATCACATATCCTTAAAACTATATTATAAGTTTAATTGTTATCCAATTTTTAGGGTAAACAGAGAGTACAAGCTATCATACCAACATCAAAATAAATGAGCAAACAACTCTTGCTATAATGATTGATTAGGGTTGTTCCGGACAGAAAACCGATCCAAACCGAAAACCAAACCAAACCGATTAAGTAAACCGATTTTTTTTTTTTGATTTGGATTGATTTTGGTTTTAAATTTTAAAAACCGATAATATTTAGTTTGGTTTTTGTTCTATTATAATAAACCGAACCAAACCGATTAATTATATACAAAATTTAATAATTATTTATATACAATATAATATCTTTTTCTAAATAATTTTAAATATTTTATGCAATTTAATTGTTATTTTAAATTTTGATTTATCCTACTTATATCTTAAAAGATTGCCTAAGCTCAAAACAATAGGAATCGACCAATTTTCTTTTCCTTAAGAGACTTTAATTCTCTAACCCTCATACTTTTGCTTAACAGAAGAGTTAAAAAAAATCATACCATAAGAGTAAAGAAAGCAAACTCAAATTGCAGGACTACATTGGCTAAAGCTTGAGAAAGCAAACTTTTAGTTCATTTTTTTGTTTATTCTTTTCATATAAAGAGGTAAATAAATTTTCAGTTCCGAAATAAATATATAAAAAAAGCATAAATTTAGCAAATTATTTTCAGATTATTGTATAGTGTTGTTTCACTATTATCGACTTATTATTAGCTTACTAAGAACCGAAAAACTGAACCAAACCAATAACGACCAAACCGATGGTTTGTATTTAATTTGGTTTGGTAAAACTTTAAAAATCGATTAAATTAGTTTGGTTTTGGTTTTAATCAAAAACCGATCAAATCGAACCGTGAACACCCCTATGATTGATCACTGAAATATGTGGTTGTTAACGATAATAATTTGAGATATATTCATTAGTTTGTTAATTAATTCTTAATTTTTAACTTTAGGTCGCTTTATATCGAATACAAAATGGGTAATACTTCAAAAATAGAAATAGATAAATAAAGCCGAAGATTAATTACAATTGAAGGCATAAAGCATAATTATCTAGTTTTAGGAGCAAGGTTTCAAGTGAAGTTCCATCTTGTGATTTCCCATGATATTAGGGCTAAAAGTTTAGTTGTAATATTCTCAAACTTCATATTTAAGATAGGTGACGGGGAATTTTGACTTCTAAAGAATTATTACAGATTTTTTAGGATCAATATTATATTATATTGCTTAATAGATTATTCTACACATAAATTGAATAGACACTGTCGAGTGATCTCCGAGCGTTTTTGTATGGTGCGTAGACATCACGAGACTAATGATCCGTTTGGCCATAAATTTTACCAAAATAAACTTGGATTTTATTTGGCAAACACATATTTAGCCATAGATTTTACCTATATTTTGAAAAAATCCTAAATCCCAAAACCAACTATTGAGCTGGTTTTGGTCCAAAATCTTTACAAACACTAATGCCCCGTTTGGCCATGAGTTTTGCCAAAATAAATTTGGTATTTATTTTCAAAACTCATGTTTGGCCATAAATTTTGCCCACATTTTGACAAAATCCCAAACCCCAAATCCCAAAATCACCCCAATTGCTGATTTTGGGCCAAAATCCTAAAACTTGGGAATTATATACATGTTTTTCTAAAATAAAGTTGAGAAATATGTTTTGAAAACGTATGTCCAAACACATTTTCATCTTCAAACCAAACTTCACCCAAATCAGATTTTTCAAAACATATTTGGGATCTATGGTCAAACGCTAGCTAATAATATACATGTTTTTCCAAAATAAATTTGGGAAATATATTTTGAAAATGTATGTCCAAACACATTTTTATCTTTAAACCAAACTTCACCCAATCAAATTTTTCAAAATAAATTTGGGAATATATGGCCAAACGCTAGCTAATGCATCCTACGTGTGTCTCGGGTCATTTTCCAATCACCCTCCTTGCTGTGAAATGTTCCACGAATTAATGCTTTAAAAACCTCTGGTTACATGTCGAAATCAAGATCAATGTGAAATCATTGACCATTTCTGCTAATGAATTCGTAGGTAGTTAAGAGTGATGTTTTGTTAGTTCAAAGTCTTGTTATAGATGTTGATTACATTGAATGAAGAAAAAGACATATAACTTACAAGTGATACGCATATAGAATTTGGAATGATTGTTACCGCAACACTAATTACATACATTAGGAAACTTTACTTAAATAAGTGAGATCGATTTGGAGCATTTTCTTTATGAAGGGCAGGCAAAAGAATCTAAAACAAAGTGATGTGACAATTATTTTTATAAAATTTATAATAATTGTATGGTTACAAAAAATTAAAGTAGAAACTCTTTTGGATGAAGAAATCATGGCTTGGGACTTCTGGAATCAGAAAATATTTCTAATCACAAATCACTAAAGAATTTAAATAAAGCACTACAAGCATCCATATGAATTTAGTGTAATTTTTAAGAAAAACGTAAAAAGATTTTCCACATGATGACCGCAACATAATATTGAACACAAAAGAAAAGATAGTCTAGTGCATAAAGTATCTCGCATTTAGGGGCGAAGCTACATATCTTAAAGGTGGTCAATTGACCACCATTCGTCAAAAAAGTACACTGCGGATATATGTAAAATATCATATTTTAAAGGTATATAACATATACTGAACATCCTCCTCTGTTGGAGAACTTTTTTCACTTCTTTCAAGTTTGAATACCCTTCAGGAAATTCTTGGCTTCGTCAATGCTCGCATTCATGCAGGATTCATAAAAGAATCATATCCCAAGGTGTATGATATAGATAGTTTACCTTAATGTAAGTATTAATGACGACTAGTACGGTTCGAACCCCCATCATACGGAAAGTGCAGACTCCCTTTCCCAACACAAATAAATACAAAAAGATATGAAAGAAAAGATGTACCAATATGAAAGAGGTATATAAAGTGAACGTTGAATTAAAATGTGGTTGCTATGCCCACCCCCTCAGTCCCTTTCATGATCTTCTTAATTTGGTCAAACAGGAAATTCCCACCTCCCCCACCCCCCACTGCACCCCATCGCACAGTCACGTTCGTTACTGACTACTCACTACTCTCAATATCTATCCATTCCTTTAACATACTTATTTGTATTTTTATATTTTCTGCAGAGAAAGATTGATGTTTCAGCTCAAATAACTCAAAGAATGAGTCCCTCTAGAAATGATTCTTTTTCAAAAAAGAAGGAAACTATGGTTTTTGTTGACGTAGAGAACCTATTCTTTATGAACCAAATTTAGGACAAAAAGAAATTAAGAAAATGAATGCAATAACACAAGGGTATGTCGCGTACAAAGAATAAGGAAGATAGCTGTCGTAAGAATTATTCTGGTGCTCTGACGATGTGATGGATTCAAGATTGTATGACGAGATAAATGGATTTCGAGTGAGTTTATTGCTTCCGAACCAAATAATGTACGTATATAAAATACTAAAGCATATACATTTAATAAATCAACGCTCATTTTAGATTAGTGGCTTTAAATCTTATATTTGCAGCCCCAAATGCAGCTTGCGAACTGCTGATCACAGGGGCGGAACTACCATTGAATTAAAAGTTCATTAGAATTTATTTTTAGCTCAAATTCTGCATCTAAATAAATAATTAACCGAAATCCAATAAGCTGCATTTTTTATGATGTAGAACTCATAAACTAAAAATATGGGGTATTGTTAGGTCCAGATATAGGGTGTTGAGGGCTGACCAGGTCAAATATAGTTATGTGTCTGGTCAAATGTCTAAAAACATTTGTAGACAACTTCTGACATGACCATACAGTCGTCACCTTTTCTTTATACACACTGTTTCAATCTACGTATACTCCAACTTACTTTATCAAGTCGCTGTTGAGATAAACTTTAGTCAGCTCTTATCCTGTTATATCACCACCATTCACCAGATTTAGTCAGTAGTATGGAAATTCATAAAGCAGTTTGACGAATCAACAAAACCAAAACATTCCATGTTAAAAATACCAGATCAGATCATCAGATATACTGTATGTTTTGGATTTCGGCTATTATACATATGCAACGACTATTACTTCTATTACTTTAGTTTTATGAAATATACACATCATAGTTGCGTGCCTGCATGTGCAACAACAGCAGTGGCAGACCCAGAATTTTATGCAAGCGGGTTCAGTCGAAAAAGTCCATAACTAACATAAGCGGTATAAGCTGTATAAGCGGGTTCAAAAATAATTTCTATACAAAATTTACCTTGCTTTAGCTATAATTTATACATATACACAATATTATTTTTTGACGAAGCGGGTTCAGTTAAACCCACTTCTCACCACTTGGGTCCGCCCCTGAACAGCAGGTGTTTATAGACAAAATTCGTAAAATATTAATGTTGGTGAGATTTGATAAAGAAAATAAAGAGTAGTAAGTAGTACTCCTCCGTTTTCATATTAGATGAGAGACTTTCCTTTTTAGCTTGTTCTAAAATAAATGACACATTTTTAAATTTGGAAATAATTCAACTTTAAATTTTATTCATTTACCCTTAATGAGAAGCTTTTATAGCCACACAAATGTCATGACTCCACAAATCTTTTACCCTTAAGCTTTTAAAACCATAAGTTTTAAAAAAATTCTTCTTTTTTCTTAAATTCCGTATCGAGTCAAACTATCATATTTCAGCCTCTATAATTCGAGCTTCTTTAGCTTTTAAAATTAGTCTTCAGTGCAAATATAATTTAGTTAAATTGGCAGGTTAGGCACGGTGTTGTGCACGTCAAATCAAAGTAGCCATATAAAATTCATTGAGAAGTAAGTAGAACAAAAAAAAAAAAAAAACTGTTAATAAGTTGAAAATAATTGGTGTTTGCTGAGCGGCACGTGGCTTGTATCCCATCCATTGTGAATCAGAAAAAGGTACTAAAATATATGGATATCTTATGCGGGGTAGCTCAACCGTGCATGTAATCAAAGTTTGATCGTGAGGCCTAAATTTTTAAAAGAAAATTATTAATAATTTTTTTTATAAACGATTTCCTCTTATAATTTCATTTCAATTAATAATATAGACAACCAATTTAATCTATCTTGAGACATTATTCATTTCAGGTAAGATTTTATCAATTATAATCTTGAAAACTTCTTTTTTTTTAGACAACTGTTATAGAAAAGTTCTATTTTTGTGTGAAAATTTAAATACCTATAAACCTATTATTTCTAAAATATGGGGCCCCCAAAATTTGAAAGTCGAAGGAAAAAGCCTTACTTAGAACAACGTTGGAGCCGGCCCTAATCTTATGCTAATCAACAGAGTTATCTTCAGCAATTGTGTATGCAACTTCTGTGAAAGAAATGATTCTCCTTCCACTTATTTTTTCTTTGTGAACTAAAGTATTTTAAAGAGGCTTCATGACTTTGGCCTAGTGGTACGAATACAACATATGAGGTGTGAATTAAGCACACGTCGAACCTATTATCCATCGAGTTTAAACTGTGTTTTATAAAGAAGCACTGTGTGTGAAATCCTAGTGGCACGTACATAGATTGCTAATTACTTCCCTTGAGGTTAAGAGAGAGCTCTCAAATGTTCCCCATAAATGGGAAGAAAAGGCAGCTTCTGCAAACGTCCTGATCTAGCTAGTTGGTGAAGTGTAGCATATCCAATCTATCCACTTTGAGAAGATCGAAGACTGTACTTTTTATCAAATAATTTGCATGAAATTAGCGTTTGGATAAGAGCGCATCACATGTTTGGTACGATATGACTTTCAAAATCTAGCTAGTGGTATCTACCCAACATCCTAGGTTAATGGTTATCCACATATAGTCGCCAGATTTACAGTGGGATATTATAACAAGTTCAACTTTTATATATTGGTACTTTCTTTGTCTCAATTTATTTGAAGTGTGTTTGACTCGATACAATGTTTAAGTGAGAAATTAATAAAAACTTTAAAATTTATGAACTCTACGCTATCAATATTTATGTGATAATAAATGATCTTATTGAAGTAGATTAAAATCTCCTTTATGCTATTAAAATAAGAATGTTACTTGAAAAAGAAAGCAGAACACTTGTGCTATTACATGTTTAATACATTGATAATATAAAAATAATTCTCTATACTGATAGTATATATGCGTATTTTTAGATGGTGTCCTGATTCTTATCCTAATTGGTTTTTCTATCACATGAAGAAAATGATAACATATTTATCATAGTTGAGTTTTTCTTTTCCTAGAAGGAAAATATAATTTTTCCCTATTTGTCTAGTCCCTTTTCTTGTATGAAAAAGTTTGGAGTTCTATAAATTGAAGATTCGTCTTTCTCATTCAGTAATATCCACAACGTAGTCATATGGGGTTTGAGAGTCGTGTTTAGGGGAGAACTTTACAGGATAAGTGTTAGTGTGTCACTTGTGTTTGCCTCTTCGTGAGGTTGTTCTCTCGATATTTTGTACTCTCTTTTTATATAGTGGATTGCTCATTTCCGCCGTAGACGTAAGTCAATTGACCGAACCACGTTAAATGTTTGTATCTCTTTTGGTATATTTTTCTTTATTATATGATTTATCGTTGTTCAAGGTTTACTTTGCTAGCTTCCGTTGACACGTGTTTTTCGATCTTAACACTTATAAGCTAAATCATATATTACTTGGTGGATTTGTTCACAAACAACTCACTTTTAATTAGAAGGATTATTACTCAGTCGATCTATTCTTTCCCGAACAGCCCAATTTTCTGAAACTTCTGACATTATTTATTCTGTAGGAGTTTATGGATTTAGCTGGAGTATATTACTGTTAATCAACTATTGTGAAAATAGTATCAGAATTCAGATTTTTTTTTTCTTTCACAAAACATGTTGATGGTGACAATAAGTTACAAAAACAACAGCTCGATTAAAGGAGATGTAGCAATCGGCGGAGCTATGAGAATGGGAATTTATCACAATATCCTTCGCCAGAATATATAGTATATGTAAAGGTAAATTTTATTGAATCATCTTGCTTATTCATGTGTTTATATTTTTTTTAAATCTCTTTGATGAAAATCATGTTGTATGCGGTCAAAATCGAGGAGATTGATATTTTGAACTCTAAAAACGGGCTATAGGTCCGAGCCCGGGAGATTTGAAGTGGAGATCGGATCCGACTGAGGGACACCCTCCTCGAGGAAGCTAATCGAAGGCTTGACACGATCTATATCGAGGGCATCACAATCTCGAAGTCAATCAAGAAAGAGCGGGAATTTCTCAGGAACACGTAGACCAGGGCATTAATTAAAGGATGAGGTTTGTACGAAATAGTACAGATCCGTATTAGGCCGTTATACACCTGTACCAATAGAATCTTTTACTTTTATGAGGAATGTACTACATTGGGATTTCCCCCTCCTATATAAAAGGAGACCTCAATCATCTTGTAAGGGATCAGATCATTCATTGCAATAGAACATTCTTATTCTTCTTAACATGCTCTCTAACTATTCTTCAATTTTATTGCATTTACTTTATTGTTCATATTTTATTACTTTTTTGGGTCTTAGTTGACCTCAAGGTCCCTGGATAAACAAACTCGAGGTCCCTACCGTTTCAACAACATTAATTGTTACTCATATTTTTTGAGGTAAACCGTTTAGCGCCCACCGTGGGGCTAAAGATAATATTGATTATTTTAGTGCTAGTTTCTGATAACATACGTTATTCTTTACACTTTTTCTTGTCAAAGATTTTCTAATTTCAGGCCTAAATATGTCTAGCACACAAAATGCACATGCTCATGACAGTGAAGGACTTGGAGAAAACAGTGGCATAGGGCTCGATGTAACACCTGTAAACCCTGAAGGAGTGCCAAACGTGGAGCCAGTTGACATCAGCTCCCACAACACTCTAAACACGGAAGCAGGCACAGACCCCGTAAGGAATGGATGCAGGGAAGCCCAGGCTGGAGGCCAGGAAACACGAGGACTGGAAGAAGGAGGAGTCAGCCTCCAGGTGATATTCGAGATGTTGCAAGCTCAGCAAGTCTCCATCGCTCAACTTTAGAGTCAGAAGAGGACTCCTAACACCGCCGAACCAGCAAACACACAGCACGAACCTGTGCTTGAGAGGCCCGATGAAAGCGGCATGGGGACTGACCCCACAATCATGAAAATGCTTGAGGAACTAACTAAAAGAATCGAGTTAGGAGAAAAGAGGATAGAAGACAACAATAAAAGGTGGAAACTTACAACTTCCGGGTGGACCAAATACCGGGAGCACCTCCAGTTTTGAAGGGCCTAGATGCCAAAAAATTCATACAAAAACCTTTCCCCTCGAGTGTGGCTACAATGCCCATTCCCAAGAAGTTTCGCATGCCCGATATACCGAAGTGCGATGGGACAACGGACCCTAACGAACATATTACTTCATACACTTGTGGGATCAAAGGAAATGACTTGAATGATGCCGAAATCGAGTCAGTATTATTGCAAAAGTTTGGAGAAACACTATCAAAAGAAGTTATGATCTGGTATCACAACTTAGCTCCTAACTCTATTGATCCATTTGCTATGTTGGCGGATGCCTTCGTAAAAGCACATGCCGGGGCCATAAAGGTGGCCACGAGAAAATCGGATGTATTCAAGATAAGGCAGAGGGACGACGAAATGCTAAGGGAGTTCGTGTCCCAGTTTCAGATGGAAAGAATAGAATTACCCTCGGTTTCCGGTGACTGGTCGGTTCAGGCCTTTATGCAAGGTTTGAATGAAAGAAGCTCGATAGCATCTCGGCAGCTAAAGCAGAACTTGATCGAGTATCCAGCTGTGACATGGTCGGATGTGCACAATCGGTATCAGTCAAAAATTAGGGTCGAGGACAACCAGTTGGGAGCCCCCTCGGGTTTAGTTCACCCAAACTGGTTCGCAGCCAATCCCCCGAGGGACACAGACCGGGGATCAAGATTCAACAAGGAACGGTATCGAGCATATAATCGGAGAAACGATGGTCCGAGCCACAATACCTCTCGAAAGCCCCCGATTATCAAAATACAATTTTAGCGTAGATGCATCAGGGATCGTCTCGGCTATTGGGAGAATCAAAGATACTAGGTGGCCCAGGCCAATATAGACCGACCCCTCCCAAAGGAACCCGAACTTGATGTGCACGTATCATGGCACACATGGTCACAGAACGGAGGACTGCAGACAGCTAAGGGAGGAAGTGGCTAGGTTATTTAATGAGGGCCACCTTCTAGAATTCTTAAGTGACCGAGCTAAGAACTACTTCATGGAGAGGGATGCAGGCAAAAAGAGTGAACCAGAAGAACCCCAACATGTCATTCACATGATCATCGATGGAGTCGACGTCCCGTAGGGACCAGTATTCAAACACACCAATGTATCCATCACAAGGGAAAAGCGGACTCGGGATTACTTGCCCGAGGACAGCCTGACATTTAGTGAGGAAGACATCGAGGCTTTATCTTAACCTCACAACGACGCACTCGTAATTTCTTTCCTTTTAAATAAAGTTCAAGTTAAACGTGTTCTCATGGATCTAGGTAGTTCGGCAAATATAATCAGGTCTAGGGTCGTGGAGCAGCTCAGACTGCTCGATCGAATCATACCGGCGTCTCGGGTCTTGAATGGATTTAACATGGCAGTGAAACAACGAAGGGAGAAATCATCCTCCTAGTCAACGTGGCCGGAACCATACAAGACACCAAGTTTCATGTCATCGAAGGTGACATGAGATACAATGTTTTGCTCGGAAGGCCGTGGAACCATAGCATGAGGGCGGTACCATCGACCCTCCACCAAATGATGAAGTTCCCAATGAAGGATGGCGTGAAAATAGTATATGGAGAGCAGCATGCGGCCAAGGAAATGTTTGTAGTGTACGACTCAGTACCGATGTCGGCTTCATCCACGTAGGAGAAGCAAAAGGACGAACAGGTGACCAAATAGCAATCACAGCTCGTGCCCTCGGTTGAGCCCGAGGGACAAATGCCCGATGAACAGATGGCCTAAAGCGAAGGAGAAAATTTCCTCACCCCTCGAACTTTCGTTGCCCCCGAAGAATCAGATGTAGCGAAGTCCATGATCGAAGAACTCGAACAGGTCATATTGATCGAGCATCTTCCGAAACAAAAGGTATACCTGGAGACGGGGTTAACCCCCAAACTCAGGAAAAAATTCATTCAATTTCTCATCGATAATATTGATTACTTCGCTTGGTCCCATTTAGATATGACAGGAATTCCACTGGAGATAACTACCCATCGACTAAGTGTCGATCCCAGGTTTAAACCGGTGAAGTAGAAGAGGGGACCTCAATCTGAGGTAAAACATGCATTCATCAAGGGAAAGGTAACCAAACTTCTGAAAATAGGATCCATTAGGGAAGTAAAATATCCCGAATGGCTAGCTAACGTAGTGGTAGTCCCTAAAAAGGGGAATAAACTTAGAATATGTGTATATTACAAAGACCAGAATAAAGCATGCCCTAAAGATTCTTTCACATTGCCCAATATCGATCGTTTGATCGATGCTACGGCTGGTCACAAGATTCTTACCTTTCTCGACGCCTACTCCGGATATAATCAAATTCAAATGAACCCGTATGACTGAGAAAAGACTTCGTTCATCACGAAGTTTGGTACATACTGCTATAATGTAATGCCCTTCGGGCTAAAGAATGTGGGGGCCACATATCAACGTTTAGTTAATAGGATGTTCAAGCATCAAATAGGCAAATCTATGGAAGTTTATATTGATGATATGCTAGTTAAGTCCCTGCGCGCAGAGAACCATTTGACCTATTTGCCGGTAACATTCGACATCCTCAGAAAATATAACATGAAGCTCAACCCCAAGAAATGCGCTTTTGGAGTCGGCTCGGGCAAGTTCTTGGGCTTCATGGTATCGAACAGGGGCATCGAAATCAATTTCAACAAAATCAAAGCTATTGAGGAAATCACTGTGGTGAACAATGTGAAAGTCGGGCAACGGCTGACCGGATGGATAGCTGCTCTTGGTCGATGCATCTCGAGATCATCAGATTAGAGTCATCATTTGTTCTATCGGCTTAAAAAGAAGAACAACTTCGCATGGACCCTGGAGTGCCAGCAAGCCCTAGAAGAATTAAAACGGTATCTCTCGAGCCCTTCTTTGCTCCATACTCCGAAGGAGGGTGAAACACCCTACTTGTATCTATCCGTTTCAGAGGTAGCGATAAGTGGCGTGTTGGTTCGAGAAGAGCAAGGTACGCAATTTCCTATTTATTATGTGAGTTGGACCCTAGGAGATGCTGAAACCTGGTATCCATATTCGGAAAAATTAGCTCTTGCATTAGTAAGCATATCTAGGAAATTAAAACCATATTTTCAATGACATCTTATATGTGTACTAACTACATATCCACTTTGAAATGTCTTGCATAAGCCTTAATTATCGGGCAGATTGGCCAAGTGGGCCATCGAACTTGGAGATATGATATCTAATATCAACCTCGGACGGCCATCAAGTCTCAAATCTTGGCAGACTTCGTGGCCGACTTCGCACCTACCCTCATACGCGAAGTAAAAAAGGAACTCTTGCTAAAAATGGGTACATCGGCGGGGGTTTGGACCCTCTTCACGGACGATGCCTCGAATGTGAAAGGGTCCGGTCTCGTCATCATTTTGCAATCACCTACAGGCAGTGTTATTAGGCAATCTATGAAAACTTCTTAATTGACTAACAATGAGGTCTAGTATGAAGCCATGATCGCAGGTCTTGAACTAGCCAAGGGCCTTGGAGCCGAAGTCATCAAGGAAAAGTGTGCTTCCCTTTTGGTGGCAAACCATGTAAACGGAAGCTTTGAGGTTCGAGACGATCGAATGCAGAGGTACTTGGATAAACTTCAAATGACACTGCACCGCTTCAAGGAATGGACACTAGATCATGTATCTCGAGAACAGAATAGCGAGGTCGACCACTAGCAAACTTGGATCGTCGATCGAAAAAGATGATATTGTCCCGAAGGTTGTCATCCAGTTGTCAAAGTCAGTGATCAAAGAAGTCCATGTAGATATTAACTCAACAAGCTTAACATAGGATTGGAGGAGTCAAGAACACTCCGAGCGAAAGAGGCTCGATTATTTAAAGCATGGTAAGCTCCCCTCGGACCAAAGGAGTCAAGAACACTCCGAGCGAAAGCGACTCGATTCTCGCTCGATGAAAATGGAACATTATATAGAAGGACCTTCGATGGACCGCTGGTAGTGTGCTTGCGACCCGAAGACACAGATTATGTACTACGGGAAATACACAAAGGCTCCTATGGGAACCATTCTGGTGTAGACTCTCTAGTTCGTAAGGTGATCAGAGCAGGATATTATTGGGACAGCATGGAAAAAGATACCAAGGGGTTCGTTCGAAAGTGTGATAAATGCCAGAGATTTGCACCAATAATTCATCAACCCGGTGAACAACTCCACTCGGTCCTATCCCCATGGCCATTCATGAAATGGGGGATGGACATCGTCAGCCCCCTGCCAACAGTGCTAGGTAAAGCTAGATCCATTTTGTTTATGACTGACTATTTCTCAAAATGGGTTGAAGCACAATCCTTCGAGAAGGTAAGAGAAAAAGAAGTCATCGATTTCATATGGGACCACATCATATGTCGGTTTGGGATACCCACCGAAGTAGCATGTGACGATGGAAAATAATTCATCGGCAGCAAAGTGACAAAATTTCTCGAGGACCATAAAATCAAAAGGATCCTGTCGACACCTTACCACCCAAGTGAAAATGGACAGGCCGAGTCCACTAACAAAACCATTATCCAAAACTTGAAGGAAAGGTTAGATGATGCAAAGGGGAAATGGAGAGAGGTGTTGCCCGACGTATTATGGGCATATCGAATAACATCGAAGTCAAGTATGGGGGAGATCCCGTTTTCTTTGGTATATGGATTCGAAGCTTTAATCCCAATCAAAGTCGGGGAGCCTAGCGCAAGGTTTCAGCATGCCACCGAAGGCTCAAATCATGAAGCAGTGACCACTTCTCTCGAGTTACTAAATAAAAAACGTGAGGCTGCATTAATACGAATGTCGCGCAAAAACAAAGAATCAAAAGGTATTACAACAGAAGGACAAACCTTCGATATTTTAAAGTCGAGGATTTAGTACTGAGGAAAGTCACTCTTAACACTCGAGGCCCAAACAAAGAGAAGTTAGGTCCTAATTGGGAAGGGTCGTACCGTGTCCTTAGAGTCATAGGGAAAGGATCCTACAAACTCAGCACAATGGAAGGCGAGCAGCTACCAAATAATTGGAATATATCACTGCTCAAGCGATATTACTGCTAAGCTCAAAGACCTTGGGTTTGAAAGCATGCGTTGTCTCTTTTTCCCTTAGATCGGGTTTTGTCCCAAATGGATTTTATCGGCAAGGTTTTTAACGAGGCAACACCTATATGCTACCTAAGGGACACTCAATGAGTATTCAAGGCTTCTTTTCAATCAACCTCAAATACTGGGGGCATCACCCTCGGAGGTTATAGCTCCAAGAAAGACATTTTGCGCTTAAGAGGGCCTCAGTAGGAGAACTTTGTAATGGGACAAATGGTCAAATGAACCGTGTCCATGTAGAATAATCGAGCCCCATTGGCGAAACATGTATGCATATATTAACTATTTAAAGAAGCATTCTGGTTATATCAAAAAACACTTTGTATCTCATACAAGCTCTATACTTACAATCCTACGGGAAGCGGCTCAAGGGCCAAAACACCCCGAAATACCTGGGGACTGTCATTGACAGACAACACGCCCGAGTCGTTGACAACTCAGACCCATAAGACCTCAAAGAGGCACCCCCCCTCCCCGGAAACAAAGGCCAAGGCCATTATACTTGGGGACTAACTCTTCGGACAAGTTTTAAGAGTTATCGGGAAACAAGTTCAAGTGACATACCCGAAGGCTACGACCATATTAAAGACTACGATCACATAAAGGCTACAGCCAAAATAATGCGATTCGGAGATGTTCGATTTTCGCTATAAAACTAAAAGCCTTCAAACATTGAAAAATCGGTTAAATTAGGCTACCCCCGGCAAAAGCAAAATATAAAGGGCCTCGAAAAATTTGGCCCCCGAAAATCTAAGGGCTTCAATAAGTCAGACCTCGAACAAACTAAGGGATTCAATGAATTAGCCCTCGAATAATCCAAAGTCTTTGATAGCACCAGCCTTCGGAAAACCCTTAAGAGGCGTTCGATTATGTCCACGCAAAAAAATGACTAATAAGGTTTCGATACGTCGAGCCTTAGAAAAACCCAACAGGTACAAAATACATGTTAAGGCATAACTAAAATTTCATTAAGTCTTTTAGCCGAAGTGAGGGAAAACTATATAGCCATTTTAGAGGCCTAAACGGCCCAATTCAAAGAGCCTAAGGGCCAACCTAAAAAAGAGCCTAAAGACCAACCTAAAAGAGCCTAAGGGCCAACAAAAAAGAGCCTAAGGGCCAACCTAAAAAAGATCCTAAGGGCCATTTTAAAAGAAAAGATAGGGTCAAAGACTTATGGGAATCTGAGACCCCCGATCTCGTTTAACTCGGATCCAAAGGCCTCGAGCTCGAAGTAATTTGACTTTATGTTTGGATGGGGAATCATCTAAAACCCTAAGGGGTACAACCTCGGGCAATAAAAGCCTAAGGGCTTATTGCGAATCCAAACCAATACTCGAACTTAACATGTGAATCATCAGGAATTCTTATGAACAGAGACAAAATAAAAAGTCAGCACAAATCAAGAATGGAGCAAAAGGCTACTTTATATTCATTCGGGAAATTTACAAAGCATATTACAACAAAGGACCCTTTTAAAAAAATAGAAACCTAATATATTTTCGGGGGGGCCACGTCCCCGGGGAAGCCGGCTTCATCCCCGGTAGCCTTATCTTCTGGAGCCTCTTCCCCTTCAGAAGCATCTTCATCACTTTCCTCACCCCCGGAGCCACTCACCACGTCCTCATCATCAGAGGAGACAAGAAACCTAGCATCAGTTTCCCGTGCTTGTGCTTCAGCTATTTCTTCAGTAAGGTAAAATCCTCGAGCACGAACTTCCTTGAGAGTCTCCCTCCGGGCTTGACACTTAGCCAATTCACTGCTCTATTTTGCCCGGTTAGAGGCCGCCCTCAACTCAACTTGAATGGCCGCGGCTTCTCTCTGGTATATGGCAATGGATTTATCGACCCAGTCTTTATCTTCTCAGCTTTGGACTTTGTTTTTACAGCCTCAGCCTTGGCCTGTGCAACCTCGGCCTTAGCTTATGCAGTTTTAGTTCGGTCTTTAACCAGTTCAGCCTCCAACCCTTCGATTTTTCTAACCTAAGCTAGACCCTTCGTTTCAACATCTCGAAGTGTAGCCTCAGCCAAGGCCAGTTGGGCCGCAATAGCTTCCTTATCAGCAGCAAGTTGATCCATATTCCCCTTCCACTGATGGAAATCAACCCGAACCTGATTCACCTTACCTCGGAGCTGCCCGATCATGTCCAGCTTTTGATGCAGTTGAGACATCAAAGTATTGGCCTCCGAAGCAGGGCCAAGAATGCCGAACTCTATTAAAATTAAAGTTACCTGCTCGTCCAGCTCAGACTCGCTCTTTTGAGCTTTGGCCAAAGCAATTTAGAGGTCCTTAAGCTCATCTTCCTTCTGATTACAAAGGAGCCTCAAGGCGTTCTCTTCACACGAGACTCTCTTGAGCTTGACCTCACATTGTTTCAGCTCGGACTTTAACTTTTCAACAGCCTATACATGAAATAAAGGCATGTCAATCGAATGAAAAGAGAGAGAAAATCACAATACTAAAGGGCAGATCCTTACCCGGGAAAAGAGACGCTGGGCCTTTTCAAAAATGGAGGATACATCATTGAAGTCATCGGCACCCTCAACTCCAGCATAGCAACTCTTGAAAGGATCTTCCCCGATGACCTTACTCGTGTCGGGCATATGCAAAGTGTTGGCTTCCTCGATTGTCTCTCTAGAATAGGTTGGCAATAAAAGGGAATGATCTGTTGTTGCGGGCCCAAGCTCTTCACTCGGGGCATTCTCATTATCCTTGGGGGCCTTAATATTTACCCCGTCTGGTATACTTGTTGAAAACGGAGGGACAATCTCAATCTCTGGAGATTTAGGGGCCTTGCCCATCTCTTCCCTTGGGGCATCCTCACCACAAGGTGGGTTTTCTAGTTCGGAAGGTTTGGTGACCTCGACTGGCTTCGTGGTCCGAGCCACCAGCGCCTGTTCTTCTTCATTATTTTCCCCACCATCCGGGGAGTCATGAGTTGAGCCTGCGTCCGTTTGAGCAAACCTTTTTTGCAGCCTTCGAGTGGAGGTTTTCCTATCTTGGGGGTCTTCAAAATTCAAGACCCTCTTTCTTTTATTGTCCTTCTCGAGCTTTGGATTTGAAAGCTTGGTTGTCTCCCCAGGTGGGGCCAGCCTCATCTCGGACGCATCTCCAAGGTCGTGGTTTTTGGCTGCCCTTCGCCAAATCATGCCACTTACGCTTGTCATAAGAGGATGTGGCGGTTAATTTCCTAACCCAATCCTCAAGGTCGGGCACCACCAAGGCACCCAAGCGTCGGCTACTAAAAGAAAGATGAGTAAGCTATGAAAATAAAAAAAAAACAAGAATAGAAATGAAGGAAAATGCAGACTCCACTTACGGTTAAAATTCTACCTCACTGGGAACGACATTTTTTCCTTGGGGATGATGTCCGAAGTCCCAACTCTAACAAATCAGCTCATCCAGCCTCGATATTTGGTTTCATCGGTACTAGCAAAGAAGGACTTCGTGGTTCGACGCTCTAGCTTGATGAGCCTTCGGAATAACTAGGGCCGATACAACCGAATTAGATGGTTGAGGGTAAATTTTAAACCTTTGGCCTTCTCAGAGAAGTACCGCAACATGATAACGATACACCATAATGAAGGATGGATTTGACCGAGGGTGACTTCGTATGTCTTACAAAAGTCGATCACCACCGGATCGAGGGGGCCTAGTATGAAGGAATAAGTGTAACACTCAAAAAACCCTCATTGTGGGTAGTTATGCTTTTGTCAGGCTCCGGGAACTGAATCTCGACCTCGTCCCCCCATCGACAATCCCTCCTAACATCCTTGATGAGTTGCTCCGTTATCAGGCTAATATACCAGGATACGTGCTCACATCAGCCTTCGACATTGGGAGGATTCTCAATACTTAAGTTCCTCTTGATGATACTATCACTAAGGGTGATCTCTTCAAGTGTTGGCGGCACCACCCGTTTGGCCGGCCGGGGGGCAGAGGAAGATGATGTTGTATTTTTTTTAGGGATCGTCTCGGAAGTTTTGGCCATGGTTGTAAGGTAAGAAATGCGGGTAAATAAGGATGAAGTGTTTCCGATTTGAGCTTGGCATTTAACGGCGTTTAAGGAGGCGGAGGAAACAGGTGATTGAAGAAAGAAATGAGGATTGGTAAAGATTGAAGAAAGGTAAAGTTATTTACTGAAGGAAGACGCCCCATATTTATAGAGGGGTAGTGACGATTCAGAGGCGTTAATGGCCAACCAGCGGTGACGTGCATTTAATGTTTTTGGGGAAGTGGGACGATGGGTCGTTTCGGTCACTTTGAACGTTGGCTTCACAAGGATAACGTCATCACTAGAGGTTCGATGAAACTGAGGTCAAAATTGTTTCATATCATTCCATTCTAAGAAACAAGGGGACTATCTGTATGCGATCAAAATCGAGGAGCTTGATATTTTAAAGTCTAAAAATGGGCTACAGGTCCGAGCCCGGGAGACTCGAAGTGGAAATCAGATCCGACTGAAGGACACCCTCCTCGAGGAAGCTAATCGAAGGCCTGACGCGATCTATATTGAGGGCATCACAATCTCGAAGTCAATCAAGAAAGAGTGGAAATTTCTCAGGAACACGTGGACCAGGGCATTAATTAAAGGATGAGGTTTGTACGAAATAGTATAGATCCGTATTAGGCCGTTATACATAGAGGCGGATCTATGATTTAGAGGCTCCGGGTGCCATAAATTTTGAACGTAGTCATGTTATAATTTATATTGTTTAGATAGGGTATAAATTTAATCAGTTTGTTTATTTGGGTTTCGCTTCGGGTTATTCGTCTTTGAGGTTAATATAGACAAATCGATCGAGCAAAAAAAATAAAATTATTATGATAACATGGAAAAAAAAGCATAAGATTCAACTGGAGTATGCATTTTGTATAAGAAAAAAGCTCGTTATCAATTTTTATTTAGATACTCAAAGAAAAATTTATACTAATAAGCACTCTAAATATTAGAAAAAAAGTAAGGTTACGAACATTATTCAATTCACTATTTTTTATAAAAATTCATTCACTCAATGTAATATAAAATTGTCCTACTTTAGAGTAATTTGACAACAAAATAAAGTTTCATTTTTTATTAGAACAGTAACTTATTCAAGGATTATTATTATTATTATTATTATTATTATTATTATTATTATTATTATTATTACTTTTGCAAATAGATTTACCGGGGTTGTGCTCCCGAAGAAAAAAATAATTTTTTATCATCTATTCATAAATTATGAAGGAGTTGGGAAAACACAATAGTGGAGTTTTTTTTTACAAGGAAAAATATATTTGTGAAAGGAAAAGTTTTTTATATTTTATGTTCAAAAGGAGAAAAGAAATTTTAAAATAAACTAATAAAATTTTAAAAAATTCAATAGGAACTTAACAAACAAATAAGAGTAATTAAGGAAAGAGAAAGAAGAAGCAAAGGAGTAAACCTCCCTTAGTATGCGGTCTTAAATGCATAAAACAAAAAATTTTAAAACAATTGTGCTAGGATGGAATCAATCCCCTACCACCAAGGTGGTAATGGTAATGTCTTGCCAGTGGCACTTTGAACCACTTTGTTAATGGGGTACCACTTATATTATTTGTACAAATTCCTTCTATATATACATACATGTATATATACTATTGCATAGTCTCTACCAAAGCTTGCAGGTGGCGTACCACCCCATTTTATACACATAGATCCGCCCTGGTTATACACCTGTACCAATAGAATCCTTTACTTTTATGAGGAATGTACTATATTGAGGTTTTTCCCTCCTATATAAAGGGGACCCCAATCATCTTGTGAGGGATCAGATCATTAATTGCAATAGAACATTCTTATTCTACTTAACGTGCTCTCTAACTATTCTTCGGTTTCAGCAACATTGATTTGGTTTATGATTTCTTCTCACTTAAATTCAATATTACTTGTTTAATCACTAGTATTAAAATATATCACATATCTTTAAAATCATAAATTAGCTTTAATTGTTACTCACATTTATTTATTTTTAGATAAACACATGTCTCGGTCCCTTGGCCAATAACACGCTCCAACCTTTTAGTAAAGCATGGCATTGTAGGAGCCGAGGACTTTGTGATACTACACTTCAGACTGGTGACATGTCCCTTTTTAGTTGTAGTGTAACAATTGAAAAGCCCTATCTCTCAAGTAAAAGGTCTGTCCGTTTCTAACAAATTGGTCAAACTAATTAAGAAGTTCACTTTTGATGTCTTTTATTTTGGAGATAACAATTTTATCGATGAATTTTTTGTGGATACAAATTTATTTGGTCCTTTGATTTTTCCTCGGGATTATTCTATGTAATTTGAAAAATGAATCAATGTATTCCCCGAACGTAAGATGAAACAGATCGAACGGTGGATTCGATTAGATTTCACTAAATTGTAAGCTAATTTATTTAATTTATTATTTTTTAAAATTAAAAATAAAAGGCAAAACAAAATAAATATGAATCGACTTTAGGACTTCGAATCAACTAAAACTTTTATTTATAAACCATCCTTATATTAAATTGTAGAAAATTCTATAATATTTAAGATTTTAAAATTAAAATTTACCTTATATATATTATGACAAAAGCAACATACTTGTACATAGAGGGACATATGAAATTTTATCCATTCAACTAAATAAGATCAATATCTATTCATTATTTTAAAAAATTATATAAAATTTATATTTATTCTTTTAATTTTAATTTTAATTTTATAACTCGACCATATTTCTTTGTGACTTTTAAAAATGTTGAACTCATTAATATTGGGTACGCGCAACACTGGTATACATATAACTGATAATGTTGACATTGAACTTGTATTATTGACTAGAGAAGTAGTTATAGAACAGTGCTTCCTCCGATCCAAAATAAGTGATTTTTTAGCTGTTTTCATACATATTAAGAAATTCACTTTTTAACATTAATTAGCAATAAAATTGACCATATTAACCTTTACTATCTCTTCACATAAATACTTCTAACACATACTCCAATACTATTTACTTTAAGGGAAATATAGAAAAAAAAATAATTCATTTTTAAAATCTGGAAAAATCACTTAATTTGGACCACAAAAAACGCCAAAAAATCACTTATTTTGGACCGGAGAGTGTACAAGAGAAAAGAAATAAAGAAGAAAATCTACCAGAGAAAGAAAATACACAAAAGTTTGCTATCTATGGGAATTAGGAATATCTTTTAACTCCATTGGAACACTTGTACAACTAATCCTTCCAAAAAGTTGGACCAAAAGAAGAAAAATAATTACGAGGCTGCAACTTTCTCAAATAGGACCAATCTATTATCAGCTAGTCTAGTCTTATATGCAGATTTTTTGTACTCAAACCACGTAAACTCTTTGTACAAGCTTTCTTCCCCTTCCATTAATGATGCCAAAGGTGCTATCTTTTGACTCAATGGCGGTCCTCCAAAATATATCATTGATAGCCTTGATTTTACACTGTTCGCCAATACCCTGTGCCTTACACTCTTAAACCTCCCGTTAGTCATCACCTGAAATCAAAATATATTTCAGTTAGTTATATTGTACTAAAGAAGAAGCTACTAAAAGACCAAAACAACATCGGTTAGTTTTGTTGTGTACCTGCAATGAGTCACCAACATTAATGAAGAAAGAATTTGGATCAGGCGGGACAGAAATCCAGTGGCCTTTTTTGAGTAATATTTGAAGTCCGGAAGTGTTGTTGGATCTCAATACTGATATGATTTGTGGGTCAGTATGCTCTCCAAATCCAATCAAATTATTGTCACTGAATTGTTGAATCTCAGGACAAGGGGGATAGTGATTGAGCCTGAAAACAGAGTCACTCTTTTCGTCCATTAGAAGCTTACTGAAAACATTCCTCGGATGAATATTTAATCCCTCTGCTAACATTTCAAGAATCTCACATGCCATTTTCTTCACTGCTGACACATAATCATTTACTGCTATCCTGCAATGAAAATGAAAGATATAATTAAGAAGAGATAAATGTGTATATATATATGATATGCTCTGTTTCTAAATTCTACGGAGTATATTTTACCGAATTGTTTCTGGGTTTACACCTAATATAGATGCAAACTTATGGTAGTTGAATTCAGAGTTAGTTGAGAGGAGAATGTATTCGACCCAACCAACATCGCCATTGGGTCCAATCTTCTTGTTTCCATAGCCAAAAGGATCAGCAGGCCCTGCTTTCTGTTTATCAGAAAGGGGAGAGGAGAAGAATTTGATGGCTTCAGATTCAAGTTTAGTTATGAATTCCGTAGGGACGCCATGATTAATGACTTTGAAAAATCCAAATTCTTCACAAGCCTTAACAATGAGGTTTATAGAGTCAGGTTTCGAGAGGTCTATCAATGGAACACCATTGAAGAATGAGGATGATCTGCAGTTTTTGACTATGGGGAAATGGTCAATGCCAGGTTTAGTTAAGACCACCATAGTTGCTTGGTGAAGTTTACAATGATAGAGGAATAATTATGTTTGACAACAAAATCAAAAGATGAAAACTTGGGTTTTACTATTGGCTGTATTTCTTGTTTCTAAGAGGAGCAGCTTTTGAGGTAATAATAACAGTATGAGAGTAGCTATGTAGTAGTGAACACTTGGATACAGCTCCTGCTTCCCTATTTATAGGGAATCCAAGCCCCCCCCCCCCCCGCGAGCAACCCCAAACCCTATACCTCAAAGATAATAACTGAAGGATTGCCCTAATATTTCTTGTCTCTTTGATTTGACTTGGTGCCCAAGTATATCATTAAACTTGTAGTTAATTATGATACATATTTTTTAATTGCTTGAACTAAAATGTCACGACCCAAAACCCAACCTATCGTGATAGCGCCAATCATGGAACTAGTTCAGCTTCAAACCAACGCAATCCAATACCACGATGTAGATATTAAAAATCATTTGCGGAAGACTTTCATCATTTTTAAAACAAAACGTTTAAGACATAAGAGAAAGATTCATATTACAATATATTTGTCCCAAAACCATGGTGTCACTGAGATCATGAGCGTCTAAGGTAAATACATAATCTATCAAAGTGTCTAAGAATCAACAGAAAAGTACAACTGGAAATGAGAAGGAGAGCCAAGGCCTGCGAACGCCGTGCAGGTACCTCAATAATCTTTTAAGTCAGAAGCCTCGATCAAACATCCGCCACTTGATCCAAAGTGCCTGAATCTGTACACGAGGTACATGGGGTAACGTGAGTACACCAACTCAGTAAGTAACAAGCTCAAACTATGGACTGAGATAAAAAGGAATATCGTATAGAAATGTAGGCATACTTTCAGTTAATTAAACAGCTCATAACAGGGAAATAGAGCAAGTATGAACATGATAAAGGAGTATAACTTCGCTAAATCTACATGCCAATGCACATACTATATGAAATGCACTATGCCAAGTACCTCATGTGCCCAATAACTCGATGCTCGTCCACTCAGTACTGTATATGTGACGACCCAAAGGGTCATCACTTGCTTTCAGTTGATTTCTGTGTCTCCGAGGCTTTGAAGACCTCATTAGAGTTGCCTCGATTTGCGTGTGCAGTCCGAGCGTGTAGCCGGAAAGTTTGAATATGAAACTCTGTGAAAAATTCTAAGTTTTGATGTTAAAATGAATAAATTTGACTTTGGCCAATATTTTGGGTAAACGGATCCGGATCCGTGATTAGACGGTCCCGGAGGGTCCGTAGGAAAATATGGGACTTGGGCGTATTCCCGGAATCGAATTCCGAGGTCCCAAGCCCAAGAAATGAATTTTTAAGTGAAATTGTTTAAGGAAATTTGAAATGAAAACCGATTAGAAAGCAATGGTATCGGGCCTGTATTTTGGTTCCGACGCCCGGTACAGGTCTTATATATGAATTAAGTCATTCTTGTGAAATTTGGTTGAAAACGGACGTCGTTTGAAGCGATTCGGACCTTAATTGAGAAATTTGATGTTTAAAAGAGTTTTGAGAAATATCATTGATTTCGAGGTTTAATTCGATGCTCGTGATGTTATTTTGGCAATTTGATTACACGAATATGCCCGTAGGATATTTTTGAGGCTGTGTGTATACTTGTTTTGGAGTTTCGAGGGCTCGGGTGAGTTTCGAGTAGGTCCCAGGATGCCTTAGGCTTAGAAAGTCAGGTGTAGCAAGTTTAGGAAGCTGCAGTCTCTGAACCATCTGGTGCGGTCCGCGAGAAATTGCATGCGACCGCGGAGGGGCCAGTGCGGCTGCGATCGCCTTTGTCCGGTCCACGGTGGAGGCTGTGCGGCCGCAGTCGCCTTTGTGCGGTCCGCACAGGGTGCTGAACTGCAGGTCTTCAGGGAGGGGCCAGCGCGGTTGCGGTCGCCTTTGTGCGGTCCGCGGTAGAGGCTGTGCGGCCGCGGTCCATTTGATGCGGTCCGCACTGGAGGTCTAAAAGGGGTATAAATAAACGAGAATTTCAGTTATTTTTCACTTTTCGAAACCCCAAAAACATAAGAGACAATTTTTCAAACAACCTTTCTTCTCCAAAACGTTGGTAAGTGATTTCTAACTCATTTTCTTCACTCCTTAACATCTTTTAACATGATTTCAACTTCAAATCAAAGATTTTCATGGGGGAATTGGGTGTTTTGGGCCCGAGGTGATTTTTGAATTTTGGGTAAAACTTTGGAAAACTCATTTTTCATGCATTGGGGTTGATTTATTTAGCACTTATTGATGTAATTAAGTAACTTGTGATTAGATTCGAGCGGATTGGTGGTGGAATCGAGGAGTAAAGCTATAATTGAGACTTGAGTAGTGTTCAAAGCATCGAAGTAAGTGTTTGGTCTAACACTAGCTTGAGGGATTAGGAGTTGAGTCATATTTGCTACTTGCTTCTTGTTGAGTACAACGTATAGGCATGGTGACGAGTATCTATACGTTGGTGTCAAGTATGACCGTGGGTCTTAAATTGAAAGTTGTTGTGTTCTTGAATGACACCTTGTATTCTTTAGTTAATGATCTTCTATGATTGAGCATCTCCACTAATCGAACTGAGTACTAGCTAAGTGAGATTGGTTATAGCTGATTCTCCCTTGCCGGGATGACTATTTCGATATTGTTGTTCCCTTGTCGGGAAATTATTATATTGCTTTTTGTTCCATTGCCGGGAAGTTATTACATTACTTATGTTTTCTTGCCGGGATTTCTTGGTATGCATACTACCCGCTCCCATTTCATTATCTTGTGGTAGGCGTACCACCCGCTCCCATTTCATTATCTTGTGGTAGGCGTACCACCCGCTCCTATTTCATTATCTTGTGGTAGGCTTACCACCCGCTCCCATTTCATTATCTTGTGGTAGGTGTACCACCCGCTCCCTTTTACAGTTCATCACACAATCACAAGATAATGAAATAGGAGCGGGTGGTACGCCTACCACAAGATAATGAAATAGGAGCGGGTGGTACGCCTACCACAAGATGTTATAAAAATGGGAGTGGGTGGTATGCCTACCACAAGATATTATAAAGTGGGAGCGGGTGGTACGCCTACCACAAGATATGATGAAATGGGAGCGGGTGGTACGCCTACCACAAGATATGAGAAATGGGATCGGGTTGCACGCCTACAACAAGATGAAAACTGAAAGTGAAAGTTGTCTTTACTTCTCCTTATCTGCGTTAGAAGTTATATTGTTAGCTTCCTTGTTATTTCTTATTATTTTGTTTTGTCAGCTACCCCTGAAGCGTGTTACCCTTCCCCAGCTTTAATTGCCTAATATATGTTTACTCTTTTGCCATATATTATATAACTGCACAGGTTTATCTGGAGTCTGGTCCTAGTCTCGTCACTACTTCTCCGGGGTTAGGCCAGACACTTATTATCACTTGGGGTCGGTTGTGCTGATACTACACTCTGCACTGTGTGCAGATTTCGAAGCAGATTTCGGACAGTAGTTGGAGGGCTTCCTTCAGTCCATTCAGAGACCCAAGGTAGACCTGCATCCGTCCGTAGGCCCTGGCGTCTCCCTCTATCTCTATTTCCTGTTTTTATTTTTCACACTTCAGAAACAGTGTGCTGTTATTTCTTCAGACCTTGTATGTAGTAACTCTTAGACAGTGTGTGATACTGTGACACCAGATTTTGGGGTAATTAAAGTTTAAAAGTTGTAATAGACGTAGTTTTTGGGTTTTATAACTGTTGACTTCCGCTTATTTACTTAAAATTCCGTTGTTATCATGTTACCGCCACGTGTTTGTTAAAATGAAGCAATATGAAAGTGTAGTGGGTAGTTAAGGTTTGGCTTGCTTAGCTCCCATTAGTAGGCGCCATCATGACTCCCGAGGATGGAAAATCTGGGTCGTGACAAATTGGTATCAGAGCTCTAGGCTACATGGGTCTCACAGTTCACAGACAAACTTAGTAGAATCTGAGGGATCGGTACGGAGACATTTGTATTTATCCCCTAGAGGCTACAGAGTTAGGAAAACTTCACATTTGTTCTTTCTTGTCGTGCGGTTTTGTTTCCTAATATTGATTGAATTCCTACTCCGTTCTTTCTCAGATGGAGAGAACACGCGCTTCCTCATTTACCGCTCAGCAGCCCGAGCCCCCAGCAGCAGCTTCCACTAGGGGCAGAGGGCAAGGCCGAGGCCGTGCTAGAGGCCGAGGTAGGGGCAGAGTTCAGCCCCGAGCAGCAGCACCAGTGGCGGAGCCTCAGGTTGATTTTGAGGAGGAGGTTCCGGCCCCAGCAGTTCCGGTGGGCCCAGATCAAGTCCCAGAGGGGTTTATTGCTACCCCAGTTCTTTAGGATGCTCTGGTCCGATTAGTGGGCTTCATGGAGAGTCTGACCCGGGCAGGCTTGCTTCCTGTGGCACCAGCCACTTCTCAGGCTGAAGGAGGGGCCCAGACTCCTACTACTCGCACCCCGGAGCAGGTAGCTCCTCAGATTTAGACTCCAGCGGTTCAGCCAGTTGAAGTAGTACAGCCGGGTGTGGTAGCTCAGACCGGTGATAGAGCGGCTATGTACGTTGATACTTTGTGGAGACTGGATAGGTTCACCAAGCTCTTCACTACTACATTTAGTGGTACATCTACTGAGGATCCCCAGGATTATCTAGACAACTGTCACGAGGTTCTCAGGAACATGGGCATTGTTGAGACCAATGGGGTAGATTTTGCTACATTTCGCTTGTCTGGATCCGCTAAGACTTGGTAGAGAGATTATTGCTTAGCTAGACCAGTCGGGTCGCCATCTTTGACTTAGGAGCAGTTTGCAGTATTGTTTCTGGAGAAGTTTCTCCCCGTGACTCAGAGAGAGGCCTATCAGAGGCAGTTTGAGCGCCTCCATCAGGGTTCCATGACGGTCACCCAGTATGAGACCAAGTTCATCGACTTAGCTCACTATTCTCTTGTCATACTTCCTACCAAGAGAGAGAGGGTGATGAGGTTTATCGACGGTCTTATTCAGCCGATTCGTCTTTAGATGGCCAAGGAGGCCGGGAGTGAGATCACTTTTTAGGAGGTGGCCGATATGGCCCATAGAGTTGAGATGATTCCGTCACAGGAAGGTGGACATGGGTCAGACAAGAGGCCCTGCAATTCAGGCAGATTCAGTGGTACCTCGTCTAGAGGTAGAGATTCATATGGTAGAGGCTATCCTCCTAGGCCCTTTCAGTCAGCTCTTCAAGTTTCTCACGGTGCTTCAGGTGGTCGTGGTCCTCCGATGCATTATTCTGATCAGCAGTCCTTCAGTGCACTACCAGCACCTATCAGTGCACCACCGCTTCAGAGTTTTCAGGGTCGTCAGCCCCAGCAGTCGAGGGCTTGTTTTACTTGTGGCGACACGAGGCACATTGCTAGGTATTGCCCTCGAGCTTCGAGTAGTTCTCCACATCAGGGTTCTCGTGGTATGGTTTAGGCACCAGATCAGACCGCCCAACCAACTAGAGGTGGGGGTAGAGATGCTTCAGTGATATTTGATCCAGGGTCTACATACTCGTATGTGTCATCTTATTTTGCACTGTATCTGGTCATGCCTAGTGATTTATTGAGTATTCCTCTTTATGTGTCTACACTGGTGGGTGACTCTATTGTGGTAGATCGAGTCCATAGCTCTTGTGTAGTTATGATTGGGGGTCTTGAGACTCGTGTGGATTTGTTGCTTCTAGACATGGTCGACTTCTATGTTATATTGGGGATGGACTAGTTATCACCTTACCATGCTATCTTGGACTATCATGCCAAGACTGTGACCTTATATTTACCGGGTATGCCTCGTTTAGAGTGTAGCGGAATTCCTGGTCATTCTACCCGTAGCGTTATTTCTTATGTGAAGGCTCGACGTATGGTCGAGAAGGGATGCTTGGCCTATTTAGCTTATGTTCGTGATTCTAGTGCGGAGGCTCCCTCTATTGATTCTATGCCCGTTGTTCGTGAGTTTCCTGAGGTATTCCCTTCAGACCTACCGGGTATGCCGCCCGACATGGATATTGACTTTTGCATTGATTTGGCTCCGGGCACTCAGCCCATTTATATTCCGCCATATCGCATGGCCCCGCCGGAGTTGAAAGAGTTGAAGGAGCAGTTGCAAGACTTGCTTGAGAAGGGTTTCATTAGACCCAGCGTTTCGCCTTGGGGTGCGCCGATTTTGTTTGTTAAGAAGAAGGATGGGTCGATGAGAATGTGTATTGATTACCGGTAGTTGAACAAGGTTACAATCAAGAATAAGTATCCATTGCCGAGGATTGATGATCTGTTTGATCAGCTTTAGGGTGCCAAGGTATTTTCAAAGATTGATTTAAGATCTGGCTACCATCAGCTGAGGATTAGGGTATCTGACGTCCTAAGACAGCTTTCCCTACTCGGTACGGGCATTATGAGTTCTTGGTGATGTCATTCGGGTTGACAAATGCCCCAACAGCTTTTATGGATTTGATAAACCGAGTGTTCAGGCCTTATTTGGACTCGTTCATGATAGTCTTCGTTGATGATATTTTGATATATTCCCGCAGCTAGGAGAAGCACGAGCAGCATCTCAGAGTGGTTCTTTGGACTCTGAGGGACAGTCAGTTATATGCTAAGTTCTCGAAGTGTGAGTTCTGGTTGAGTTCAGTTGCATTTCTGGGTCATGTTGTATCAGTAGAGGGTATTCAGGTTGACCCGAAGAAGATTGAGGCAGTCAAGAACTGGCCTAGACTAGCATCAACTACAGAGATTCGGAGTTTCTTAGGGTTGGCAGGCTACTAACGTCGGTTCGTGGAGGGGTTTTCATCCATTTCAGCCCTGATGACCAGGTTGACCCAGAAGGGTGCCCAGTTCAGATGGTCGGATGAGTGTGAGGCGAGATTTCAGAAGCTCAAGATAACTCTGACTATGGCACCAGTGTTGGTTTTGCCCACATGTTCAGGGCCTTATACAGTCTATTTTGATGCATCTCGCATTAGACTTGGTGCAGTGTTGATGCAGGATGGAAAGGTCATTGCCTATGCTTCGCGGCAGTTTAAGATTCATGAGAAGAAATATCCAGTTCATGATTTAGAGTTGGCAGCCATTGTTCACGCATTGAAGATTTGGAGGCATTATCTGTATGGCGTGGCATGTGAGGTATTCACTGATCACAAGAGTCTTCAGTATTTTTTCAAGCAAAAGGAGTTGAATTTGAGGCAGAGGAGGTGGTTGGAGTTGTTGAAGGATTATGATATCACTATCTTATATCACCCGGGAAAGGCCAATGTGGTGGCCGATGCTTTGAGTAGGAAGTCAGCCAGTATGGGCAGTCTTGCTTATATTCCAGTTGGTGAGAGGCCACTTGCTCTGGATGTTTAAGCTTTGTCCAATCGGTTCGTGAGGTTGGATATTTCTGAGCCTAGTCGGGTATTATCTTGCACGGTCGCTCGTTCTTCTTTATTGGAGTGTATCCGTGATCGACAGTTTGATGATCCCCATTTGTGTGTCCTTAGAGACACGGTGCAGTGTGGAGGTGCTAAGCAGGTTACCTTAGGTGCTGATGGAGTTTTGAGATTGCAGGGTCGAGTTTGTGTGCCTAATATGGATGGGCTTCGAGAGTTGATTTTAGAGGAGGCCCATAGCTCCCGGTACTCTATTCATCCGGGCGCCGCGAAGATGTATCAAGATTTGCGGCAGCATTATTGGTGGCATAGAATGAAGAAGGATATCATTGCATATGTGGCTCGATGTTTGAATTGTCAGTAGATTAAGTATGAGCATCAGAGGCCTGGTGGACTATTTCAGAGTATTGAGCTTTCCGAGTGGAAGTGGGAGTGGATTACTATGGACTTCGTTGTTGGACTCCCACAGACTCAGAAGAAGTTCGACGCAGTTTGGGTCATTGTTGATAGGCTGACCAAGTCAGCACATTTCATTCCTGTGGCAGTCTCCTATTCATCCGAGAGGTTAGCTGAGATTTATATACGGGAGATTGTTCGTCTTCATGGTGTGCCGGTATCTATCATTTCGGACCGAGGTACACAGTTTACCTCGCGCTTATGGAAAGCAGTTCAGCGAGAGTTGGGCACCCAGGTTGAGTTGAGTACAGCATTTCATCCTCAGACGGACAGGCAGTCCGAGTGGACTATTCAGATATTAGATGATATCCTTCGAGCTTCTGTTATTGACTTTGGAGGCTCGTGGGATCAATTCTTGCCTTTAGCAGAGTTTGCCTACAACAACAGCTACCAGTCGAGTATCCAGATGGCTCCTTATGAGGCTTTGTATGGTACGCGATGTCGATCTCCGGTTGGGTGGTTTGAGACGGGAGAAGCTCGGTTGTTGGGTACAGATCTGGTTCAGGAGGCCTTGGACAAGGTCAGGATCATTCAGGATAGGCTTCGTATAGCTCAATCTAGGCAGAAGAGTTATACAGAATGCAAGGTTCGAGATATGGCTTTTATGGTTGGTGAGCGGGTACTGCTCCGAGTGTCGCCTATGAAGGGTGTGATGAGATTCGGGAAGAAGGACAAGCTTAGCCCTAGGTTCATTGGTCCATTTGAGATTCTCGATCGAGTGGGAGAGGTGGCTTATAGACTTGCATTGCTGCGTAGCTTATCAACTGTACATCCAGTATTTCATGTGTTCATGCTTCGGAAGTATCACGTCGATCCATCCCACGTGTTAGATTTCAGCACTGTCTGGCTGGACAAGGACTTGTCTTATAAGGAGGAGTCGGTGGCTATTCTAGACCGACAGGTTCAACAGTTGAGGTCGAAGAGTTTTCCTTCAGTTTGTGTTCAATGCAGAGGTCAGCCTCCTGAGGCATCGACCTAGGAGTTCGATTCCGATATGCGTAGCCATTATCCTCATCTTTTCCCCGACTCAGGTACTTCCTTCTTCTGTCCGTTCGAGGACGAACGGTTGTTTTAGAGGTGGAGAATGTGACGACCCAAAGGATCATCACTTGCTTTCAATTGATTTTTGTGTCTCCGAGGCCTTGAAAACCTCATTAGAGTCACCTCGATTTGCGTTCACAGTCCGGGCGCGTAGCTGGAAAGCTTGAATATGAAACTCTGTGAAAAATGCTAACTTTTGATGTTAAAATGAATAAATTTAACTTTGGTCAACATTTTGGGTAAACGGACTCGGATCCGTGATTCGACGCTCCCGAAGGTCCGTAGGAAAATATGGGACTTGGGCGTATGCCCGGAATCGAATTCCGAGGTCCCTAGCCCGAGAAATGAATTTTTAAGTGAAATTGTTTTTAGAAATTGTTTAAGGAAATTTGAAATGAAAACTGATTAGAAAGCAATGGTATCGGGCCCGTATTTTGGTTCCGGCGCCCGGTACAGGTCTTATATATGAATTGAGTCATTCCTGTGAAATTTGGTTGAAAACGGACGTCGTTTGACGCGATCCGGACCTTAATTGAGAAATTTGATGTTTAAAAGAGTTTTGAGAAATATCATTGATTTCGAGGTTTAATTCGATGCTCGTGATGTTATTTTGGCAATTTGATTACACGAATATGCCCGTAGGATGTTTTTGAGGCTATGTGTATACTTGTGTTGGAGTTTCGAGGGCTCGGGTGAGTTTCGAGTAGGTCCCGGAATGCCTTAGGCTTAGAAAGTCAGGTGTAGCAGGTTCAGGAAGCTGCAGTCTCTGAACCCTTTAGTGCGGTCCGCAAGAAATCGCGTGCGACCGCAGAGAGGCCAGGGCGCGCGGTCGCCTTTGTGCGGTCCGCGGTGGAGGATGTGCGGCCGCAGTCGCCTTTGTGCGGTACGCACAGGGTGCGGAACTGTAGGTCTTCAGGGAAGGGCCAGCGCGGTCGCGGTCACCTTTGTGCAGTCCGTGGTGGAGGTTGTGCGGCTGCGGTCCATTTGATGCGGTCCGCACTGGGGGTCTGAGAGGGGTATAAATAAACGAGAATTTCAGTTATTTTTCACTTTTCAAAACCCCAAAAACATAAGAGACAATTTTTCAAACAACTTTTCTTCTCCAAAACGTTGGTAAGTGATTTCTAACTCATTTTCTTCACTCCTTAACATCTTTTAACATGATTTCAACTTCAAATCAAAGATTTTCATGGGGAAAATTGGGTGTTTTGGGTAGAACCTAGGTTTTTCTAAAATTGGTAATTTGGACCTCAATTTGAGGTCTGATTTCAAAACAAGTTATATATTTGAATTTGTGGGGGAATGGGTAATCGGGTTTTCGTACGAACCTCGGGTTTCGACCACGTGGGTCTGAGGGTAATTTTTAACTTTTGGGTAAAACTTTAGAAAACTCATTTTTCATGCATTGGGGTTGATTCATTTAGCACTTATTGATGTAATTAAGTAACTTGTGATTAGATTCGAGCGGATTGGTGGTGGAATCGAGGAGTAAAGCTATAATTGAGACTTGAGTAGTGTTCAAGGCATCGATGTAAGTGTTTGGTCTAACCCTAGCTTGAGGGATTAGGAGTTGAGTCATATTTGCTACTTGCTTCTTGTTGAGTACGACATATAGGCATGGTGACAAGTATCTATACGTTGGTGTCAAGCATGACCATGGGTCTTAAATTGAAAGTTGTTGTGTTCTTGAATGACACCTTGTATGCTTTAGTTAATGATCTTCTATAATTGAGCATCTCCATTAATCGAACTGAGTACCAGCTAAGTAAGATTGGTTATAGCTGATTCTCCCTTGCCGGGATGACTATTTCGATATTGTTGTTCCCTTGTCGGGAAATTATTATATTGCTTTTTGTTCCCTTGCCGGGAAGTTATTATATTACTTATGTTCCCTTGCCAGGATTTCTTGTGATTGTGTGATGAACTGTAAAAGGGAGCGGGTGGTATGCCTACCACAAGATAATAAAATGGGAGCGGGTGGTACGCCTACCACAAGATAATGAAATGGGAGCGGGTGGTACGCCTACCACAAGATAATGAAATGGGAGCGGGTGGTACGCTTACCACAAGATAATGAAATGGGATGGGGTGGTACGCTTACCACAAGATATTATGAAAATGGGAGCAGGTGGTATGCCTACCGCAAGATATGATGAAATGGGAGCGGGTGGTACGCCTACCACAAGATATGAGAAATGGGATCGGGTTGCACACCTGCAACAAGATGGAAACTAAAAGTGAAAGTTGTCTTTACTTCTCTTTATCTGCGTTAGAAGTTATATTGTTAGCTTCCTTGTTATTTCTTGTTATTTTGTTTTGTTAGCTACCCCCGAAGCATGTTCCCCTTCCCCAGCTTTAATTGCTTAATATCCGTTTACTCTTCCGCCATATATTATATAACTGCACATGTTTATCTGGAGTCTGGTCCTAGCCTCGTCACTACTTCGTCGGGGTTAGGCCAGGCACTTACCAGCACATGGGGCAGGTTGTGCTAATACTACACTCTACACTGTGTGCAGATCCCGGAGCAGCTTTCTTCAGTCCACTCGGAGACCCAAGGTAGACCTGCATGCGTCCGTAGGCCCTGGTGTCTCCCTCTATCTCTATTTCCTGTTTCATTTTTCATACTTCAAAAACGGTGTGCTGTTATTTCTTCAGACCTTGTATGTAGTAACTCTTAGACAGTCTGTGATACTGTGACACCAGATTTTGGGGTAATTAAAGTTTAAAAGTTGTAATAGACGTAGTTTTTGGGTTTTATAACTGTTGACTTTCGCTTATTTACTTAAAATTCCGCTGTTATTATGTTACCGCCACATGTTTGTTAAAATGAAACAATATGAAAGTGTAGTGGGTAGTTAAGTTTTAGCTTGCCTAGCTCCCATTAGTAGGCGCCATCACGACTCCCGAGGGTGGAAAATCCGGGTCGTGACAGTATATGGCTCGTACGGCCTAAGGAAAATCCATCCCGTATATATATATGTCTATGACAGCAGTCACTCGGTACTGAGGAAGGCCAATCCAACCCATAGAGGAGATCCATCTCCTGGTAATAATAATGACAACTCACAACCACTTGGTACCGTATATGGCCCACGGGCCCAGGGAAGATCCATCCTGGAATATATATGTACATCACAGACTATCAGTCTCTGGTACCGAGGAACATGCCAATCCAGCCTCATGGAGAAGATCTATCTCCATACTAATACTTCGGACAAGATCCATGTCCAGGGAAAATCCATACCTCAATATCATCATCTACTGTGCTTACTGGGGGTGTAAAGACTTCAGAGGGGCTTCTCTAAGCCCAAGCGCTATATCAATGCCAGCGAAGGCATGATCAATATCATTGCTACCGCATGCAGCCCGATGTCATACTGTCAATCAATATTCCGCTCTCGGCCTCACTCAGTCAATACTCTCCAGTCTCACACTCCTAGGCTAAGATGTCATGATACAAGCCCGAACAATGATATGATATGGCAAATAGCAATAATCGAGACTCAGGCATGATATAATATGCATGAACATGACTGAGTATAGAATATACATGAAACTAATGACATGACAGCAAGAAACGACCTCTCGGGTCTTAACAATATCGGTGTGAAGCCTTAATATGATATTTAGCATAATTTGCAGCTTATCAACTTAAACACATGATTACAACACAATATCAACATAAAGGAGTAGCTAAGCGGTGCCATGGAATGATCCAGGCCGCATTTCTCATGGTGCACGCCCGTCACTTGGCATGCGTCACCTCAATAGTAATCATAGAACACATAGTCCGGGGTTTCGAACTCTCAGAACTAAGTTTGGAAGCGTTACTTACCTCAAGTCAAGCCAAACTCTAGCCCGCAACGCCTTTTCCTCTCGATTCGGCCTCCAAATGCCCCGAATTTATCCAAAATCAGTATATAACCATCAAAATATGCAGAAGGAACAAAGCCCACTCGAAAATAATCATATTACATCAAAATCTCGAAATGTGTCAAAACCCGATCCCCGAGCCCACGCCTTGGATTCCGATAAAAATTACAAAACTAGAATCCTCACACTCTCACGAGTTCATACATACCAAGAATACCAAAAGCGGACCCCAAATGGCCCCTCAAATCACCACTCAAAGCTCTCCAATTAACCAAGCCCTAACCCCCAATTCACCACTGATTTTCCCTTAAACTTTCATGCTAACAATGATAAAAATAACCACAATAACGAGCTTAGAAACCAAGGACCTAACCTCAATGAATCCCTCTGAAAATCTTCCTTGAAATTTCTCCCAAAAGTTTCACCCCGAATGAAATATTGAGAAAAATGGCAAAAAATCGTGAAGGGTGGGATTTATAGTTTCTGACCCAGCAAAACTGCACTTGCGGTTAAAAGGTCGCACCTGCGGACCCGCACATGCGGTCCCAGGTGCGCACCTGCGAAATTCACTTAAATCTCCAAGGCCGCACCTGCGCAAAGAAATCCGCACCTGCGCAATCGCAGGTGCGACCAGGACCTCGCTTCTGCGGTCCCAGCCTGCACCTCACCTGGCCGCTTCTGCGGCTCAAAATCCGCTTCTGCGAGTCCGCACCTGCGGTCCCCTAGCCGCAGGTGCGGTTATGACAGCAACAGAAAACTTCAGCTGCCAAACCCAACTCAAAATCACCCGTTAACCACCCGAAATCACCCCGAGGCCCCCGGGAGCTCAACCAAAAGCACGAACAAGTCATATACCAATATCCAAACTTATGCCAATCTTCAAAACACCTCAAACAACATCGAATCAACCAAATAACATCAGATTCAAGCCTAAGGTTCCAAGAATTTTCCGAATTCCGCTTTGATCAAAAAGTTTATCAAACCTCGTCCGAATGACCTGAAATTTTGCACACACGTCATAATGACACAACGGACCTACTTCAACTTCCGGAATTCTATTCCGACCCCTCTATCAAAATCTCACCTATAAACCAGAAAACGCCAAAATTCCAATTTCGCCAATTCAAGCCTGAATCTACTCCGGACCTCCAAAACACATTCCGGTCACGCTCCTATGTCCCAAATCACCTCCCGAAGCTATCCGGACCATCGAAATTTACATCCGAGCCTTTTCTCACATAAGTCAACGTCCGGTTGACTTTTCCAACTTAAGCTTACTCAAAAGAGACTAAATATCTCAAACCTTACCAAAACCTTTCCGAACCCAAACCAATCAACTCGATAACATATAATACAGCTGAACAAGACAATAAGAAGCAGAAATGGGGGAAACGGGGCTGAAATTCATAAAACGAACGGCCGGATCGTTACATAAAATGTATTGTATATTATAAGCTACATAAAAACATCTCTAAGATAAAATTGTAAATATAAAGTTTACTTGTAATTAATATTTACATCAAATGAATGAATGCTAATATAATTTTTTTGCTAATATAATTTTTTTCATATATTAATTATTACTCTTATTTATTCACAATTAATTATATACTTTCATTTTAACTTTTAACTGTTTTTGTTGGTCTAGTGTAAACATTATAAGGAGCTGATATATATTTACCCAAGACTGGTTGTTGCCTCTCGGGATTCGTTTTTGAATTATCTTAAGCATAAGACGCTATTCCACTATTTTATATCATCGTTGTCAGATAAATATCTATCTATCTATCTATCTATATATATATATATATATATTAAAGTTGCCATATATAATAAACTTTGTGATTAAGCCAAGTGGCAAACTAATAAGTGTCAATAGTATGTGATAACTTTATCTATATATATATTAAAGGATAATTTTGAATTTATATATATAAAGTTTTTAAATTTGAATTAAGATAAAAAAAATTATCTTTTGTTACCATGTTATTATACTTAATTCGGTTAGTGATCATATATATATATATATATTAAAGCTATAACGTTGCCATATATAATTGACTTTGTGGTTAAACCAAGTGACAAACTAATAAATGTCAATAGTATATGGTAACTTTATTCTATATTTGACTATGTTATATATATATATATATATATAAGGATAATTTTGAATTTATATATATAAAGTTTTTAAATTTAATTAAAATAAAAAAATATCTTTTATTACCATGTTATCATACTTAATTCAGTTAGTGATCATATGCAATTATATTAGGAACTTTTTTTTATCTTAATTCAAAGTATGTAAATACTACTTCCCCTCTGGCCAAAAAAAAAAAAATACTCCATATAACTATAAACTCTTTTACATTTAAAATCCTATAATTATAGTTCTTTAAAACATTATAGCTAGATTTGAATAAAGCGAATTTCTTTTAAAATAAATGTAATATATAGGGTACACATCTATGTTTATCCAAATAACAAAAAAAAAGTTTGAAAGTTGATAAAAATTTACTTACATATATAATGAAGTAAACCTACATGCTGGAGAATGAAACATTACAAAAAGCAGTCAATATTCAACACAAGTTATTTTTTTTTCTTTTTGAAAAATATTTGTTTGAAGAGTCAATTTATAAATGGACATCAAACAAATAACAAAACTTTGACAATCTAACTGATTAATTTCTATTTAACACCTTCTGGGAATTGAAGGGTATAAGCCGAAACCTCTTCATTTAGCTGCAGTCAAACCAACATTGCAAGGGTATAGTATTTTTTTCATTGAAAAATATTAGTTTTGAATCATTAGATTACGTGAAAGATTTTTTTTCTTGAATTCAAAAAGAGAGATATTGGTTTCTAATTGATAGTTCCTATAGCGATTTTCAAGTGTAACAAAAAGTATATTTAAAAAAATGGTATGACGTGAAATAGTTATTTTTAAAATGTAAACAAATTATTTTGAAATGGGATTATTTTTTAAGTTATAATGTAATTTTTAAAATAAAAGATAAGATATTTTTAAATTTTAGTAGAGAGTTTTTAAAATAATTATAATAGAAGTCATATCATGGATAAAATCAAGAAACTAAAATATTATGGATTATTACATAAATATCCGGCTGCTTTATTGTTTACTTTTTATAGCTTTATTTTATTTTTAATTTAAGTGGTTGTGTGAGCTCCTGTTTAGGTTGATAAGATAAAGCCAAAAGAAAAATATGACAGAATTTTAACCAAAGAAAAAAAATATAAATAAAGTTCTTACATAAACAATTTCTATTAAAACTCATCCTTTTATTATGAAATAAATTAATTTTGTGTAACAAAAGAAAGAAAAACATAAAAAAATAATATAAAAGAAAATAAATATAGACAAATGTATGAAAAAACTAGAAATCATAAATAAGAGACGACAATGAATTTCTTCTTTTGTTTCATCTTTGATGAGTGTAAAAAATTTGGAGGACGGTCTCATCGATTTCAAATATTTTTTTCAACTCAAATACATAAATTATAAGATAAGGATATCTTAGAATAATTTTTTAAATTACATTGTGTGTCATTTTTTAAAAAAAAATCACTATTACTAACAAACTCAGATGATATTCGAATTTGAATTTAAATATAATTTAAGTAGTTTGTATTGAGGTTAAGTCAAGTATGGTGAAAAAACTCTTTGGCAATCTTAAGACAATATATGCAATGTTATATAATAACAATCAATTAATCTAACATTTAATGATTCAAAGAACAAAAAATCTATATATGTATAGGGTATTCAAAATTTAAAATTTTTGGCTAGAGATATCGATAAACTCAAAATGGAGTCATACTGAAATAAAATTTACCGGCCAAAGAATCATTAAATTTGTAGATAGCCGATTAAAGTGAATTTTAAATTAAGGATAATATCTTCACTTGCATTATTATAAAAATAATCATTTTGTTATTATTTTTAAACATAATAGCATACCAAATAAGAATTCAAGTCGTAGTAAAAGACTCACGTCGTAACCAAAGAATCATTCATATTGTGCCAACCTTTGTGCTTTTCCAGAGCTCATAAATAGGATTTATTATTTCGTGACTATTTTTAGGTTCCAATGATACCAATAAGAATGGTACAAAAAATAAAATTATCACTACAAGATTTGAGAAAATGTTAGCCTTTTTTCATGTAGTGTTTCATAAACAATATCTAACGATTATCTATGGTTTAAATTTTAAGGTTATTTACATATAATTCAAATGACTCACATATTTAACGTGGTTGATGTCAAATATCAAAATGGGGTCATGTAGAAAGAAAATCACTAGCTAATGAATTTTTTAAATTTTAGATAGCCGACTAAAATGAGTTTTGAATTAAGGATAATATTTTCACTTACATTGTTATAAAAATAATTATTATTGAAAAATAAAGTTTTAGAAACTGAAAATTTAAAATAGAAATAATTTTAGAATATATCAACACACAAAATAAGAGTTCAAGCAGTAGTAAAAGAGTCAAGTCGTATCCAAAGAGTCCTTCATAGTCTCAACCTTTGCTTGTTTTGCCATAAATATGAATTATTATTTTGTTTCCTGACTATTTTTTTGATCCAATGACACTGGCAAGAATGATACTAAAAAGGAAAAATAGAATTATAACTAGGAGATTTGAGAAATATTTAATCATTTTCATATAGTGTTTCTTAATTAATATCCAATGATTATCTATATTTATCGAGAATGTTTAAATTTTAAGATTTTTTACGTATAATCCAAATAACTCAAATATTTAACATGGTTAATGTCCGCGCATCTGCGCGAGTGCTAATACTAGTAGAATTTAATATTAAAAGACATTACTCTCTAGTCATTATATATGTCAAATTACCTGATCAGTTACGAAATTTAATATAGTAGATGTAATTAGCAGTAAAAAGAATAAAATTGAAGTACAGTTGCAAAGGTAACTGCTCCTATTTAAAATCTTAAATCTAATTTTGAAATGAACTTAAATTCTTGCAACATTTAAAAGTTGTTTAAATTAGTATCAGTTTTGTCCCATCATTGGTTCTTACATTATTTCGAGCACACTAATTAGGGTTCTGAGTGTCTATTTGTAAACTTTTAGGGTGAAAAGTGGGTTAAATCTATAGACAAAATTACCTTTTCAAACTTGGAAATTTTTACAATGAAAATTATTTTCATGGCATCTTTCTTCATACGAATTATTCCAAAAACTTAGAATTATGCAGCTTGTCAAAATGAACATACGTTGAGCAACGTAAAATAGTAAGGGAAATTTGTGCTTTTAGTTCCTAAAATATGAACAAGTTTTAATTTTGGTCCTTATAATACATGTCTAAACCTTTAGCCTTCTATTAGTTGAAATGTGCACATTTAATCCCTCCGGTTGTGAATCTTCTCAAACTTAAAGAGTTATTAATCATTACACCTTTTAATTAGCCAACAACAACATACCCAATAAAATCCCACTAGTGGAGTCTGGGGAGAGTAGAGTGTACGCAGACCTTACCCTTACCCCAAAAAGGATAGAGAGGCTGTTTCCAGGAGACTTTAGGCTCAACAAGAGAGACAATAATATCATAAAAGAAACAAAAGAAAAGGCATGTAACAATAAAAGATGCCAGAAAGAAAATAACAACAACGAATAAGGGAAAGAACAATAACACAAAACTATGCAACTAACCATGTAAACACAACATAGACCGCTAACAAACCTAAACAAAACTCTATCAATCTACCCGGTACAAAGAAGGAAGAACTCTCAACTACCCCTAGCCCACCACCCTAATGCTCGACCTCCACATGTTCCTATCAAGAGCCATGTCCTCGAAAATCTGAAGCCGCGCCATGTCCTGCCTGATCACCTCGCCCTATACTTCTTTGGCCGCCCTCTGCCTCTTCTCGTACCTGCCAAAGTCAACCGCTTACACCTCCTAACCGGTGCATCTAGGCTTTTTCTCCGCACGTGTCCGAACCATCTAAGTCGCGCTTCCTGCATCTTGTCGTCCACGGGAGCCACACCCACCCTCTCCCGAATATCTTCATTCCTAATCTTATCCAGCCTAGTGTGCCCACACATCCATCTCAACATCCTCATTTCTGCTACTTTCATCTTCTAGATATGTGAATTCTTGACTGGCCAACACTCAGCTCCATACAACATGGCTGGTCTAACTACCGCTCTATAGAATTTACCTTTGAGTTTCAGTGGCACATTCTTGTCACATAGGACTCCAGACGCTAACCTCCATTTCATCCACCCCACCCCAATGCGGTGCGTAACATCCCCGTCGATCTCCCCATCTCCCTGGATAATTGACCCTAAGTACTTAAAACTTTCTCTCTTGAGGATGACCTATGAGTCAAGCCTGACTTCCACATCTGCTTCCTCCGTCACGTCGCTGAACTTACATTCCACATATTCCGTCTTAGTCCTACTTAACTTGAAACCTTTAGACTCCAGGGCCTGCTGATAACTAGGGATTTTAACACATTTTATACTCCTTCTTGCTTATGCTTTGATTAGAAATTGATACAAAATAGTCCAAAAGGCTCACAAGTTGTGCTTGATTGCAGGTTTGATCAACAGAGTGACAAAATGTCAAAGATCAGCTAAAAAAGGAGTGAAACTTGCACAAGTCCAAAGACAAGACAAAGCTCAGGCAAAACAGGCCCAGTGCGGCCGCACACCCTTCTGTGCGGTCCGCACTATGGGATTCAGAGAGGTTGACATTCAGGCACAAACGCAATGCGGCCGCACTAGGTTTTGTGCGGTCCGCACTGAAGTTAATGCGGCCGCACTCGACTTAGTGCGGTCCGCAGACCCAAGAATCAGAGAGATGCCAGTTTTGAAGTTTTAAGCCAATGCGTTCCGCAGTCCATTCTGTGCGGACCGCACTAGAAGCCTCCGCGGCCGCAGTCCGTTCTGTGCGGTCCGCATTGCCTGAGTTCAGTGAATTGGATTTTGAAGTCAAGAGCCCTAGTGCAGCCGCACTCCATTTTTGTGCGGTCCGCACTAACCCTGCAGGGACATTTTTGTCCAGAATTTTCAGCTTAGTATAAATAGCTTCTTTTCCCATTTTTAGGGTATCAAATAGTTTTGTAACGTAGCTGCACTAGTGGGTTCGACTTTCTTAGCCATTTTGGGCAAATTTTATCTACTTTTCATCATTGAATCTTCTTATTTACCTTGGTGATTAATTAATATGAGTTGTTCTCCATCTATTTCTTGTTTTTCTTCTTTAATTATGAGCAACTAGACCCATAAGCTAGGGTTGTGGCTCAACCCTAGTATGGATAATTGATGAGTCTTGTATTTTAGGGCTAGATTGACTATGGGTGTTTGATATTTGGGCCAATTTTATGGTTAATTACTGAATTAGTGGTTGCAAACACTAGTTTGTGTTTAGTTGACTAGGGCTCTTCTTGAGAAAGAGCCTAAGTCTCCGAAATTGGTCCAACAAGGAATTGGGGCGTACTCAAGAGATTGATAGCCCCAATTAAAGGGTTAAACCTCGAGAGAGTAATACCTCACTTGAACCCTAGTTGCTTGTGCGAATTTGCATACCCAATTGATCTTGAGAAAGTCAATTCGGGCAAAATCACTCGAACCACCGAGAAGTGTAGAGTGGGTAATATCGTGCAATGGTTATATCATACTCCCCAATTATGTCAATCGTGTCTTAGATTCAATTACCCGTCAATTGACCACCTAGGAGAAAGTCACTACCCTAGTGCCTTTTAAACCATTTGAACAACCCGTAGCATTAACTCTTAGCTTAATCTAGTTGCATTTACCATTTGTAGTTTGATAATAGTACAAGTGAAACAAAAACCCCAAAAATGATTAGAAGTGTAATTTGGAACACATACGCAATCCTAAACTAGATAGATACTCGATTCCAAATTCTACCTCTCTGTGGAAATCGATCCCGACCCTAAATCGGGTAAAAGCTGCTCCGACCCTCTCTCGCTACTCAATAGTAGTGCGGAGTAGGCCGTGATCACCTGCCTCCATACCTCCAGTCTCCCATTAACATCGCCTCGCATCTCATCAATCAGAACTATATCATCAGCGAACAACATATACCATAGCACCTCTCCTTGGATTTGGTGTGTCAATACGTCCATCGCCAGAGCAAATAAGAACGGGCTGAGCGCCGATCCTTGGTGTAACCCATAACATCCGGGAAAGGCACTGAGTCACCTCCCACAGTCCTAACCCGAGTCATAACTCCATCATATGTATCCTTTATCACCCTAATGTAAGCCAGCGACAGACCTTTCACCTCCAGACACCTCCAAAATAAGGTCTCTAGGGACCTTGTCATACGCCTTCTCTAGGTCAATAAACACTATATGCAAATCCCTCTTCCTATCCTTGTATAGTTCCACCAACCTCCTGATAAGGTGGATAGCTTCTGTGGTAGAACGACCCGACATGAACCCGAACTGGTTTTTCGATATAGACACTGCCCTTCTTATCCTCCCTTCCACCACCCTCTCCCAAACTTTCATGGTATGACTTAGTAACTTGAAACCCCTATAGTTTTTACAATTCTGGATATCCCCTTTGTTCTTGTACACCGGAACCATTGTACTCCACCGCCACTCATCAGGCATCCTCTTTGTCCTGAAGATAACATTAAACAACCCAGTCAGCCACTCCAAGCCTGCTCTACCCGCATATCTCCAAAACTCTACTGGAATCTCATCTGGTCCAGTCGCTTTGCCCCGACTTATCTTACCCATCGCCCCCACGACCTCCTCAACCTTAATGCGCCTACAATACCTAAAGTCTCGGTGACTCTCGAAGTTCCCCAAATGCCCTAACACGATGTTTCCATTCCCCCCGTTCGTTCAGAAGTTTATGAAAGTACGATTGCCATCTTTGCCTAATCTGGGCCTCTTTCATCAATACTCGATCGTCTTTGTCTTTGATGCATCTCACTTGATCCAAGTCGCGAGCCTTCTTCTCCCTCGCTTTGGCCAATCGAAATAACTTCTTGTCCCCACCTTTGCCCCCAAGTTCCTCATAAAGCCGACCAAAAACAGCATCTTAGCCTTTGTGACCGCTAATTTTGCCTCCTTCCAAGCCTCCTTATATCCTTCTCTATTTGCTCTCCTCTGATCCTTGTCGGTGCTCTCTAATAACTTAATGTAAGCCGCTCTCTTGGCTTCCATTTTACCTTGGACCACGTCATTCCACCACCAGCCACCTCGGTGCCCGCCAGAGTAACCTTTCAAAATTCCCAACGCCTTTCTTGATGCCTCCCTTATATATTTCGCCATCATCGTCCACATAGCGCTAGCATCCCCACCATTCTTCCAGGCACCCATATTCATCAGGCACCCCTCCAACTCCTGCGCATTATCTTTAGACAAAGCTCCCCACCTGATCCTCGACTGACCCCGTACAAACCTCTTCTTTCTCTTCAACAAGATACCGACGTCCATCACCAAGAGCCTATGTTGAGTTGCGAGGTCCTCACTCGGGATCACCTTGCAATCCTCGCACAACCCCCTGTCACACCTTCTTGAGGAGGAGATAGTCAATCTGAGTCTTAGCCACGATACTCCGGAAAGTAATCAAATGTTCCTCCCTCTTCGGGAACATAGAGTTCACTATCACCAACTCAAAAGCTCTAGCGAAATCCAACAGTGAGGTACCACCCCGTTCCTACACCAAAGCCGAAGCCACCGTGCACCTCACCATAGCCATCAGTAGACGACCCAATATGACCATTGAAATCTCCTCCTATGAATAGCTTCTCCGTAGGCGGAATAGCCCGCACCACCTCATCTAGCGCCTCCCAAAAGCGCCTCTTAACCTCCTCGTCCAAGCCTGTTTGCGGCGCGTAAGGGCTAATGACATTCAGAGTGCTCCCTCCAACTACTACCTTAATCTCCATCAATCTGCCATTCACTCATCTAACCTCTACCACCGACTCTCTAAGCTCCATATCCACCAAAATGCCCATTCCGTTCTTGCCCTTCACGACTCCGGAGAACCACAATTTATACCCGTCTACATTCCTCGCCTTCGATCCTACCCACCTAGTCTCCTCCACGCATGCTATATTGACCCTTCTCTTCTGGAGAAACTTCGCTAGCTCTATAGACTTACCCATCAACTTTCCTATATTCCACGATCCATTTCTCAACCTACAGGCTACCTTGTTCCCTTTTAATTAGCCATGTATTATATTAAATTTGTATTGTTACTTCATATTTGAAGGTAAAAATAGTCTAAATATAATATAATTAATTAAAAGTTAAATGTGTTTAGTCATATATTACAAGGAAAGAATATATCAATAACTGCGGAATCAAAAGTATTACTGTTCCAAATATAAAAGTAAAAGACGGAAACTAGGGATAATAGGTCTTTTGGTCTCTTAGTTATTAGTAAATTTGTATTTTGGTCCTTGTAATATCACATTAAACACATTTTAAAATTTAATTTACAAAAATTTGTATTTTTAGTCATTTTATGTAAGGAATAGGTATATTTAGACTATTTATTACCCTTAAATATCGAGTAACCATAGAAATATTGTAATTAAATAGTGTGATGATTGATATTCATTAATTAAATTTGTGAAAAGTCAAAAGTCGAAAGTTTAAGACCCATAAAACCATTTGACCCTCAATTAATTGAGGGTTCAATTTAGTTATATATCATTTGAAATAAACTACCAATAATTGAGGGACCAAAAATGCTACTATCTCCAAATAATTATTATACGTGTTAGCCTGCAATGGAATTTTTTTTTTAAAACAAATGTTGTCGGGGAATTTTACCCAGAGTAACGTGGCTCCTTATTATTTCGAGACTTCTCCATGTCATTACATTCATAGTATTCGTATCCGACACACCTCAACTTAGAACATTACTATTCTCAACTAAACGTAGCCTTCAATTAGTTTCCACTTTTGCTAAATACATCTTTTCATTTCCGCAGAAGAAGAAGAAAGAGGAGGAAATTTCGTCGAAGTGGAATTGTCTATGGTAACAAAGCTGTGTATTTAATTTGATGGTAGTTTTTAACACCGAATTTATTGTACTTCTAAAATTGTAAATTTGAATTTAATATTTACGAAAATTATAATAGAATGTCACACACACATATATAGCATTAAAATATTAGGTTTAGATGAATAACAACAACAACAATATTGTATCCGGTATATTCTCACAAGTGAGATCTTGGGAAGATAGTATGTACACGGTCCTTACCCCTATCTTTTGTGAAGATAGAAAGGCTGTTTCTGAAAGATACTCGGCTCAATAAAGCAAAATCACAACAGTTATGACTGAGAACTACATAAAACGAAATAGAAACAACAGGCAAAAAAAGTAGAATCGAAGCAAAGGAAACATCAGGTAATAATATCGATCTAAAAATAGGGAACACGAGGATAACACTAGTACTACAACTAGGGAAGGAAGGACAAGTTTGGAAAGGAGAAACGACCGACTAGTTACTAACCTACAATCCTAATTTTTGACCTCCACACCCTCCTATCAAGGGTCATGTCCTCAGTTATAAGCTGATGATGTGTCATGTCATGTCTGATCACCTCTCCCCAAGTATGATCAAACATCCATCTCCGCATCTCATTTCTGCAACTTTTAACTTCTGAACATGAAAGGTCTTGACCAGCGAACACTCTGCCCCATACAGGGCCGGTCTAACCACTATTATGTAAAATGTACCTTTAAGTCTTGGCATCACATTCTTGTCGCACAAGACGCCGGATGTGAGCCTCCGCTTCACCCTGCTCCAATACGATGTGTGATATTCTCGTCAATCTCTCGATTTCATTGAATTATAGACCCAAGGTAAATAATTAAAACTTGGTTTAGATGAATTTGATGTAGAAATACAGAATCCGCCTCTGCTCCTTCTATATGAAAATTAATTCTGAAATTCATGGAACAGAAAATTGATCCCTTTTTCGAATTTTTGGGATTTGGACCATGAATTGGGTTGATCTAGGTGCATTTCACAGTAGAGTATGTTCCATTATTTGCTAGTATCCTACTCTTTCTACCATCATCCTCCATCTCAAGGAGCGATTCTACTCACACTTCTCACTCTCTGCAGCTAGCCTAAACAAATAGACCGAAAAATTTATGATTAAAGAACAAAATCTTGGATAACATACTCTATATTATTTTTGGTGTAAAAATGTTTAACATCATCATTTGATGAGTGAATTTTTTTGTTTGAACAGTTAGCCGAAAGAATGTTCCATAAAGTTTGAAACAATATAATTTTACTGTAATACTTGTAGTATTTATTAATTTGAAATATTATGATTTTTAATTGTGTAAAAGGTCTATTCTAAAAAATGATCTTCTTGTTTATTTCAAACTCGTGTAAGTCCACTACATAATGAATGAAGAAAATTTATGCTTCCGGAGATTAGCGTAACTTTTTAATTATTTTCTTCTATGTGACTGAGCAGACTAATTAATAATTTCAGCTATTTATGTATCATTACCAATAAAGGCACATCATCAAAATGAAAAACATGTTTTTTTTCCATAAAATTTGAGAATGTGCTCTTTAACTTGCAACTAATAGTACGATTTGTTAGTAGCCAGTCACCGTCAACGAAGTCAAGGACCAGAGGTGCCAATGAATTACTCGTATCAGTTAGTGGAGAGTCTTGTTATAAATGTTACTATTGGTTAACTTTTATGCATATAGAGCAGAATCAAGAAATAGACGTGTAACGGACAGATAGTCGTACAAAATTTAATTTGGGCTAATAATTAGGATCGTCACGGCTATGCTTAGTGAAAAAACATGGAAACCTCACTTAAAGATGTGATTGATATGAAGCATTTATAGCATAAAAAAACTATAAGGGGTCGTTTGACATAAGGTATAAGAAGGTATATGGGTGGTATAAAATTTTTATTTTAATACTCTGTTTGGTTAGCAAACCAGGTATAGGTTATTTCGGTGTTAATTTTAACACCGAAATAACTTATACCTTATAGAAGGTGTGGTAATTAACACCGGTATAACTTATACCTTCTTCTTAGAAATTATATAATTGTCATTCTTAATACAACATACTAAGCAGTGAATAAACAACAATCCCAGCATAAATAATCTCAGCATAACTTATCCCAACATAACTTATACCGGCATAAGCCCTATTCCAACCAAACAACCCTAAGGGATTTTATATATATATATATATATATATATATATATTCGATTGATTTTTCCTTTTCATGTAATTCGATTGATCTGCTCTCCAACTTCTACCCCTACGTCCTCTCAATGATCTACTTTGGCCCAACATGACAAATCTCAATCACACATCCCACACCAACACTTTTAGGGGAGGTTTGGTTGGAAAGATGTTATCCGGTAATTAATTATCTCGAGATTAGTTATTCCATCTTTTTATGAAGATTAAAAAAAATATTATAATCCTAAAATAATTAATGTCGGGATTAATTATATTACAAATTTCTCCTAACCAAATATGGGATAAACTATTCTTACATTTAATCGCGGAATTAATTATTCCTTGTCCGTCGTACCAAACGAGCCCTTAGGGATCGATTAGTACATGAGAAAAGGATATTTGAGATTATATTTATATTATATTTAGTTATAAGTATTACTATAGCTAATTTCAGAATAAATTTATACTAAAATAGTGAGATTAGTTATTCGATATAGAAGATAAGATAACTAATCCTATAGAATATATTTGTTTATCATACCGTGGTACCAAACGACCCCTCAATGTCTAACCTGCATGTAGTATTACCTTAAATAATTTATTCGCTGAGTTTGTTAACTTCTTCTGTTTCAATTTAAATGACACATTGTACTTATTAGTTCATTCCAAAACGACAAACATATTTTTGTATTTGAAAATAATTTAACTTTTAACTTTTTATTATCCTTAATGAGAAACTTAATATTATCGTCACAAAAATTTCATGACTCATAAAGTTTTTGCCCCTTAAATATTTTGTCCCTCATCGAAAAAAGGAAAGAAAATCTTTGTGCTTATATAAAGAAGCACAACTTCTAGGTCTTAAAGAATTGAGAAGAAGTGGTGCCTCGCGTCGTCGTCGCTCGGCTTCGGCTTTGATTGATCGATTGATTGATATTTCCTAATGCCTAACAATTGTTTTTTAATTTAAAATTCGCGACCAAATGGAAAAGTTTTCTGCCGAAACGGTACTTCATGTGAACAGGTACTTACGCACCTATTCAATCCAGACTGTTTGGCTATAAATTTAGAAGTTTGGTCTCACTTTCAGACCACCGAAATTTGCATATTCTCCCCTATCTCTTCTGCATTTATGCATTGTTTTCCAAAAGCAAATACGCAAGCATAAGTGTGTTTACTGTTATTTGTTGAGTTTGACGAAGTTCTGTAATTTTCATTGCCGGTATTACAGAATAGTTGTTTTGTTCTATCCTGAGAGAAATTAATCCAACAACCTTGGAAAACAATGAGGGGATTAAATTCCTTAAAGAAACACAATTTTCTGTTGGGCTCGGAATGTTATTCATCTGATTCTATTCCTGTCTTTTGTTTCTGGTTTCGTTTTATTTTGCAGTAATTATATTTTCGAATACAGATACCTAACAAGCTTAAGGAATTTAATTTTTTTTATATTTTGTATTCATCTTACTTTCTATTTTGGGAGACTAAAATCCTAGCGATTTTCTACTCCCGTTTTTGCGATTAAAATCTTCGGATTTTCTACTCCAGTTTGAGATTAAAGTCTTTGTGGCTTTCTACTCAATCCAATATTAAAATCCTAGTGATTTTCTACTCGATTATTTGTATTTGGTTTGAAGATATAAAAACTTCACCGATTTATTAATTTCGGTTGTGTCAGTTTCTTTTACAGAAAAATGACAATAAGTACGAAAAAACATAATGGTTCTGTTGGGATTACTACTGCTGCAATGGTTGCGTTTTCAAGTTGCACAACGCCTACACTTGCAATGGCACCGACAGAAAAGTCCGGAAAGCTTTTCGGCATGGACTTCAAGTGCTGGCAGCAGAAAATGTTCTTCTACCTGACCACACTCAGTTTGCAGCGCTTTATCAGCGAGGACGTTCCAGTTTTAGGAGAAGAAATTCCCGAAAATGAACGATTTATGGTCACATAGGCATGGAAGCATTCTGACTTCTTATGCAAAAACTATATTTTAAGTTTCTTGGAAGACGACTTGTACAATGTTTATAGCGTCATGAAAATATCAAGAGAGTTGTAGAATGCTCTTGAAAAGAAGTACAAGACTGAAGATGCTGGACTTAAGAAGTTTGTGGTGGCCAAATTTCTGGATTTCAAAATGGTTGATGGCAAATCTGTCATAACGCAAGTCCAAGAATTGCAAATTATTGTTCATGACCTCCTTGCTGAAGGTATAAATTGAGTCAATATTTTTATTCAAGATATTGATTATTTTACTAATTATAAATTTATGATTGAAGGTATGGTCATAAATGAAGTGTTTCAAGTTGCGACATTTATTGAAAAGCTGCCTCCTCTGCGAAAGGACTTTAAGAATTACTTGAAACATAAGCGAACGGACATGAAGCTTAAAGACCTTATTGTTCGTCTATGGATTGAAGAGGACAACAAGGCTGCTGAAAAGAAGTCTCGTGGTAACTCAATAATAATGGGAGCAAATATTATTGAGGAAGTATCTACAAGCAACAGAAAGAGAAAGAAGCCGTTTGGTCCAAAGAATTACCCGAGCAAGAAGAAGTTCAAGGTAATTGCCACAACTGTGGAAAGGTAGACATAAAGTTGTGGACTGCCATGCACCGAAGAAGGACAAGAAGAAGAGTCAAGCAAACATGGTTGAAAAGAATGATGAAATTGAGGCTTATGTGCCATGCTATCTGAATGCAGCTTGGTAGGAAATACCAAGGAGTGGTGGATTGATTCTGGAGCCACTCGTCATGTTTGTGCTAACAAAGAGTTATTTGCCTCTCATGTTCCTGCAAGGCCCGATGAGACTATCTTTATGGGAAACTCCGCAACAACAAAAATTGAAGGAGTTGGGAAGATAGCTTTGAAGATAACTTCGAGCAAAGTTGTGACACTAAACAATGTTCTCCATGATCCTGAAATTCGCAAGAATTTGGTCTCTGGTAGACTTCTTATCAAGAATGGATTTAAGTGTGTGTTTGTTTCTGAAATAGTTATAATAAGTAAGAATGATGTGTATGTAGGAAAATGTTACCTAACTGAAGGCCTTTCAAGCTGAATGTAATAGCTATTGATATCAATAAAGTTCAAGCTTCTTCTTATTTACTTGAGTCAAATAATTTATGGCATGCATGTTTAGGTCACGTCAACTTCAAAATTATACGAAAAATGAATAACTTGGAAGTATTACCTAAATTTGAATGTGATAATTTGAAATGCCAAATATGTGTGGAATCTAAGTATGTAAACATCCTTATACGTCGGTTGAAAGGAATTCAAATTCTTTACACTTAATTCACACAGATATTTGCGACATGAAGTCAATACCATCTCGCGACAAAAAAGAGTACTTCATAACTTTTATTGACGACAATACTAGATATTGCTATATTTATTTACTTAATAATAAAGATGAAGCAATTAAGGCATTCAAGAAATACAAAAATGAAGTTGAAACTCAACTAAACAAAAAGATAAAAGTGATAGGGATGGCGAATATAAATCTCCTTTTGAAGAAATATGTTTGGAATATGGCATTATTTACCAAACAACTGCCCCTTACTCACCGCAATCTAATGGAATTACGAAAAGAAAGAATAGAACGTTAAAGTAGATGATGAATGCCTTGTTGATAAGTTTGGGTTTACCCCAGAACTTGTGGGGGAAAGCTATTCTTACAGCTAATCAAATACTCAGTCAAGTTCCCCATAGCAACCATTCCATATGAAAACTGGAAAGGCAGGAAACCCAACTTGAAATATCTTAAAGTATGGGGGTGTTTGGATAAATTTTAAGCTCCTAAACCCAAAAGGGTAAATATTGGACCAAAAACGGTTGATTGTGTTTTCATAGGATATGCATGAAATAGTAAGACATATCGTTTTAAGGTTCATAAATCAAAAAATCCGAACGTTCATATTAATACGGTAATCGAATATGATAATGCTGAACTCTTTGAGAATATTTATCCGTATAAAAATAAATGTGAGTTGTCTAGTGAAAATTCTAAGCGACCTCGAGAATAAGCAAAGGAAAGTACATTTAGTGAGGAAAATCCAAGACGTAGTAAACATTAAAGGATAACTACTTCCTTTGGACCAGACTTTATGATATTTTTATTGAAAAATGAGCCTAAAATATTTAAAGAAGCAATGTCTTCCTCGGAAGTACAATATTAGAAAGAGGTAGTCAATAGTGTGATAGAATCCATATTAAGTAATCATACTTGGAATTGGTCGATCTTCCTCCAGGAAATAAACCTTTGGGTTCTAAGTGGATTTTAAAAAGGAAAATAAAAGCTGATGGTACCATTAAAAAAATATAAGGCAAGATTAGTTGTCAAAAGGGTTTAGACAACGAGAAGGTCTTAATTATTTTGATAACTACTCATCGGTAACGAGGATTACATCTATTTAGGTGTTAATAGCGTTAGCCGCCGTGTATGGTCTTGAAATCATCAGATGAATATGAAGACAACCTTCTTAAATTGAGATTTGGAGGAATAAATTTATATGGAACAACCTGAAGGATTAATGGTTCCCGAAAAAGAAAAGAAGGTGCACCGACTTGTTAAGTCACTTTTCGGATTGAAATAAGCACCCAAACAATGACATGCAAAATTTGACCAAACAATGTTGGCAAATGGATTTAAGATTAATGAGTATGATAAATATGTTTAATAAAAAACACTTCAAATTATATAGTCATTGTTTGTTTATATGTTGATGATGAGCAAAGACATTGTAGATATAAATGCTACTAAGTGTATGCTTGCTAGGAAGTTTGATATGAAAGATTTAGGAGTTGCTAATTTAATTCTAGGAATTAAAATTCATAGGACTCCTCAAGGACTGGCATTGTCTCAATCTCATTACGTTAAAATGGTACTGAAAAAATTCAAGTATTTGGATTTCAAAGTCGCAAAGAACCCGATTGTTGTAAATGTGGCTCTTACAAAGAATCTAGGTCAAAGCAAATCTTAATTGGAATATGCTCGAGTGTTGGGAAGTTTAATGTATATCATGAATTGTACACGACCTGATATAGCTTGTGTAGTAAGTAAACCGAGTCGTCACATAAGTAATCCCGACCACACTCATTGGATGGCAATGAAACGACTTTTGGGATATCTAAAACATATTTAAGACTATGCTTTGCATTATAGTAAGTATTTTGCGGTAATTAAAAGATACAGTGATGCAAATTGGATCACTGGTTCATCAGAAACAAAGTCCACAAGTGGATATATTTTTACAATTGGTGAAGGAGAAATTTCTTGGAAATCATCCAAACAAACATGCATACCTCCCTCTACAAAAGAGTCTGAGTTTATAGATTTAGATAAGGCTGGAGAAGAAGTTGAATGAGCTCCGAAATTTTTTGGAAAATATTCCATTTTGTCCCAAATCAGTGGCTTCTATATGCATATATTGCGATAGTCAAGCGACAATAGGAAGGGCTGGAAGCGTTATGTATAACGGAAAATATCATCACATATGACAAAGACATAATACCGTTAGACAACTATTCTCTAGTGGAGTTATCACAATTGACTACGTATAGTCAAAAGATAATGTGTTGGATCCACTTACAAAAGGCCTAAATAGAGAGGCAGTTGATAAATCATCGAAGGGAATGGGACTATGGCCGAGAACAAGTCACTATGGCGGTAACTCTACCTAGAAGACCGGAGATCCCAAGATCTAGGTTCAAGGAGATCAAACAAAGTCATTAGTGACGGTTCAACATTGTCAAATAAAATTTTGGTCTATTCTTATGATAAGACAATGTTCAGTACCAAGGATAAAGCGTTAAAGATTTTTAATGGTTTCTAAGTTTGATATAGAGTATATCAAATAATGTATCTCTGGGATAACACGTTTAGGAATCACCTATATAAGTGTGAAGTATAAGCCACTTCAAGGAGAACTTCTGTAAAGCTAGTTCTCTAACCACTTATGAACCAGGCGGTATTCATGGATGAAGTGAACACAACAATGAGAACCAAAGGGTGTTAAAGGGTTGATTGTGTGACTTATGGCTGTCTAGGTATACACCAAAGTTCAACGGTTCAACGGTTCAAAGATATCAAATCTACCGAATGAACGAGTATATCCGACATAAGTTCACTATGGAAAGTTCAAAGGAAAACCTACTTTCTAGATGCAATTAATCCTTTCTTGTAAATTACACAGTTTTTCATGCATGCAAATTTTTAGATAGCCATTTCTCATTCATGTGGGGGATTGTTGGATTTTAGATAATAAGAGGTGTGAATGAAAAATGGAGGGAAACAAAAAGTTTGAAATAGTTTCCTTTACTAATTTGTCCATCATAAAAAAAAGGAAAGAAAATCTTTGTGCTTATATAGAGAAGCACATATTCTAGCTCTTAAAGAGTTGAGAAGAAGTGGTGCCTCGCACCTCGTTGTCGTCGCTCGACTCAGATTCGACTTCGGCTTTGGATTCAGATTTGAATTCGGATTCGGATTCGGATTTGAATTTGGAATTGTATTTGGATTTGGTCAATTGATATGATTGATTGAATTTTTTTTACCAAATTTATTTCCCATCTTTCGTTATTTATTTTTCTTTTTCCTAATATTTTCGCGTATAATTTCCTAACGCCTATCAGTCATTTTTGAATTTAAAATTCGCGACCAAATGGAAAAGTTTTTTGCCGAAACAGTACCTATGCGAAGAGGTACTTTCGCACCTATTCAACCCAGATTGTTTGGCTATAAATTCAGAGGTTTGGTCTCACTTTTAGATTACCGAAATTTGCATGTTCTCCCCTCTCTCTTATGCATTTCTGCATTGTTTTTCAAAAGCAAATATGTAAGCATCAGTGTGGTTTTCTGCAGTTTGTTGAGTTCGATAAAATTCTGTAATTTTCATTGCCGGTATTACAGAATAGTTGTTCCATTCTATCCTGGGAGGAATTAATCCAACAACCTTGGGCAACAGTGAGGAGATTAAATTCCTTAAAGAAACACAGTTTTCTGTTGGGCTCGGAACATTATTCATCTAATTCTATTTCTGTCTTTTGTTTCTGGTTTCGTTTTATTATGCAGAAATTATATTTTTGAATACAGATACTAACAATTATCTTTTGGGTGACTTGATAGAATAAAATTATTTACTTTATTAGTGTGCAGTGGCAAAGCCAGAAAATTTTGACAGTGGGCTATGCAAGGGTATTCAAAGTCTATTTTAATCAATAACAAGTAATATTTTACCTTATACATAGTATAATTTTTCGGCGAAACGTGTTCAATTGATCAGCCTTGGGCCAACATAGCTTCACCCCTGTCGGTGTATAAGTTAATTTATCTCGCGGCAGCATGTGCTTGCTCGATACACATAAAGGTGAATTACTATTAGAAACATTTGATTAAAAACCTGCCTTAATTAATTTTCACAGGCTCCTATCCAACCCTTTTCTCGTCCATGGTGATAAAGCTTATCTCTGTCTCTAGATAAGTAATATACATATCTAAATGGAGATACATGTCAACTAGACAAAAGTCCACCAAATAATATCACTTTTATGTTTTAATACATGATGCTGTTAGTTTTAAGTCCTTTGTAACATTGAATGAATAAATGTGCTCACAATAGCTTGATTAGAATATTATTGATCACACACAACTCTAGTTCTGTGACGACCTAACCGGTCGTTTTAAGAATTTACGTCTTGATCCACTATTAACTGCTTTTTCCGAGTTTATTTCTGCTATTTTGATTTGCCGGGATGTTCGGTTTTGAGTTTCAGAGAGTTTTGGGACACTTAGTCCCTAAATGAGAGCTTAAGTGTTGGAAAGTTGACCGTAGTCAGAATATTGTGAAGATGGCATCGGAATGGAAATCCGATGGTTCTGTTAGCTCCGTTGGGTGATTTTGGGCTTAGGGGCGTGTTCGGATTGTGTTTTGGAGGTTCGTAGCTAATTTAGGCTTGAAATGCCGAAAGTTGAATTTTTGAAGTTTCCGGTTCAATAGTGAGATTTTGATCCGAGGGTCAGAATGGAATTCCGGAAGTTGAAGCAGCTCCGTAGTGTTGAATGTGACGTGTGTGCAAAATTTCAGGTCATTCGGACGAGGTTTGATAGATGTTTTGATCGAAAGCGTATTTTTAGAGTTTTTGGAGTTCTTAGGCTTGAATCCGATGAAAATAGGTGTTTTGTGTTATTTTAAGCGTTCCAAAGGTTGGAGCAAGTTTGAATGAAGTTATGGGATATGTTGGTAGGTTTGGTTGAGGTCCCGGTGGCGTCGGGTGTGTTTCGGATGCTCAACGGACCATTTTTAGACTTGGAAAGATTGCAGATTTTATGTTGTTGTGTTGCAGTGGAAACATTCATCGCGTTCGCAAGAGGGTCTCGCGTTCGCATAGAGCATCTGGGTAAGTAGCTGAATCATGCTTCGCGTTCACGATGAGGTCCCACGTTCGTGAAGGTATGGACCCGTTGGTCTTCGCGTTCGCGACATAGTCCTCGCGTTCGCGAAAGAGGAAGTTGGCCAGTAGATTTCTTTGTGCATCGCATTCGTGATAGTAGTCTCGCGTTCGCGAAGAAGAACGCGTCTGGGCAGAATATAAAATTTCAAAGTTCGAAGGTTAGCCATTTTTGTGAAAATTAAAGCTTGGGAGCTTGGATTTGAGCGAGGTTTTGAGGGATTTTTCAGAGATATCGAATGGGTAATGATTCTTAACTCTTTTTTCTTGTAACCCATTAATCTAAATATGAATTCGTTATTTAATTTCTGATTGGAGATGAAAATTGGGAAAAAATTGGAAGAAAGTTCTTAAACATAGAATTCGACTTTTGATTGGGAATTTGACCTTGGATTTGGATAATTTTGGTATGCATGAACTCGTGAGAGCGTGAGGATTCTTAAAATATAAATTTTACCCGATTCCGAGACGTGGGCCCGAGGGGTATTTTGGTCATTTTCTCTAATTTCGCGTATTAGTTTAGAATTTCTTTGTAGAATCAGTTACTTGAAGTGTTATTTACATTATGCAATTGAATTGAATAGATTTGGGCCATTTGGAGTCGAGTACTCGTGGCAAGAGCGTAGTTTTGGGTTGATTTTGAGCTGGTTCGAGGTAAGTGGCTTGCCTAACCTTGTGTGGGGAATCTTTCTCCTTAGGATTTGATATACTTGATAATTGAAATGCCTTGTACTGAGGTGATGAGTGCGTACTTGTGCTAATTGTTGGAAATCCGATTTTCATTAAGTAATTACTAGTATGTTTCCTTTCATATTTTTATTACTCGCACTATTAAGCCTGTTGTAGCTTAGGAAAGCATGTCTAAAGTGATTTAATTATTTTATTTGCTCAAACTGCCTTACCTGAATTCTGTGCAGCATGCTAGGCTAGAATATGTTGCCTTAATATTAAATTTGCCATTTCTGAATATTTTCCTGTTGCTGCTGTGTATTTACATTGGGACTACGAATGTGGGATTCCGGTAGATCCCCCTTGTCTATTTATTTGGGACTACAGATGAGGGATTTCGGTAGATCCCCATGCACGGTTATATGGAACTACGGGACTGCCCCCAATAGATTCCCCCAGTACTGGGTATTTATATTTGGGACTACGGATCAGGATTCTGGTAGATCCCTGCGCACTGATAGTTGGACTACGGGACAGGATCCCGGGAGATCCTTCGGATATATATGATGAACTACGGGATGGTATCCCGGGAGATCCACTGGATAGATGTAATTGGGACTACAGGACGGTATCCTGGAAGGTACCCCGGTTGTTATCTCTATGTTGAGTTGTATTTCCTTTCTGTGATTATTTTACCTCTATTCTAGTTGTTGTTGCTCTTTCTATTCTATGTTATTTGTTACTGTTGCACTTAATTATACTGTCTTATTCTACACTGTTATACTTTGTATTTTATTTAACCTCAGTAGGGCCCTGACCTTCCTCGTCACTACCCGACCGAGGTTAGACTTGGCACTTACTGAGTACCAATGTGGTGTACTTATGCCTTTTCTGCGCATGTTTTTCATGTGCAAATCTAGGTACCTTGACTAAGACTTACCATCCTTGAGGTGAGGCAACCGTTCGGAGATTTCGAGGTATATCTGCCGCGTCTGCAGACTGAGGGGTCTCTCTCCACTCTTTCTTATAGTTGTTGCCCTTCTGTTTTTCTTTTGTTTTAGACTATTCTGGAGTTAGAGAACTATGTAATGATCCTTAGCTTGTGATTCATGGGTTTCCGGGTCTTGGAGATATGTATTGGTTTCTGAGAGTTAAATATTGTGTATGCCGAGCGGCACATTTAAACACTGTCTTATTACGCTAATTCCGTTTTAGTCGTTGGGACTAGGTGCCGTCACAACAGTTCATGGAGGGCGAACCGGGGTCGTGACAAGTTGGTATCAGATCCCTAGGTTCGTAGGAGTCATGGATCACAAGCCGGTTTATTAGAGTCTCGCTGATCGGTACAGAGACGTCTGTACTTATCTACGAGAGGCTATGTAACTGTTAGGAAAATTCTACTTTATTTGATTTCCTTTGTATGCGGCAAAATCAGAAGACTTGATTTCTCACTATCAAGTCATTTCGGAAGCATGCATCGAGACCCCGAGGACGGGAGGCCATGATCGAGTTGCCGACCTCGGGGCTCGTCAAAGCCCGACTCAGAGAAAACAGAGACCGAAGCCAGGACAGAGGGGGAAGCTCCCAAGGCACACCACTAAATCTGACAGGGCCGGCCAATATAGAGCCTATGTTGAGGCATCACGTCAAGCCATCACGTCTCCATACTTTGTAATTAATCTCCACATACTTGTAGCCGTGTCTCCCCTCCTATATAAAGGGGACTCACCCTACCTTGTAAAGGGCTGATGTTGCTCCATTTCTCCTCAAGTGCAATAATCTCTCTCTCTCTCTCTCTTTTCTTTCTAACTTGCTCATCCTCACTGGCCCAAGGTCACTTTAATATCTATCATTCTCTTACTTGTTCTTCACTATATTGCTCATTATCGATCGTAAAGACCTTGCTTAATCGTATCTTTAATTATTATCCCATTCCCAGCTGCCCCCGATAGCTCGAGCTCGACTCGAATCTCGACCCCGAGGTCCCCATCGACCGGTTCTGCATTCGGGCAACAGGCCCCTTCGATTTGATTACTGCCTCGTTTTAGCTTGCACTTCAACGTTAAACTTCACGTTCCTAGCATCATCTGCTCTAACGACTAGCTGGAGAATAGATCACGTATTTTTAGAATCTCATTTACAAATTTAATTGTTGTTACCATTTTCACGGTAAATAATTTGGCGCCCATCGTAGGGCTAAAAATAATAGTGATTATTTTCTTGCTGGTTTCATTGCACAAACGTACATTATCTTTCACACGTTTTCTTGTCCAAGATCCTTTGGTTTCAGGTTAAAATGTTCGACTAGATAAGCAAAGTCGAGAACGACTACCCTGAAAATCACGACGGAAACGGTGTGGCTGTTCCAGTGGCTGGCGCGACACCGCAGAACCCTGATAATGCATCTAGATCAATTCAAGCGGACACGGGATCGCAAGGGGCGCAACAGGTCGACGAAGCCTCACGCACCAATGGTAGCATATAGTATATCGACCAACACGAAGCTCAAAAAACCCTGGTCCAGAAAGAATATGAAGTGAGTCTTCGTGATATTTTTAAAATATTGCAGGCACAGCAGTTGGCTATCTCTCAGCTGCAAAGTTACCCAGAGACTCCTAGCACAGTAGCGCCGAAAATATCTCCCTATGCCGAACGAGTACCCGAGAGATCAAACAACAACGGATCGGTAAACGATCCCTTCGCAGCAAGGATGCTTGGGGATCTGTTCGGAAGGATCGAGTCAGGTTCATGGAAGTTCATACGGCAATCGTCCCCTGAGGAAGCGGTCCCAAAACCCGCTTCAAGGAAATCCAGAATGCCAAAACTCCTTAGGTGCGACAGGACCTCGGATCCCTACGAGCACACCACTGCTTACACGTGCTCATTCAAAGGCAGCGACCTCCAAGATGATGAGTTCGAGCCCGTCTCGTTGAGGAAGTTCGAGGAAACTCTCTCGAAAGGAACCATGATGCAACACCATCGCCTGGCACCTGACCTCACAAACTCGCTTACCACACCAGCGTGTTGCTCCGCAGAAGTATGCACCGATGCCATCAAAGTAGTAGCGAGAGGGCCCGATACACCTGAGGCCGAATGAAGAAAAAATGAAGCACCACAGGAAGCCTCACCTCATTCCCTGATAGAACGAATGAGATCGCTCTTGGTTTCGGATGATTGGGCAACACAGGCCATTACCCGAAGCTTAAACGAAGCATGCCCGACGACTCCAAGACATTTCAAATGAAGCTTGATCAGATACCCAGCCAAGATCTGGTCGGATACCTATACCCGGCACCAGCCATGAATCGGGGCCGAGGACAACCATCCGGGAACCGCCTCGGGTTCGATATATCCAAGCAGACTCCCGACAAAGAAGCTAATGCCAAACAGATGGAGGTACCATCCATGCGCCGCGAATGGAAGGAACGACGTGAGATGTAACCTACCTTGCAACGACAGAGAAATAGCTCGAGGGCAACATCCTCGAGAAATCTCCAGCGGACCCAAATTTGACAAGGCACAGCCGGCAGTGGAACCCCGCCCAACTGAGTACGATTTCAGCATTGCTTTACCGAACATTGTGATCACATTAAGCAAAAACAAGAACGCCAGGCGATTCAGACCTATTCGACCAAGACCCCTTCAAAAGAACCATAGCCCGGCGCAGGAATCGCAGGGCGCGCGCGACCACAAAGTCAAAAATGGCCACCGGCTCTAAAGAACAACAACTGTGCTATTTAATAAAAATCACCACCGAGTACCATCGAGCGGTCAAGCTCGAATCCAGCTCCAAGGGAGGAAGGAGACCAAGAAGAATGAAGCTGACAAGCCACGACGTATTGGCACGACAGTAAAGGGGTGGCAACACCCTCCAAAGATCCATAAAATGTAGAGTGAAAGTGCTCGTCGCCTGGTAAAGACGGGTCCAGGAAATATTCCAGAGGGCACCCTTACATCCAGAGAAAAGGACACCAAGACATTGCCTCGCTCTCACTCTGACACATTGGTAACCCTCCCCCTCGTTTAATCTATCTTCAATAAAATGTATGTTCATGAGTTTAGGAGATTCGACCAAGTACACCAATAATGTCAGACCAAAATCAATTGAGCAGTCCGGACCAACGGACCAAATTGCTTTTGCATCTCGAATCCTTAACAGATTCCCCGACAGATTCCAGACGACAATCACCACGAAAACTATTGTCTTAATACAGCCCGTCTGAGCTCGGGCTGAGACGCCGAGCTCCACACCATCAGAGAAGGTGTAGGCGTCCTATTTAGAAGGCCACCGGCACAATGCTCGGAGACAACATCAACCCCACTTTTCCAAAAAGATGAAATCTCACGCAAAGGGCGGGATTAAAATAAGGCGGCAAGGGGGAACACGCCACGAGAGAAAATTCCTCACCACATAACGCATCGCCGATGTCAATGCCTCCACCCTCAAAGGGATCAGAGGGTACACCAAACCATATCTTTGGCCAAGCCTGGTTGAACACAGTAGAAGGCTGTATTAGGGCTCGCGCCTCGGAACGGCAGAAACATACCAAACCTCAAAATGTCACCTACACATCTCGCGGTGAGGAAGAACTACTTCGCTCCTTTATCAGCCGGGGCATTCGGAAGTTCTAACTCCACCCGAAGATACAAGGCCTTAGCAGGGCCCGCCGTGCTCTCTTCCCTCGATCGGACTTCAGACCCAAAGAGGGTCTCGCCAGTAGGATCCGACAAGATCACAGGCCCTCTCCTATAATCGGACAACGAGCGATGATCTTCTCTTAAGGGCACCATTCCCTCGGAAGGACCGAAAATATCAGACTGAGTTTCAAAAGGGAACCTTGCAACGAATCAGATGGTCCGAAGAGCCATACCTACGCGGGAGGAGCTCACAACAACGAGACAACATGTTTTTACAGCATATATTTACACCAAGCAACAAAGAATATCTTTTCAGCATTTCATACTTTGGAAAAGGGGATTTCAGCATACTCTCGGCAAGGGCCTCTCCGTCGAATGCGTCCTAAGATACTCGGGGACTTAGCATCAGCAATTCAACACCCGCACAATCCCATGGTTGGAACTCCGGGCTCATAAAGCCCCTACAAGGAAATTCCGAGCTCACGAGAAGCGGTCTTCAAGCTTAAACAAACTCGATGACTCGAAGACTACCATTAATCGCCATACACTGGAAAACCCGAAACTGTAAGACCTCTAGCGAGAAGCCTCGGTGTATCCGGATCTATTCTACACTACACAAACTGTAAAACCTCAACAAGCATGACAAACTATAAGACCTCAACAGGCATGACAAACTTAAGACCTCAACAGGCATGAAAATCCCAAAGTTTAGGCTATACATCGCATTTGTAAGAATCCCAAAAGGGCATATCCTCGGTGTAGACGCCTAAACTATCACTCAGGATCAAAAATGGCTATGGCCAAATGCACACGACTACAGTCAAAATGGCTGATACAGCCAAAATAATGCGACTCGGGGATGCCACACTGTCGCTAAAATCGCAGGCCACTACTTTGAATATACTTCGGAAAGAACCGGTTAAAATAGGCTTCCCTCAACAAGAAAAAAACGAGCTCCGACCATGTCGGCTCCAAATTGCAAGAGCGTCGATCTACGTGACCTACGAGCTATGAACCTTCTGAGGTGCTCAAAACATCGCCGACAACGACTTGAAATCAAGGTTCTTCTAGAACCGATAATGGGTCAGGAAAAAATATCTCAAAAGACCTTAACGAGCGGAAAACAAAGCCTACAAAAAGCTCACGGGCAAAAACATCATAAGAGCCATTGTCGCCAGCTAAGCAAGCCTCCGGGCCGCATATTAAAAGGTCTCTACGACCAAAAAACATAAGAGCCATTGTCACTAGCTAAAAAATTGACAACTTGAGGATTAAAATGAGCTCGAATCTTAACCTGATTCGGAGACAGGATCCAAAATAGTTAACTATGCAAGCCTCCGGACCACATATTGAAAGGTCTCAATGACCAAAACAGCGTAAGAGGCACTATCGCTAATCTGAAAACCAAAGGTACTTGAGGGTCAATTAAAGCTCAAGTCGCAACACGACTCGGAGACTGGGCCTGAAATAGCTAAACCGCAATATGCCTAAGGGCACGACATAAATGCCACCATCACCAGCCGAGCGAGTCTCCGGGCCACGCGCTTGTAAGGTCACAACCCAGAGCACAAAAGGCCATCATCATCCGCCCATGCAGGCATGAAAAAGCTTGAAGGTCAGCTGAAGCTCGAGTCACAATGCGACTCGGAGACTGGACCCAAAATAGTTGAAACGGAAAATGCCCAAGGGCAAGAGATAAGAACAATTACTACCTGCTCGCACGAGCATAAAAGATTCAAGGGAAAGAAGGCTCGAGTCGAAGCCCGACTCGGAGACAAAGCCTAAATAGCTGGGCCGAGCACGGAGGCCCCAACACCTGCTCACGTCAAGGATCACACTTAAGAGCCCCCGGTCCTGTTCGATCAGTTTTGAACCTACGAGGATCCCGCCAAACACCAAAACCAGCCTGCCCGGTCGAAAGCAATAACAGAAAAGAGGTACAGAAGAAATAAAGCTTCAAGTTTCTTCCTATATATTACATGTGCGAAAAAGGCGCATTCTCCAACTACAGGCATGATCTACATATATCAGAAACAAAGCCTATCACAGGCCTGCACAAGGAAAACTCAATAAAGGGAGAAGGGCACGATATACAGGAAAACACACACCTAAACTCACCTCGAAGAGAAACCGACAGACTTCCTCTAAGTCGGAACACACTCCTGTTAATCCTCCCTCTCCAGCCCCAGGAAAACCAACCTCGAGTAGGGCATATTCACTCGAAGGAACCGCCGCCCGGGAATCTGATACAGTGGGAACACCAAGCTTGGATGATGCACTCTCCTTAAAGATACAAGCCCGCCCAGCTCCACTAAAAGCTCCATCACACTGCAGGTTCTGATCCCCCTTATCGCCATCATCCCTCGGCTCGGAGGCCGACGACTCCTTCCCCTATTCGAAAAAGCAGTGCCTCATCCCAAGGAACCGCCCGATGTCTGCAAACCGTGAATCTAGACAAATGAAAGGGGAAAATGTTACCTTGAATATATGAAGGCTAAGGCAAAGGCGACATACGTACATACCTTGGTATTTCACTCCCTATCTGGTACGAAATACAGCTCACCACCTGCCCTCGTCGCAGGTCGAACGGGTCACCAGCCTCCGGACCCAGCTGGGCAGGTCAAGGACTTCGCCCGACATCCACGAAGTTGCTGAAACAAAGGAGACAACATTATTACTCAACTGATATTCATTATAGGCAAAATCTGAAAAGGCGCCAGACGCCCCACTCACGTGCATGATTCCACCCTTCGAGAAATGGCAAAAGCCCCATAGGGATAATGTTAGCCATCCGGACCTGGATAAACCAACTGGCCCACTCTCGATCCCCGTCTTCTTCATCGTCAACAACAAAGTGCGTGGATGAACGATACCTCTGAGTTAGCAGGCCTCGATGATGGAAGGGCCGGTATAGCCTAACGAGGTGATCAAGCGTCAATTCGAGCCCAACTTTCTTCGCAACGAGCCTCGTCATCAGCACCACTTGCCAAAACAATGGATGTATCTGCGCCAGAGTAACCCGATACTTTAAGCAAAAACCTAGCACAACCCTATCAAGGGGGCCAAATGCGAAAGGGTATAGGTATATGCTCAAGAACCCATCAGTGGAGTCCGTAATACTCTCATCTGGAGAAAGCACCTGCAGTGTTATCCCCTCGCTCCACCCGCAGTATCTCCTCACCATCTCCAGATGTTCCTCCTTTATCGAAGAAACGGTTTTCGGAACGAACCCCAACGAATCCTGGGCGCCGGGAACAACACTCCCTACTTCTTGACGGGCTGGCCTAGAAGTGCTCACCATGCCTGTGGTAAAACTAAGAGATCAGAGCAAGGACATGCGCCAATGCTTTTTGCGCCTGAAGAAATAGAGAACCCTATGCCAAAGCAGAAGGGCAGCTATCTAAAATAGTGAGGTCTTGTGAAGAAGCCGAAGCTGCCCCATATATATGCGAGAGGCAGCGACGACTCGCCTACCCGAGGCCAGCCCCGGGAAGCCGATAGCGTCGATACAGATCGACAAGTCGATACCCGATCCAGATAGCATCTTTCAATGAGAAGTCAAGACTCGAGGAGCCGTTCATATTATCTCCAAGCTCGAGATACCATTCTATCTCGAGGACCCCCGACCCGAAGAAGTCGAACTTCGGGAAGCTTTCGACGCCATCACTCAATGTGAGGCAGGTACCTGGTCTCGTAGTTCCCCTCTTCTAAAAGAGAGGAATAAGCATGGGAAACTCCGATCACAAAAGCTCCACGAAGGTTGAGGCAACGCCTAAATATAGGCAACTCCTCAGAATAAGTCTATCCTATATATTTTAAAGGGGGTATCTGCATCAAGATCAAAAGGAACCCCCTGGTACCCAAATCTGACCTTCATTCAGGATAACATCCTCGAAGGCCCTGAAATTCGGTGCATTATCCCCATACAACTCAGAGGGCCCCAACGGCCCGGGCTTGTTAGATCAAATCCAGGATTGGTCCTAGGTACAATGATGGGATTCAAAAGAGAGCTATGTCGGCCAGTAGAGGAGCGGAAAGAAGCCCGCGCCCATGTCAGATATCGGCGGTCAACAAATAAAAGAAGGCACTCAAAGGGCCTCGAAGGGCATGAGAGTATACAGAAACAAAGTAAAGATCGAAAGCAGAAGTCAACGGAGTATATTCATATTCATAAAAGATCCATGTACAACAGTCCTCGAGGGGACATTAAATACAATTACAAAAGCCTACAGAGGATCTCTACGCCTAAAGGAAGAGACAAAGGGATGCACACGTACAGTGAAAGCCCGAAGACCGGTCCACCTTCGAAGGTCCGCAACAGGTGTCTCCGGATGTGCATCCTCGAAAGTTTCATCCCAACCTTCCACACTGATATCCCTGAGGGACAAGGTGAGTGGAAGGGAGGGATGAAAAAACACCAAAGCTCGAGGACCCTCTTTGGCCAAGAGAACCTCGGAGAGACAGAGGACCAAACAATTCGCGGTCCCGCTTGCACGGCTACTTAGAATACACTCTTTGGAAGGTCTAGCCGTGTAAGCCACCAACCTAGAGTAGAGCACCACGTTGAACTAGGGTATAAAGGCGAGCAGCGGTGTATAATCCGAGCCCCCTTTTGAGCAGCGGTGCATAATCCAAACGACTGTATACATGAGGGGGAAACCGACTCCCCATCCATCATCACCTCGGGCTAGCAGCAGCAGCAAGGGCCAGTATATCGATGACCACATCAATATTGGGACAACACGATTATGCTTGACGAAGGGAAGCCCTGGCAGAAGGCCACGACACAGTCTAAGAAACTCCTCCAAACGACCTTAAGGTCACGAGCCCCTAACATGATGTTCAATGGTGAAAGAAGATGATAAGAAGAAATAGGCAAGCAAGCCAACGGAGGCACTGGGATAGGAAAAGCAAAGCCAAGGCACCCCCATTTATAGGGGGTTACGACACAGTCATCTAGGCTTTGGAAGTTTGACAGACAGGCACAGTCAATGCATCCATGGAAAACCGAAACGACGGCGGTACCTTCACCTTGGGAAGCAAGAATTAGGAGTATAATGAATGAGGTCAAAAAGCATGAGCCCGTGGATGTCCGGTAACCACAAAGCTCGCACCAGGAGTCACATCACCGATATGGCGCCGCCAAAAGAAGCTCGAGGAGTCAAGAGTCAGAATCATTTCCCATCACTTCGTTATGGGAAACACGGAGACTATCTGTATGTGGCAAAATCACAAGACTTGATTTCTCGCTGTCAAGTCATTTCGGAAGCATGCCTCAGGACCTCGAGGACGGGAGGCCATGACCGAGTTCCCGACCTTGGGGCTCATCAAAGCCCGACTCAGAGAAAACGGAGACCAAAGCCAGGACAGAGGGGGAAGCTTCCAAGGCACACGACTAAGTCTGATAAGGCCGGCCTATCCAAAGCCTATGCTGAGGCATCACATCAAGCCATCCCATCTCCATACTTTGTAATTAATCTCCACATACTTGTAGCTGAGTCCCCCCTCCTATATAAATGGGATTCACCCTACCTGGTAAAGGGCTGATGTTGCTCCATTTCTCCGCAAGTGCAATAATCTCTCTCTCTCTCTCTCTCTTTTCTTTCTAACTTGCTCGTCCACACTGGCCCAAGGCCACTTTAATATCTATAATTTTATTACTTGTTCTTTACTATATTGCTCAATATCGGTCGTAAAGAGCCTTGCTTAATTGTATTCTTAATTTTTATCCCATTCTCGGCTGCCCCCGATAGCTCGAGCTCGACTCGAATCTCAACCCCGAGGTCCCCATCGACCGATTCTGCATCCGGGCAATAGGCCCCTTCAGTTTGATTACTACCTCATTTTAGCTTGCAATTCATCGTTAAACTTCACATTCTTAGCATTATCTGCTCTAGCGACTAGCTCGAGAATAGATTACGTATTTTTAGAATCCCATTTACAAATTTAATTGTTGTTACCATTTTCTCGGTAAACATCCTTATCATGCGATATTTTGACATAACAATTCTAAACTTCTATCTTCTATTCTCTCACGGATGGTAAGGACACGTGCTAACCGAGGTGATCAGGCACCCGTGCCCTCTACTGTAGCCATCAGAGGCCGGGGCTGGGGTAGTGGTCGAGGACGCGCACGTGGTGCAGCCAGAGCACCTATGCGAGCTGTCTCCAACGTACCACCAGCAGTTCCAGCCGGAGTCCAGGTACCTGATACGCCTACTGCTACTACTACTCTAGCTCTTTATGAGACTCTGGCACAGTTCATGAGCATGTACACCACTCTAGCTCAGGCAGGGTTGCTTCCCCTTGCTGCAGCTACATCTCAGGCCGGGGGAGGAGCACAAATTCCCGCTGCCCATACTCTTGAGCAGCGAGTGCATGTTGAGCAGGTCCCTGAGCTTATTCCTATACCGCCTACAGTGCCAGTTCAGCACGAGTGTAGGGCAGCGGCTTCCGAGGAAGAGCAACTGAGGCTTGAGAGGTTCAAGAGGTACAACCCTCCTATATTCAACGGTCTAGCATCGGAGGATGCTCTGGGATTTGTAGATGAGAGTTACCGCATTCTCCGTACCATGGGTATATCAGGATCGAGTGGGGTCTCCTTCACTACTTTCTAGCTTCAAGGAGCCGCCTATGAGTGGTGGTGCACCTATGAGTTAGACAGTTCGGATGAGGCTTCTTTGCTGACTTGGACTCAGTTTTCAGATCTGTTCATGAAAGAGTATGTTCCTCAGAGCCTTAGGGATGCATGGCCCATAGAGTTTGAGCATTTGCACCAGGGTACTATGACTGTCTTAGAGTATGCTGTCCGTTACACCAGTTTGGTTAGGCATGCACCAACCTTGATTTTTACTGTTCGCGAGAGGGTTCGCCAGTTTATTGAGGGCCTTATTCCCAGCATCAGGTCTAGCATGGATCGTGAGTTGGAGATAGATATTTCTTATCAGCAAGTGGTGAGCATTGCTAGGAGGATTGAGGGTATGCATGCTAGGGAGAAAGAGGAGAGGGAGGCCAAGAGGTCTCGAGAGTCGGGCCATTTCTCTAGTGCCCGTGTCCCAGGAGCAGGTCATCATGGTAGGGGTTATATAAGTCGCCCTATTCATTTAGCTCTTCCAGTAGCTAGTGTTATTCCTGCTCCTCCTAGACCTCAAGAGCTTTATTATGCACCTCCGGTATCTAGCGTGCCTCCCGCACGGGGTGCTTTCAGAGGTCAATCTAGCAGACCTGGCCTGAGCTAGTCACAACCACCACATCCTCCCAGAGCTTGTTTTGAGTGTGGTGACACACGTCATATATTGAGGGATTGCCCCAGACTTGGGAGGGGTGCACCTCCACAGACTTCTTAGCCACAGCGTACCCCGCAAAGTTCTTAGGCTATGGTTACAGCTCCAGTTGCCACCCCATCTGCTCATCCAGCTAGAGGTGGAGGTCGCCCTAGAGGGGGCGGCCAGGCTAGATACTATGCCCTTCCTGCCCGTACCGAGGTTGTTGCCTCCGATTCTATCATCACAGGTATTATACTGGTTTGTCATAGAGATGCATCGATTCTATTCGATCCAGGCTCCACCTATTATTATGTGTCTTCTTATTTTGCTCTGCATTTGGGTGTATCTCGGGATTCTTTGAGTTACCCTATTTATGTTTATACTCCTGTGGGAGATTCTCTTGTTGTGGACCACATCTATCGGTCGTGTTTGGTTGCTCTTAGTGGTTTTGAGACCAGAGCCAATTTATTGTTGCTCAGCATGGTAGATTTTGACATTATTTTGGGCATGGACTGGTTGTCACCCCATTACGCTATTCTTGATTGTCATGCTAAAACCGTGACGCTGGCTATGTCAGGTATACCACGTGTTGAGTGGAGGGGTACTTTAGATCACACTCTTAGTAGAGTTATTTCTTTCCTTAAGGCTCAGCGTATGGTTGAGAAGGGGTGTGACACGTATCTAGCTTATGTGAGAGATGTCATTATTGATACCCTTCAGTTGATTCAGTCCTAGTAGTACGGGATTTTCCCGATGTGTTTCTAGTTTACCTTCCAGGCATGCCGCCTGATAGAGATATTGATTTTGGCATTGATCTATTGTCGTGCACATAGCCCATTTCTATTCTTTCGTATCATATTGCTCCTCCTGAGTTGAAGGAGTTGAAGGATCAGTTATAGGAATTGCTTGATAAGGGTTTTATTCGGCTCAGTGTATCACCTTGGGCTGCTTCTGTCTTGTTTGTGAAGAAAAAAGGATGGTTCTATGCGTATGTGTATTGATTATCGCCAGCTGAACAAGGTTACAGTAACGAACCGTTATCCTTTGCCTCGTATTGATGATCTGTTTGACCAGCTTCAGGGCGTACGGGTGTTTTCTAAGATTGACTTGCACTCAGGTTACCATCAATTGAAGATTCGGGAGCCAGATATCCCGAAGACTGCGACTCGGTATGGTCATTATGAGTTCCTTGTCATATCATTTGGGTTGACCAATGCCCCAGCAGCTTTATGCACTTGATGCACAGTGTGTTTTGGCCGTATCTTGACTCGTTCATCATTGTCTTTATTGATAATATTCTGGTGTATTCTCGGAGTCAGGAAGATCATGAGCAGCACCTGAGGACAATGCTTCAGACCTTGAGAGAAAAGAAGTTATATGCTAAGTTCTCAAAATGTGAGTGTTGGTTGGATTCCGTGGCATTCTTAGGCCACGTGGTATCAAGTGAGGGTATTCAGGTGGATCTGAAGAAAATAGAGGCCGTGCAAAGTTGGCCCAGACTATCCTCAGCTATAGAGATCCGCAGTTTCCTTGGCTTGGCAGGTTCTTACCGTCATTTTGTAGAGGGGTTTTCATCGATTGTAGCCCCCATGACCAGGTTGACCCAAAAGGTTGCTCCGTTCCAGTGGACAGAGAAGTGTGAGGCGAGCTTTCAGAAGCTCAAGACAGTTTTGACCACAACCCCGATTTTGATACTGCCTACAGGTTCAGGGTCTTATACGGTCTATTGTGATGCCTCAAGGATTGGCCTTGGAGCGGTGTTGATGCAGGATGGTAGGGTGATTGCCTACGCATCCAGACAGTTGAAGATACATGAGAAGAATTACCCTATCCACGACCTTGAGTTAGCTACCATTATTCATGCCCTGAAGATTTGGCGCCATTATTTATATGGGGTTCCTTGTGAGATTTATACTGACCATCGGAGCTTGCAGTACCTGTTCAAGCAAAATGATCTAAATTTGCGCTAGAGGAGGTGGTTGAAGTTGCTGAAGGACTATGACATCACTATTTTGTATCACTCGGGCAAGGCCAATATGGTGGCCGATGCTTTGAGTTGCTGGCAGAGAGTTTGAGGAGTTTGGCTGATTTACCAGCATCAGAGAGGCCTATGGCGATGGATGTTTAGGCTTTAGCCAGCCATTTTGTGAGATTGGATCTTTCGGAGCCCAGTCGGGTTCTAGCTTGCGTGGTTTCTCCCTCTTCCTTATTTTATTGTATCAGGGAGCGGCAGTATGATGACCCTTATTTGCTTTTCCTCAAGGACAAGGTTCAACAAGGCGATGCCGGGATGTGACTATTGGTGATGATAGGGTATTGAGGATGTAGGGTCGGATTTGTGTACCCAATGTTGATGGGCTTCGGGAGTTGATTCTGGAGGAAGCCCATAGCTCGCGGTATTCCATTCATCCGGGTGCTGCGAAGATGTATCAGGATTTAAGGCAACACTACTGGTGGAGGCGGATGAAGAAAGATATAGTTGGATTTGTAACTCGGTGCCTCAACTGTCAGCAGGTGAAGTATGAGCACCAGAGACCGGGTGGGTTGCTTCAGTAGATAGAGATTCCGGAGTGGAAGTGGGAGTAGATCACCATGGACTTTGTTGTTGGGCTCCCATAGACTTTGAGAAAGTTCGATGCTATTTGGGTGATTGTGGATCGGCTGACCAAGTCCGCTCACTTTATTTCTATGTGTACTACTTATTCCTCGGAGCGGTTGGCAGATATCTATATCCAGGAGATTGTTCATCTGCATGGTATTCCGGTTTCCATCATTTCAGATAGAGGTACTCAGTTCACATCACAGTTTTGGAGTTCCGTTCAACATGAGTTGGGTACTTGGGTGGAGTTGAGTACAATATTTCACCCGCAGACGGACGGACAGTCCAAGCGCACTATTCAGGTTCTTGAGGATATGCTCCGTGCGTGTGTGATTGAGTTTGGAGGATCTTGGGATTAGTTTTTGTCATTGGCGGAGTTTGCTTACAACAACAACTATCAGTCCAGCATTCAGATGGCACTGTATAAGGCTTTATATGGTAGATGGTGTAGATCCCCGGTGGGTTGGTTTGAGCCGTATGAGGCCAGATTATTAGGCACAGACTTAGTTCAGGATACTTTGGAGAAGGTTAAGGTGATTCAGGATAGAATCTGCACAGCCCAGTCTAGACAGAAGAGTTACGCAGACCGGAAGGTTCGTGATGTTTCCTATATGGTTGGAGAGCGGGTTCTGCTTATGAAGGGCGTTATGAGATTTGAGAAGAGGGGAAAGTTGAATCCGAGGTTTATTGGCCATTTTGAGATATTGAGGTGTGTTGGGGAGGTTGCTTATGAGCTTGCCTTACCTCCCAGCTTTGCAGGAGTTCATCCGGTATTTCATGTTTCGATGCTCTGGAGGAATCATGGTGATCCGTCGCACATGTTGGATTTCAGTTCAGTCCAGTTGGACAAGGATCTATCTTATGTTGAGGAGCCAATGGCAATAGTGGACATGCAGGTTAGAAAGTTGAGGTCAAAGAACATTGCTTCGGTAAAGGTTCAGTGGCGGGGCCAGCCGATCAAGGAGGCAACCTGGGAGACCGAGCAGGATATGCGCAGCCGTTACCCTCATCTTTTCACTACTTCAGGTATGTCTCTATGCTCGTTCGAGGATGCACGAATGTTTAAGTGTAGGAGGATGTGACGACCCGGCCGGTCGTTTTAAGAATTTATGCCCCGATCCCCTATTAACTGCTCTTCCCATGTTTATTTTTGCTATTTTGATTTGCCGGGATGTTCCGTTTCGGAGAGTTTTGGGATACTTAGTCCCAAAATGAGAGCTGAAGTGTTGGAAAGTTGACCATAGTCGGAATAGTATGAAGACGGCCTCGGAATGGAAATCCGATGGTTCCCTTAGCTCCGTTGGGTGATTTTGGGCTTAGGGGCGTGTTCGGATTGTGTTTTGGAGGTCCGTAGCTAATTTAGGCTTGAAATGCCGAAAGTTGAATTTTTGAAGTTTCCGGTTCAATAGTGAGATTTTGATGCGAGGGTTAGAATGGAATTCCGGAAATTGGAGTAGCTCCGTAGTGTTGAATGTGACGTATGTGCAAAATTTCAGGTCATTCGGACGAGGTTTGATAAACTTTTTGATCGAAAGCGTGTTTTTAGAGTTTTTAGAGCTCTTAGGCTTGAATCCGATGAAAAATAGGTGTTTTGTGTTGTTTTGAGTGTTCCAAAGGTTGGAGCAAGTTTGAATGAAGTTATAGGATATGTTGGTAGGTTTGGTTGAGGTCCCGGGGGGCCTCGGGTGTGTTTCGGATGCTCAACGGACCATTTTTGGACTTGGAAAGATTGCAGATTTTCTGCTGTTGTGTTGCAGAGGAAACATTCATCGCGTTCGCGAGAGGGTCTCACATTCGCGTAGAGCATCTAGGTGAAGCAGCTGAATCATGCTTCGCGTTCGCGAAGGTATGGACCTGTTGGTCTTCGCGTTCGCAACATGGTCCTCGCGTTTGCGTAGGGTCTACCAGTGTGAGCTACGCATTCGCGAGTGGAACTCGCGTTCGTGAAAGAGGAAGTTGGCCAGTAGATTTCTTTGTGCATCGCGTTCACGATAGTAGTCTCACGTTCGCTAAGAAGAACGCGTCTGGGCAGAATATAAAATTTCAAAGTCGAGGGTTAGCCATTTTTGTGAAAACTAAAGCTTGGGAGATCGAATTTGAGCGAGGTTTTGAGGGATTTTCAGAGATATCGATTGGGTAGTGATTCTTAACTCCTTTTTTCTTGTAACCCATTAATCTAAACATGAATTCATCATTTAATTTTGGATTGGAGATGAAAATTGGGGAAAAGTTGGAAGAAAGTTCTTAGTCCTAGAATTCAACTTTTGATTGGGAATTCGACCTTGGATTTGGATAATTTTGATATGCATGAGCTCGTGAGAGCGTGGGGATTCTAAAAATATAAATTTTACCCGATTCTGAGGTGTGGTCCCGAGGGGCATTTAGGTCATTTTACCTAATTTCGCGTATTAGCTTAGAATTTCTTTGTAGAATCAGTTACTTGAAGCGTTTTTTACATTATGTAATTGAATTAAATAGATTTGGGCCATTTGGAGTCGAATACTCGTGGCAAGAGCGTAGTTTCGGGTTGATTTTGAGCCGGTTCGAGGTAAGTGGCTTGCCTAACCTTTTGTGAGGGACCTTTCCCCTTAGGATTTGGTATATTTGGTAATTGAACTTGTACTTGAGGTGACAAGTGCGCACTTGTGCTAATTATTGGAAATCTGATTTTCATTAAGTAATTACTAGTATGTTTCCTTTTCTGTTTTTATTACTCGCACTATTAATCCTGTTGTAGCTTAAGAAAGCATGTCTAAGTGATTTAATTGCTTTATTTGCTCAAACTGCCTTACCTGAATTCTGTGATGCATGCTATGCTAGAATTACTTGTTGCCTTAATATGAAATTTGTTATTTCTCAATATTTTCCTGTTGCTGCTATGTATTTACATTGAGACTACAGATGTGGGATTCCGGTAGATCCCCCTTGACTGTTTATTTGGGACTACGGATGTAGGATTCCGATAGACCCCCCTTGTCTGTTTATTTGGGACTATGGATGTGGGATTCCGGTAGATCCCTCTTGTCTGTTTATTTGGGACTACGAATGTGGGATTCCGGTAGATCCCCCTACACGGTTATATGGAACTACGGGACTGCACCTGGTAGATTCCCCCAGTACTAAGTATTTATATTTGGGACTACGATCAGGATTCCGGTAGATCCCTGCGCACTGATAGTTGGACTACGGGATAGGATCCTGGGAGATCCTTCGGATATATATGATGGACTACGGGACGGTATCCTGGAAGATCTACTGGATAGATGTAATTAGGACTATAGGACGGTATCCTGGAAGGTACCCCGGTTGTTATCTCTGTGTTGAGTTGTATTTCTTTTCCGTGATTATTTTGCCTCTGTTCTAGTTGTTGTTGCTCTTTCTATTCTATGTTATTTCTTATTGTTGCACTTAATTGTACTGTCTTGTTCAACACTGTTATACTTTGTATTTTATTTAACCTCAATAGGGCCCTAACCTTCCTCGTCACTACCCGACTGAGGTTAGACTTGACACTTACTAAGTACCGCTGTGGTATACTCATGCCTTTTTTGCGCATGTTTTTCATGTGCAGATCCAGGTACCTTGACTCAGACTTACCATCCTTGAGGTGAGGCAATCGTTCGGAGACTTCGAGGTATATCCACTGCATCCGCAGACCAAGGAGTCTCTCTCCACTATCTATTATAGTTACCGCCCTTCTGTATTTCTTTTGTTTTAGACTATTCTGGAGTTAGAGCACTATGTAGTGATCCTTAGCTTGTGATTCATGGGTTTCCGGGTCTTGGAGATATGTATTGGTTTCTGAGAGTTAAATATTGTGTATGCCAAGCGACACTTTTAAACACTGTCTTATTACTCTAATTCTGTTTTAAATTATTTTACTTCCGCAAATTGGTTTATTTTTCATAATTTAGGCTTACCTAGTCGTACGGACTAGATGCCGTCACGACGGTTCACGGAGGGCGAGCCGGGGTCGTGACAAGTTCTAAAAAGGATAAACGGTCGCTACAAATTTAATCTGATCTAAGAGTCCGGAGTCGAATCCCACATGTAACTAAAGTTTAGCTACAACTGTTTAATACTACCAAGAAGAAAAGCTCGAACAATTCCTAAGTTATAAAATATTAAGATTCTTATGTCTAACTAATTAATTAATAAATTAAAGTAGTAAATTAACAATAAAAGAAACTAATAGTTGGAGACTAAATTAAGGAGGTCTAGAGTTAAGATTTTCCCAATTATCGGAATCCTTCTCGATGTCTTATATAATTTCGCCTAATATTCTCTACTGATCATGAGCACTAGACTTATCGTAATTCTCTCTCGAGCAGCTACAATAATGTACTAGTCATATTCTCAAATTACACTAGCTCGCACTTATTCACCACTCAATAGGATCTCGTCAAAACATCGTTGTCTCTAATCCTGCTTTTAAACCTGTTGTATTGAATCTCATGTACTTTAGGAGTGATGTTTACCACTAAATATGTATCTTTTCTCAAACAACACATAATAAATAGGCACAATAAATTGATATCCATTCAATAACATGAAATAAGCACGCAGTTAAACAATTAGATAAATTCAAAGGTTAAATTATATTAAAACATAATAAGAACAAGAATTCATCCTCCAAGAAGTTCCATCAAAACTCTAGATAACAAATTAGCTATTCATAATAGTATGTAAAACTGTAATACTAGAATTCATAACAATAATGGAAATAGGAAGAAGAAAGTGAAAAACTCGTAGAAGAATTTTCTGCCTTTCTCCTAGCGTATTCTTGCTTCCCCGGGTAATGTCTAACCCTGAAGTAGTGTCTCCCCCTTCAAAAGGACGTTTTATGATATATCTATATCAATTAGGGTTGATGTGGGGCGTCCTTGATCTCTCCTAATTCGAAAAGGACACGCTGAGTCGCATGCTAGAGTTGGTGCAACGAGCGACTTCTAGCACGCTCCCAGCTATTTTTTTTCTTCTTCTTTATTCTTTCGTGTGCCAGGTCTAGTGCCAAACTCCATACTTCGCTGTTTTTTTGTTCATTTTCTAGGCCATTCGCGCCTACTTTCATGCAATGTACTAATTGTGGCACGCTCCCAGCTCTTGCCTCTTAACTTCTTTTTGCATTAAATCATCTGATTTTTGCCAACTTTCATCCAAACTCATTCCTACACACAATAAATATGTAATGAGCATATTTTATATTTATAAACAAATAATCTCCCACAACTCACATAAGAAATAATATGCAAACATACTAAAAACATGCAAATTTCATCATTTATCACTACCCCACACTTAAACTCTTGCTCGTCCTCAAACAACTTAAACTTAAGCACATCGGCAAGTAACACAATTCCAAGACATACTAAAGCATCATATCAATGATAATGGTTTACATTAATGCTTAGAACCCGACATAAGGACCCTTCATACTCTCCTCATTTTAAGACCAATGCCAAGACTATTTAAAATATTTATGTGACTCTTCTAATATCCTAGCCTCAAAAATTGACTCCACTACATTCCTCTATATGACTCGCTTCTTGTGCCAACTAAAGATATGAGTTCTTAACCATTTCGTCGTAAAGCATGTGTCATCACCAACAAAGTAAAGAGAGTAATCAGTCCGCACACTCAAATATGAATTCAAGTATAATTTATGGACTCATATATTGAAAGAATTCATCACTCTTGCAAAGAAACTCATATGCCACCCAAGTTTGTACCATAGGCTTGCCCGTAGTGTAAGACTTGACTAATTTAAGCTTGGAAAGTCTAGGATCAAGTAGGACTTTATAGGTTATAATGTAGGCTAAGGGACGAGTAGGATATATGTATATAAGCAAATAGTGACTAACCCTCCTAAACACTTTAATACACCACACTTTCAAGTACATTCTTATCATGACCAATTCAATATTTTACCGTGAAACCATACACAATGAAGCCCTTCTCATTAAGCACATCAATATATATATATATATATATATATATATATATATATATATATATATATATATATATATATATACACACACACACACTCACTATCCCAAACAAAGATATGGGAGGTGTCATTCAAAATTTATTTTTGTGTTTTTTTTCACACTCTCATTAATTTGGTATTTCCGGCTAGTAAGGTTTTTACCCACAAATGCACCTTGTCGGCCTTTCTATGGTTCCATTAAAAAGCTACCTATCTCTTTCTTTACTCTTTCAGTGACTTAAGTGCTTTCGGAGGTAAAGGGTAAAGAAGATACGATTCAGAACAAAATAGGAGTAGGCTCGTAATGTGGGTGCCAAAGAAAAAGGTTGAGGGCTCAAAAGGGCGGACTATGAATAATGTTATCACGACAAGCAAATAGTCTGAAGGGTCAATTAAAGAAATACCTATATCATTTCCTAAGACTCACATGACTTAATCATTTAGCTTTGATTCACATACGGGGCAAGTTCTAGACTAACAAGGGATGATACGGAGTACAACCAAAATCTTAGCTCAGACAATGCACATGACTCACTCCGGATGGTTCAGACTCGACTCTCAAGTTAAAGCAACTAGCAAAGTCATCATATAATTCAAAAACAAGGAAGTAACAACAAAAGTCAATAGACGAGCCCAAGCGTCAAAAGAAACACATATACTCTCAAGGCATAGAGTCACAAGAATAAAGAAGAAAGTACTCAGTGCAGATATTCCAGCTCTAAGCTCCAACATAAAACATGTCAAAAAGCATAGATACTCAAGTTCTTCCCATTTCATTATCGGTTGTAAAAAAGAAAAAAATCTTTTTGTATTTCTTTTAGACTTTAGAAGCTCAAGAAAACTGTCTAGGAAATCCATCATCGGGAAAAGTCCAAAACGTTTTTGAAAATTTTACCTATAAAAAAACTACTACCCTGTTCAAAGCCTTGAAAAATAACTGTGGACATAAGAAAAACCAAAAGGAATTATTTCTACCATTATTTTTTTTTTGTTTTTTTTCCACATAAAAAATAGTACAACTAAAATAGCATAGGAAATTATCCAAACATTCTCTTCACCCCACACTTAAAACTGTGCATTGCCCCCAATGCATACCCATAAATACAAAAGGGTAAAAGAAACTCCTGGTAGGTCAAAGGCCGAAGCATTAGCAGCTCATGAGTTACTCAGACTTCTCCCAGACTTGGGTCTTTGTGCGGGCACCCCACACTTAGTTCTAACCATCTCGCTTACTTTTTCTTCTTTCTACTGGATTTGCTTTCTGTGCTCCTAGAAAACAACAAATGACACTACAAGAATAATACAATAAAAGAAATTAAAAATAAAAAAGCAGTAAAGTCGGGTTGCCTCCCAACAAACGCCTAATTTAACGTCGTGGAACGACGTGAACCACTTTTTGCCTCTACCTCGAGCTTATAATTTGAATCCCTAATTTTGCTTCAAGTTTTCTACTATGCTCCAGGGAGAGTGGAACAAATCTAACTGGCCCAAGAAAATAATATAATATTTTGCACTTCTTGACCTTTAGATGAGGTGTGTACTCCTGACTTTTTGGCAAGAAGAATTCCAGACTGTAGGCACCTTGTTCCTCATTCCTTGACCCCTATTGGCTCGGATGACTCTATTTCCATAACCTTATCCAAACATAATGTGAAAAGATGCTTGGAGTGAGGACCAATGCGCTCAAATACATGAACTTCAGGATAGTCAACATCCTCAACACCATTGAGACTAGAGTCAACTAGATATGTGTCCTCAATGTCCTTGGTAGACTCTAGTATCACTTCTACAACATCGGCATCCTCAAATTCTAGTTGGATAGATTGTTGGTGTTCTACTCTGACCTCCTCCATTTTCACCTCAATGCCATCATCTAATTCACACTCTTTTTGGCTAATAAGAACAAGGATATTAGTATGTTGAGCATTAAATGCTTCAACTAGTTGACTCACTTGAGCCTCCAAGTTGCGAATAATAATCTCTTGCCTTTGTATGTGCAGTTGTTTCTTATTATTTTATTCCACAAGGCACCTTATCATATCCTTGATCTATTTCAGGTCATCATCCTTGGGTTCTTTGTTCTTATTAACTTCACAATAAAAAGTAAAACCAACATAGTAAGGGGGTAAGGGAGGATAAGAAATATAAGCACAACTATGAAAGTGACCATCTTGACCACCACACATATCTTACACATTCCACACATAAGATTGAGTTGATACACATAACTCGCTCTGGGGAACATTTTGATAATTCTGCCATGGGTGATTTCCTCAACAATATGTATAAGGATCAAAAGTAGAATTACCAACACGTAAACTCCCATAATTTCAAGATGTCATGATTCTTAAATCAAAAATAAAAACAAAATATAAGTTCAAACTTGAAACTAGCAATTTTTACAACTACAACTACACCGTTAGTTCCCCGACAACGTTGCAAAAATTTAATCATGCCCAACTCTAGTCCTAAAAAGGATAAGTGATCGCTGCAAATATAATTCGGTCTAAGAGTCCGGAGCCGAATCCCACAGAGAACTAAGGTTTAACTACAACTGTTTAATATTACCAAGAAGAAATGCTCAAGCAATTCCTAATTTATGAAATATTAAGATTCTTATGTCTAACTAATTAACTAAAAAATTAATGTAGTAAATTAACAACAAAAAATACTAAGTGTTGGATACTAAATTAAAGAGGTCTAGAGTTATGATTTTTCCAATTGTTGGAATCCTTCCCGATGTCTTCTATAATTTCTCCTAATTATTCTCTACTGATCATGAGCACTCGATTTATCTTAATTCTCTTTCGAGCAACTACAATAATGTACTAGTTATATTCTCTCGAATTACGCTAGCTCTCACTTATTCACCGCTCACTAGGATCACGTCAAAGCTTCGATATCTCTATTTCTGCTTTTAAACTCGCCGTATTGATCTCTCATATACTTTAGGAGTGACGTTGTTCAACAACTACTTAAATATGTATCCTTTTTCAAGCAACACATAATAAATAGGTATAGTCAATTATTGGCCATTTAATCAACTAAAATAAGCACGTAGTTGAACATAAGGTTCTATCAAAACTCTAGCTAAGAAATTAGCTATTCATAATAGTATACAAAACTATAATACTAGAATTTACAACAATAATAGAAATAGAAAGAAGAAAGTGAAAAACTCGTAGAAGAATTCTCCGTTTTGCTCCTAGCGTGTTCTTGCCTCCCCAGGAGTTGTCTAACTCTGAAGTAGTGTCTCCCCCTTCAAAAGAATGTTTTGTGATATATCAATATCAATTAAGGTTGATGTGGGGCGTCCTTGATCTCTCCAAAGTCGAAAAGGACACGCTGAGTCGCGTGCTAGAGTTGGTGCAACGCGCGACTTCTAGCACGCTCCCAACTATATTTTTCTTCTTCTTTGTTCTTTCGCGTGCCAGGTTCAGTGCTAGCCGCCATACTTTGATGCCTTTTTTTGTTCATTTCTTAGGCTATTTCGCGCCTACTTTCATGCAATATACCAATTGTGGCACGCTCCCAACTCTTGCCTCTTAGCTTCTTTTTGCATTAAATCATTCGATTTTTGTCAACTTCCATCTAAACTCATTCCTACACACGATAAACATGTAATGAGCATATTTTATGTTTATAAACATATAATTTCCCATAACTCACATAAGAAATAATATGCAAACATACTCAAAAACATGTATTTTTCATCATTTATCAGTTACCCTTCTAACAATATCATAAAATGCATGGAGTTGAATTTTGCACCTCATCACATAACATTTTAGCTAGCGTTTGGCCATAGATTCCCAAATTTGTTTTGAAAAATTTGATTTGGGTGAAGTTTGGTTTGAAGATGAAAGCGTGTTTGGACATACATTTTCAAACACATATTTTCCAAAATCATTTTGGAAAAACATGTATATTATTAGTGTTTATAAATATTTTGGCCCAAAACCAGCTCAATAGCTGGTTTTGTGATTTGGGATTTGGGACTTGAAATTTTTCCAAAATATAAGTAAAATATATGGCCAAACATGTATTTGCCAAATAAAATTCAAATTTATCTTGGCAAAATCTGTGTCCTATCTTAGCGAGATGAAGGTTAGTTATGAGGTCAGCCAAACAAGTAGACCGACACTAATCTCATCCTCTATATTGGAATTTTGTTTTAGCATTTTAATTCAGTGTTTATGAGAGCAAATAAAATTTAATTTAATTAGCGGTTTTAACTTTTAAGCATGTGTTAGGATATTTTGCATGTCAAATCGAAGTGATGACAGTCCAAATTTCAAGAAATCAACAGAGAAAGCTAGCAATAAGTTGCAGGAATATTTGTGGTGGATAAGCATAAAGTGCTTTCGCGGCTTTAAAATTTTCTTTTTTTATTCCATACTTGGTGTCCGATTCTTGTATTAGGGCTCGATTAGATTAGGATCCACATAGAAAATTTTCATATTGGGATAAAACGCTCTTTATAAAGACGATTCCATACTCATGGCTCGAACTTGAGATACCTAGTTAAAAATGATGAGTACTTACTACTCCACTCCAACCTTTAGTTGCTGGCTTTAAACTTTATTAGAGTAACGAATCCATTATGAATAGCGAAAAGTTCAAAACACGCGGAAGGACATCTACAATGGAGTATCCACCTTTAGTGACAAAAATGATTTACCTTTCACGTCTTCCATTGGACAAAAAAAGATTAATTTTCTAAGGAGGATGAGAAGTCTGTCTCATCTTAAAAATCAATTTTGATATGGAGATAGTCTTTTCCTCGATCGAGATTAAAAAAAATGACACTAAAATTCTTCCAAAGAAAATGCAGCATTCATTTGCGCACGTCGTGATCTAGTTGGTCAACTGTTGCCCTGCCCAATATACTGAATCTTCCGCTATGAAATGAGAAGTGCCAAGAATGTACTTGTTGTTTATAATAATTAATTTGGACGAAATTGGTTTTTGGACAAGTCCGTATCACAATTGACACGTTTGGTAATACCTTTCAAATTCTCTTGGGGTGTCTGCATCCTACAGTGGTTAATGGTTATATAAGTCGTTTTTATATTATTTACAAAAGGTGGATTTTTTCAAAAAAACTCATTGACAGATGGATTTATACTTTGTTGCCGCTACTTTATTTCTGAAATTTGTTACCTTTTCCAGTGTGTATAGCTTTGGCGATCCTGTTTCTTATAAGACGTACATATAATTAAGTTAAGATTGACATGTAAAAGATATTTGAACTGTCAAGTTACATTATATAAAGTAAGCATAAGTAAACTATTATCGTAAATCTCAACCAAAACACAGAAAATTTAAAAAACACATCAAATATATAATACAGTAATATCTTAGCTAGTAACTTGATGTAACGACTCGGCCGGTCGTTTCATGAGTTACCGCTGCGTTTCCCCGATTTCTGTTTCTTATTGTCTTGTTCAGCTGTATTATGTGATATCGGATTGGTTGGTTCGTGTTCGCGGAGGTTTTGGAAAGGAATGAGACACTTAGTCTCTTTTGAGTAAGCTTAGGTTGAAAAAGTCAACAGGATATTGACTTATGTGAAAAATGGCCCTGATGTGATTTCGATGGTTCGGATAGCTTCGGGAGGTGATTTGGGACTTAGGAGCGTGATCGGAATAAGTTTTGGAGGTCCGGAGTAGATTTAGGCTTGAATTGGCGAAATTGAAATTTTGACATTTTTCGGTTGATAGGTGAGATTTTCATATAGGGATCGAAATGGAATTTCGGAAGTTGTAGTAGGTTCGTTGTGTCAAATGTGACATGTATGCAAAATTTCAGGTCATTCGGACGAGGTTTGATAGACTTTTTGAACAAAAGCGGAATTCGGAAGATTTTGGAACCTTAGGCTTGAATCCGATGTTATTTGGTTGATTCGACGTTGTTTGAGGTGTTTTGAAGATTGGTATAAGTTTGGATAGTGGTATATGACTTGTTCGTGCTTTTGGTTGAGGTCCCGGGGGCCTCGGGGTGATTTCGGATGGTGGACGGGAAGTTTAGAGTTGGGAATTTGCAGCTGAAACTGCTGAGTTTTCTGTCATAACCGCACCTGCAGCATGGGGACCGCAAGTGCGAGCCCGCAGAAGCGGAAGTGAAGTCGTAGATGCGGCCAAGAGAGGGAAAGGCTGGAGCCGCAGAAGCGAAACTGTTGGCGCACCTGCAATGGCGCAGGTGCGAGAATATGATCGCAGGTGCTGTGGCTTGGCGGATAAGTGAAATCCGCAGATGCGCACTTGGGACCGCATGAGCGATAATTGGACCGTAGATGCGGTTTGTTGGGCCAGGACATATATATTTCACCCTTCGCGAATTTGAGTTATTTTTCATAACATTCCAAATGAGAAGAAGCTTTGGAGAGCTAATTGAAGGGAGAATTCAAGAGGGTTTTTAGAGGTAAGGTCCTTGGTCCCTAAACTCGTTTTTATGATGATTTTTAAGGTTGTAAGCTTGAAATCTATGGGAAAATCAGTAGCAAATTGGGGGTTAGGGCTTGGAAAAATTGGAGACCTAAAATTAGGGATTTGAGGAGTCATTTGTGGGCGGATTTTGGTACTTTGAATGATCTCGTGGGGGAATAAGGATTCCATTGATATAAATTTTTTTGGATTTCGAGACGTGGGCCCGAGGGTCGAGTTTGGTCAATTTCGAGATTTGTGTTGTAATTTGATTATTTTCGAGTGGGCTTTGTTCCCTTAGCATATTTTGATGGTTAAATGCTGATTTTGGTTAGATTCGGGGAATTTGGAGGTCGAATCGAGAAGAAAAGGCATCGCGGGCTAGAGTTTGACTTGGCTTGAGGTAATTAACGCTTGCACACTTGGTTCTAAGGGTTCGAAACCCCGAACTGTGTGTTCTGTGATTACTATTGAGGGGAAGCAATGCCAAGTGACGGGCGTGTGGGCGTACACAGTGAGAAATACGGCCTGGATAATTCCATGGCACCGCTTAGTGACTCTTTTATGTGGTTATTGTGTTGTAATTATGTGATTAAGTTGATAAGTTGCAAATCATGCTAAATATCATGTTAAGGCTTCACGCAAATATTGTTGAGACTCGAGAGGTCGTTTCTTGATGTCATGTCATTAGCTTCATTTATAATCTATACTTAGTCCAGTTCATGCACAGTATATCATGCCTCACTCTCGATTATTGCTACTTGACATATCATATCATTGTTCGGGCTTGTATCATGACATTTTAGCCCGTGTGTGTGAGACTGGAGAGTATTGATTGAGTGAGGCCGAGAGTCAGATATTGATTGACAATATGGGATCGGGCTGCACGCCGCATCAAGATGTTGATCATTCCTTTGCTGGCATTGATATAGCGCTTGGGCTCAGAGAAGCCCCTCTGAAGTCTTTACAGCCCTAGTGAGTGCAATAGTTGATGACATTGAGGGATGGACCTTCCCTGGACATAGATCTTTTCCGAAGTATTAGTATGGAGATGGATCTTCTCCATGAGGCTAGATTGGCCTGTTTTTCCTCGGTACTGGGAGACTTATAGTCTATGATGTACGTACATTCCGGGATGGTTCTTCCTTGGGTCGAGTGGGCCGTATACAGTACCGAGTGGATGAGCACTGTGAGTGGAGGTATCCTACGTGACATTGATCATGCTATCTGTGCATTGGTACTTAGATTTTCCTGAGCTTTATACTCCGTATTTTTCATAATGTGTTTAGTTATTTCTCAGAAACTACATAAACTATAAGCATGTCTACTTTTCCGTACAATTATCTGTTGCAACTTGTATGAGGTTTGGTTCGTCACTACCATCAGTCTATAGTTTGGACTTGTTACTTGCTGAGTTGGTGTACTCACGTTACCCCCTGCACCTCTGTGTGCAGATCCAGGTATCTCGGGGCACGGTAGCGGTTGCTGATCTTACCGGTTGAGGACTTTCTGTGGAGATTGCGAGGTAGCTGCTTGGCGACCGCAGTTCCACATTCTCCTTCCTTATCTTCCTTATAGTACTTTTATTCAGACATTCTCATACTATGTAGTCTTATATATTTCAGACAGTTGTAGTATGGTTCTCATGACTTAGTGACACCAAAGGTCGGGATTATGTATTTCTTTCCGCTGGATTTGAGTTCTATTTTTATCTTTTTGGATTTCTATTTAAAAATATTATTTTTCTTAAGTCTTAAATTGAAAAACGGAGTGAATGGGTAATAATTGGGTGGCCTAGTATCACGATAGGTGCCATCACGACGTGGTTAAATTTTGGGTCGTGACATGTTGGTATCAGAGCCTAGGTTACACAGGTCTCAAAATTCATGAGCAGGTTCAGTAGAGTCTGGCGGATCGATACGGAGACGTCTGTATTTATCCTCGGGAGGCTGCAGAAGCTTTAGGAAAAACTTCATATTCTTGAATTCTGTCGTGTGAATCTGTTGATCCGAGTACTAAACTTCTATTATTCTATTCTCTCACAGATGGTGAGGACACGTGCTATCGGTCAGGATGGACGACCACCAGTACCACCAGTTGGGGTCGCTAGAGGCCGAGGACGCGGTCGAGGCCATGGTAGGGGCAGGGGTGTGGTCTACACAACAGCTAAAGCAACACTTTCAGATCTACCTGCCGCAGTTCATGATCAGGCTCCAGCTGGGGATGCTCCAGCAGCCAGCTCAGGCACCGACTGTGCCTATTGTTATTCCGGGTCTCCAGGAGACTTTGGCTCAGATTCTGACTGTGTGCACCAGTCTTGCTTAGGGAGTCGCAGTTTCTACTACAACAGCTAATTCTCAGGCTGAGGGAGGCACTTAGACTCCTGCCGCCTATACACCTGAGCAGGTTATTCAGGGACTCCAGACATCGGAGGCACTAGTAGCCCAACCGGTTGCACCTGCGTAGGATTTTGTGGTTTCAGTTATGCTTGACGACGAGCAGCGTCGATTGGAGAGGTTTGGTAGACTTCAGCCTCCGACTTTCAGTGGTGTAGAGGGCGAGGAAACCTAGGGTTTCTTGGATAAGTGTCAGAGGATGTTGCGTACAACGGGTATTCTGGAGACTAGTGAGGTCTCATTTACTAATTTTTAGTTTTCTGGGGTTGCCTTCACTTGGTGGGAGGCTTATGAGAGGCGTAGGCCTATTGGTGTACCGCCCCTTACCTGGCATCAGTTCTCCATTTTCTTCATAGAGAAGTATGTACCGCATTCCTATAGGGAGGAGCTGCGCAGGGAGTTTGAGCAACTGCATTAGGAGGGCCTGTCCGTGATGCAGTATGAGATGAGGTTCTCCGAGTTGGCCGTCATGCTATTTGGCTAGTTCCCACGGATAGGGAGAGGATCAGGAGGTTTGTTGATGGCCTTAACTATTAGCTACGAATTTTTCTAACCATAGAGAGAGTATCTGACACTTCTTATGAGGAGGTAGTTGACATTGCTAGAGAGATTGAGTCAGTTTGTTGCTAGGAGCGAGAGGAAAGGGAGGCCAAGAGGCCTCGGGGATCTGGTAGTTTTGGGGGTTCTTCTTCGGGAGGCTAGTTTCAGCACAATAGAGGCTGTTCATTCAAGCATGCTCATCCAGCCTGTTCATGTCACCGTGGTGGGTCATTTAGCCATGGTTCTCACATTTTACATCAGGGTCACTCATCTCTCAGGGCCCTTACAACTCAGAGTTCAACTCAGGCACTATCAATTCAGGGCTCATATATGCCTGGTTCTTCTAGTGGGCATCCCGGTGCGCGGGGCTCCCTTCAGTCCCCCACCACCACTTGCTACGGAGGTTGCTTTGAGTGTGGAGATTTGGGTCATATCAATAGGTTCTATCCCCGTCTTATGGGAGGTTCATCCCAGTAGAGGAGTAAGCCTTCGGCTTTAGCACTAGTTACTTCCCCACCCGCTCAGTCAGCTCGGGGTGGATGTCAGTCAGCTAGGGGTCGCCTTAGAGGGGGAGGTCAATCAGGTGGTGGTCAAGCCCATTTCTATGCCCTCCCAGCCAAACCAGATACTATTGCTTCAGATTCTATGATTACAGGTATTATCTCAGTCTGCCACAGAGATACCTCTGTATTATTTGATCTCTGTTCCACCTTTTCTTATGTGTCGTCATATTTTGCCCATTATTTAGATATGCCCCGCGAGTTTCTTGTTTCATCTGTCCATGTATCTACTCCGGTAGGCGATACTATTGTTGTAGACCGTGTATATCGGTCGTGTGTAGTGACTATTGAGGGTTTGGATACCTGAGTGGATCTCTTGTTGCTTAGTATGGTTGATTTCGATGTGATATTAGGCATGGATTGGTTATCTCCGTGTCGTGCTATTTTGGACTGTCATGCTAAGACAGTAACATTGGCTATGCCAGGGTTGCCAGAGATTGAGTGACGAGGTTCGACCGATTATGTTTCCAGTAGGGTGATTTCATTTCTGAAAGCCCAGCGGATGGTTGGGAAGGGTTGTCTTTCATACTTAGAATTTGTGAGGGATGTCAGTGTAGAGACTCCCACATTGATTCTGTTCCAGTTGTGAGGGAGTTTCTCGATGTGTTTCCAGCTGACCTGCCAGGCATGCCATTGGACAAGGATATTGATTTTAGTATTGACCTAGTGTTGGGCACTCAGCCTATTTCTATTCCACCGTATTGTATGGCTCCAGCGGAGCTGAAGGAGTTGAAGGAGAAGCTTCAGGAACTCCTGGATAAGGGGTTTATTCGGTCGAGTATTTCGCCGTCAGGTGCTCCTATTCTATTTTTGAAGAAGAAGGATGACACTATGAGGATGTGCATTGATTATAGGCAGTTGAACAAGGTTACCATTAAGAACAAGTATCCCTTGCCTCGCATTGATGATTTGTTTGACCAGCTTCAGGGAGCGAGAATGTTCTCCAAGATTGATCTTCGTTCAGGGTATCACCAGCTGAAGATCATGGACTAGGATATTCTTAAGACAACTTTCAGGATCGGATACGGTCATTATGAGTTCCTTGTGATGTCTTTTGGGCTGACCAATGCCCCAGCAGCATTCATGCATTTGATGAATAGCGTGTTTCGGCCATATCTCGACTCGTTTGTCATAGACTTCATTGATGATATTCTGGTGTATTCGCATAGTCAGGAGGAACACGCGGAGCATTTGAGAGTTGTGTTGTAGAGATTGAGGGAGGAGAAACTTTATGCAAAGTTCTCCAAGTGTGAGTTTTTGTTCAGTTTAGTGGCTTTCTTGGGGCATGTGGTGTCCAGTGAGGGTATTCAGGTTGATCCGAAAAAGATCGAGGCGGTTTAGAGTTGGCCCAAACCGTCCTCAGCCACAGAGATTCGCAGTTTTCTTGGTTTGGCAGGTTATTACTGCCTGTTCGTTCAAGGATTTTCATCTATAGCATCGCCCTTGACCAAGTTGACTTAGAAGAGTGCTCCATTCATGTGGTCGGACGAGTGTGAGGCGAGCTTTTAGAAGCTCAAGACTACCTTGACCATAGCTCCAGTGTTAGTTTTGCCATCAGCTTCAGGTTCATATACCGTGTATTGTGATGCTTCAAGAGTTGGTATCGGGTGTGTGTTGATGCAGGAGGGTAGAGTTATTGCTTATGCTTCTTGTCCGTTGAAGCCCCATGAGAAGAACTACCCCGTTCATGATTTGGAGTTGGCTGCCATTGTTCATGCGTTGAAGATTTGGAGACATTATCTGTATGGTATGTCTTGTGAGGTGTTTACTGATCATCGTAGCCTCCAATACTTGTTCAAGCAGAAGGATCTCAATTTGAGGTAGCGGAGATGGTTGGAGCTGCTAAAGGATTATGATATCACTATTTTGTACCATCCGGGGAAGGCCAATGTGGTGGTTGATGCCTTGAGTAGGAAGGCAGTGAGTATGGAGAGTTTGGCGTATATTCCTGTTGGGGAGAGACCTTTTGCAGTTGATGTTCAAGCCTTGGCCAATCGGTTCGTGAGGTTGGATATTTCGGAGAACAGTCAGGTCTTAGCTTGTTTGATTTCTCAGTCTTCCTTATTTGATTGCATCAGAGAGCGCTAGTATGATGATCCTCATTTGCTTGTCCTTAAGGACAGAGTTCAACACGACGATGCCAGAGATGTGACTATTGGTGATGATAGGGTATTGAGGATGCAGGGTTGGATATGCGTGCCCAATGTAGATGAACTTCAGGAGTTGATTCTAGAGGAGGCCCATAGCTCGCAGTATTCCATTCATCCGGGTGCAACGAAGATGTATCAGGATCTGAGATAACATTATCGGTGGAGGAGAATGAAGAAGGATATTGTGGAATTTGTAGCTCGGTGTCTCAATTGTCAGCCGGTGAAATATGAGCATCACAGACAGGTCACTTGTTTCAACAAATAGATATTCCAGAGTGGAAGTGGGAGCGGACCACCATGGACTTTGTAGTTGGGATCCATGGACTTTGAAGAAGTTCGATGCTATTTGGGTGATTGTGGATCGGCTGACCAAGTCCGTGCACTTCATTCCTGTGTGTACTACCTATTCTTCAGAGCAATTGGCAAAAATCTATATCCGAGAGGTTGTTCGGTTGCATGGTGTCCCGTTTCTATCATTTTTGATAAAGGTACTCAGTTTACTTCGCAGTTTTGGAGAGCCGTGCAAAGGGAGTTGGGTACTCAGGTAGAGTTGAGCACAACTTTTCACCCTCAGACGGACGGGCAATCCAAACGCACTATTTAGATATTGGAGGACATGTTGTGCGCTTGTGTCATTGATTTTGAAGGGTCATGGGATCAGTTTCTACCGCTCGCGGAGTTTGCTTATAACAACGGTCACTAGTCGAGTATTCAGATGGCTCCATATGGGCTTTGTATGGGAGACGGTGTAGATCTCCAGTTAGTTGGTTTGAGCCCGGCGAGGCTAGGCTTTTGGGTACAAACTTGGTGCAAGATGCCTTAGACAAGGCGAAAGTGATTGAGGAAATGCTTCGTACACCGCAGTGGAGACAAAAGAGTTATGCTAACAAAAAGGTTCAGGATGTATCTTACACGATTGGTGAGAAGGTTCTATTAAAGGTTTCTCCCATGAAGGGTGTTATGAGATTTAGGAAGAAGGGTAAATTGAGTCCTCGGTTCATTGGGCCTTTTGAGGTGCTTCAGAGGATTGGGGAGGTGGCTTATGAGCTTGCTTTGCCACCCAGCTTATCGAGTGTGCATTCGGTATTTCATGTTTCTATGCTCCGGAAGTATACTGGCAATCCATCTCATGTTTTGGATTTCAACACGGTTCAGTTGGATGGTGATTTGACTTATGATGTAGAGCCAATAGCTATTTTGGAGCGTTAGGTTCGATAGTTGAGGTCAAAGGATATAGCTTCAGTGAAAGTGAAGTGGAGAGGTCGGCCGTGGAGGAGTTGGGAGACCGAGCGGGACATACAGAGAAGATATCCTCACCTCTTTGGGACTTCAGGTATGTTTCTTGACTCGTTTGAGGACGAACGTTTGTTTAAGAGGGGGAGGATGTAACGACCCGGCTGGTCGTTTCATTAGTTACCACTCCATTTCCACCATTTCTGCTACTTATTCTCTTGTTAAGCTGTATTATATGATATCAGGTTGGTTGGTTCGGGTTCGGAGAGGTTTTGAAAAGGAATGAGAAACTTAGTCTCTTTTGAGTAAGCTTAGGTTGGAAAAGTCAATCAGATGTTGACTTATGTGAAAAAGAACTCGGATGTGAATTCCGATGGTTCGGATAGCTTCGAAAGGTGATTTGGGACTTAGGAGCGTGATCGGAATGGGTTTGGAGGTCCGGGTAGATTTAGGCTTAAATTGGTGAAATTGAAATTTTGTCGTTTTACGGTTGATAGGTTAGATTTTGATATAGGGGTCGGAATGGAATTCCAAAAGTTACTGTAGGTTCGTTGTGTCAAATGTGACGTATGTACAAAATTGCAAGTCATTCGGACGAGGTTTGATAGACTTTTTGATCAAAAGTGGAATTCAGAAAATTTTGGAACCTTAGGCTTGAATCCAATGTTATTTGGTTGATTTGACGTTGTTTGAGGTGTTTTGAAGATTGATATAAGTTTGGATAGTGGTATATGACTTGTTCGTGCTTTTGGTTGTGGTCTCGGGGGGGTCTCGGGGTGATTTCAGATGGTGGATAGGAAGTTTGGAGTTGGGAATTTGCAACTGAAGCTGCTGCGTTTTTTGTCATAACTGCACCTGCGGCTTGGGGACCATAGGTGTGAGCCCGCAGAAATGAAAGTGAATTCGCAGATGCGGCCAAGAGAGGGAAAGGATGGAGCCGCAGAAGCGGAAATGTTGGCACACCTGCGATGGCGCAGGTGCGAGAATATGATCGCAGGTGCGGTGGCTGGGCGGATAAGTGAAATCCGCATATGCGCACCTGGGACCACAGGTGCGGGTTCGCAGGTGCGATAATTGGACCACAGATCCTGTTTTGTTAGGTCAGAACATATATATTTCACCCTTCATGAATTTGAGTTATTTTTCATAACATTTCAAACGGGAAGAAGCTTTGGAGAGCTAATTGAAGGGAGAATTCAAGAGGGTTTCTTATAGGTAAAGTCCTTGGTCCCTAAACTCGTTTTTATGATGATTTTTAAGGTTTTAAGCTTGAAATCTATGGGAAAATCAGTAGCAAATTAGGGGTTTAGGGCTTGGAAAAATTGGAGACCTAAAATTTGGGATTTGAGGGGCAATTTGTGGGCGGATTTTGGTACTTTTGATATGAATGAATTCGTGGGGGAATAAGAATTCCATTGATGTAAATTTTGTCGGATTTCGAGACGTTGGCCCGGGGGTCGGGTTTGGTCAATTTCGGGATTTGTGTTGTAATTGATTATTTTTGGATGGGCTTTGTTCCCTTAGTATATTTTGATGGTTATATACTGATTTTGGTTAGATTCGGGGCATTTGGAGCCGAATCGAGAGGAGAAGGCGTCGCGGGCTAGAGTGTGGCTTGGCTTGAGGTAAGTGACGCTTCCAAACTTGGTTCTAAGGGTTCAAAACCCCGAACTAGGTTTCTATGATTACTTTTGAGGCGACGCAATGCTATGTGACGGGCGTGTGGGCGTATACCGTGAGAAATGCTGCCTGGATCATTCCATGGCACCGCTTAGTGACTCTTTTATGTGGTTATTTGTGTTGTAATTATGTGATTAAGTTCATAAGCTGCAAATCATGCTAAATATGATGTTAATGCTTCACGCCAATATTTTTGAGACCGGAGAGGTCATTTCTTGCTGTCATGTCATTAGCTTCATTTATAATCTATACTCAGTCCTGTTCATGCACAGTATATCATGCCTCAGTCTCGATTATTGCTACTTGACATATCATATCATTGTTCGGGCTTGTATCATGACATTTTAGCCCGTGTGTGAGAGACTGGAGAGCATTGACTGAATGAGGCCGAGAGCCGGATATTGATTGACAGTATGGGATTGGGCTGCATGATGCATCAAGATATTGATCATACCTTCGCTGGCATTGATATAGCGCTTGGGCTCAGAGAAGCCCCTCCGGAGTCTTTACACCCCAGTGAGCGTAGTAGTTGATGATACTGAGGGATTAACCTTCCTTGGACATGGATCTTGTCCGAAGTATTGGTATGGAGATGGATCTTCTCCATGAGGCTGGATTGGCCTATTTTTCCTTGGTACTGGGAGACTTATAGTCTATGATGTATGTACATTCCGGGATGGATCTTCCCTGGGCCGAGTGGGCCATATACAATACCGAGTGGTTGAACACTGTGAGTGGAGGTATCTTACGTGACATTGATCATGCTATCTGTGCATTGGTACCTAGAGTTTCCTGAGCTTTATACTCCGTATTGTTCATACCGTGTTTAGTTATTTCTGAGAAACTACATGAACTGTAAGCATGTCTACTTTTCCGTACAATTATCTGTTGCAACCTGTATGAGGTGTGGTTTGTCACTACCATCACTCCATAGTTTGGACTTCTTACTTACTGAGTTGGTGTACTCACGTTACCCCCTGCACCCATATGTGGGAATCCAGTTATCTTGGGGCACGGTAGCGGTTGCTGATCTTGCTGGTTGAGGACTTTCTATGGAGATTGCGAGATAGCTGCTTGGCGATCGCAGTTCCGCCTTCTCCTTCCGTATCTTCCTTATAGTACTTTTATTCAGACATCTCAGAATATGTAGTCTTATATATTTCAGACAGTTGTAGTATGTTGCTCATAACTTAGTGACACCAGAGGTCGGGATTATGTATTTCTTTCCGCTAGATTTGAGTTCTATTTTTATCTTATTGGATTTCTGTTTAAAAATATAATTTTTCTTAAGTCTTAAATTAGAAAACGGAGTGAATGTGTAATAATTGGCTGATTTAGTATCATGATAGGCACCATCACGACGTGGTTAGATTTTGGGTCTTAACACTAGTGACTTAACGTAGTCTGCTATTCAGAGTTGAGTAGTACTATACTAGTACTTCATTGGGAAATACGTTTATTTTTCGTACATGTATTAAATTAATTCACGTGATTATGGGAACGTACTAACATATATATACGTTACGTTGCTAGTATAATCCAGGTAGTTTTTGTGCTCTCGTCATTTTGCTCTGGTTTAATTCTTTCAGAAAAAGCACACGGAAACTAGGAAATTATAAACTCATAAACCCGCGGTTACAAGTTGCTTTCTGTCATCACATATTCTGATACCAAGAATACTCTTCGTTCCAAAAAACAGTGTAACTTCCACGCCAATAAAGTACGTCGTTGCTTTTCCCCAGGAAACGTCGGCTTATACTTTATTTTTCAGGAAAAAGAATTAAAACAATTACTAGTAGAAAAGATACAAGTGGCTTACGACTCAATCTTAAAATTATAGGTCATGAGGTGACTGCCTAAAATAATAATAATAATAATAATAATAATAATTTAACATCTTCCATGTCCAGAGTTGAGGTACTTTGGAGTGTCGACAATATTTCACGAATCCTAGCTAATATAGGGCAAACGAAGAATAGAGATGGATTTGTATTTAGTATCATGTCATGAAATGTAACTCAATTTTAAAAATAAGTTCATGAGATAAGAATTGACGATAAAGACTATATAAGGATATGACAATCCATTCACGTGCCACAAACATTCAAACACACAAGGGCCATTTGGTTATTGAGATTAGACTTAGTTCCGGTATAAAATTTGGAATTAGATTTATCTAGTATTTGCTTACTGACTTACTCGTATAATTAGCTAATACCGACTTAAATTTTATACCTAATTTTTTTGGTAGTCTTTATCTCACGTTGGATGTGAATTTTTCATTATGATAGTGGACGTATAGTTATACCTGGATAAAGCTACCTGTGTACGGGTGAAGTTCTCCACGATTTCTCAATGAAGAAACAAGAGACGACGTGGTTCATTGCAGGCTCGAGTAAAGCCGAGGGTTTCCCAAATCATAGTCCGGGGGGACAAATGACGCACCAAGATTCAAACATGGCCAAACATGAGAGGAATCAAGTTCGTGCAAAACAAAGAATCAAGGCTTAAGGGAAGACGGTTAGAAAGAACGAACGAGGGGCCGAAATATCTGCCATCAATAGGATATTACGGCACGAATCTCGCCCGATATCAACTGCGGATCATAATTTACTAGAAGAAAAGGATTTTTACCTTATTTAGATTTGTACTAGGATTGAAACTTCCCTACTATATAAAGGGGAGAACCTTTTCATTTTTCAACCACTATTAGAACCCATATCTGTCACGACCCAAACTCCGAAGCAGTCGTGATGGGAGCTAGTCTGTAAATCTAGGTAAACCTAATTCTAACTGAAATAACAAAAATATTGAACTAACATCGAACAATTTCGAAATGGAAATCTTTATACAAAGTTAAAATCCCAAAACCGGTAGTACAAGTCATAAGTCTTTCTAGGAGTAATTATCCATAATGAATACATCACTGTTCCGAAATAAAAGGAAACAATGGAAATAAATACAATAGAAGGTGACTTCGGAGCCTGCGAACGCCCAGCAGGTATACCTTGAAGTTTCTAGCATCACCAAGCATAAGTTTCAAAACCAACTCGATCCGAAGTACCTAGTTCTGTACAAAAATGTGCAGAACCGTAACATGAGTACACCACAGTAGTACCCAGTAAGTGTCAAGACTAACCTCGATAGAATAGTGACGAGGCCAGGTCAAGATACCTACCGAACACATAAACCTGTGCAGGATATAACATAAAGCTAACAAGGAAGAGATATCAAGTAATACCAATAGTGAAAAGAATCGAATTACAAACAGTAGTAGCGACAAGAAACAACACAAATGGCAATAAGAGTTAGCCAAGTAATTAAACAACAACAAAGTTTGGATATAGATAAGTGTAAATGTGCTCAAGTAGGAAAAACAGTGTCAACTCAACCAAACAAATTGTTTCTAATACAAGATTTCAATAATTCCAATTCTCGTAATCTCATACCATAAATTACAACTTTCAAACGTTTAACACACACGACACCTTGTGCCCACATCTTTTCATCTTACTTTGTATGGTGAAATCCACGTGCTACTCAATATATAATATCCGTATCAATTGCTATTAAGATGTTCAAGAGATTCCATTTATATATCATAAAGTAAATTTACAGTTTCTAGTCCAAATCGAAAATCAACGACAAAGATGAGTTTGTTTTAGAAATCATTTGAGTGAAGAAAAATAACGTTTTTCAAATAAAATTCAACATCAAATAGCTATTGCATAATATAGAATTTATTAAGTTAAAACATAATAAACAATTTCCTTTTTAAGTAAACAAAACCTCATACAGGTTAAGGAGATTAAGGTTGGAAATCAATTGAAATAAAATATAGAGATTATTAGAAATAGTAAATACTGAAATATACGGGGAGTTCTAACTTAAAAGTCACACAAGGTAGCATGATATTAATTCTTTTATTTTAATTCACTATATTACTAACAACTCAGCAAGACATGAGGTAATGACTCCACGTAATAAATTCACCTTGAAACTCAATTCACCAAACTAATAGTATTAGGAAAAGAGCTCAGGAAATGATGGCAAGGCAATAAGTCAATGATAATAACTCAATATTTAGAAAAATAATGAAACCGGAAATATAATTTCTTAGGGCCGTGTATGAAAAAACTGAAGCCAATACAATAAAACAAGGAATACAAAACAAAGAATATATTGCCGTCACGCAACACGATCCCACCTTATAATATCAATATTATAATTCACTCTTATTTCACCATATCAATTCACCCTTATTTTATTTATTGCGGTATGCAACCCGATCCCACTTTAAAATATCAATATCATAACAATAAACAAAACATGTTGCAGCGCGCAACCCGATCCCACCATATAATATAAATATCATAATTCACCCTTATTCCACCATATCAATTCACCCTTATTTCACATGTTACGCTGTGCAACCCGATCCCACCGTATAATATCAATATCATAACAATAAACAAAACATATTGCGGCGTGCCACCCGATCCCACCATATAATATCAATATCATAATTCACCATTATTTTACCATAATAATCTACCCTTATTTCACATGGTGTGGCGTGTAACCCGATCTCACCATACAATATCAAATATCATAACAATAAATATACTCCCTTATTCCACCACCTCCCTTATCTGACCTGTTGCAGCGTGTAACCCGATCCCTCGTAAAATTTAAATCAACAACAACAATTCAATAACCCAATTCACAAGAATATCTACGACGAAAAGTACGAGTACACGGCAACAAGGGAACAACGTAAAATCAAAGGACTACAACAGCTTTTACAATATAACAAGATATGTAAGACACGTGATAACTAAGCTATCACAACAATTTGGACACATAGAAAATATGTAGGTAGTCATAGAAGAACTCAACAATTAAGAGGTAACAAGACAATAATGAAGGCAATGACTCCAACCAAGGCATATAAGGGCCAAATAACAAGTAAGATGTAAGTAAATAAGTGCTAAAAACATCATATAAAGCATGTAAGAGTAGTCTAACAACAAGATACCACATGCTATAACAATTTAATCAAAGCCATGGAAAGAGACTAGACAATCTAAACCGGTCAATACCACATATAGATTATGTACCCACTCGTCAGATTGCGTACACAACTTTCACATAACAAGATAACACAATGAACTCAATTCTTAACGGGTGGTTTTTCCCACACAACGTTAGACAAGATACTTACCTTAATTTGGCAAACTCAAAACTCAATTTAGCTTTTCCTTTACCAATTCACCATTGCTCAACCCAATCTAGCCAAAGACGACTTAAATACATCACACAATACAAGAGAAATGAATTTCAATTACTAAAGCTATGATCCTTATACAATTTGCAAAAAGTCAGCTCCCCGAGCCTGCACCTCAAAACCCAATAAAATTTACAAAACCCAAACACCCATTCCAATATGAGTTCAACCATACAAAAATTATCAAGTTCTGTTACCAACTCATCCTTTAAATCATCATTTTTAATTTTTAAAATTTTTTACAATTTTTCCAAAATTTTCCTGTGCATTCTCATAAATTTGATATTAAATCTAAGGTATAATCACAAAATATAATTGAAAATTGATTAGAGGCACTTACCCAATGATTTGATATGAAAATCCTCTCTCAAAATCACCCACTCTCGGACCTAGGGTTCAAAATATGATAAAAAGAAGCTAAGTCCCGAAATGGGAGTCTTAATACCAGCCTCAGATGTCGCATTACATCCAGATTGCAATCGTGATTCTCGTAAATGCGACAAAAGCGTCGCAAAAGCAAAGTCTGACCAGCTCTGCTCAGGTCACAAATGCGACACAAACTCGCAAATGCGAGCTCTTAGTCTTTCGCAAAAGAGACAATTTGTGTCATAAATGCAGAGCTGCAATTGCAAATGGAATGATGTAGTTCGCAATTGAGAACTCCCCTACCCCAGCCCATCGTCGCAAAATGAGAAAAATCTCGCAAATACATCGCAAATGCGATGAAAACCTCACAAATGCGAGAACAGAGACACCAACACAGCTGAACCTTCTTCCAACACTTCAAAATGCGTACAAAACTAATTCGAGCCCTCGAGGATCCATTCCAAACATCCACTCAAGTCTGTAAATATAACACGAACTCGGTCACGCAATCGGAACTCCAAAATAACCTCTAGAACCACGAATCGGATGCCAAAACACATGAAAATCACCATGAACTTCAAGAACTTCTAAATTCGCAACCAAACGTCCGAACCATATCAAGTCAACTCCAAATGACACCAAGCTTTGCAGGGAAGTCTCAAATGACATAACAGAGCTGTTTCAACTCTCAAAATCGCATTCCGACCCTGATATCACCAAAGTCAACCTTGGTCAAACATCTCAATCTTCTAAAACTTCAACTTTCCATTTTTCATAAAAACGCTTCAAATTACCCTATGGACCTCCAAATCCAAATCTGGATGCACGCCTAAGTCCAAAATCACCATCCAAGCCTATCTGAACCATCGAAACTTCAATCCAAGGTCAAATACTCAAAAGTCAAACCTTGGTCTATTGTTTCAACTTCGAACTTCTCAAATGGGAGTCACTTCTAAAAATCCTTTCCGAACTTCTGAAAAACCTGAACCGATGATGCACGCAAGTCATAATACAATGTGTGAAGCTATTCATGGCCTCAAACAGCCAAACTTGACGCAATTCCTCAAAACGACCAGTCGGGTCGTTACATCCTCCCCCACTTAAACATACATTCGTCCTCGAACGTGCCAGGAGTCGTTCCAAATCTATCAAGTCATTGCATAAGCTCACCATACATACACCCGGGGGTGATTCCCCATCACCCAAACCTATGTAGGACTGACAACACAATTTAACTGAAGATCTCACTTCATCCTTAGTCCATAACCTTAGGACATAACCCAAATCTCAACATCTAAAATTCATCATAGGACCAGAATTTCACATCATCACATTGTATAAACCTGAACAAGCTGAATCGAGCCATAATTCCAACCTAGGGTACAATCACATGATGTTCCACACAACTCAAATGCCTTTAGCAATAACTTTTAACCACCATAGCTGCCCAAATAACATTCTGTATATTGGCAATACACTTCATATTGAATAGAACCTTGTTCCGGACCTCCACAACGCTACCCATGATAAAGAAACATATGGGAACTCATAACAGCCCATGAAGTCAACAAGTCAAAAAGCTCTCTCGTCCGTACACCAAGAAGGCATCCCAATTAGCAACTCATCACTGAACCACAAAGATTCTCACACAACACAGTTTGTACACCAACCCAATAATAACTCAGTTATGCTGTACAAATAAAAGGAAAGCAAGGTATGAGGATTATCCAACAAGTACAACAGGTGTAACAACAAAAGTGATGTTTCATTAAATCACCCCGCAGAGGGAAAAAAACACCAAATAAATACAAGAAAAGGGTATCCCTAACATCCGTTGCGACGTGCAGCCCGGTAACAGATACTCAGCAAGCCAAAGTGCTCGGGTTCACTGATCACATGAATACTGATATTTACAACAGTAGAGTGCATAAGTATAACTGTGGGAAGATGAATAGAAATAATAAAACATGGAAGAAAGCAAGCACAAATAAGGTGCAATAAGCAAATCAACATCATAAGGGCCATCTTGCCCACATCACCATAAGGCCTGAACGGAATTACAACATGCGTGGAGAATAATCGAACAACCTAATAGCTCATCACATCATAAGAGAGTAGCACATAATATAGACTAGGGCACAAATAATATCCATTCTACCCGGTAGCATAACCGTGATAACAATCTCACAATAGCACCCAAACTTGATCTGATATAAAATAAACATTCTCATTGAGCTTTCAAATAGCCCCAACCGAATCCTGATCCTTACCAATTAGGTAAATATCCTTCCAAAAGTCCATAGCAACCTATCGATAATGTATGTTATCAGTTATCCCATTTTCAACATTCCTTCACAATTCCGCAAACAACAAATAGTCCGTATATGAGGACATCCACCCCCAAAACCTCATAAATACCAAAGTTTCCATACCCGAACTCAATTATACTACTCGAATGGCTGATACATCATTCACACCCCATCATCTTACCGAAGCAACCATATACACTTTTCGGCCGCGTACAAAACCTGAACTTCCGAAGCCTCAAAACCAAGTATTCACCATACCGCTAGCCAAGCATTTGCAAACAAAAACTTAAAGTTCTTTCCTAAAATACACGCTCTTCACATATGATATCTAATAATGCCAACATTCTATTAACTTCTGATATCCATCTAGGATAAAACCATAATGTACAACATATTCCTTATGTCCATAACAGACAACCGACTCAAGCCATGGTCGACACCATCGAGAAATCTCCAAGACCCACACGCATGCAACAAAGCCATCATGACTGCATCTCCCCAACTCAATCGAGCCACACAAACCGTCCAACCCAAAAGTAGTGCAAGAAATGCCGGTAGGGAATTCCTATTCAAAAAGGACCAATTGCTTCCATTGCTATGCTGACCCAACACAATAGAGCTGACACATTTCTTCAGTTACTCCCGCCTTTCCTCTAAGGTAACACTTCTCCTTGTCGATACATAACTACCCCAACCAAAACTCAATACAAAAAATCCTAGCACAAGACACGTTTCCCAGAAGCTTATAAACCGCCGTATTTCCTCTGAAACACCCTATAATTCCCCGATCGAGATGCCCATGCTGAATAAACCTTTTGTGAATCTGAAGTTATTTCTCCGACCCCCTTTGATACTGAAATGTAGACCCATTAATGACGCAGAAATACCGTAAGCCCAAACATCATCCCATGCAAGGTCTCAAATCTTAATCATATATAAATTTCCAGCAACCTTCCAATACCACATATACACATCTCGGGTAAAACTAGTATAATACCTAACTCTATAATCTACATGCCGCTAGTGGACTCCCCCACTTGGCGCGAAGCCATAGAAAATAAAATCTGATGATCCGCAAAACAAACCTTCACAACTCGTACAACACCAATCAAGAGGTACTCCAAGCCATCTACTAAGCGCACGCCCATTCTCGTGATGGTCAAACTTGCTTCCTTCAATGCCTTGAATGATAATATGTATCTTTCACTGAGTTAAAATCCCATATAAACCACATAGTCTCCAATACCCCCAACTATCCTCAATCAACATCCACCCTGTGACCCCACTACAATCGTGATGAGTCGTCAACCAATCAAATCTTCCAAAGCTCGTACTTATCAATCCGATGCCAAAAACCGCTGCACCCCCGTGTGAACAACTAAATAGTACTTCAATACCTCTGCATCTTCAGTCTGGACGACACATTGAGACAAAGTCTGAGCATCCCTGGCTCCCTCGTAGCCTATCTATAGCATCACGAACCACTGGTGCATAGCGGACACTAAGAGCGCAATATCATACATGAGTGGATATAAAGGAACATAAGATATATGCTTCAAGCTGAATCGATGTCGTACGACAAGGAATGAAATAAGTGGAATTTCCTAATAGTTTCCGTAGCCCCTCAAAGATAAGTACAGACGTCTTCGTACCGATCCGCAGGACTCTCCTAAAACTTCTTATGACTTGTAGCACCTATAAACCTAGAGATCTGATACTAACTTGTCACGACCCAAAACCCCTACGAAGGAGTCGTGATGGAACCTAGTCTCTAAAACTAGGTAAATCCTAACGTTAACTGAAATAACAATAATATTTAACTAATATCGAACAATTTCAAAATGGAAATCCTTATACAAATTTAAAATCCCAAAACCGGTAGTACAAGTCGTAAGCCTTTCTAGGAGTAATTATCCATAATGAATACATCATTGTTCCGGAATAAAAGGAAATAATGAAATAAAATACAATAGAAGGTGACTTCGGAGCCTGCGAACGCCCAACAGTTGTACCTTAAAGTCTCCAGCATCACTAAACATAAGTTTCAAAACCAACTCGATCCATAGTACATGGTTCTGCACAAAAATGTGCATAAGCGTAGCATAAGCACACTATGGTGGTACCCAGTAAGTGCCAAGCCTAACCTCGGTAGAGTAGTGACGAGGCCAAGTCAAGACACCTACCGAAAATATAAACCTGTGCATGATATAATATAAAGCTAACAAGGAAGGGATATCAAGTAATACCAATAGTGAAAAGAAATCTAATTGCAAACAGTAGTAGCGACAAGGAAAAACACGAATGTCAACAAGAGTTAGCCAAGTCATTAAACAACAACATAGTTGGGATACAAATAAGTGTAAATGTGCTCAAGCAGGGAAAACAATGTCAACTCAACCAAACAAATTGTTTGTAATACAAGGTTCCAATAATTTCAATTCTCGTAATCTCATACCATAAATCAAAACTTCCCAACCTTTAACACACACGGCACCTTGAGCCCACGTCTTTCTATCTCACTTTGCGCGGCGAAATCCACATGCTACTCAATATATAATATCCGTGTCAATTGCTATTAAGATGTTCAAGAGATTCCATTTGTATATCATAAAGTAAATTTACAGTTTCTCGGCCAAATAGGAAATCAACGAGAAAGATGAGTTTATTTTAGAAATCATTTGAGTGAAGAAAAATAACGTTTTTCAAATAAAGTTCAACATCAAATAGCTTTTGCATTTAATAAAAAGTTTATTAAGTTAAAACATAATAACAATTTCATTTTAAGTAAATAAAAACTCCAGATAGGTTAAGGAGATTAAGTTGGGAAATCAATTGAAATAAAATAAAACGATTATTAGAAATAGTAAATACTGAAATATACAGTGAGTTATAACTTAAAAGGCACACAAGGTAGCATGATATTAATCCTTTTATTTTAATTCACTATATTACTAACAACTCAGTAGGACACGAGGTAATGACTCCACGTAATAAATTCACCTTGAAACTCAATTCACCAAAATAATAGAATTAGGAAAAGAGCTCAGGAAATGACGGCAAGGCAATAAGTCAATGACAATAACTCAATCTTCAGAAATAATGAAAGCGGAAATACAATTTCTCAGGGTCCCGAACGAAAGAATTGAAGACAATACAATAAAACAGGGAATACAAAATATAGAATATACTGCGGCGCGCAATACAATCTCACCGTATAATATCAATATCATAATTCACTCTTATTCCACCATATCAATTCACGTTTATTTCACCTATTGCTGCGTGCAACCCGATACCACCATACAATATCAATATCATAACAATAAACAAAACTTGTTGTGGCGCGCAACCCAATCCCACCATTAATATCAATATTATAATTCACCCTTATTTTACCTGTTGCGGAATGCACCTTGATCCTACCATACAATATCAATATCATAACAATAAATAAAATATGTTGCAACACACAACCCAATCACACCATATAAAATCAATATCATAATTCACCATTATTTCACCATAATAATCAACCATTATTTCACCTATTGTAGAGTGCAACCCGATCCCACTATACAATATCAATATCATAACAATAAATATCCTCCCTTATTCCACCATATAAGAGGTAACAAGAAAATAATGAAGGCAATGACTCCAACCAAGGCATATAAGGGCCATATAACAAGTAAGATGTAAATAAGTGCTAACAACATCATATAAAGTATGTAAGAGTAGTATAACAACAAGATACCACATGTTAAGAGTAATCAAAGGCATGGAAAGAGACTAGGCAAACTAAACCGATCAATACTGTCGCGCCCCTTTTTTCCCTTTTTGACATGGAAGTCCGGCTTTCGACATTCATGGGGTAATAACTCGTTTCCTTTTGGGAATTGGGTATCTGAAGAGTCGCCACCTAACTGATTATGGTGCATGAGGGCACCTAGAGCGATTAACTCATGAACTAGTTTGCATCATCAAAGATTACGGTAAGGGCTCGAAATAAACTTGAGGGGAAGGTGATAGGCACCCCTTGCGGTCCACAACGGTGGGTCCCGGCCGAACTTAAACTATGTGAATTAGTCCTTTTAACAAATAAACAGTTTTAACAGATATTCGCAAATAAAGGGCATATTTTGATATTCTAAGTACATGTATGATTAAGTAATGGAAGCAAGGGAAAGGTTTGAACAATCTTGCATCTATATACGTAAAGAAAGGGAAGTTCATTTAAAACACATAGGAATTGGGAAAGAGGAGTCCTAGGTTGGTTAGCCTGCATGATCACACTCATGCAATGCCCGGTAATCACTCCTCAATGAAGGGCTACACGTGACATTAGCGCGCATTCATCATATCCTTACTACCCAATTTTCTCCCTTGGTCATAGCCTAAAGCGTTCCATCAACCTTAAAAGATATCCTATGCGTGCACTACTCGTACCTTCCTTGTAGCCCTGGAGGTATTTAGGACCTCTAGTTTGGGTAGTTCTAGACCATCCTAGTATACTTAAAGGAGAAAAATCTTGGCGATAATCAGAACAATTATGACTGGACTAAAAGAGAACAATTAAAGGCTCAAGTTTTGCCTCCACAAACAGAGCAAGCAAGTGCACGTCTTAAACACAGTTTCAGGTATTTAAAAGAAGCGCTAGAACAGGATATCTAGGTGAGCAAAGAATATGCAGTATTGAATTTTGACCAAAGTGTAAAAGAATTTAATCCGTTTGCCTACTGATTTTAACCTATTGAATACGAGCAGTCACAAATAATAAAGCATAGTTTTACAGTTTGCAGGATTTTAATCGCTCTATAGGCTTGCCTAGGCGTATAGTAGTGATGTCCTATGAGCATGGTATCTATCATTGATTAAGAATGCAGTAAATGGTAAATAATTTTAAACAGGCAATTTGGATCCTATAGGCATGCTTTCTAGTAATATTATTTAATGCAGCGTTGAAGATAATTAATGAGACGAATGGGTTAGTTAATCTGATTCAGAATTTACAGGCGTGAGTTAGAGTTAAACTGATTTTAGATCTAACTAAAACTTATTTTAGATCCAATAGGCATGATTTCTATAAACTGATTTTAGGTCCTATAGGCATGATTTCTACAATTAAGCTTATTTCAGATCCTATAGGCATGACTTTTAATTATGTAAAAGTAAAGCAAGTAGAATTTATTTGAACCAAAGCAGATCCTATAGGCATATTATCTAACAAACACATTTGAATCGAAATGGACCCTATAGGCATATTATATACCCAACTTTACCCACAATATACAACTACCCCTTTTTACTAGTCACCCCAATATCTGTTTACAATTAATTATTACAGACTAATGATTAAATAAAATTACATGAACAAAATAGAAATTAAGCTATAGGGAACCTGAAGCATGCCAAAAGCAATTTCCCAACCTTCAATAGTCTCAAATGCCCAAAGTTTCATAGCCAATTTCATGTCTAGGTGTGTCAGAGTTCCCTAAGGACCTCAAGGATCCCGGGCAGTGCTCACACCCAGACCTTTCTCAAATAAGAACTGATTTATGGGTAGTGTAGAAGTGCCAACCCTGATATGCCAGAGTTCAGAGAGATCTCAAGGGTCTCTAAGCAGTACACATACCAGAGAGGCAGGACTTAGTAATCTAAGAGTAAGTGAGAGTGCATAATGGTTTGAAAGTGTTTTATAAATAATATAAAAAAGGTCTTAGGAATGAAAAGAATTTCTGAAAACCAGTACTGATTTAGTGATAAAACAGTATGAAAAACAATTTGCAATCAGAACACAAGTCATAGAAAAAACAACTTTAGAAAATACTTTGACAAACAGTTTCCACACAAGGAAAGAGGGGTTGGGGACACATAGAATGCACTTTAATGGTGCACATAACAACAGGATGCATAGAGTCCTTAAGGGGTTCTACAGAACTAGCAGGTTAGATAAAATGCAGGCCATAAAGCAAAGATCACAGCAGAAACAACATAGCTAGAGTCACTCTATGGAGATTAGCTAACTTAGCAGGAGTAAGGCAGAACATGTAAGGACTTAAATGGATATGCTAGGCAAGTATTAATAAGTGTAGACATGCTAATTACACAAAATCAAAGTTTAGGCATGCTAGATAAACAGTAGTCAGTCAAATAGGCTAGTTACATATGTAAGACATGTTAAACAAGATAGCAAACAAGCAAGTAAAGTGAAAATATGCTAATCACATATTTGAATAAGGCAGTATTTGGCATGCTAGTTAAGCAGTAAACAGAAGCAGGAATGAACTCATGATTGATGTACTAAGGCAGTAAATAAACACATAGTTTTGGATTCTAAAATTTAATCAAAAGCATACCGGTTAGAGAAAGAAAACACAAGATGTGAGACAGGTATTGCACAATTTCTAGCCTTGGCTTGTAGCCGACTAGAATAACAAAGATCACAAGTAGCGGAGATAGCAAAGAACTTTTAGAGTGTAAAGTAGGAGTTGATGAACTAATGTTCGTGTCCAGAAGTGAGAACAGGTAAGGGCATATATATTAATCAAGAGTTAAATAAAATAAGGTAAAGAATCAATTATATAGCAATTAGGGAAATCTACAGAATTAGTCATACACATGAAATCAGTAAAGTCTTCCCCTTAATCAAGGGATAATCAATCAACGGTAAAGAGCAGGACAGATATCTAAGGAAAGAAATCAAGTAAGACTTAGGTACAAAGTAGATAATTAGGGGTGAATGAACAGGAGTTCAATTAAGGAAACAATTAGTAAGAATCAACAAGTAACACCGTTGATTCAAATAAGGCAAGAAAGCTAATTAAGGCCGTGAATAAAGGAATAATTAAGAATTAGCACATAATTTTTAACAAAGCCAATTGATGAATCAGAAATTCAAACAATATGGATTTAAAGGAGGAAAATATAGGTCTTAACGAAACAGGTTGATAAATCAAGAACTCAAATAAACACTGATTTGAGGAGAGAAATATAGATTTACTATGAATAGCCAGAATGAATATAGACATATAGAATCAGTAGAAAAGTTGAACCAAGAACCTTAGTAGAGGCACATTAGGATAGAAAATCACAAGATATCGAATTAAGTTAAAGAAAAATCACAGGAACCAAATCATAGGATAATGTCAGTACACAAGTAACTTAGAAACCAAACAAAATGTCGAATAATTTGGGGTTTTTAGCATAAACTAGTTAGGGTTAAAGCAAACCTTCACGAAATTGGTTAAAAAACATAAGAAATAAAGGATTAAACACTCAAGATTATCAAACGTTTTGGAGAATGAAATTTTTGGGAAACCCTAGTTTAGAAAAATAGAAAATCATTCAAAAATCAGAAGGTTCTCATAAAAACAAGTGAAGTAAGTTCGACTCATCTCAGATCTGGACAGATCTGAGAAGATCAAAGGATAAAAAAAATTAGGGTTTTGAGAAGAACAACACTGAGATGAAGAAGTAGGTTTAGAAATCCATAGATCTAAGGCGACAAAGGAAGATCTTACTCGAAATCAAACCGGAACAACCTGAAATAGGCGATAAAGGGCCATAGGTGCAAGTGGACTGACCCTGGTCCCTCGAGGACCTTAGAGATGGCAATACCAACATAGGAGAGGCCATTAGAGGTCTTATGGGAACCACCATGAATGGCAGTAGATGAACGACGATGAGGGTGAGTTAGGGTTAGGTTTTGAGAGCATTTGATAGAGGAGAGGAATAGATGACGGCGGGGAGCAGTGGTAGAATGATTAGGGTTTCAGGGGGTATAGGCTAGTTTATTTTAGGTAAGGGAAATTTGGACCATTGATCACAATGATCAACGGCCATGATTTGCCCGGGTATTGGGTCGGGTAGGTGCAAATTGGGCTTGGGTTGTTTGGGCTGGTATTGAAGGGGTATTGGGCTGGTTAGTTTTAGGACAAAATTGAAATAAAAAGGCTATTTATTAAATACCCTGATCAATTGATTAAAAATAATTTGTAAAATAATTACTAATTATAAAAAATGAATTTCATGCATAGAAACATTTTAAAAATAGTTATGTAATATTTTAAAAATGCAAATGACTAATTTCTGGTAAAATAATATAAAAATGTATGCATGGGATGTAATTGCAAAGTTATTGTAATTATAGCCAAAAGTTGCCAATTTGGCTATTTTTAAAATAATTTGGACTCAATAGGACCTATAATAGTAATATTAAATCAAGACATGTTCTAAATTCATTTGTGATGCAAGTTTGCAATTATTTATATGAAGAAAATATTAAAATAAATTATTTTAAGGGTATACAATTATGGGAAAATACCCATTGATGCTAATACATGGTTTTAAAGGTATATATGCATTTCAAAAATATTATAGGGAAAAATTGGGTATCAACAACGACCCCTCTTTACCCGGAAAGGATGAAAGAGTTTTCGGATAAAGAAATGATGGCCAATTTTGATCAGATGGGATGTTTTGAAAGATAAAGGCCGGACTCTGGTCTTTAAGCTACATATCCCTGGTTTTACAAGAAGGCCATGTGTAGTTTCAGATTCATTGCGGAGTATACCTATGAAGCCATTACAAGGACGGACATGAGATTTTGGAATGGATGCGGGAGTGGTCAGTCAAGTTTGAGATAGTTGAAGGAACTGGAGCGAGGTCGCTCCTGCTAGGATAGCGGTTGCTTACTGCTCACCTACAGATAAAGAGATGCTACAGACATGTATTTGTGCAAAAATTTAAACATGATGCAGATTCCCTTTGGACCATGAAAGTTGTCCTCGGACGGTTAAAGATGACATCCTCGGACCATGATGTACTGGGCCATGAATTGTTTAGTGAGAGATTCGCAGGCCATGAAATGATGTTCTCGAGCCATGAAGATGGTGCCTCCAAACCATGATGCCTTTGAATAATGATATGCAAATTTGAGAGATCCTCAGGCCTTGGCATGGTGTCTTCAGGCTATGAGGATGGTGCCTTTTAGACTATGACACCTTTGGATAGATTGGCAATATTTCAGCCCATGAGATGCAATAATACGATGTTAACAAGACAAGGCTTAGTCTTGTGAAATGAAGGGCAAAGCTTAGCCCGATCGAATAGTAAATAGATAGTACCGGAATAGAGCGATGTTTGTGCAAAGAGGGACAATGCTTAGTCCCATGCAAATGTGGAGGCAAGGATTAGCCTCATGCGGATATGGAGGCAAGGATTAACCTCATGTAGATAGGGAGGCAAGGATTAGCCTCGTGCATATGTGGAGGCAAGGATTAGCCTCATGCAAATATGGAGGCAAGGATTAGCCTCATGCGGATAGAGAGGCAGGGAATAGCCTCATGCAGGTTGGGAGGCAAGGATTAGCCTCATGAAAATATAGAGGCAAGGATTAGCCTCATGTAGATAGGGAGGCAGGGATTAGCCTCATGCAGGTGTGCAGGCAAGAATTACCCTCACGCAGGTAGGGAGGCAAGGATTAGCCTCATGCAAATTTGGAGGCAAGGATTAGCCTCATGCAAATATGGAGGCAGGGATTAGCCTCATGCAGGTGTGGAAGCAAGGATTAGCCTCATGCAAATATGGAGGCAAGGATTAGCCTTATGCTGATAGGGAGGCAGGGATTAGCCTCAAACAGGTAGGGAGGCAAGGATTAGACTCATACAAATATGGAGGCAAGGATTAGCCTCATGCAGATAGGAAGGCAGGTATTAGCCTCATGCAGGTGTGGAGGCAGGGATTAGCCTCACACAGGTAGGGAGGCAAGGATTACTCTCACGCAGGTAGGGAGGCAGGGATTAGCCTCATACAGGTGTGGAGGCAAGTATTCGCCTCATGCAAATTTGGAGGCACGGATTAGCCTCATGCCGGTGTGGAGGAAAGGATTAGCCTCATACAAATATGGAGGCAGGGATTAGCCTCATGCAGATATGGAGGCAAGGATTAGCCTCATGCAAATATGGAGGCAAGGATTAGCCTCATGCAAATACGGAGGCTAGGATTAGCCTCATGCGGATATGGAGGTAGGGATTAGCCTCATACAGATATGGAGGCAATGATTAGCCTCATGCAAATATGGAGGCAAGGATTAGCCTCATGTAAATATGTAGGCAAGGATTAGCCTCATGCGGATATGGAGGCAATGATTAGCCTCATGCAAATATGGAGTCAAGGATTAGCCTCATGCAAATATGGACGCAAGGATTAGCCTCATGCGGATATGGAGGCAGGGATTAGCCTCATGCAGGTAGGGAGGCAAGGATTGGCCTCATGCAGGTATGGAGGCAAGGATTAGCCTTATGCAAGTATGCGGGACAATGATTAGTCCCATGCAAAGAGTGAGTAGCTAGTAAGGGTAGTATATTTCTTAGCTGGAGATATATTCGCTGTCTGATGGCATATTTGATAGTAATTTTGCTTTGTGTATACATGTTTGTGAATGCTATCGCTACATCAAATGTGCCTGCACTCAAAGAGAAATTGTCAGTTTTGTGAGGGGGAGGTTGGTTCGTGCCTTTGTCCGCTTGCTTTGCTTTGTTCCGTTCTGAAGGCCTTATTTGAGTTTCCCTGGGTAACACCTGCCATGTTTTGAAAAATAGTTTTTGAAAATATGCAATTATTGATAAAAATAGAGTTGTTTTAAAAACATATTGGAGTATTAGGTAGTCTTAGATGAACTAGTGACTGTAACACATTTCAGAGATATCGCAGCTTTCTCATGTTAGAATTTTGAGGGTCCTCTTCAAAATTCTGCCCCAGTTTGGTAGATGATCCTTCGATCGTTTGCGGGTAACGAGCTTTATTGAACCTTCTTCGGAATTTTGAGAATCCTTCTCAAAATTCTATCTCAGTTTCTTAAACGATTTCTAACCGTCTGGCATATGTAGGCATTGGCTGGACTTTCTCCGGAATTTTGAGGGTCCTCCTCAAAATTCTACCCCAGTTTCTGACCGAACCCATAAGGTTGTGTACGTATCCCCTCTTAAACGGGAATCAGGTCAAGCGTAGTTCAATGATATCAAATGAGGAGGTGTAAATAGTCTAAGCATAGTATCTCTTGACTGCGTCTAAATTGATAGGTTTTGGCCAGATTTCTCCGTCCATTTCTGCAAGTATGAGTACTCCTCCTGTTAGCACCCTATGAACTATGTAGGGACCTTTCCAATTGGGAGAGAATTTTCCTTTGTATTCATCTTGATATGGGAAGATCTTCTTCAGTACTAGCTGTCTTGGTGCAAATTGTCTTGGTTTAACCCTTTTGTTGAAAGCTCTAAACATTCTGTTTTGGTAAAGCTGACCGTGATATACTACGTTCATCCCTTTTCCATCTATAAGGGCCAATTGTTCATAGCGGCTCCTTATCCATTCTGCATCGCTGAGTTCAGCTTCATGTATGATTCTTAAAGAAGGAATTTCTACCTCGGCTGGGATGACAACTTTGGTACTATAAACCAGCATGTAAGGAGTTGCTCCGGTTGATGTGCGAACTGTAGTGCGGTATCCCAACAAAGCGAAAGGTAGCTTCTCATGTCATTGTTTGTGGTTTTCTACCATCTTTCTTAGTATCTTCTTGATGTTTTTTTTGGGCATCTTCTATGGCTCCGTACATCTGAGGTCTATAGGCTGTGGAATTCTTGTGTTTGATTTTGAAAGTTTCACACATAGCTTTCATCAGATCGCTGTTGAGGTTGGCAACATTATCAGTAACAATGGACTCAGGAACTCCAAATCGGCAAACGATACGATCTTTGACAAAGTCTGCGATGACTTTCTTGGTGACAACTTTTTAAGATGCAACCTCTACACATTTTGTGAAGTAATCAATGGCTACCAGAATAAACCTGTGCCCGTTTGAAGTAGTGGGCTCAATCGGACCGATGACATCCATTCCTCAGGCGGCGAATGGCCAGGGTGAGCTTGTTGCATTGAGCTCATTTGGCGGCACTTTTATCATATCGGCATGCACTTGACATTGATAGCATTTACAGACATAGTGGACGTAATTTGTCTCCATGGTCATCCAAAGGTAACCGACCCTAAGTATCTTCTTCGCCAAGACAAAACCATTCATGTGTGGGCTGTAGGTCCCAGCATGTACATACTCAAGTAGTTTAGAAGCTTCTTTTGTGTTGACACATCTTAGCAATCCCAAATCGGGAGTTCTCCTGTACAAGTTTCCTCCGCTGTGGAAGAAGTGATTGGACAATCTCCGGAGTGTGCATTTCTGAGTGTGGTTCGCATGCTCCGGATATTCCCCTTTCACCAAAAACTCCTTGATGTTATGGAACCAAGGTTTTCCATCCGTCTCTTCCTCGATGTGAGCAAAGTAAGCCGGTTGATTATGGATTCTCACTGGGATGGAATCAATGAAATTCTTATCTGGATGTTTTATCATGGATGACAAAGTGGCTAATGCATCGGCAAATTCATTTTGAATTCTGGGCACATGTCGAAACTCTATCTTCGTGAACCTCTTTCTTAATTCCTGCACATGGTACAAATATGGCAATATCTTGGAATTCTTGGTGGCCCATTCTCCTTATACCTGGTGCACAAGCAAATCTGAATCACCGATTACCAGCAACTCCTGAATATTCATGTCGACTACCATGTTGAGTCCTAGTATGCAGGCTTCATACTCTGCCATGTTGTTGGTGCAGGTAAATCTAAGTTTAGCAGATACCGGATAATGTTGCCCTGTTTCTGATACCAAAACTGCTCAAATGCCCCCTCCTTTGAAATTTGCAGATTCGTCGAAGAACATCCTCCAACCGTCGTATGCTTCGGTAATGTCCTCTCGTACAAATGACACCTCTTCGTCATAAAAATACATTTTCAAGGGTTTGTATTCTCCTCCCACCGGGTTTTCAGCAAGATAATCTGCCAATGCATGTCCTTTGACCGCCTTTGGAGTTAAAGACGATATCGAACTCACTCAACAGTATCTGCCATTTGATTAACTTCCCAGTTGGCATGGGTTTCTGAAATATGTACTTCAAAGGGTCATCCTGGATATGAGGTATATAGTATAGGCACAGAAGTAATGCCCCAACTTCTGGGCCGTCCAGGTCAAAGCACAACAAGTGCACTCTAATAGAGAGTATCGTGCTTGGTAAGGTGTGAACTTCTTACTCAAGTAGTATATGGCTTGCTCCTTACTTCCTGTCTCGTTATGTTGTCCAGAACACATCCGAAGGCTCCATCTAACACAGATAGATAGAGTAGCAAAGGCCAACCTTGCTTTGGCGGGACCAAAACTGGTGGTGTGGATAGGTACTCCTTGATTTTGTCGAAGTCTTTCTGACAATCCTCGGTCCAGCTTGTCTCGGCATCTTTCCTCAGCATGTTGAAGATGGGTTCACATATGACTATGGACTGTGCTATCAAGAGACTGATATAGTTAAGACGTCCTAGGAAGCTCATCACGTCCTTTTTTCTCTTAGGTGCTGGCAGTTCCTAAATAGCCTTGACATTAAACGGATCCATCTCAATCCCTCGATGACTGACAATGAATCATAGTAACTTTCCTATGGGGACCCCGAATGCACACTTTGCAGGGTTCAGTTTTAATTTGTACCTCCTTAACCTATCATAGAACTTTCTCAAGTTTGCTATGTGATATGTGGCCCTTTTGGATTTGATAACGACGTCGTCCACATAAACCTCTATTTCCTTGTGTATCATATCATGAAAGATGGTTGTCATGGCCTTCATGTAGGTAGCCCCAACATTCTTTAGACCAAATGGCATCATCTTGTAGCAGTATACCCCCATGGTATAGTAAAAGCAGTTTTATCTACGTCTTCTTCATCCATCCAAATATGGTGATAGCCTTCAAAGAAATCCACAACGGATTGGAGTTCATACTTGGCGCAGTTGTCGATCAGGATGTGTATATTTGGCAGTGGAAAGTTGTCTTTGGGACTTGCTCTATTTAAATCTTGATAGTCAACACATACTCTGACTTTCCAATCTTTCTTCGGAACTGGTACAATGTTGGCTAACCAGGTTGGTACTCAACCACCCTGAGAATTTTGGCTTTGATTTGCTTAGTAACTTCCTCCTTGATTTTCAGGCTCATATCTGGTTTGAATTTTCTAAGTTTCTTCTTCACCGGCGGACACATGAGATTAGTAGACAACTTGTGAGCCACTATGGACGTGCTCAAACCTGTCATGTCATCATATGACCATGCGAAAATGTCCTCATATTCCTTTAGAAAATGGATGTATTCTTCTTTCTTTGTCGGCAATAAGTGAATGCTGATGCGAGTCTCCTTTACGGTCTTGGCGTTTCCCAAATTTACTACTTCAGTATCGTCTAGGTTGGACTTAGGCTTATTCTCAAAGTTTTCAACTTCCTTGACAACTTCCTCAGGTATCTCATCTTCTTCATCCGAATCACTATTCTCATGTTGTGTTGCCTCATTACATGTCACAGTGACCGGTTCATCAGGAAAAGTAACAATAAGGCTGTAGAAAGAAAAATATGAAAGATAGTAATAAATAATAAAGAGCGGTGCATTTGATTAAGGCTTAAAACATCCAAACGAGCACGACTCGATGAATCGATCATTTATTTTGACACAAGTGAATCTTAAAAACAAAATTACTGAAAATCTTAAATTCCTAGAATGACTATAGGAATAAAATCTGCCAAGCTACCCAGGGACTCGGCGGGCCCGGAATGGTGTGGTGGTCTAGTTCCTAAGAACAACTCCCTTCTCCACAATCTGAATAGTGAGGCCTTCTTCCTATTTCTCCTCAATTATTGCACTGCACTCCATGTCTTCATCCTCCAAAAATAGATTTCTCAGCCCAGCTAACACCTCTTCTTCTGCAGTTCCCCATATTGTATTAGTTTGGTGTAAAGTCTGATCCAAATGCGGCACCGATTACTCGAGAAGGTAATATGGTCCGCGCTGTGGAGGCGACCAATCATCATAATCCTGCCATGTATACTGATATCTGAGCCCGAAGGTAGTACCATGACAATTCAGTTCTATTGGCTTAGTGATCATTACCAACCATACACCACTACAAAGTGTCGAGAGCGGTCAAAGTAGTTTTTACCCGAGATGGTCGGGATCGAATCCACAGGGAGCTAGAAGTGGGAATTGGATTCCTATCTAAACTAGTAGTGCGTAGTGCTCTTAATTACACTTCCAATTATATTCGTTTGTTTTGTTACTTCTAATTTTTATGCAAATAGTATGCTAAATTAAACTAAGAGTGATTGCTTGTAAGGTTTTTGAAATCGTTAAAGAGGCACTAGGAAAGTGACTTTTTCCTAGGTGAATACTTGACGGGATCTAAAGCCTAAGGCAAAGAAAATATGTTGGGGATTGCGATATAGCCAATGCACGGAATTACTCACTCTATACCTCTTGGTAGCTTGAGTGACTTTGCCCTAATTGACTTTATCAAGGCCAATTGGGTGTCAAAATTGTGCAAGCAATATAGACTCAAGTCGGGTATTACTATCTCTAGGTTTAACCCTTTAATTAGGGCTATCAATCTCTTGATTACACCCCAATTCCTTGTTGGACTTATTTTCATAGACTCAAGCTCTCTTTCTCAAGAAGAGCCCAAGTCAAATAGATACAAATTAGTGTTTGCAACCACTAATTCAATATGGAAAATACAAATCAATCCAAATATCAACTACCCATAAACATCTAAGACTTAAATCAAAAAATCCATCGAATACCCACACTAGGGTTGAGCCACAACCCTATCTAATGGGTCTAGCCACTCATAATAATGGAAGAAAAAAGAGAAATAGATGAAGAATAACCCATAAGATTTAATTACAAACTAAGATAATGAAGATTCAGTGTTAAAGTAGCTACAAATTACTCAAAATAGAACAAAACATCCGTTCACGTGCTCTGGAGTCTAACAAATTACAAAAGATACCCTAAAAATGTGAAAAGAAAGTATTTATACTAGGCCAAATTTTTTGGACAAAAATACCCTTGACGAGGTACTGTGATCCGCATAAAATGCACTGCGGACCGCAATGAGGCTTCTTGGATTGATTATACATTCTCTGAATCTGGCCATCGCGGTCCGCATAAAATGCATCGGGGCCGCGGTGGCTTCAATTGCGGTCCGCACAAAAAGGACCGCGGTCTGCATTGGCTTCTATCTTCAAACTCCCAACTCTCTGAACCCCCCCTCTCTGCGGACCACACAAAATGGATTGCGGCCGCGGAGAGGCTACTGCGGCCGCAAGAAATCATTCGCGGACCGCATTGCCTTAGGCTCCAAAAGTGCACCTCTCTGAATCTCCTCACTGCAGACCGCACTAAATGGATTGCGGCCGCGGTAAGTCTACTGTTACAGTGCTTTGACTTGTTCTTGGTACTTGTGTATGTTTCTCTCCTTTTTGAGCTGGTTTTGACTACTTGTCACCTTTTCGACCAAACCCTGCAAACAGGTACAACATGTAAGCCTTTGAGACTATTTTGCATACATTTTTAATCAAAACTCAAGTAAAAAGGAATGTAAAATGAATTATAATCCCTAGTTATCAACTTCCCCAAACTTAAACTTTTACTTGTCCTCAAGCAAACAAAATAAGACCCACCTCCTAAAGAGTAAATCCAAGAAAATTCAGCTGACCGAAATTGACCTCATCTAGCATCAATTGGGACTAACAATTGCCCTCAATTCAAATGAATCATTAACAACATTCAACCTTTTAAGAACCATGGATTTAGTGTGACAGAAGAGCATCAAGAGTTGACTCAACCTACTAAGGAAACTCTTTCTACTACTTTAGTCATTGTGGAACCCAAACTCATACTCCTCAACTCTCCCTAAGCAAACCTCACTTTTAGGTTGTAGCACTCAGAATAAGGATTGTGGAAAACACACTCATCTCTCTCAAAGAAAGGTCACAAGTCCGGCTCTAAGTACCATAAGCTTGCCCCTTATGTGAGTCACCACTAATGTAAGCTTCGTTCAACTCAAGATCATATAGGTCTTTTGTGGAGATATAGTGAAGACTTTTGGTTCAGGGTAGGAAATATTTGGTCTAAGTAGGTTCCATCTTCCCTTAAGCACTTCATTTGCTTCATTTGGCACACCTTCTCTTGACTCTTTGAGTCATTAACTTCTTTCTTAGGGGTTAGAGAGACACACTGTCACTCTTTCTTGTTCATTTCAAACCTTTTTCTCCTTTCTCAACTTTCCACACCTTTCATCTCTTTACTTTAATTGAATCCCTTCATTTTTTTCTACATTGATCATTCTTTTTGACTTTTTGATTTTCTTTCTTTTTCATTGCCTTTCCTTTTCTTCATTTTGTACCTTTTACCACTTTGTTGCATTCCTCGTCTCTCTCCCCAAACTTATGCTTTTACCTTGCTAGGGAAAGATCGGGTGCGAAGAGAGGGTATTTTTAGAACGGGTAAAGGCTTGTATCGTGGTTTTTTAAAGAAAAAGGTCTATGGCTCAAAAGGGTTGACTAGGGATATTATCATTGGTAGGCTATGGAAGTTTTTAAGATATCATTCGGATCAAGGAGAGCCTATAATCACATCTCCAAGTCAAAATACTCTTAGAATTTTGCCTAGACAGACATTCAGGGCAAGTTCTAGACTAGTGGCTCGGGACTTGGACTTGCAATTCAAATACTCACCACAAAAGCTATAGGATTGCTAAAGAGACAGAGTCGGGGGCCCACAACAACCTTAGCTAAAATTTGAGCAACACAATGGTCCCGAAAACCCACTTGATGATTATTGGCCAACACAAGAGTCTCAAGGTCACAACTTTCACCATCCTATACACAACAATTTGTTTTTGACCATAGGATCAAAGGGAAATGTGGTAGGCCTAAGTGAAACTTTGCTTGAGGCACCATTACTTTCTAACTACTATTTACACAAAAACAAAACGAAAACAGACTCAAACCCTTAAGAAGGTTGTCATGCCATCCATCATCGGGAAGAGCCACCCGGTTCACACAAATTCCACCTTTGGAAAGAACCGTGACATTAAGAAAACCAAAGGATTATTGAATGCAATACTCAAAATAAGAAGCTACCAAAATGAAATAAGAAGCTATAAAATAAAAATGCGGAAAGTAGAATGAATATGTACAAGAGGGGATTTAGATGAATATACATAAGGGGGAATAAATATATAAATCAGAAAGTAACTTTATATACAGACCAAAGTTGCAAAGTACGAAAAGTAAACTAAAATGGTAAAATTATGTACATACCAAAAGTGAAAATCAAAGCACAATAAAAAGAAAATCATATCATATTTACAACATCAAATCATCCAAATAGGGCTACCCCCTTGAATGAAAGCTATCATTATCCTCAATGCTAACTAACCAAAAATAGATCAAAATAAGAAAGAGAGTAAAGAAAAATCCCTATTGGCCCTCCGTCTGCATAAGATCATGAGCCTGGGTCCCTAGGTCCTCGGACTGCTCGGGAACCTGTGACTAGATCCCTGTAACCTATGTCTGCACTGGGACCTAAGCCTGTACGGGGTCCTAGGCCTACACTAGGATCTGGGGCTGGCTGGAGGAACCATCCTAGGGGTCTACTAACTCAATCAATGCATCATCAACTCGGGGAATCACCCTCTTCCTCTTTGATAGCCTCTCCACCTCTTGATCTGACTCTGACTGGGCTACTGGAACCGGGTCATGCAATAGCATCTCCTAGGACAGGTGATCAGTCACTTTTAATTTCTCCACTTCGCCCCTCAACTCCTTCACCAAATCCTTTGATGCTCGAGTCTTTCTCAGCTTCTTTGTCTCCTTTGCAAGTTCCTTCAGTGCCTTTCCATGAGAACCTACAACATCCAATATCAATTTCTAATTCTCAAGGAGATTCTTTTAATTGTCCAGAAGCTTCTTGAGAGTCTCCTCCACTGAGGCTGGGACCTGTGGCTGTTGGGGTACGGACTGGGCATCCATCGAGCTTGAAAGCACAGACAGCTTAGAAGTAGCTACCTGCATCCAGTTGTTAATACTGGCAAGGGTTTGGCTCAACCGATGGGCAGTCAACGGGTAGGTTGTGGATGAGGGAATATCTGGAACTGTGGAAGTGGAGGGTCCTGGGCAGTATCTGGTATGGATGTGGGTGGCTAAGAAGGAGGGACTACCACCACTACTGGCTCTTCAGACTGGCCAGTAGAAGCAATGACTTTGCCTTTAGGATCTTTGCCTTTGGGGTTGTCATCACCCTGTAGGCTATACTAGGAGAAGGGTGCCTTTGGTTTCACCTTTACATCAAACTTTCTCTTCTCCACATATTGATCCTCAAAATACATGGTCAGGAAATGTGGGAAGGGGTAGGATCCATCACCTTCATTGACCACCCCTGTGATTACCCTGGACATAATATTCATGATGTTAATCGGGTACCCCGCCATGATAGAAACTACCAAAATTGCCCGGGATATAGGAAGAGAGTTCTCATGAATAGTGGGGTTTAACCTTCTGCAAACAAATGTCTCCCACCCTTTTGCCTCGAAGTTCAGGGTTCTCGTCAAAATCTTGACTCCCGTTGTCAACCATGCTGGGGTGGTACCTGGGATTGCCAAGTACTCTACTAACCACGGACGGACATCCTCCTCCAATGCTACCTTTTCTAAGTATAATGTTTCATCCTCCTCCAGAAAGCCCAGGTAGTCAAAGATTGCTTTCCCATCAAACTTTACTTTCAAATTTTGCACCTTAGTCACTGTAGCGCCCTTTTTGATGTGGGCAACATTAGTGTAAAATTCCTTCACCAAGTGCTCATTTGCATCCTCAACGTTGCCCGTGAAATAGTCCCAGCCCGGCCTCTCTCCGAATTGCCTCTGCACATTTGGGTTGTGAGGCAGAAGATCTTTGTCAATGAATCTGCGTTCAAGTATTAACTTCCTCTCGGGCCACCATTCTCTGAACTTATGGTATGCCAACTCACTAACAAACCTATCTTGCCAAGCTTCCAGTTTTCTGGTTCTAGCCACCCCTCCTACTTGGGCCTCACCCCCTCCTTCTTCTTCTTATATAGGATTCCCACTGGGTGTTGATGCTGTAGGTAAGGTAGAAGAAACATCATTACCGCTCTCAGCTGAGCCCTCAGACGACTCAGAAGAAATTGCCATTGAAGCTTGAGCAGTAGGAGTGCCCGGAGGTGTATCTCTCAATCTTCGCCTTTCCGGCCAATCAGGAACATACTCCAGCACTGACTCGGAGTCGATGCCTCCCGGGAGGGCAAATACTCACTTCCTGAATGGGAAGAAGCTCTATCCGCAACCCTTATGGACTTTTTGGTGTCCTTAATTGCTTGCCAGACTTGTGGGGTCAATCTGATCATGCCTCATCCCCTACCTCGGGAGGACTCTCCTTTGCCTTTCTGTTTATCACCATCGCCTCGTGATTTAACCATTTTCTGCAAGTGGAATTCAGTTGAAGCTTGTTAGTATCACAGTATCAGAAGAATCAGTGAATGAGATAATTACAGAAAATAGAGGAAAATAGCTGTTGATAGCAGACTGCGGTCCGTAAAAAATGCAGTGCAGCCGCAAAGGGACCACAGCGGACCGCACAAAATGGCATTGCGGTCCGCATTGAGGTGGGGTCAGACTACCCACTCTATGATTCTAGGCACCGCGGACTGCAAGAAATGGTCTGCGGCCGCGGTAAGGCACCATGGACCGCGAAAATTCGACCGCGACCGCGGTCCTCCATTTTTGACTTTCTAAAGTTTCACCACCGTGGTCCACATAAAATGGCATTATGGACCGCAGAGAAGCATCGCGGACCACAAGAAATCTATTGCGGTCGCAGTAAGTTATACCCAGAAACACCAACCTAGGTTTTTAATTTTCTTCACATTTTAACCTAATTTGCACATATTACTGATCCTCTAGGTGTTTAATCAACATTCTTCACTAACTAACCCTGATTTAAACGTTATTAAGCAAACCTACGCTACAATTAAAGAACAGGGAAGAAAAAGAAGCAAAACTAACTAATTAAAAGAAAATAACAAAGTTAAAAACTAGGGAAAGATTAAAAGTACTAGTGATGAGATGCAGTAAAGACGAATGAAGTTTAGAGATTGAATTTGCACAGCTAGGGTTTTATGAACAGTGATTTGTTTTACTATTGAGTGAGCAAAGAGCGAAAAGGGTAAATGGAGCCCTGAGGTACTATTTATAGAAAAGGACCCTGGGACCCACTATACCTACCCAACGCGGACCACACAAAATGACACCTCGGTCTGCGGTACTCAGAAACATGAAGCTCTGAGGAGACATCCATTGCGGACCGCAAGAAATGCTCTGCTACCGCAGTGGTCCACCGCGGACCGCATAAATTGCATGGCGGCCATGGTGGCAAACTTAAGAGAAACCCCATTCTTTACCAAACAACTCTGTGGACCGCATTGAAATGTTGCCCCCGCACTAAGGCTTTTGCGGCCGCAAGAAATGCAATGCGGCCGCAGTGCAAACTTCAGAGAGTGCACATTTTTCCCAACTTGGTCCTACACTATATTAAAACAATCCTACACACATCTCACAACCAGTTAGTCCAAAAGTAAATCGTACACTAAAAAGAAAATCCAAGAAAAAGAAAAAGGAAGCCACATGGGTTGCCTCCTAAGAAGCACATGATTTAACGTCGCGGCACGACACAAGTTACCATCAAATCACTTTACATAGAGCAGTGCCACTATGTGGTTGTCATCAATTTTGCCCAGGTAGTGCTTGACCCTATGCCCGTTAACTATGAAAACCTTACCATTTTTGTTCATCAATTCAAGTGCACCAAATGGAGTCACAAACACCACTTTAAAAGGTCCACTCCATTTTGACTTAAGCTTTCCCGAAAACAGACTAACCGAGAATTGAACAAGAGAACCAAATCACCCACTTTGAACTCCTTGCCACGAGCATACTTATCATGAAGGTACTTCATCTTGTCCTTATACAAGAACGAACTGGAGTAGGCATGGAATTGGAATTCATCAAGTTTATTAAACTGTTCCACATGAAGATTTGCTACCACATCCCATTCAAGATTCAGCTTCCTCAAAGCCCATATGGCCTTGTGCTCTAACTCAATCGGTAGATGACAAGCTTTCCCAAACACGAATCGGTACAGAGACATACCAATTGGATTCTTGTAAGCAGTCCTATAAGCCCATAGAGCATCATCCAATTTCTTTGACCAATCGGTCCTATTTGCATTCACCGTCTTTGACAATATACTCTTGATTCCTTGTTAGAGACTTCAACTTAGCCACTCGCCTGAGTTTTATAAGGAGTAGAAACTTTGTGATTGACACCATACTTTGCAAGAAAATGTCAAAAGCTCTATTATAAAAATGATACCCCCAATCACTTATGATTGCACAAGGAGTGCCAAACCTAGTGAAAATGCTCTTCTTGAGAAACGCAACAACACTCCGAGGCTCATTGTTGGGCAAAGCCACGACTTCAACCCACTTTGAAACATAGTCAACCGCCACAAGAATGTATGTGTTCCCACACGAGCTAACAAACGGGCCCATAAAATCAATGCCCCATACATCAAAAATATCAACTTCAAGAATGGTATTGAGAGGCATCTCATCTTTCTTCAAAATTCCACCCTCTCTTTGACATTCATTGCACCTTTTCACAAGTTCACTTGCATCTTTGTACAAAGTTGGCCAGAAAAACCCATAACAAAGAACCTTCGAAGCTGTCCTCACCCCGCCATGATGGCCACCATAGGGAGAGGAATGACAAGCCTCTAAAATACTCAATTGCTCCTGCTCCGGGACACACCTTCGGATCACACCGTCCGTGCAGATCTTGAACAAGTATGACTCATCCCAATAGAAGTCCAAACTATCCCGTTGGAGCTTCTTCCTTTGGTTATAAAAGAGCTAACACAAGATTATACCAGTCCCAAGGAAATTAGCAACGTCCGCAAACCATGACATACTATTCACTGACACAAAAGTGAGTTGCTCATCGGGAAATGAATCATTGATATTTAGGCCATCACGAGGCCTCCCCTCCTCCTCCAAGCGGGACAAGTGGTCTGCCATTTGGTTTCCACTACCCTTCCGGTCCACAATCTCCAAATCAAACTCTTGAAGTAACAATACCCATCGCATCAGCCTAGCTTTGGAATCCTTCTTCATCTTCAAGTACCTGAGTGCGGCATAAACGGTATGAACTATGACCTTAGCACCCATGAGATACGACTGAAATTTCTCCATTGCGAACACAATAGCCAAAAGCTCTTTCTTAGTCATCGTGTAGTTCACTTGAGCATCATTCATTGTCTTGCTCGCATAGTACACCGGATGAAATATTTTGTTCACTCTTTGACCCAAGACCGCCCCAACCGCAACATCACTCGCGTCACACATGAGCTCAAAAGGCAAGCTCCAATTGGGTGCGATAATAATAGGAGTGGTGGTCAACTTGTGCTTGAGAAGTTCAAAGGCTTGCATACATCTCTCATCGAACACGAACTTGGCATCTTTTTCCAATAACTTGCATAAGGGATTCACTACCTTCGAAAAGTCTTTGATAAATCTCCGGTAGAACCCCGCATGCCTAAGAAAAATTCTAACTCCATTGACAGAAGTAGGAGAGGGAGCCTTGAAATCACTTCAATTTTTGCTTTGTACACCTCTATACCACGCTTTGAAATTTATGGCCAAGAACTATGCCCTCTTTAACCATGAAGTGACATTTCTCCCAATTAAGAACAAGATTGGTTTCTTCATAACGGGCCAACACTCTATCAAGATTTTTCAAACATTCATCAAACGAGTCACCCACAACACTAAAGTTTGTCCATGAACACCTCCAAAATATCTTCCACCATATCGGTGAAAATGGACATCATACACCGCTAAAATGTAACCGGTGCATTACACAACCCAAACGACATCCTAGAAAAGGAAAAGGTACCATATGGACAAGTGAAGGTGGTCTTCTCCTAATCTTCTGGAGCAATCAAGATTTGGTTGTAACTAGAATACCCATCCAAGAAATAGTAGAAGGCACGCCCAGCAAGTTGATCTAACATCTGATCAAGAAAAGGCAACGGAAAGTGATACTTGCGGGTTACTTTATTCAACTTGTGGTAATCCATGCACACCCTCTACCCGGTGACGGTCCTGGTAGGAATCAACTCATTTTGTGCATTGGTAACTACAGTCATACTAGCCTTCTTTGGCACACATTGCACCGATGAAGTCCAAGAGCTATCAATGATGGGGTACACAACCCTGACATCCAACCACTTGATCACCTCCTTTTTCAGAACTTCTTGCATTGCCTCATTCAACCTCCTTTGATGTTCCAAGGTGGGCTTTGCATCATCTTCCAGAATAATCTTGTACATACAGAATGTGGGGCTTATCCCCCGAATATTAGCTAAGGTCCATACAATTGCCTTCTTCCGCTTTTGGAGCACCACCAATATGGCATCAACCTGCATGTTAGTAAGACAAGAGGAAAGAATAACTGACAAAGTTGAACTAGGGCCTAAGAATTCATACTTGAGGTGCGGCAACAACGGCTTCAACTCCAACACCGGAGGTTCCTCGATTGAGGGATTTGTTAGTGGAGTCTTCCTATTCTCTAGATCCAACGAGAGTTTCCTAGGCTCATAAGAGTAAGAGCCCATTCATACAAAGCATTCACACACTCCACTCGGCCTTCATCCTTATTTACATCAAGATTCAAAAATACTTCCTCTAGAGGGCCTTCCACATTGATCATTGCACTAGTATCATCAACTATCACTACTGTGACAAGGTCCACAAAAGAGTACACTTCAAAACTGTTGGGCTGCTTTATTGACTTGCACATATGAAAGACCACTTTCTCATCACCCACCCGGAAGGTGAGTTCCCCTGCTTCCACATCAACTAAGGCCTTCCCAGTAGCAAGGAAAGGTCTTACCAATATGATTGAACCTCATAATCTACCTCACAGTCCAAGATCACAAAATCAGCCGGCAAGATAAATTTATCCACCAGGATAAGAACAACATCAATTATACCCAAAGGTCTCTTCATTGTTCTATCCGCCATTTGCAATCGCATGAAAGTCGGCCTCGGTTGCCCAATACCCAAAGTCTTGAAAACTAAGTAGGGCATCAAGTTGATAATTGCCCCCAAATCACATAGAGCCTTTGCAAAGTCTGCACTCCCAATGTTGCAATGAATGGTGAAAGCACTGAGATATTCTAGCTTCGGGGCCATTGAGTGCACTATTGCACTAACTTGGTGGGTCATCTTGATAGTTTCACAATCCATGGATCTTTTCTTTGTCACCAAATTTTTCATGAATTTAGCATAACCTTGATTTGCTCTAGAGCTTCCTCCAAAGGCACATTAATGGATAAGCTCTTCATCATGTCAATAAAGTTCTTAAACTGATTCTCATTTTTTTGCTTTGCGAGCCTTTGATGATAAGGTGGAGATGGCCTTGGCAAAGGAGCCTTGGCTATAGGCACAACCATTTCCGGCATGTCTATTACGTGTTCCCTAGACAGGTTCACATTATTCTGAGTTTCCACCTCGGTATCTTGGATATCAATCCTCACTTACTCATTCACGTTCTCATTAATCACATTCTCAACCACCAAAGGAATCTCATCTTCTTGCAACTCAACTTCATCACTCAAAATTTCTGTTTGCTTGGAGGCATGCACATCACCGCCTCATCCACTTCTTGTAGTTACCGCCATAACATGCCCTGAATTGTTCCCACCCTTCGGGTTAACTACCAAATCACTATGTAGAGCCTCCTTAGGACGCGTATTCAAGGATTGTGAGATTTGGCCTAATTGAACCTCCAAGTTTCTGATTGAAGTATTGTGGGAAGCCAACTAAGCATTAGAGTCTGCATTCTTTTTCATCATTTCAATTCTCCCCATTTCACTGTTGGAAGAACTAGGACCTTGGGATGGAAATGGGGGTGGATTGTTCGGTTGTTGATACATTGGGGGCCTTTGAATGCCTTGCCCCCGATTTCCTTGATTGCAATTGTTCCAACAACCCTGATTGTTATTGCCACCCCAGTTGTTATTGTTGCCACTCTAATTACCCTGATTGTTCTGATTGCCCCAATTGGAATTTTGGTTGTTGTTCCCCCAATTACTATTCCCATGTTGTTGTTGATTGCCCCAGTTGCCTTTGGGTCTCCATTGTTGTTAGTTGGAAGAATTGCCCCTTTGGCCCTGATAATTATTCACATATTGCACTTCTTTATTCTGCCCATCATAACCATCATCTTGGAATCCACCACTATTATTGTCATATTGATTCGAACTCCCTTGGTTCTATTGAGCTCTTTGTCTTCTTTTGTTCACTAGCATGTTGACACTTTCCATAGCATTTACTTGACGTGGATTTTGAACATGCTGTACTTGTACCTTTGCTAGCTGGTTCATTGTTGTTGTCAGCTCTGCTATTGCCTGCCTATGATCATGTAGCTCTTTGTGCAAGTGAGTGTTCGTGGGGTCACCCTATGGAACATTGGCTCTACTTTTCCAAGCGGAGGATGTGTCAGCCATCTCATCAAGAATGTCACAAGCCACATCATAAGACAGCTTCATGAAATTACCCCCGTCAAGTTGGTTCACTATGCACTGATTTGTTGTGTTAATGCCCCGGTAGAATGTCTGTTGTATTATTGCCTCAGTCATATCATTGTTGGGACATTCCTTTACCATGGTTCTATATCTCTCCCATATCTGATATGGTTCGGTGGGTTCCTGCTTGAAATCTAAGATCTCATCTCTCAATGTTGCCATGTTCCCGGCGAGAAAAACTTTGCAATGAATTTATCCGCCAAGTCATCCCAAGTAGTGATGGAATGGTTGGGAATTCATTCAAGCCAATCCAATGCCTTCCATCTAAGTGAGAAAGGGAATAATCTCACCCGAAGTGCATCATCTAACACATTAGTTTGCTTGTTGCCCCAACAGGTATCCATGAAACCCTTGAGATGTTTGTAAGCATTCTGATGGGGAGCACCCGTGAGATACCCTTGCTACTCCAACAATGTAAGCATCACATTTGTAATTTGAAAATTAACTGCCCGGATCCGGGGTGGGACAATTGCACTAGCATATCTTTGGTTGGGAATCACTCGAGGAGCCACTCTTGGAGGTGGTGGGAAGGGTCTGGAACATTATCATTGGCCTGACGGCCTCTCCTTTGAGCTTGAGGTACTATAGGAACCTCATCATCAATATTGTCTACCTCTTCCCCCGACAGAAGATCTCCAAGAGGTGCGTTTTTTGCTGCCATTTTGTACCTGAAGTTACGACAAACACAAATTAGTAACGCAGAAGGAAATAAGAATAATACACAAAACTATTTAGATAGATAGCCAAAACCGTTAGCTCCCCGGCAACGGCGCCAAAAAGTGATTGGTGCCAACCCTTCACCACTACAAAGTGATGAGAGCGGTCGAAGCAACTTTTACCTGAGATGGTGGGGATCGAATCCACATGGAGCTAGAAGTGGGAATTGGATTCCTATCTAAACTAGTAGTGCGTAGTGCTCTTAATTACACTTCTAATCATATTTGTTTGTTTTGTTACTTCTAATTTTTATGCTAATAGTCTAAATTAAACTAAGAGTGATTGCTTGTAAGGTTTTCTAAATAGTTAAAGAGGCACTAGGGAAGTAACTTTTTCCTAGGTGAATACTTGACGGGATCTAAAACCTAAGGCAAAGAAGTTATGTTGGGGATTGCGATATAGCCAATGCACGGAATTACTCACTCTATACCTTTTGGTAGCTTGAGTGACTTTGCCCTAATTGACTTTCTCAAGACCAATTAAGTGTCAAAATTGTGCAAGCAATATAGGTTCAAGTCGGTATTACTATCTCTAGGTTTAACCCTTTAATTGGGGCTATCAATCTCTTGATTACACCTCAATTCCTTGTTGGACTGATTTTCCTAGACTCAAGCTCTTTTTCTCAAGAAGAGCCTAAGTCAAATAGGCACAGATTAGTGTTTGCAATCACTAACTCAACATGGAAAACACAAATAAGTCCAAATATCAACTACCCATAAACATCTAAGCCTTAAATCAAAAGACCCATCAAATACCCACACTAGAGTTGAGCCACAACCCTAGCTAATGGGTCTAGCTACTCATAATAATGGAAGAAAACAGATAAATAGATGAAGAATAACCCATAATATTTAATTACAAACTAAGATAATGAAGATTCAGTGTTAAAGTAGCTACAAATTACTCAAAATAGAACAAAACAACCGTTCACGTGCTCTGGAGTCTAACAAATTACAAAAGATACCCTAAAAATGTGAAAAGAAAGTATTTATACTTGGCCGAATATTTTGGACAAAAATACCCCTGACGAGGTACTACGGTCCGCATAAAATGCACTACGGACCGCGATGAGGCTTCTTGGCTTGATTATACATTCTCTGAATCTGGCCACCGCAGACCGCATAAAATGCACCGCTGCCGCAGTGGCTTCAACTGTGGTCCGCACAAAAAGGACAGCGGTCCGCATTGGCTTCTATCTTCAAACTCCCAACTCTCTGAACCCCCCTCTCTGCGGACTGCACAAAATTGATTGCGGAAGGAGAGGCTACTGCGGCCACCAGAAATCTTTCGCGGACCGCATTACCTTAGGCTCCAAAAGTGCACCTCTCTGAATCTCCTCACTACGGACCACACTAAATGGATTGCGGCTACGGTGGGTCTGTTGCAACTATGCTTTGACTTGTTCTTGGTACTTGTGCATGTTTCACTCTTTTTTGAGCTGGTTTTGACTACTTGTCACCCTTTCGACCAAATCCTGCAAACAAGTACAACATATAAGTTTTTGGGACTATTTTGCATACATTTTTAATCAAAACTCGAGTAAAAAGGAGTGTAAAATGAACTAGAATCCCTAGTTATCACTTAGTAATACCCTGGAGATTCTTTCCAAACCCTTTTCCAGGTTCATACCCAGATCATGCTAGTATGCTTTCTATTTTTCTACTCCACCATTTGTCTTTTTCAACGGCATTGACACGTTCGATGTGATGATAGGTTTCCCCTCCTAACCTTCTTCTATTTCCAATAACCCGGATGGTTTGACTACTGTAAATGGGGTTACTCCAATCTCCGTGTATGATAAATATTGAGGCTTGAACCTCTATTTCCATTTGAATTTCATAGCTTGATGTAGTATGGAAGCTACAGCCCTAGCGGCATGTATCCATGGTCGGCCCAACAGAAAATTGTATGAGTCTGATATGTCAAGTACTTGAAATTCAACGTCGAACCAAGTTGGCCTCATCTGTAGAAAAAGATTAATTTCCCCAATCGTGGCCCTTTGAGACCCATCGAAAGCTTTCACGTTCATACTTCCAGCCCGTATTTCATGGAAACCTTTGCCAATTTTTTCAGAGTGTCCAATGGACAAATATTGTGGCTTGAACCTCCTTCAATCAAGACCTTGGCAATGAATTTGTCTTCAAATTGTATTGTGATATGCAATGCTCGGTTGTGATTCAACCATTCAGGCGGTAGCTCATCTTCGTGGAAGATTATTTTGTGACTTTCTAGTACATGCCCTACCATATTGGCCATCTCTCCACAGGTGATATTGTTGGGTACATAAGCTTCACTCAACACCTTCATCAAAGCATTCTTGTGTGCCTTTGAATGTTGCAACATCGATAATATGGATATCTGAGCTAGGGTTTTGTTCAAATGATCAATGACAGAATATTCCCTTGCTTGTACTTTCCTCCAAAGGTCATCTGGTCCCATTTCAATGACAGGTTGCTTGGTAGTGGCATCCTTACTTAGTCATCCCAAGTGTTCAGGTGTGTAGATCCTCCCGGTTTGAGTCATTCCTTGCGTAGCATCGGGTTCCTCCATCTTTGCCTTTCCTTTTCTCCTAGACTCAGCAACATAATCCCAGGGTATTGCTTTTGAGTCGAAAGGAGGTGTGGTTGATATTGTCACCATGAAAGGTGTGGCCACTTCCACTTCAAATGGAACTAATGCGGTTATCTTAACTTCGATCGGTGACTGATTCTATACTACAATGGGAGTAAGTATGACTGCAACTTTAAAGTCATCGCCTTCTCGAATAAGCCCGATTGACCCCTCAGGATCCCATTCTTCATCCATTTCTATCACATGTATCCCTGCCACCCATATGATCAGGGAGGGAGTTGTTGCGGACATTGGGTGCAACTTCTTTCGCCTGTATAACCTTGTTTTCAATCAACGTCTGGATTTTATCTTTCAATGTCTGGCACTTGTCAATAGTGTGCCCTTTCATACCGGAATGGTATGCACAAAATTTGTTTGGGCTGACCCATTGGGATGGATTCTCTAATGCTACAGTAGGAATAAGGGTGACGTAACCAGCGGCTTTCAACCTTTCATATAACTGGTCGACGGGTTCAGCAATAGCAGTGTACTATCTAGGTGGCTTGCGGTCAAAATTTGGTCGTGGTCTTGTATAATTTTGGCGAGTTGGAGGTGACTGGAAATGAGATGTTTGGGAATTATAGGTATGGTAGGCAGTGGTTGTTTTGGAATATCTGGGAGATGAAGGCTGATATGTGGGTGGTGGTGCTTGGTACATGGGTAAAGGTGTTTGATATGTGGGTGGATGTGTTTGATATGTAAGTAGAGATTTCGGGCCTTGAGCCTCCATCACTGCCCCAACGTCTCTTTTTTTGATATACCGTCTGATTGTAATGCCTTGTTTGTGACCTATAATGCCTTAAAGTTTGTCACATCTCGCTCTTGATTCCTTCTTCGATTCTTTCTCTGAGTTTGACGATATAAGAGAATTTATGTTTTTTCAATAACTATCAACCTTTCATAATATTGTAGATCTTGTGCTCTGACGAAGAACTTGTTCATCCGTTCCTCATCCAAAGATGGCCTGACTTTGGCTGCTTCTAACCTCCAACGAGTAGCGTACTCGTGGAAAGTCTCGGTTGGCTTCTTCTTAAGGTTCTGAATATGGAAAACATGTGGTGTATTTTCTGTGTTGAACTTGAACCGGACTATGAAATCAGACGCCATACTTACCCAATTGGACCATTTCTTGGGATCCTGGCTAATGTACTAGGAGAAAGCATCTCCAGTAAGACTCCTCATAAAGAGTTTCATCTGGATCCTTTCATCCTTTCCGACCCTAACAAGCTTGTCACAATAAGTCCTCAAATGAACCCTGGGATCACCTGTACCGTCAAACATTTTGAACTTTGGAGGTTTGTAACCCTCTGGTAGTTCTACATCTAGTTGTATGCATAAGTCTTCATAGTTCAAACCTTTTATTCCTTTGCCACCTTCGATACCCTGAACTCGACTCGTCAACTTCTTGAGTTCTTCAGCTATGTTTTTAATGAGCAGGTCCTTCTTGGGGGATTCTAGGGTATAGGAGATTGGTTGGATATAGTGAGGCACGATTTCCACGTATATGGGGTTGTTTTGGTGAGTGTCATGTGCCTGGGTGTAATGGCGGTCATTGGTTGAGTTTTAAGGATCATGAATGGGTTGTGGTATGTTCTGGGGAGTATGATAAATGGCGGTTGGTGGGTACTGAATTGGTTGATGGTGATGTTGTGGCGGAGTTGATATTGGCAAGGGATTGAGATTTTGGGGTGGGGTTGCGTATTGATGTGGTGTAGGAGGATTTTGCGAATGATGGTTTGGTGTGTTTTGAGGAGGTGCTGGGTTCTTTGTATTTTGTTGGTTGACGTCGGGGACATTTATGTTGAGTGACAAGTTTGCCAAGTTTCGGACCTGCTCACGCTCTCCCTGTAGCTCCAATATCTTTTGTTCCAACCCCAAGACTAGATCATTTGATGTCGGAGTACTCTGACCGTCTGAAGTTTCTGCGTTCTCAACATTATCTTTTTGGATACCACTTAAGTCATCCATTTTTGCTTTTCCTTTATCTTTTGTATTACTTGGAGGAGGAGGAGGTGGAGGGCCTCTAAATGTGGTGTGATATGCTGATGATGTCAGTATGAACGAAACAACCTTAGGGGATGAGAATAAGGAATAATGAAAAACAAAAAGGTAAACAAGTTAGTAAGGATTCTGAAATGTTTGCTGTATTTAAACACATATTGCGGGAATGTAAATTCGTGTCCTATTGGGAGCCTTGTTGTGCCCAAGGTAGGCTTAGTGACAAATAAATTTGGAGAAATTAAGTGTCAATAATTTCTTCATTTCATTAATGTAAAAGTAAACAAACTAAGATAATGTCACTAATGGCTCTTGACCTTATTATATTTGAAAAGAAAGCAAATAAATCTAATCTACTTGGTCCCAGAAGGACCCTCTCCAGACTGAATGCTCTTGTCGATCAACTCTCCCAGCTCATGCAGGTTCAGCATGAGGAATGCCCTTGCCAGATGTCCTCCTTCATTTCCCTCAGTGTCCTAGCAGTCATTGACCCTTTTTCTCATCTTCTCTTCTAACTCCATTAAACTGTACTCCAGGTATTCCAGCCTCTCACTGGATTTAACAACTCTTTCTTTGCACTCGTTAATCATCTCCATATCAACCTTATGCAGTGCCATATGCTCGGCTTCAGACTCTCGAACTCTTTTTCGCAGCTTGTTGTACTTCATCTCTACTTTAGCAACCTCATCTATGACCCTACTTCCTGGACCATCCCTTGGCTCAAAGACCCCAGTTATGTTGTCATCTAACCACGAAGGGTAAAGGTATGAGTGGCCCACGTGATATCGATTTGGCTCAATAGTATCCTTCTCCACGATAATCCTTAAGGTCCACATGTGTTGCACTTCATTCTTATACAGGATGGCGTCACCTTGGAAATTGGCTCTGAAGTAACACATTTTAGCGACCTGTGGTATGATTTGTCTCCTGCCTGCTTGTCTCATAACCTTGAGAGGAGTGTAACAGTATATGCCCCTCAACCCAATCAACACCAAGTGTGGAAAATCTCTGGATCTGATGATGAACTCATCGGTAGGGAACCACTTAAACATTCACTGGACTTGATCCTCAATCAAATTTTCAAAAAGCTGTACCCATCCCACAGCGTCCTCTGGTTGAGCAAAAATGTCTGGAATATAGTTCATTCTTTTGGGATGATTGAAGGCTATATGATCATTCCATGGCCTTCGCGGAAATTCTTGACGGTATTGTCGCTTTTGGAGATGTTTCAACAACCAGACCTGTAGCAGGAAGTTGCACCCCTCGAAGAACCTGAACCGCTTCTAACATCGTTCCAAAGCCTAGTACGTGTCTGCAACGACCGATCCCGTCTATCAGAGTTTTGGTCACCATAGCCAGCCTAGTATGGATTCTATCTCCTTTAGTTGGGAATACCAGCATGCCCAAGAAACACATAATAAACACAAAGACCCTACGATGAATCCAACCTAAAGAAGTGATTGAGAACTCATCATCAAAAATACGGTAGGAGCTGCTGTGACCGTATCTTTGTCGCGCCCCTTTTTTCTCGTGAAATCGGGTTTATGACATTTGGAAGGATAACTCGTTCCCTTTTGGGAATTGGGTTTTTTGATTTGAAAAGTCGCCACCTAATGATTAAATGCATTAGGAAACTAGGAAGAATTTGTTTAGCAAAACCAGAGTTTGGGTAAGGGCTAGAAATTATCTCGAGGGGAAGGTGTTAGACACCCTTCAAGATCCACTAGTGTGGTTCCTGGCCATGTTACAATTGTGACTTAAGTACAAACAATAAATAAGCAAATAAGGGTTTCAAATATGAGGGGGTAGTCACATTGTGATTGCAAATAAGTTAAAGTTTGAAGAAACAAGGAAGCTGAAATTTGAGAAAAAGGAGTTTTGAAATTTTGAAAGTAATAAAATAAACAAGTAAAGGGAAGGGGGTCCTAGGTTTATAAATAATATGGATCACATCAATACAATACCCGGTAATCACTCCTCAGAACAGGGATTACACGTGATATTAGCGCACCGGTCATCATATCCATATCTACCCTTTCCCACCCCATTGAGGTATTAAACGCGGAATGGTTTCGTTTACTTATTTCATGCTAGTACCCGCCCCAATCCTATCAGTCCCGGAGGCATTTGGGACTACTAATCCTAAAGGGAAGAGCGATTTGGGCTTTGTATGGTTTAAAAGGATAAAATTCTAAAGGGAAAAACAAAAACACATAAGGCAGATATGGGAAACACATAACAATTTAAAAGGCTTAGAAAGGCCTCCTCACTTAAAGACAGATTGTTTAGCATGTCTTGCAGATACTGGTTATGGTCTAAATTAAACTTAAACATTAAGGAGGCAGACTGGTCTATTACACATTTCAGATAAGAAACCGGAATCAGACCTGCTTGCAGGTTGGAATTAACAAAGTCTGATTCAATTAGCTAATTTGCCTTATATCTTGCCTAGGTGAAACTTATATGCATGATATCTAAATACGAGAGAAAGATACTGATTTCAGAAGCAAATTTATTAACAGCAGGAATATAAGTTCTGCAAGCGTTTAAGCAATGCTATTACTGATTTTAAACTTATAAGCAAGTTGAGGGATTCAAATTAGTTGCTTATTCCTATAGGCATGCTTTCTAATTGTGACTCATTTTAACCTTTACGAAAATGCAGAAATCCTATAGGCATGGCATCTAAAACGCTGATTTTATTATTAAGCCTATATATCGTTTGCCTAGTGATGGATACGTATGCAGTATTCAGAAACCCTATAGACATACTTTCTATATGATAGGCAAAATGCAGAATCCTATAGTCATGTTCTCTATATGAGATGCAGAAATGCAAAAGCTAATGATATAATATATATGCAGAACTTATAGGCAGGATTTCTAAGATGAGAAATTGCAGAAGTTTATAGACAGAATTTCTATATGAAAATGTAGAAGTGCAGAACCTAAAGCAGGATTTCTATATGAAAATGTAGAAGTGCAGAACCTAAAACAGGATTTCAAAGATGCTGAAATGCAGAACTTGCTATGATTTGCAGAAATAAAGACCTAATGAGCATGATGTCTACCCTTATGCATACATTAGTACCCCTCCCCTTCTCACTATAAGCCCCCATGAGTTATTACAGATTATTACAGCCCAGAATGAAGAAAAGAAAGTAAAAATTACATCGGAAAGCTAAAATCGCAACCAAGGAGAGCCTGATTCAGACTTCTGTCTGAAGCATGAAGTAAACCAACTCCAAAGATCAAATTCCAAAGCCTTTCTCCTATTTGGGATGTGTCAGAGTTCCCTAAGAGTCTCAAGTAGACTCCGGGCAGTGCTTACACCCAAATATATTGCAGAATTAGATTATAGTGTAGTGTGGAAGGGTCGGCCCTCAAATGTCCAAGTTCAGAGGGAGCTCAAGGTCCCAAAGCAAGGCTCATAGGAAGGGGGCAGAACTTAGAATCTAAGAGAGAGTGCAAGTGCATAGAGGGGATTTTGGGGAAGGCCAAGACAGGCTGGTGGTCATACCCAGTAATTAGGAGTGCTGGCACACCCCTAACCAGCCTATTAGCCACATTGTTTGGGAGTTAGAATCCATTAAAGGATCAGGTCCAGACATGAGCAACAATTTGGATACTACCATGCCTTAACCTTAACTCAAACACATAAAAGGGAATAAGGGTATGGGGAATTCACACAGCAACAGATGCAAAGAGAACAACATATTCAATACAGAACATAAACAACAAAGTAGACAAGATTGTTGAAACTGTAAAGCAAACACATAGGGATGAAGCCAAAAGTTAAATTAGAACATACCAGTTTTAGGGAAATAAGAAGAGAAGAGAAGTAGTAAAGACAAATTACAAACACACGGCCAAATGATTTCAGAAAAGAAGAGAGTGTTGAATTGAGAATGTAGGAGTATCGAAATTGAAAGTGTTCAATAAGTGTTGTGTAAGTGTTGAACTCAAAGTCTTAAAGAGTATTGAATTGGAAGTCCTCAAAAGTGCAGAAAGGTCGTGCCTTTTATAGTGCAGAAAGCAAGTAGAAATAGGTAAAAGACTAATTCAGAAATCAATTACACAAGTTCCCTTCAATTTAGGGATTCTGATTTTAAACGGGTAAAGGATAATTAAGGAAAGAGTTTGATCAAGATCTTTTGCAAAGTAGCACAAGAAGGGCAAATACACAGAAGTTATTTAAGGAAAGAGTTTGATAGCAACACGGTTTGTGCAAATAAGGAAAGGCAATCAATCAACAGCCAGTAAAAAAATCAGAAATTGAGTTTTTGTATGAATGAATCCTACCAGAAAAGGTGAAGAAAGGTTTAATTAAAGAAAAATCAGTAACAATCAATCGATCCTTATTAAGAAGAATTCTGAATCAATCACAAATTGGCAAAACCTTTTTTGAAGGAAGGATTCATCATATATAAAGTGCATAGGCATGTGAATCAAGAAAGAGTTGTCATGCTAATTAGAAACGCCTAGCATAGAAAAGTTTAGAGTCAAAGAAGTTCGAGTTCAGTACAAAGACTCAAAACGAGTCTGAGAAACCTAGAGTTCCAAAATAGAACCGTAGTCTCAAACACAAGATCGAAACTCTCCAAAAACCTCAAACCCTAGGGTTTTCAACTCGAGTCAGATACAGAGAAAAGAAGACAAATAACGGAAACACGCTCAGAGGTCTTCTTTTAGGGATTCATGTGAAAACAAACAGATAAAATAGTAGGTTCAAGGCAAATAGAATGAAGAACTGATTTGAAGCATAGAGAACACATTTTAAGAAAGGCTTGGGACCTAAACAAGTTCAAAAGAGAAAAGAGGTAGCATAAACTTAGAAAAACAGTAGAGGGAACGTGTGTAAAGAGAACTCAGACAAAGTTCAGTAAAAGCAAACAAAAACTTAAGGACTCAGTAGGAGATGCATACAGTAGAAGAACACAAAATACTAGAAAAGGATAGCAAACGAACATATAGGAAAACATAGCGAGATGAACATGTGAGCACGGTGTAGAAGCACAGTAGAACACAAAGCACAGAAGAATCATATATAGTAGAAAGAAAGCAGAAGAAAAACACATGAGTGGTAGAAACGAAACATACGAACATAGTATAGACAAATACATATAAAGAAAAGAAAAGGAAGAATCAGAAAGAAATTTTGAAACTTTTTTAGAAACCCTAAATCGAAGAGAAGTAATTTTTGAAAGAAAATTAGGGAAAATGTTTAAGAACTCAAGTAGAGCACATACATAGCATAGATTTTTAAAGAATAATCAGAGAGAACCTCGAGTAGCTGGGGTTTCAGAGAAACCCTAGAATGAGAAAGGCTTGGAAATGTCCGATATTGAGTCGGAGAGGTTAGAACTAGGCTCGAAATGCTTTGGATGTGCCGGAGCAAGGCCGAAAAGGTCTCAAAATCATGGATCTGAGAGGATCTGAACAGACATCATTGAGGTCATACCTCAAAACTTCGAACCCCAAACGTTTGAAAGTGGAGGGAGGTGAGTACAGGCCATCCATGGCTTGAGAAGCCATGGATTCCAGTGAGGTTGTGGTCAGAGAGGATGAGAGAGGCTAGGGTTCCAGGAACCTCCGAGAGAGTTTGAGAGAGACGGCCAACTGATTGAAATGAGGGGATTAGGTTAGGGTTGGGAAATTAAAAAGGCAAGGGACGATCGTGGTCATTGATCATTTACCGGGCGGGTTAATTGGTTAGGTCGGGGGTCGGGTTAAAATTGAAATTGGACCGGTCCAATTGGGGGTCAAGATTGGGTCAATTTTGGCTATAAGTGATAACAAATTGGGGTTATATATTAAATAACCAGTTTTTCCCTTTTATTTTACAAAAAATAGTAAAAATGATTTTGAAAACAAATTAAAAGCACTGGATTAGTTATAACACATAAATATTAATTTAAAAATACTGGAACCAAATTTATGATTATAAAAATGCTATTAAATCTTAAAGTAGGCTAGAATTGCACTTATATGCAATTTAGCTTTAAAAATACCAAATAAATTTGGAAAAATATATAAAAATTACCTTAACTATATTTTGGTATAAATACGAGAATAAATTATTCACCAAAATTGATGATTTTGGGAGTAATTATTGATTTTGTACTGCTACAATGGACAATAAATTGGTTTTAAAAATCTTTTAAAAATTGGAAAAAATATTAAAACACTTGGGCATGCTTATATATGCATATATATGTTATTTTGAAAGCATTTTGTATATATAAAAAATATACAGGAAAACATTAGGTATCAACAATCTTTCATAAAGGAACTCAAAAGGTATGTAGGAGTCATTTAGGCATTTCAAGTTGTCATTCTTCTTCAGCCCTATCATCTTCAGAAATCCCCTAGCAGTGCGATTTTTTGGTGCTAACAAATTAGGGCTATCCCAAGGAAACCCAGAAAATCCTCTTATTTCTTCTAAAAGGGGAGTCATTTCTATGTTCCCAAAACGGAACATAGTCCTTTCCTTGTCCCAAAACATAGTTGTAGCCTCGATCAGCATTTTGTTGGGTTGAAGGTCCAACAGAGAAGGCATGTTTCCTAAGACTCATTTAACATGGTTTTGGTCACATAAAGGAAGATCCCTCCACTAATCTAGCAAGAGTGACGATATGTTACCAACCATACCGAAACTGGAGACCTCGTGCCTCATTTTCTACAAAACAAAGAGAGTTAGGACCTTTCCCCCTCCACATTCGTCTATTTATACATTAATGATTAGCATATTGACACTTATTTCTCCAAATTAATGCACGTAATCGTGGTTATGTCTGATGAGATTATGGAAAACCTGATGAACTTTTGGACAAGGCTTACCTTAAAGGATTATTATGCGGACAACATATTAACCCGACTAGGTTTGACCATGATGCATGTACAATCAACCAGAGTAAGGCTGCTATAGAGGTCTAGACTGAGACCATCAAGCGAACAACTTGAGGGGGAAAGGCACGGAACAGTCGAACACACCGTTGATCGACTAGTTTTATCGCAAATATGCCTTTTCGAATTTAAAGGGTTATATATAGGAAGAGCGCAAACACTCATCAAGCGTGCTATAGGATTAATTACGCACGAGCGGAATATGATGTTGAGTATGATTTATGCAACAATAAATAGCATGTTGTCAAGTATTTGCACGTAAGAAAATAATAAATATAGTATTTAAATAATTGAAAGACAGTTACAGAAAAGAAAACAAAGAGACAAGTCAGTTTCAGGAATAAAAAAATCATAAATGCTTAAAAATAGACAGTTAAAATTCAAATAAGGGGAAGGGTTATGTGGGATAGAGCATGGTTGGACTAATTCACAAAAGATAAGTTCGTTATGGTACCTGAAAATATCCCCAGCAGAGCCGCCATGCGGTCGCGCCCCCATTTTTCCCTTTTTGACGGGGAGGTCCGGGTTTCGACATTCATGGGGGAATAACTCGTTTTTTTTTGGGAATTGGATATTTGAAGAGTCACCACCTAACAGATTATGGTTCATTATGGCACCTAGAGCGATTAACTCATGAACTAGTTTGCATCACCGGAGATTAGAGTAAGGGCTCGAAATAACCTTGAAGGGAAGGTGTTAGGCACCTCTCGCGGTCTACAACAGTGGGTCCCGGCTGAACTTAAACTATGTGAATTAGTCCTTTTAAAAAATAAACAGTTTTAACACATATTCGCAAATAAAGACATGTTTTGACATTCTAAGTACATGTATGATTAAGCAATGGAAGCAAGGGAAAGGTTTGAACAATCTTGCATATATATATATATGTAAAGAAAGGGAAGTTCATTTAAAACACAGAGGAATTGGGAAAGAGGGGTCCTAAGTTGGTTAGCCTACAGGATCACACCTATGCAATGCCCGGTATTCACTCCTCAATGAGGGGCAACACGTGACATTAGCGCGCAGTCATCATATCCTTACTACCCAATTCCCTTCCCCTGGTCATAGCCTAAAGCGTTCCATCAACCTTCAAAGATATCCTATGCGTGCACTACTCGTCCCTTCCTTGTGGCCCTGGAGGTATTTATGACCTCTAGTTTGGGTAGTTCTAGACCATCCTAAGGTATTTAAAGGAGAAAAATCTAGGCGACAATCAGAACAATTAAAGGCTCAAGTTTTACCTCCATAAACAGAGCAAGCAAGTGCACGTCTTAAACACAGTTTCAGGTATTTAAAAGAAGCCCTAGATTAGGATATCTAGGTGAGCAGAGAATATGCAGTATTGAATTTTGACCAAAGTGTAAAAGAATTTAATCCGTTTGCATATTGATTTTAACATGTTGAATACGAGCAGTCACAAATAATAAAGCATAGTTTAACAGTTTGTAGGATTTTTATCGCCCTATAGGCTTGCCTAGGCGTATAGTAGTGATGTCCTATGAGCATGGTATCTATCATTGATTAAGAATGCAGTAAACAGTAAGTAATGTTAAACGGGCAATTTGGATCCTATAGACATGTTTTCTAGTAATATTATTTAACGCAACATTGAAGATGATTAAAGAGATGAATAGGTTAGTTAATCTGATTCAGAACTTACAGGCGTGAGTTAAAGTTAAACTAATTTTAGATCTAACTAAAACTGATTTTAGATCCTATAGGCATGATTTCTATAAACTGATTTTAGGTCCTATAGGCATGATTTCTACAATTACGTTGATTTCAGATTCTATAGGCATGACTTCTAATTATGTAAAAGTAAAGCAAACAGAATTTATTTGAACCAAAGCAGATCCTATAGGCATATTATCTAACAAATATATTTGAATCGAAATGGACCCTATAGGCATGTTATCTACCCAACTTTACTCACAGTATACAACTACCCTCCCTTATCACTAGTCACCCCAATATCTGTTTATAATTAATTATTACAGACTAATGAGTGAATAAAATTACATGAACAGAATAGAAATTAAGCTATAGGGAGCCTGAAGCAGTCCTAAAGCAATTTCCCAGCCTTCAGTAGTCTCAAATGCCCAAAGTTTCATAGCCAATTTCATGTCTAGGTGTGTCAGAGTTCCCTAAGGACCTCAAGGATCCTGGGCAGTGCTCACACCCAGACCTTTCTCAAATAAGAACTGATTTATGGGCAGTGTGGAAGCGCCAACCCTGATATGCCAGAGTTCAGAGAGATCTCAAGAGTCTCTAAGCGGTACACATACCAGAGGGGCAGGACTTAGTAATCTAAGAGTAAGTGAGAGTGCATAATGGTTTGAAAGAGTTTGATAAATAGTATAAAAAGGTCTTAGAAATGAAAAGAATTTCTGAAAACCAGTACTGATTTAGTGATAAAACAGTATGAAAAACAATTTGCAATCAGAACACAAGTCATAGAACAAACAGCTTTAGAAAATAATTTGACAAACAGTTTCCACACAAGGAAAGAGGGGTTGGGGACACATAGAATGAACCTTAATAGTGCACATAACAACAAGATGCATAGAGTCTTTAAGGGGTTCTACAGAACTAGTACGTTAGATAAAATGCAGGCCATGAAGCAAAGATCATAGCAGAAACAACACAGCTAGAGTCACTCTAGGGAGATTAGCTAACTTAGCAGGAGTAAGGCAGAACATGCAAGGACTTAAACGGACATGCTAGGCAAGTATTAACAAGTGTAGGCATGCTAATTACACAAAAGCAAAGTTTAGGCATGCTAGATAAATAGTAGTCAATCAAATAGGTTAGTTACATATGTAATACATGTTAAACAAGATAGCAAACAAGCAAGTAAAGTTGAAAATATGTTAATCACATATTTGAATAAGGCAGTATTTGGCATGCTAGGTAAGCAGTAAACAGAAGCAGAAATGAACTCAGGATTGATGTGCTAAGGTAGTAAATAAACAACTAGGTTTGGATTCTAAAATTTAATCAGAAGCATACCGGTTAGAGAAAGAAAACACAAAATGTGAGACAGGTATTGCACACTTTCCAGCCTTGGCTTGCAGCCGGCTAGAATAACAAAGATCACAAGTAGCAGAGAGAGCAGAGAACTTTTAGAGTGTAAAGTAGGAGTTGATGAACTAATGTTCGCATCTAGAAGTGAGAATAGGTAAGGGCATATATAGTAATCAAGAGTTAAACAAAATAAGGTAAAGAATCAATTATGTAGCAATTAGGAAAATCTACAGAATCAGTCACACACATGAAATCAGTATAGTCTTCCCCTTAATCAAGGGATAATCAATCAACGGTAAAGAGCAAGGCATATATCTAAGGAAAGAAATCAAGTAAGACTTAGGTACATAGTAGATAATTAAGGGTGAATGAACATGAGTTCAATTAAGGAAATAATTAGTAAGAATCAGCAAGTAACACCGTTGATTCAAATAAGGCAAGAAAGCTAATTAAGGTCATGAATAAAGGAATAATTAAGAATCAGCACATAATTTTTAACAAAGCCAATTGATGAATTAGAAATTCAAACAATATGGATTTAAAGGAGGAAAATATAGGTCTTAACGAAACAAGTTGATAAATCAAGAACTCAAATCAATACTAATTTGAGGAGAGAAATATTGGTGTACCATGAATAGCCAGAATGAATATAGACATATTGAATCGGTAGAAAAGTCAAACCAAGAACCTTAGTAGAGGCACATTAGGATAAAAAATCACAAGACATCGAATTAAGTTAAAGAAAAATCATAGGAACCAAAGCATAGGACAATGTCAGTACACATGTAACTCAGAAACCAAACAAAACGTCAAACAATTTGGTGGTTTTAGCATAAACTAGTTAGGGTTAAAGCAAACCTTCACGAAATCAGTTAAATTACATAAGAAATAGAAGATTAAACACTCAAGATTATCAAACATTTTTGAGAAAGAAATTTTTGGGAAACCCTAGTTTAAAAAAATGGAAAATCATTCGAAAATCAGAAGGTTCTCATAAAAACAAGTGAAGCAAGTTCGATTCATCTCAGATCTGGACAGATCTGAGAAGATCAAATGATAAAAAATTAGGGTTTTGAGAAGAACAACACAGAGATGAAGAAGTAGGTTCAGAAATCCATAGATTTAAGGCGACATAGGAAGATCTTACTCGAAATCGAACCGGAACAACCTGAAACAGGCGAGAAAGGGCCATAGGTGCAAGTGCATTGACCCTGGTCCCTTGAGGACCTTAGAGATGACAATACCAACATAGGAGAGACCATTAGAGGTCTGATGGTGGTGAGGAACCACCATGAACGGCAGCAGATGAACGACAATGAGGGTGAGTTAGGGTTAGGTTTTGAGAGCATTCGAGAGAGGAGAGGAACAGATGACGGCGGGGAGACATGGTAGAATGATTAGGGTTTGGGGGGTATAGACTGGTTTATTTTAGGTAAGGGAAATCTCTGATCAACGGCCAGGATTTGCCCGTGTATTGGGTCAGGTAGGTACGAATTGGGCTTGGGTGAATTGGGCTGGTATTGAAGGAGTATTGGGCAGGTTAATTTTAAGACAAAATTGAAATAAAAAAGGCTATTTATTAAATACCCTAAACAATTGATTAAAAATAATTTGTAAAATAATTACTAATTATAAAAAATGCATTTCATGCATAGAAACGTTTTAAAAATAGTTATTTAATATTTTAAAAATGCAAATGACTAATTTCTAGTAAAATAATTCAAAAATGTATGCATGAGCTATAATTGCAAAGTTATTGCAATTATTGCTAAAAGGTGCCAATTTGGCTATTTATGAAATAATTTGGACTCAATAGGACCTATAATAGTAATATTAAATCAAGACATGTTCTAAATTCATTTGTGATGCAATTTTGCAATTATTTATATGAAGAAAATATTAAAATAAATTATTTTAAGGGTATAAAAATTATGAAAAAATACCCATTGATGCTAATGCATGGTTTTAAAGGTATGTATGCATTTCAAAAATATTATAGGGAAAAATTGGGTATCAACAGCTTTCCCTCTTTACCTGGGAAGGATGAAAGAGTTTTCGGGTAAAGAAATGATGGCCAATTTTGACCGGATAAGATATTTTGAAAGATACATGCCAGATTCTGGTCTTTGAGCTGCCTACATATCCCTGATTTTATAGGAATCGGGCCATGTGTAGTTCCAGATTCATTGGTGGAGTATATCGATGAAGCCATTACAAGGACGGACACGAGATTTTGGAATAGATGCAGGAGTGGTCAATCAATTTTGAGATAGTTGAAAGAACTGGAGCGAGGCCGCTCCTGCTAGGATAGCGGTTGCTTATTAGTCACCTTCAAATAAAGAGATGCTATAGACATGTATTTGTGCGAAAGTTTAAACATGATGCAGATTCCCTTTGGACCATGAAAGTTGTCTTCGGACGATTAAGGATGACGTCCTCGGACCATGATGTCCTGGGCCATGAATTATTTAGTGAGGGATTCGCAGGCCATGAAATGATGTTCTCAGGCCATAAAGATGGTGCCTCCGAACCATGACGCCTTTGAATAATGATATGCAAATTTGAGAGATCCTCAGGCCTTGGCATGGTATCTTCTGGCTATGAGGATGGTGCCTTTTAGACTATGATGCCTTTGGACAGATTGGCGATATTTCAGCCCATGAGATGCAATAATATGATGTTAACAAGACAAGGCTTAGTCTTGTGAAATGAAGGGCACAGCTTAGCCCGATCAAAAAGTAAATAGATAGTACCGGAATAGAGCGATGTTTGTGCAAAGAGGGACAATGCTTAGTCCCATGCAAATGTGGAGGCAAGGATTAGCCTCATGCAGATAGGGAGGCAAGGATTAGCCCCATGAAGGTATGGAGGCAAGAATTAACCTCATGCAAATATGGAGGAAAGGAATAGCCTCATGCAAATATGGAGGCAAGGATTAGCCTCATGCGGATAGGGAGGCAGGTATTAGCATCATGCAGGTAAGGAGGCAAGGATTAGTCTCATGCAAATATGGAGGCAAGGATTAGCCTCACGTAGATAGGGAGGCAGGGATTAGCCTCATGCGGATCTGCAATCACAAATGTGGAGCTGCAATCACAAATGCGATGATGTAGTTCGCAATTTCGAACTCCTCTGTCCCAGCCCATCGTCGCAAAATCGAGAAAATTTCGCAAATGGGGACATCGCAAATGCGATGAAAACCTCACAAATGCGAGAACAGAGACACCAACACAATTGAACCTTCTTCCAACACTCTGAAATGCGTACGAAACTCATCTGAGCCTCGGGGCTCCATGCCAAACATCCACGCTAGTCTGAAAACATAACACAAACTCGCTCAAGTGGTCGGAACACCAAAATAACCTTTAGAATCACGAATCAGATGCCAAAACACATGAAAACCACCTTGAACTTCAACAACTTCTAGATTCGCAACCAAGCGTCCGAACCATATCAAATCAACTCCAAATGATACCCAATTTTGCATGCAAGTCCCAAATGACATAACAGAGCTGTTCCAACTCAAGAAATTGCATTCCGACCCTGATATTAACAAAGTCAACTCTCGGTCAAACCTCTCAATCTTCCAAAACTTCAACTTTCCAATTTTCACCAAAATGCTTCAAATTACCCTACGGAGCTCCAAATTCAAATCCGGACGCACGCCTAAGTCCAAAATCACAACTCGAGCCTATCAGAACCATTGAAACTCCAATCGGAGGTCAAATACTCAAAAATCAAACTTTGGTCAATTCTTTCAACTTCGAACTTCTCAGATGAGAGTCACTTCTAAAAATCCTTTAACTTCTAAAAAAACTCGAACTGATGATGCACGCAAGTCATAATACACTGTGTGAAGCTATTCGTGACCTCAAACTGTCGAACCTGACGCAATTGCTCAAAACAAACTGTCGGATTGTTACAATATCAAAGCAATAAAGTTTATTTGTCTTCTAGCTATTTTTCAAAGTGTTCTTCAAACACTCATTTCTTTAGTTGCAACCGAACCCACCTCGAGGGATTGATCGGAACCAGTTTCAGCGTTCAACTTAAAGCTAGGCTTAATTGTTCCATCACATTTGGTTTATCGTTTTGTTTCTCTTTAATTTAATATTTTGTTGTTCTTAAATTATTCGTGTTAAATTAAATTATGTATTTTTTAAACCGCGTACAAATTTAGTTGTTACTCATTTTAAGGATAAACACCGCCAATGACAAGGTTACCCCTTAAAAATCTCTTTTCATTACGTTCTTTTCTTTGTTGACTGCAGACACTTGTGCAACATCAAATAACGTGGCTCGAAAAGGCCCCAGCAAACTACCAATTCACGTTTGGAAGCAAGGTGCCAAGATCATTTTTCACTGTTCGGTTGTAAAATAGTTTGAATTTTTTTATACATATTATATTTTTTTGAAATTGAAGAAAAATGACTTTTCTAAAAAAAGCTCGGAAAATATTTTTCAAAAACACCATCTACTCTCACATATAATCCCAACCCCCGCCCCTTCTCTCCCCTACACCACCTCTGCCACCCCGTCTTTCCAAATTTTTTTTCTTTCTAGATTTCAGTTTTTAGTTTTCATTCCGTCACCACTCACCCTGCTATTCTCCCTCCATGACCCCCCCTCCCCCCCACTAAAATTTTTTTTTTTGTATTCTTAAATTTATGTTGTTCTGCACGCCCATCCCCGCACAAAAAAAGTTATTTTTACGATCTTTTTTTTTTCGTAATTTCAAATTTATGTTCTTTATTTTTCTGCACACTCCCCATCCTAACCAACCCCCCTCCCCCGAAATATTTTTGTTTATATATATTTTCAGTTCTAGTTTTTTCATTTTCCAGTTTACATGTTAGAAATTTTACAAGTTCCAAAATTATGAGTTCAGAAGATTTTGTGTTAGGAAGTTTACGGGTTTAGAAATTAAAAAATTTATCTGGTCGAAAGTTCGCGAGTTCGAATGTTTAGCGGTTTGGAAGTTTATGAAATTTGTGTATTTAGAAGGTTGTTGGTTCGAAAGTTTATGATTTTATGTTTATTATATTTAAATTATTTATAAATACTTTTGAGAAGTTATTTGTTTTACTTTGGATACCAAACACAATAAATAAATAAATTATTATTTATTTTAAAAAAATATTTTCCACGAAAAACCCCGGGGTCGCGCTATTTTTTGAGGTGGCAAATCAGCCAAAATTTTCTGTGTAAGTTATTATTCTACGATGCTCACTCTTTAAATATTCAAAGGATTTGAACATTACTATTTCAGATATATCATGCTGTCTCCCAATATATTTTTACCCTTTTGTCAGAAACACCTGCCCTGCAGGGTTCACATGCAAGCACGCAACTCTATGTATATTATTGGTCACGTAAATTAATATACATTGCGTGTGTATAATTGGTAAAATGTACTCAATCCTGTTCACAACAAGTGATCAGTTTTCTTTTAGTACGTCAATTAAGAAAATAGTAAATTCTATACAAAAATATATACCTAATATAACTAAACTATTCTTATTAAATATTGGTCACATAGTTATAGTGAGGAGTGAGAAAATATTTTAAGAATATGCACATAAGGGTAAAAAAGTAAAAACAAATTGAATTTTTTCGTGATTACCTAACTGAATACTTATTTTGATCCAAAATAAAAAAGTAAACTGATCACTTATTATGAACCAGAGAGAGTAGAACATACCGTAGAGTGTAGACTTATCTGGTGTTATCTGATAGGTCACAGTCACTACGGTTGAACATGAAATGTTTGGTGGAGTCAAACATTTCAAGTCAAATTGTTCCTTATAAAGCAAGTATCCATACTCCTAATAACTAATCAGACTAAGACGGGCTAAAGTTTTCTTTCATGTAAATCGCTATTTAATCACATAAAGTTTCCTAAACTCAAAAAACGTGGCACTTTGGGGGCATGGCAGAAGTTGTCTGCAAATGTTTTATAAGTGCATAGTTTTTACTAAAAAACTGTCGGCCGTGAACTGAATCCGACATCACCCCTTTGATTTCGAATAACACGTCGCTTGCTTTTTTGCTGCTTCGTCATACAATATTGAATCAAGTACTTGTCTTGCAAACACACGACCAAAAATCTTATAGAAGCTCTTCTTTGCTCTCTGCATATGTAGATGATTCTTTTGTGTTGGTCATTATTTTGCTTGTTCGTAAATCAAGTGTAACGGCCCAAAGTCTAGTAAAGGCCTTGATGGTGCCCAGCACCGCCGTCACGCAAGTCAACGGCTAATGATTAAATTAATTACTCATTTTAGTAATTGAAATCATAATTTTCATTAAGTAAATACTATAAAATAGAATTTATAGGGTAAATAATAATATTTACACGAACTACAATAATGAACAACCCGTTAGAACCCCCAAAACCTGATGTCACAAGTGTATGAGCATATATTAATGAGTACAACAATAATACACCATCCGTCTGAAATACAAGTTAGACGGAGAATATAAATAATTCTCACGGAGACTCTATATGCTGCGGATCGTATCAAGGAAGTGGAACTCATCGTATTGTCCCTGTAACAACCGCGCCTCTAGACCCAGAGGACCGCCAGAAACATACACGTATACATGCACAATAAGTGCAGCAAGTGCAACATGAGTTGTAAATCAACGCATACCCAATAAGTATCTAGCCTAACCCCAGAGAAGTAGTGACGAGGGGTCGACAACGACACTTACTTGTAGTCCAATAAGACAGATACAATAAGAAGTAAACAATTATGGGGCAGAGTAATAAACGAAATAAACAAGTGTAAATGCGTGGTACAATCCTCCTCTCAACCACAACCTCAAACTCTTGATAAACAGTTACCTCGTCAACTGGAGAATATAAATATAATGGACCTCACTAGATAGATTGTCATAATTCAAATCAGAAAAATTCCCAGATGCACCGGTCTCTTCATAGAGTTAGACATGAGACTTACCTCGCTCCGAAGCTCCATAACCGACTCCAAAGCTTCTCTAACACCTCAAACTGATGCTCGTCAATCCAAAACTAGTCAAACAATGTGAAAATCAATAAAATATACTCTAATACCCATAATGAATCATTTTATAACAATTCCCAACTCCGCTCGAAAAGTCAATAAAGTCAACCTTGGGCCCACGTGTTCGGATTCTGAAAATTGTCGAAAATAATTATTACCTATAACCTATGTAGTATATGTTTCTAAAATCATCCAATTTCATCAATGAATTGACCCTCAAATCAAGGATTTACTATCTCATAACTTTGGGGCTAAAACCCCAATTTTTACAATCCAAACACGGATAAAAATGATAAACAAGAAATCAATAATTGAAAAACATACAAATAAAGGCCATATATTTACCCCCTTGTTGAGACAAGGACAACGCCACGTAGATCACCTCAAATGGAGCTCTAGAACTCAAGATATGCTCAAAATACTAAAATGCCCGGTTTGTCCATTTAAAACACTATCCATGCATTTTTGTTCTCCGCGTTCGCGGGACACCTTCGCATTCGCGAAGAATAATTTTTCATGTTGACCGTCAACCAAAATTTCCTTCTTCGCGTTCGTGAAGAACAAAGCCCACACTAGAAACCAACAATCTTTCCCGACATGGAAATGGGCATAACTCTCTCATACAACCTCGGAATTCGATGAATCTTGTTGCTATGGTTCCGTAATTATGATATGGATCTAATGGTTCAATTCAATCAGAAATCAAAGATGGTTTTATAAATATGGTATCCTTTATGCCCAAACAAACGACATTAAAATATCAAATAAGAGCGCGATACAACCCAAACACATCTAAAACACACCCGAGGCCCTCGGGACCCCGTCGAATTACACAAATTAGTCCTAAAACATAACACGAACCTACTCAAGGCCTCAAATCAATCCAAACATTAAAATCATGAATCGACGATTAAATCCTTCTTTAACTTTCAAATATTCAATCTTCGACGAACGCATCCGAATCACACTTAAACATTCCGGAATGATGCCAAACTTTGTGCACAAGTCATAAATCATAATATGAACCTATTTTAAGGCTCAGAATCCCAAATGGACATCGTTAACACCAAAGTCCACTTCAAATCAAACTTAGGAATTTTTAAAATCTTCGAAATGTTAACTTTCCACAATAAGCGCCGAAATGCTCCCGGGCCACCTGCTGCTCAACGCGAACACACGCCCAAGTCCGAAATCATCATACGAACATGTTGGAACCTTTTAATCCCAATTTTGAGGTCATTTACTCAAATATCAGACCTTGGTCAACACGTTTAACTTAAAGCTTCCGAATTGAGGTTTTTCCTTCCGAAACAACTCTGAACTTCCCGAAACTCGATCCCAACCACACCTACAAGTCATGATACATGAAATGAAACTACTAAAGGCCTCAAACTGCTAAACGACGTGTTGGAGCTCAAAATGACCAGCCGGGTCGTTACATTCTCCCCCACTTAAACTTACGTTCGTCCTCGAACGTGCCAAAAACTGCTCCAGAGTTGCCCTAAATCATTGTTTAACACTCCGTGCACCTACCCGTGCTACCACAAACCATGTGAGTACATTTTCTCGAGCCATACTGAAGATCCTCCCTTTTTACTTAGCCTACAAGCCTTAAAACCAAATTCTAACATCCAAAATTCTCTACCAGGTCAGATTCCAACATACGAATACCGTATCAATCTCCCCATGTTGAACCCGGACATGATCATGCACCCATGCTGACATCACACATACACCGCATAACTCATTTTCCCATGGTAACCTCCTCCAAGCACAACAAAAGCAAATTCACTAACTCGATACTCATAGTATACCTCATACACATATAAGCCCGGTCTCAATCCATACAATACTGCCATGACGAAAAAGGTGCGCAGGAACTCGTAACCACCCGTCAAATCAATAACTCCTACAGTTTCTCTACTTGACAAGAACCGTTACCTCATTCTGAACTGAATAATGACATTCTCTCTTTAATATACCTTACATAAATCCTATCACACTGATTTCAGGTCCAATAACCTTGTCTCACCCAATACAAACTGCTCAGGTGATAAGCCACCCCAAACACTGACCACAATCTCATATGACGCCATAAAACAGACCATCCCTAGACTGCCGGAAAATAATGCCAGCATACTCTGAACACCTTAAACCTTCCCCCGCTCCTTCGAGCTCGTGGCATTCTTTTTACAACCCAATGGAAACCTTGATCCTCAACTTCCAATCTCCATACCGCTCACTGCACCCATCATGCCACTACGCCAGAGTCCAAGAATTTCAACAAAATTCCCCCGAACCACAACTAGAAAAAAAACTTCATCGGCTAGAACCCCCTTTCACTCCACTTATTTCAGAATAACAAGTGCAACACGCAGCCAAGTTCCCATAATCGCATGAATCAAACCTCCATTTGTAGTCTAAATTGCCATAACTTTTCCGGAATCCATTTACATATAAAAAAAACCATCAGAATCAAATACCTCCAAATCAATCAAATCGAGGAGGCTTCCAATATCACATGTACAACCACAATCTCCTATATAGTCTTACCATACCGAAGGAACTGATCATTTCCTTAACCATGCCGATCCAAACCACTACTAGGCTGACTCACCTTTTTTCGATTTCTCCTTGACTTGCCTTCAGAATCAATACCTCGATTCAATCATATAACGGATCCCAATCAACACTCATCTTGATCGGCACAAATCACGAGACCACATCATTTCAGTACCCATAAGCCATCTCATACCCTCCTCGTGCACTCCATAATATCTCCAACTAATGCACCTGCTGTTGATACCCAATTTTCCCTATATATTTTTCATATATATAAAATACTTTCAAAATAACATATGTACACATATATAAGCATACCCAAGTGTTTTAATATTTTTCCAAATTTTTAAAAGATTTTTAAAACTAATTTATTGTCCATTTTAGAGGCATAAAATCAATAATTACTCCCAAAATCATTAATTTTGGTGAATAATTAATTTTATTCCCACATTTATACCAAAATATATTTAATGTAATTTTTATATATTTTTACAAATTTATTTGGTATTTTTAAAGATAAATTGCATATAATTGCAATTCTAGCCTACTTTAAGATTTAATAGCATTTTTTATAATCATAAAATTGGTTCCAGTATTTTTAAATTAATATTTATATATTATTTACTGATTCAGTACTTTTAATTTGTTTTCAAAATCATTTTTTACTATTTTTGTAAAATAAAAGGGAAAATCTGGCTATGTAAATTTTAGCCTCATTTCGTTTCAATTGTAGCCTCATTACATTTCAATTTTAGCCTTCAATTGTCCCAATCTTAACCCCCAATTGGACCAGCCCAATTTCAATTCCAACCCAACCCCTTAACCCATTTATCCAACCCGCCCTGTCTTCCTCTTAATCTAGGCCGTTGATCGTTTTGATCAACGACCGCGATCACCCCTTGCCATTTTTAATCCACCGACCCTACCTAATCCACTCATTTCCATCTCTCAACTGCCTTTGACTACTATCCTCTCTCAAACTCTCTCTAAGTTTCCCTGAAAACCTAGCCTCTCTCATCCTCTCCGACCACAACCTCACCGGAATCCATGGCTTCTCAGGCCATGGATGGCCTGTACTCACCTACCTCCACTCTCAATCGTTTGGGGTTCGAAGTTTTGAGGTCTGAACTCAATGGTGTCCATTCAGTTCCTCTCAGATCCATGATTTTGAGACCTTTCCGGCCGTGCTCCGGCACATCCAAAGCATTTCGAGCCTGGTTTTAACCTCTCCGACTTAAGATTGGACTTTTCTTCCAAGCCTTTCTCATTTCTAGGGTTTCTCCGAAACCCTAGCCATTCGAGGTTTTTATCTAGTTGTTTTCTTAAATCTATGCTATATCTGTGCTCTACTAGAGTTTTAAAACGTTTTCCACAATTTTTTTCTTTCAAAATTTGTTTCTCTTCGATTTAGGGTTTCTGAAATTTTTTCGAAATGTTTCTCTAACTCTTCCTCTTCTTTTCTTTGTGTGTATCTGTCTATGCTATGTTTGTATGTTTTCTTTTTCTACCTAGCATGTTCTTCTCATTATGTTTGCCTTATTTTGCATGTTCTTCTATTGTGCTCCGTTCTTTCTTCTACTGATTTCTATATCATGCTTTCACATGTTTATCTTATGTTTTCTTTTACCCCTATGTTCCTTTACTGTATTTTCCACTAAGCTTTTAGGTCTTTAGTTACCTTTTTCTGGACTTTGTTTGAGTTCTTTGTTAAACATGTTTCCTCTACTGTTCTCTTAAGTGCTATACTATCTCGTTTCTCTTCTGAAACTTGTTTAAGTTCCAAGCTTTCTTCAAACGTGTTCTTTATGCTTCAAATCAGCTTTCTCACTTTGTTGTTTCAAACTTGCTATTGCATCTGTTTTTTCATAAGTCTCTGAAAAATACCTCAGAGCCTGTTTCCGTTATTTGTCTTCTTTTCTGTGTATCTGACTCGAGTTGAAAACCCTAGGATTTGTGGTTTTTGGCGAGTTTCGATCTTGTGTTTGAGACTACGGTTCTATTTTGGAACTTTAGGTTTCTCCGACTCGTTTTGAGTCTTTGTACTGAACTCGAACTTCTTTGACCCAAAATTCTTCTATACTAGGCTTTTTAGCATGACAATTCTTTCTTGTTTGATATGTCTGCATGCTTTATATATGAGGAAATTTTCCTTCAAAAGGTTTTGTCAACTTGTGATTGATTAAGAATTCCTTTTAATAAGGATCGATTGATAGTTATTGATTTTCTTTAATCAAACCTTTCTTCACTTTTTCTGGTTGGATTCATTCATACCAAAACGCAATTTCTGATTTTTTTACTGGCTATTGATTGATTGCCTTTCCTTATTTGCACAAACCGTGTTGCTATCAAACTCTTTCCTTAAATAACTTATGTGTATTTACCCTTCTTGTACTACTTTGGAAAATATTTTGATCAAACTCTTTCCTTAATTATCTTGCCCGTTTGAAATCAGAATCCCTTAATTGAAGGGAGACCTTATGTGATCATTTCAAAATTATTTTCTTACCTTTTCTTACTTTCTTTCTGCACTATATAGGGCACGACCCTTCTGCACTTTTACACACTTCCAATTCAATACTCTTTAAGACCTTGAGTTCAACACTTACACAACACTTATTGAACACTTTTAATTTTAATTTCAATACTCCTAGATTCTCAATTCAACACTCTACTCTCTTCTGAAATCTTCTGGCTGTGTGTTTGCAATTTGGCTTTACTACTGCTCTTCTCTTCTTATTTCCCTGAAACCGGTATGTTCTAATTTAACTTTCAGCTTCATCCCTATGTGTTTGCTTTACAGTTTCAACAATCTTGTCTACTTTGTTGTTTATGTTCTATATTGAATATGCTGTTCTCTTTGCATCTGTTGCTGTGTGAATTCCCCATACCCTTATTCCCTTCTATGTTTTGAGTTAAGGTTCCGGCATGGCAGTATCCAAATTGCTGCTCATGTATGGACCTGATCCTTTAATGGATCCTAACTCCCAAACAATGTGGCTAACAGGCTGGTTAGGGGTGTGCCAACACTCCTAATTGCTGGGTATGACCACTAGCCTATCTTTGCCTTCCCCAAAATCCCCTATATGCACTTGCACACTCTCTTAGATTCTATGTTCTGCCCCTTCCTATGAGCCTTGCTTTGGGACCTTGAGCTCCCTTTGAACTTGGACATTTGAGGGTCGGCCTTTCCACACTACACTATAATCCAATTTTGCAATATATTTGGGTGTAAGCACTGACCGAGTCCACTTGAGACTCTTAGGGAACTCTGACACATCCCAAATAGGAGAAAGGCTTTGGAATTTGATCTTTGAAGTTGGTTTACTTCATGCTTCAGACAGAAGTCTAAATCAGGCTCTCCTTGGTTGGGATTTTAGCTTTCTGATGTAATTTTTACTTTCTTTTCTTCATTCTGGGCAGTAATAATTTGTAATAACTCATGGGGGCATATAGTGAAAAGGGGAGGGGTACTCATGTATGCATAAAGGTAGATATCATGCTCATTAGGTCTTTATTTCTGCAAATCATGGCAAGTTCTGCATTTCGGCATCTTTGATATCCTGTTTTAGGTTCAGCACTTCTACATTTTCATATAGAAATCCTGTTTTAGGTTCTGTACTTCTACATTTTCATATAGAAATCCTGTCTATAAACTTTTGAACTTTTGCATCTTAGAAATCCTGCCTATAAGTTCTGCATATATATCATATCAATAGCTTTTGCATTCCTGCATCTCATATAGAGAACATGACTATTGGATTCTGAATTTTGCCTATCATATAGAAAGCATGCCTATAGGGTTTCTAAATCCTGCATACGTATCCATCACCAGGCAAATGGTATATAGGCTTAAATAATAAAATCAGCATTTTAGACGTCATGCCTATAGGATTTCTGTATTTTATTAAAGGTTAAAATCAGTTACACTTTGAAAGCATGCCTATAGGAATAAGCAACTAATCTTAATCCCTCAACTTGCTTATAAGTTTAAAATCAGTAATAGTATTGCTTAAACGCTTGCAGAACTTATGTTCCTGCTGTTAATAAATATGCTTATGAAATCAGTATCTTTCTCTCGTATTTGGATATCATGCCTATAGGTTTCACCTAAGCAAGCTATAAGGTAAATTAGCTAATTGAATCAGACTCTGTTAATTCCAACCAGCAGGCAGGTATGATTCCGGCTTCTTATCTGAAATGTGTAATATACCAGTTTGCCTCCTTAACGTTTAAGTTTAATTCAGACCATAACCAGTATCTGCAAGACATGCTAAACAATCTCTCTTTAAGTGAGGAGGCCTGTCTGAGCCTTTTAAATTGTTATATGTTTCCCATATCTGCCTTATGTGTTTTTGTTTGTCGCTTTAGAATTTTATCCTTTTAAACAACACAAAGCCCAAATCTGCCTTCCCTTTAGGACTAGTAGTCCCAAATGCCTCCGGGACTGATAGGATTGGGGCGGGTACTAGCATGCAAAAAGTAAACGAAACCATTCCGCGTTTAATACCTCAATGGGGTGGGAAAGAGTAGATATGGATATGATGACCAGTGCACTAATACCACGTGTAACCCCTCTTCTGAGGAGTGATTACCGGGTATTGCATTGATGTGATCCATATTATTTATAAACTTAGGACCCCCTTCCCTTTACTTGTTTATTTTATTACTTTCAAAATTTCAAAGCTCCTTTTTTTCTCAAATTTCAGCTTCTTTGTTTCTTCAAACTTTAACTTATTTGCAATCACAATGTGACAACCCCTCATATTTGAAACCCTTATTTGCTTATTTATTGTTTGTACTTAAGTCACAATTGTAGCATGGCCGGGAACCACACTGGTGGATCTTGAGGGGTGCCTAACTCCTTCTCCTCGAGATAATTTCTAGCCCTTACCCAAACTCTAGTTTTTCTAAACAAATTTTTCCTAGTGTCTTAGTGCACTTAATCATTAGGTGGTGACTCTTCAAATCAAAAAATCAATTCCCAAAAGGGAACGAGTTGTCCTCCCAAATGTCATAAATCCGATTTCGCGAGAAAAAGGGAGCGCGATAGCATGGCTACTCTGCTGGGGATTTCTGTAAGGCTTTTACCATTTCATGCTATTTGTGACTTTATGCTTCCTTGAATGTCTTTAATGCCTTTAAGTATTTATTTTGCTCTCCTGCTTCGAAAACTGACTTGGCTCTTCGTTTCTTCTCTTTATTTCTCTTAATTCTTTCTTTTACTGCTTTCCCTTTATACTGTTGTAATTTTGAGAAATTATTCTAATTATTACCTTATGAATGTGCAAATACATGACAATTTGTTTAATTATTGTAACTGCATATTCAACATCATATTCCACTCGTGCCAAACAAAGTACCATAACAACGCTTATAATGAGTGGTTGTGTGATAAGTAGGATTTTAACATGTTTTATAACCATACTTGCCTGCGCTTTGAGTGTAATTTGCTACAAAATAGTCCCAAAATGCTTACAGATTGCGCTTGATTGCAGGTTTGAGCTATAAAGTGACAAATCGTCAAAGATCGGCTCAAATCGGAGTGAAACCTGCTCAAGTGTCAAAGATCATTAAAGTAAGGACATTCAGAACTTGGTGCGGACCGCACCATCATGTCATGCGGCCGCACCATAGGAGTTCAGAGACTGTGAAACTACAAGTCAAACTCATGCGGCTGCGTCCCACTTCATGCGGCCCGCGTCTCACTCATGCGGCCGCACAATCTTGCTATCCGGTCGCATCTAAAAAGTTCAGAGAGTGTCATATTCCAGAAGCAAACCGCACGGCCGCGTCCCACTTCATGCGGCCCGCGTCCCTCTCCATGCGACCGCACTCTATGGTCATGCGGTACGCGTCAGTGAAGTTCAGAGAAGCTGCCAAAACCATTCATGTGGCCGCACAACAACTTTGTGCGGTCTGCGCCAGTATTCATGCGGCCGCATTCCAACTTTGTGCGGTCCGCACTAACCTCGCAGGGGCATTTTTGTCCAGTTTTTGCAGCCCACTATAAATAGAACATTTTACCATTTTTAGGTCAATTGGTACATCTGATAGCTGCTGCACTCGTGAGACTTATGTTTTGGACTATTTTGGGCATTTATAACTTGGTTTCATCATAGATTATTGTAGTTTAACATTAGTAATTAATTAATATGGTTGTTTCATCTTTTATTTCTTCAGTTTCTTCTTTAATTATGTCTAGCTAAACCCATTAGCTAGGGTTGTGGCTCAACCCTAGTGTGGGTAATTAATGGGTGTTGCTTCTTAATGATAGATTGATATTGGGTGTTTGTTATTTGGGTTAATTTTATGGTTTAATTAAGGATTGATGGTTGCAAACATTGATTCTAGCTTAGTGGGTCTTGACTCTTCTTGAGAAAGAGAGTCTATGACCCCAAAATTGACCCAACAAGGAATTGGGGTGGACCCATGAGAAATGGTAGTCCCAATTAACGGGTTAAACCTCGAGAGAGTAATCACCCTACTTGAACCCTAGTTGCTTGGTCTAATTGGCCTACCCAATTGGTCTCGAGAGAGTCAATTGGGCAAATTCGCTCTCCCTACCGAGAGGTGTGAGAGTAGGTACAATTATGCAACGGTTATAATATTGATACCAAATATGTCAATCTATTATTAGTAGTCTCTACCCGTTAGTTAACCACCTAGGTGATGCCACGACCCTAGTGCCTTTCTCTATATTAATCACAACTTAGAACATATCCCTTCAGCATAAATTAGCTTAAACTTGTAGTTGATAATAGTAGTTATTAAACAAAAACCCCAAAAAATGTTAGAAGTACATGCATTCCTAGTCTGAACAAATATACAACTCCATTCCAAGCTCCCTGTGGAAATTGACCCCGATACCACTATTCGGGTAAAAGTCTTAGCGCCCGCTCTTCCTACCGTTGTGTGAGGTTGAGATTGCTGCGACCACTGCGCCCTTCCGATATTATTACCCCTAAATTTGGCAAAGGCGTATTTACGGTAAAACCAGTCGATCAACAGTGTAGTCGACGGTTCCGTGCCTTTCCCTCTTGAGTTGTCCGCTCAAGGGTACCAGTCTAATACCCCATTGAAACCCTATTCTATTTAATTGTGCATGCATCACTGTCAAAACCTAGCCGAGTCAGTTATGTTGTCCACATAATGACTCTTTAAGATAGCCTTGTCCAACGTCCAATGGGTTTGCTTGGAACCTAAATAGACATTTCCACGTTCTGTGCAATTATTTGGAGAACTAAATGCTGCTTATGCCAATTATTGGTATTTAATAGTCGAGTCTGGTGGGGGTAAGGGCCTAACCCTTTTGTCTTGTAGAAACATGAGGCACGAGGTCCCCAACTTCGTTATGGTTAGCACACCCTCACTCTTGCTGGATTGGTGGAGGAGTCTTCCATCAAATGACCAAATCAACAAGTGGAAAGAGAGGGCCGCCAAAGCTAGTGAAAAGTTGGAATATCTGGAGTACAGTCTGCTGGAATTGGAAGGGAAAGTGAGGAAGAGAGTCACCGACTACCAGAACGCTGAAAGAAACGAAGGAGAACACATGGCAAAGGTATTTCTACTGGTGAACCTACACGAGCTGGAGGATTTGATTAACGAGAGCATTCAACCTGAGGAAGGTCCTTCTGGGGCCAAATAGATAGGAGTTTTCTTTTACTTTATGAAATGTAATAAGGCCAATGGCCACTAGTGACATTTTATTCCTTGTTATTTAGTGTCATTTTAGGATTCGTCTTCTTTTTATCAATAAAATGAGGCATTTAGCATTCTAAGTTCTCCAAATCAATTTGTCGCTAGGCCTACCTCGGGCACAACGAGGCTCCCAAATTAGGACATGGTTTATTTTCTCGCACTATGTGTTTAAATATCGCAACATCTTTTCCTTAAAATCCGCACTAACTTGCTACCTTTTTGTTTTTACTTTTGTTTTATTCCCCTCCCCAAAGGTTAGTTCGTGCACTCTGGCATCATTATCATACTCCACAAGATCCAAGGGCCCTCCACCCACGCCTCCTCCTAGTCCCGTCAGAAACAGGAACAAGGGAAAAATGGAAGATTTGAGCAACATAAGAAAGGAAAACTCGGTTGAACGGGTAGAAATCACTTAGGGTACTCATGTCTCCAAAGAAGGTGCATCCGACTCGAGCAGAAACTGCTAAAATTTCAGGAGGAACTTGATCAAGTTCGGAATTTGGCAAGCTTGTCGTTTTCCCTCACCACCCCAGATGTCAACTTTCCTAGCACTCAAAACCCCACACCTCCACAAAACATCCCGAAACCACAAAACCATCCCGCTCCCCATCACCACTGTAACACTTGCCAAACTTTCATCAATACCCCGCTACTCATCCCAGAACCACTGAACTCCGCAAATGATCATCTCCACACTCACCATAACACCCCCATCTATGTGGAAACCATACCACACTCCATTCCACCCGTCTCAAGCACACCTGAGTCCGATGACAAAGACTCCTTTATCAGGAACCTAGCCGCATAACTCAAGAAGTTGACTAGCCGAGTTCAGGGTGTTGAAAGAAGCAAGGGAATCGAGGGATTGAACTACGAAGACCTCTGCATACAACCAGATGTCGAACTGACCGAGGGGTACAAACCTCCTAAGTTCGAAATGTTTGATGGTATAGGGGATCCCAGAGTCCATTTAAGTACATACTGCGACAAGCTGGTCGGAGTAGGGAAGGATGAAAAGATTCGCATGAAACTTTTTATGAGAAGTCTGAAAGGAGATGCTCTATCTTGGTACATTAGCCAAGACTCGAAGAAATGGTCGAATTGGGTAAGTATGGCGTCCGATTTCATGGACAGGTTCAGGTTCAACACAGAGAATGTGCCAGATGTGTTCTACATCCAGAACCTAAAGAAGAAACCTACGGAGACTTTCCGCGAGTATGCCACTCGTTGGAGATCAGAAGCTGCTAAGGTCAGACCGACTTTAGAAGAAGAACAAATGAACAGGTTTTTCATTCGAGCTCAAGACCCACAGTACTATGAAAGGTTGATGCTGATTAAAAGCCAGAAATTTTCCGACATCATCAAGCTGGGGGAGAGGATCGAGGAAGGTATCAAAAGTGGCATGGTCACAAACCTTGAAGCTTTGCAGGCTACCAACAAGGCTCTACAGTCTGGTGGCACGTCCAAGAAGAGGGAAGTGAGTGCCGTGATGGTTGCACAAAGAACCAAATCCCCTATCAAATACCAAGCTTACCCGATGCCTCCACTCACACATCAACCTACCCCAAATTACCAAGCACTCTCGCCCTCTTACCATGCTCCACCACCTACTTACCAATCACCTCCACCACCCACATATCAACCTACTTCACCCAAATACTCCAAACCCGCACATGTCTACTAAGCCTACAACACCCAACAAGCCCACTATCAATTACCTCCCCCTCGCCAAAACTTTCCTAGACCCCGACAAAATTTTGACCGCAGACCTCCCAAACAGTATAGCGCCATTTCCGAACCAATTGACCAGCTGTATGAAAGGCTCAAAGCTACTGGCTATCCACACCTATCCCTACCATAACCCCCGAAAACCCCTCCCAATGGGTCAACCCAAAAAAAACTTGTGCATAGTATTCCGGCATGAAAAGGCATACCGTTGATGAATGTCGCTCTCTGAAGGATAAGATCCAAGCTTTGATTGACAACAAGATTATCGTGGCAAAAGATCCTGCTCTGAACGTCTGCAGCAACCCTCTACCAGACCACAAGGGTGGAGGCATTCACATGATTGAGATAGAGGATGATTGGGGCCCCAAAGGATCGATCGGATTAATCGAAGAAGGTGACGAGCCAAAGAAATCAATAGTCACCCTTAACTCGATTATGGTCCAGATTCAGCCTTCTGGGGACACTGAGGGTGAATATGTCTGTACCACTTGAGGTTGAAGCACCACCCCCTGCAAAGGCGCTAATACCAATTGAGGTCGAGTTTGGGTCCCCAAAGGCACCTGCGCCATTTGAGGTTGCTGTGTTACCTTCCAAAGCAAGGGTGCCCATTTTGGTAGCAATGACAGCCATAACACCATTCCACACAAAGGCCATACCATGGGATTACATAGCTGAGGTAAAAAGGAAAGGGAAAACCAAGTTCAGAGAAGCAGTTGCAGCACAGGGCATGACAAGGACCGGTAGGGTTTATACTTCAGAACACTTGGCTGAGTCGAGTAAGCAGGCATCTGGATGGCCAGCCATCACTGAAGCTGGGCCCGATGATCTCTGGAGGAAGATACAAGCCAAAAAGTATTCATTCATTGATCAGTTGAACAAAATGCCAACCCAGATCTCTATCTTAGCTCTGCTACAAAGCTCTGACGCACATAAGAATGCCTTATTGAAGGTGCTGAGTGAGGCGTATGTACCAAGCAACATCACCGAAGGAGAAATGGCAAATATGGTGGGACAAGTATTGGAGAGTCACAAAATCACTTTTCATGAGTTGCCACTAGAAGGGCTGAGCCGCAACAAGGCGTTGCACATAACTGTGCAATGCGAGGATTATTTTATCACCAGGGTCCTGATCGATGGAGGGTTCAGCCTCAACATTTGTCCGCTAGTAACACTCAAAACATTAGGGAAAGGGCTGCATGAGATCAAAGACGGGGCCATTAACGTCAAAGCCTTCGACGGTTCCCAAAGGTCCACTATTGGGGAAATCAACATGTGTTTACAGATAGGGCCTACTTGATTTGATGTCGACTTTCAAGTAATAGACGTGCGGACATCTTACAACTTGCTCTTGGAACAACTATGGATTCATGCCGCTAGAGCTGTAGCATCAACCCTACATCAGGCAGTGAAATTTGAGTGGAATCACCAAGAGGTGATCCTCCACGTGACAGTAGCAATCCCATATACGACCCAGACCATCCTAGCGATCAGAGGAAGTAGGAAGATAGGCAGAGAAACCTATCACCACATCGAGTGAGTCAACGCCGTTGATAAGCATAAATGGTCGGACAACAAAATCGAAAGCATATTGAACTGGTGCATATTGGCAAGAACCCCCAAGGAATCGCTAAGCCTGTCAAGCTGAAGAAACATGGTACCACCTTCGGTCTGGGATATGAGTATACCTGGAAAGAGTTCAATGAATTGTCGCCGCCATGGCGTGGGCCTTATTATCCACTAAAGAATCTGATACCTTGCTTGGAGTAGATTTTCCAGCCAACTGATGTTATATATGGGTCAAAATAAGAGGAATCACTGGCAGCGATGAGGGATTTGTTTTTGGAAGAGGATGACATGGATTGCTGTGTCATTTTCGAGGAGGAGGGGGAGGAAGGCCCTTCCATACAAACTGTGAGACGAGGAGAGCGCCTTAACAATTAGTCCATCAGAACCACCACAGCCCGGAAAGCCTCGGGGTAGCAAGGCTGAACACGCATCATGCACTATTTTCATTTTTTACTAGTTGACTTTCCTTTTGCCTTTTAATTTTGCAATAAGATCTTCAATGTTCAAAACAATTATGGAATTTTTCAAAGCATTTCAATTTTCTTATGAATCTTACTCTTATTACTTTCTCTCATTTACTTTATTTACAGTATTACTATTACTTATCTTGACGAACCAACGACTGTGACATGTAACGAGACAACGCGACAAACGAACTCAGTGGAAGATGATATACCAGAAGAGGTTGTTAAAGAGGTTGAGAATTTTGAGAACAGACCTAAGTCCAACCTGGACGAGATCGAGATTGTTAACCTGGGAGATGCAGAAAATGTCAAAGAAACTCGGATCAACGTTCATTTGTCACCGACAGAAAAGGAAGAATACATAGATTTTCTAAAGGAATATGAGGACATATTCGCCTGGTTGTATGATGACATGACTGGTTTGAATACATCTATTGTGGCGCACAAGCTGCCAACTGATCGGACATGCCCACCGGTAAAGCAGAAGCTCAGGAAGTTCAAGCCTGACATGAGTTTGAAAATCAAGGAAGAACTCACCAAGCAAGTCAAAGCTAAGATTCTCAGAGTAGTAGAGTATCCAACATGGTTAGCCAACATCGTGCCAGTACCAAAGAAGGACAGGAAGGTCAGAATCTGTGTCGACTACCGGGACCTCAACCGAGCCAGTCCCAAAGACGACTTCCCCTTGTCAAACATACACATTCTAATTGACAACTGCGCTAAGCACGAGCTGCAGTCGTTTGTTGATTGTTTTGCTGGGTATCATCAGATCTGGATGGATGAAGAAGATGCTGAGAAAATGGCCTTCATTATGCGGCGGGGAATGTATTGTTACAAGATGATGCCGTTTGGGTTAAAGAATGTTGGGGCCACCTACATGAGGGCCATGACTACCATTTTCCATGATATAATACACAAGGAGATCGAGGTATATGTAGATGACATCATTTTCAAGTCTAAGAAAGCCACTGATCACATGGAAGATTTGAGGAAATTCTTCAATAAACTGCGAAGGTACAACCTAAAACTGAATCCCGCAAAGCGTGCATTCGGGGTTCCTGCTGGAAAGCTACTTAGGTTTATTGTGAGTTGCCGAGGAATATAACTGGATCCATCAAAGGTCAAAGCTATTCAAGAATTGCCACCGCCAAAGAACAAGAAGGACGTGATGAGTTTCTTGGGGGGACTTAACTACATCAGCCAGTTCATAGCACAATCTACGGTCATCTATGAGCCGATCTTTAAGATTTTAAAAAGGACGCCTCTACCAAATGGACTGATGATTGCCAAAAAGATTTTGACAGAATCAAGGAATACCTATCAACACCACCAGTCCTAGTTCCACCTGAGCCAGGTAGACCTTTATTACTCTACCTCGCAGTATTGGATGGAGCATTCGGTTGTGTTCTGGGGAAGCATGATGAAACAGGGAGGAAGGAGCAAGTCATCTATTACCTCAGTAAGAAGTTCACCCCGTATGAGGCCCGATATTCACTATTGGAGCGCACCTGTTGTGCTTTGACTTGGGTAGCTCAAAGGTTGAGGCACTATTTCTATGCCTATACCATGTATCTCAAATCCAGAATGGATCCGTTGAAGTACATCTTTCAAAAGCCCATGCCCACTGGCAAGCTGGCCAAGTGGAAGATTCTGCTAAGTGAATTTGACATTGTCTATGTGACTTAGAAAACAGACAAGGGACAGGCATTGGCGGATCATCTTGCTGAAAATCCCGTGACGGAGAATACTAACCACTGGAAACGTATTTTTCTGACGAGGAGGTATCCTTCATAGGAGAAGACATTGTAGAATCCTATGATGGTTGGAGAATGTTTTTCGACGGAGCAACAAATTTTAAAGGAGTTGGCATAGGAGCAGTTCTAGTGTCAGAAACCGGTCAACATTATCCAGTGTTCTCCAAACTCAGATTCCCATGCACCAACAACATGGCCGAGTATGAAGCCTGTACCTTAGGGCTCAAGATGTCCATTGACATGAACATTTAGGAATTGCTAGTGATCGGGGATTCAGACTTGCTTATACATCAGGTCCGAGAAGAATGGGCAACTAAGAACTCCAAGATACTCCCGTATTTGCATCATGTACAGTAGTTGAGGAAGAGGTTCACAAAGACAGAGTTCTGGCATGTTCCCAGAGTCCAGAATGAGTTTGCCGATGCATTGGCTACCCTATTATCTATGATTCAGCATCCAGATAAGAACTTCATAGATCCTATTCCGGTGAAGATTCATGATCAGCCAGCTTACTGTGCTCATGTTGAGGAAGAAGCGGACGGAAAACCTTGGTTTCATGATATCAAGGAATACTTGGCAAAAGGAGAATACCTAGAGCTCGCAAATCCCACTCAGAAGTGCACACTTTGGAGGTTATCTAACAATTTCTTTCACAGCGGAGGAATCCTGTATAGAAGGACTCCTGATTTGGGATTATTAAGTTATGTCGGCGCAAGGGAAGCATCCAGGCTACTAGAGGAAATCCATGCTGAGACCTGCGGTCCACATATGAACGGTTTTGCCTTAACCAAGAAGATACTCCGGGCTGGTTATTTTTTGATGACTATGGAAATGGACTGCATCCAGTATGTCCAAAAGTACCATCGATGTCAGATACATGCAGACATGATAAAGGTGCCCCAAATGAGCTTAATGCAACAAGCTCACCGTGGTTGTTCGCCGCTTGGGGAATGGATGTCATCGTACCTATCGAGCTCACCACATCAAACGGGAACAAGTTCATTCTAGTGGGAATTGATTATTTCACCAAATGGGTTAAAGCAACATCATACAAAGCAGTAACTAAGAATGTTGTGGCGGACTTTGTCCACGACCACATCATGTGTCGGTTCGAAATCCCAGAGTCAATCATTACTGATAATGGCTCTAACCTCAATAGTGATTTGATGAAATCCACGTGTGAAACTTTCAAATCAAACACAAGAATTCTACAACTTACAGACCTCAGATGAACGGAGCCGTAGAAGATGCCAACAAAAATATCAAGAAGATACTAAGAAAAATTATAGAGAAGCATAAGCAGTGGCATGAGAAGCTCTCATTTGCTTTATTGGGATACCGCACCACAATCCGCTCATCAACTGGGGCAACTCCCTACATGTTGGTATATGGTATAGAAGTAGTCATACCCGCTGAGGTAGAAATTCCTTCCTTAAGGATCATACAGGAAGCAGAGCTCGACGACGCAGAGGTGAAGAGTCGTTACGAGCAACTAGCTCTTATAGACGGAAAGAGAATGAATGCAGTTTGCCACGGTCAGCTCTATCAGAACAGAATGTCCAAAGCCTTCAACAAAAGAGTCAAGCCGAGACAATTCACACCCGGGCAGCTGGTGTTAAATAAAATTTTTCCGCATCAAGAGGAAGCCAAAGGGAAATTCTCTCCCAACTGGCAGGGTCCGTACATGGTTCACCGGGTTCGGACAGGAGGAGCCCTCATACTTGTAGAAATGGATGGAGAAGTTTGGCCAAAGCCTATCAATTCAGATGTAGTCAAGCGATACTATGTGTAACCTCTATGCTTTCTTTTATGATGTAATTTGAACTACGCTTGACCTGATTCCCGTTTAAGAGGGGATATGTAGGCAGCCCTATGGGTTCGGTCATAATTCAATAAAATTTCCATTTCCCCCCGCTATTGGCAACTGGGGCAGAATTTTGTGGGGGACCCTCAAAATTTCGAAGTCGATTCCAGGAATTTATCATTAACAACCGTTAGGAACAGCTGCCCAGTAAACTGGGGCAGAATTTTGAGGAGGACCCTCAAAATTCTGAAGCAAGCGAAGTTGCAATGTCTTGAACTACGTCGCAGTCGTCGGTTCATCTAAAAAGAATTATTCTTAATTATGCACTTATATTATGCTTTAACTAAATCATGCATGTTCTTTACTAAAATTGCCATGTTTAGCAACGCTACCCCAATGATATGTACAGTATCACCAGATCAAAGCCGAGCAGGTCAAGCAAAGCCAGCAAGGATACGAACTAACTTTTCCCCCTCCACAAACTCACGATTTTTCTTTGGATACAGGCACTTGAGTTGCAAAATCTTAAAATGTACTATACGCTCACTCACAAAGTTTAGGAATACAACTCTCCAAACCGTTGCACTTGCTCGCAACTGCTATCCGCAAAATAGTGTCCTCAGTAGGCACAATATCCCCAGCAATCACGATACCGCAATAACTCTATTGCCATTTGCCATTTTTACTTCCTGTATAAGACTACCATTCTGCCTTCTGAGGTTAAGCTCTACCTCCATCTACATTCTCTACATTGCATAAGGCTACCATTCTGCCTTCTGAGTTTAAGCTCTACCTTCATCTGCATTCTTTGCATTGTATAAGGCTACCATTCTGCCTTCCGAGATTAAGCTCTACCTCCATCTGCATTGCATAAGGCTACCATTCTGCCTTCTGAAGTTAAGCTCTACCTCCATTTGCATTTTGCTGCATTGCATAAGGCTACCATTCTGCCTTCCGAGACTAAGCTCTGTATCCATTTGCATTTCCTGCATTGCATAAGGCTACCATTCTGCCTTCCGAGACTAAACTCTGTCTCCATCTGCATTTCTTGCATTGCATAAGGATACCATCCTACCTTCTGGGACTAAGCTCGGTCTCCACCTGAATTTCTTGCATTGCATAAGGCTACCATTCTGCCTTCTGAGACTAAGCTCCGCCTCCATCTGCATTTCTTGCATTGCATAAGGCTACCATTCTGCCTTCCGGGACTAAGCTCTGTCTCCACCTGCATTTTTTGCATTGCATGAGGCTACCACTCTACCTTTCGAGACTAAGCACTGTCTCCACCTGCGTGACTGAAATATCGCCACTTTATATATGTCTCGCATGGCTGAAAGATCGCCACCTTCATCTACATCTTGCACGGCTGAAATATCGCCACTTTTATTTTTCTTGCATGGCTAAAATATTGCCACTTTCTATTTACATCTTGCACGGCTGAAATATCGCCACTTTTATTTTTCTTGCATGGCTTAAATATCGCCACTTTCTATTTACATCTTGCATCGGTTGAAATACCGCCACCTCGTTTACATTTTTGCATGGCTGAAATATCGCCACTTTCTATTTATATCTTGCATCGGCTGAATCACCGTCACCTCATTTACATTTTTGCATTGGCTAAAAGATCGCCTCCTTATGCATATCATGGGCTGAAAGATCGCCAAATTGTCCGACGGCATTATTGTTCGGAGTCACCATTTTCATCGCCCGAGAACGCCATGCCATGGCCTGAGGACCCCATTTTATCTTTTGCATATCATTATTCAAAGTCATCATAGCTCGGAGGCATCATCCTCATAGTTCGAGAGCATCATTTCATGGTCCGCAAATCCTTTATTATACGCTTCATGGCCCAGGATGTCATGGTCTGAGGACGTCATCTTAACCGTCCAAAGACAACATTCATGGTCCAACGGGAACTTGCATCACGTTTAAAATTATGCACAATATATTTTCGTATTGCTCATTTGCAGGTAAACTGGCTAGCAATGGCCATCTCAGCAGGAGCGATCCCGCTCCAGTTCCCACAGCCCTACTAGACTATAACCATCCACCCCAACCCGAATATCTCGTCAGTTCTTGAAAAAAATCTCCGTTAGCATATTCCGCCAATGGATCCTGAACTACAAATGGCCTGATTCCTATAAGACCAGGGATGTGTAGGCAGCTCAGGAACCAAAGCACGATCAAATTCTTCAAGCCGTTTCGTTCGGTCAAAATTGGCCATCATATCTTTACCCGACAACTCTTTCATCCTTCCCGGGTAAAGAGGGGCAGCTATTGATACCCAATTTTTCTCTGTATATTTTTCATATATACAAAATACTTTCAAAATAACATATGTATGCATATATAAGCATGCCCAAGTGTTTTAGTATTTTTCCCAATTTTTAAAAGATTTTTAAAACCAATTTATTGTCCATTTTAGCAGCACAAAATCAATAATTACTCCCAAAATCATTAATTTTGGTGAATAATTTATTTTATTCCCATATTTATACCAAAATATAATTAAGGTAATTTTTATATATTTTTACAAATTTATTTGGTATTTTTAAAGCTAAATTGCATATAATTGCAATTGTAGCATACTTTAAGATTTAATAGCATTTTTATAATCATAAAATTGGTTCAAGTATTTTTAAATTAATATTTATATATTATTTACTAATTCAGTACTTTTAATTTGTTTTCAAAATCATTTTTTACTATTTTTGTAAAATAAAAAGGAAAAACTGGCTGTGTAAATTTGACCCTCATTTCGTTTCAATTGTAGCCCCATTACATTTCAATTTTAACCTCCAATTGACCCAATCTTAACCCCCAATTGGACCAGCCCAATTTCAATTTCAACCCAACCCCTTAACCCGTTTATCCAACCCGCCCTGTCTTCCTTTTAATTCATGCCGTTGATCGTTTTGATCAACGACCATGATCACCCCTTACCATTTTTAATCCACCGACCCTACCCTAATCCCCTCATTTCCATCTCTCAGCCGCCTTTGAATATTCTCCTCTCTCAAACTCTCTCTAAGGTTCCCTGGAACCCTAGCCTCTCTCATCCTCTCCGACAACAACCTCACTGGAATCCACGGCTTCTCAGGCCATGGATGGCATGTACTCACCTCCCTCCACTCTCAAACGTTTGGGGTTCAAAGTTTTGAGGTCTGACCTCAATGGTGTCCATTCAGTTACTCTCAGATCCATGATTTTGAGACCTTTCCGGCCGTGCTCCGGCATATCCAAAGCATTTCGAGCCTGGTTCTAACCTCTACGACTCAAGATTGGACTTTTCTTCCAAGCCTTTCTCATTTCTAGGGTTTCTTTGAACACTTCTCAATTTAGCACTCTACTCTCTTCTGAAATCTTCTGGCTGTGTGTTTGCAATTTGGCTTTACTACTGCTCTTCTCTTCTTATTTCCCTGAAACTGGTATGTTCTAATTTAACTTTCGGCTTCATCCCTA